>NC_137974.1:14223429-14844054 GCF_963924665.1 Micromys minutus
CGTTGTGGTACATTTACACAGTGGAATACTACTCAGCTATCAGAAACAATGACTTAACCAAATTCTTAAGAAAATGGCTGCATCTAGAGAGAATATCATCGTGAGTGAGATAACCCAGTCACAAAAAAACAGACATAATATGCACTCACTGATAATTGGATACTTACCCCTGAAAGCTCTGAACACCCCCAGAAACAACCCACAGATTATATAAAGTTCAAGAACAGAAAAAAATAGAAAAGGAAAAACCATTGTGCTTAATTTTTATACACCAAGAAAACTTCGACTAATTCCAGGTTACATCCGGTTTTACATGTACTTTATGCTCATTGTAACTAGTAAGATCTTAATGCATACTATCAAACCTTTAAAAAAAAAAAAGAAGCATTGACAAAATGTATTCATATACGTTTATGCAAAATTGCTTAAAATATCTACATTTATCTTTCTTTTTTCAAATAAATATGTTCAATAATTAAAAAGAAAGAGTTTTTTTTGTGTGCTCAGTGTCTTATTCTGCCAGCTTCAATCATCTACCCAGACCAGAAGCCTGTCATTAGTAAACAGAAACTGGTGATGTGATCTTACAATTCTATCCTCCAACAGTATTTGTTGGAGTTTTTGGTATTTTCTTATAGCACTCACAAAAGATATAATTTTTTCAGAAAAAGAGTGAAATTAAAGTTTTAAAAGTTAATTTTCAAAACTTCCTCTTCTAATATTTAGCCAAAAGGTCTGGCTAGTTTTCCATGTTATTTATTTTTTTCAAACTCAATTTTGTTCTAGAAAAAATACAATTCCAGAACAACTTAAGGAAGTAATTTTTTCAATATCTTTACATCTACTTTCATTTTTACAATGTAAAATGAATTTTTTTTCCTAAATACAGATCATCTCCTTTACACTTGTCCATTGAATATTATTTTTCACCTGTATTCTTGGTTTTTAAAAGAAAAACAATTAAAAAAAAAACTCATTACAGAAGAAAACTCCATTTGTCATTTGAAAGGATGTATATGAAAGTTGTTCTTCTCTTCAAGATATAGAAAATATCATATATACATCACCTTTTTAAATAAATTATTTAATTAATTTACATTCTAAGTGCTGTCCCCCTTTTGGTTGGCCTGCATAGAGTGCCTTTCCTCCTATTCCTTTTCTCTGGCTCATCAAATTTCTGCCAGGTTAGGTGCATTCTTTCCCCATGAAACCAGGTTAGAGTGGGATGTTGCATGATCTACTCTGTTCTAGTTTTGGGGGGCACCCACATGGAGACTGAAATGCATATCTGCAAAATCAGTGCCAGTGAGTGTCCTTATTGCAGCCTAGGTATGTTCATTTTGTTAGTGTCTCATTTTCTGAGATCTCCCAGGGCTCCTGATTCATTGACTCTATTGGTTTCCTGTGGTATACCCACCCCCTTTAGGGCCTTCCATTCTTCTCTTAACTCTTCTATGAGTGCTAGACCTCAGTTTAATGCTTGTCTGTGTGTATCTACATGTGTATCAGTAACTGTTGTGTAGATCCTCTCACCTTAAGCAATTTTTGTTCAGAAACAAATAAGTCCACAGTAGAGTTTATGAATATAGCTGGCATGTTCAAGCCGGAGTACAGGGAAGCAGACTACAAAGACATTGGCATTTGAAAATTGGCAGCCTTATATTTTCCCTAGAAAGTAAATTTGTGCATATGTCTGCTGTGTGTCCTGTTCAGCTGGGCCACTAAAGTAGACATAGCATACAGCTGGCAGAGAAATCAGGAACTCAAGAAACCAGCCAAATGTTATTCTCAGGAGACACAGCTGACAGCTGCTGTAGTTTTCAAACATAAGTAAGTATATAGGAAGTTAAACTACCAAGAAATTAAAACAGTGAATGTGACTTTAGTTTTAAAATACAATCACCTATAAAAAGGACAATACCTAGAGAGTCAGACAATCGTTATGATACCTATTATTTCTTCGGTTTTTTTTTTTTTTTCTGTTGTTTACTCTAGGTTCAAAAATACATATTGAGGATTCTCAAATTGTTTGGGGGAAACATTTTGTATATGCATTTATGTACCTATAGCTATGTCTACCTCTGTATTATTCTAGTCTCTTTATATACATGAACAAAATCAGGCATAAACACACAACAAAATCAATTCAGTTTTAAACAACAGGAGTATTTGCTTAGCCAATAAATTAGACTCATCACTAAACATGTCAATATAATGTTAATAGAGTAATGCAACTAAGATGGTATTATTTTTTTTTCATAGACCATCTTTTACTGGTAAAAGGGCACATAGAAACAATAGAAACCACAATGGGATTTCCTAGAAAAAATAATGGTACACAAAATATCTAAAGGAGAAGTACAGTGTTTCTAATACACAGAATTTAACCAAACTCTTTCCACATGGTAAATAGGGCAGTGAAAAATTTGCAGGCAATAGTCCCCTGGTTATCCAAGACTTTAGAAAAACATTTTAGAAAGTTTAACAGAAAGAAAAGAATGTTGTAGAAAATATCAATCAATACAAATTTTTTTATTTTTATTTTTTTTACAATGAGCAAAAAGTATATGTAATACAGGGTGTAACCCGGAATTTGTCAATGTGTTCTTGGTGTGTAAAGATTGAGCATGACTTTTTGTTTTGTTTTGTTTTGTTTTGTTTTGTTTTGTTTTTTTCTTGGGCTTCACACTGTCTGTGAGTTGTTTCTGGAGCAGTCGAGCCTCTGGGGTTAGCATCCAACTATCAGTGACTGCATATTCTGGATCAGGTTTGGATCATTCTATTTACTATGAGTTTAGCAAATTCACATATGTCTCACTGTAGAAAATATATGTGTGATAGTGGAGACCTAGAATCCATGAGTCACGGTTGTGGAACAATAAAATTGCTTGAAAGCATCTACTCTTCAACATGGCTGAATGAAAAAAGAGAGTAAAGTTTTGGCTAAACAAAGAGAGTCATTTAGCACTGAGAATTCAACAGTGAAGGCACTGGCTGGTAAAATAATTCATTTTTTTCTTTTTTCATTTTATTTATTTCTATTGGTTATTTTGTTTCTTTACAGTTCAAATGAAACCTTCACAGTTTCCTCTCCAACTCTCCCTCATTCCAACCCTTCTTCTCGTACCCCGCACCCCCCACTCACGTACACCATTTCTATCCCACCACCCTACCATTTCTCTACACTGTGGCATCAAGCCTTCACAGGACCCATGGCATGCCCTCCCTTTGATGCCAGATAAGTCCATACTCTGCTACACATGCACCTAGAGCCATGGGTCTCTCCTTTTGTACTCTTTGGTTGATGGTTTAGTCTCTGGGAGTTCTGGCAGGAGGGGGCATTTGGTTGGTTGATATTGTTGTTCTTCCTACGGTGTTGCAAACTCCTTCAGCTCCTTCAGTTCTTCTCCTAACTCCTCCATTGGGGTCTCCCTACTCTGTATGATAGTTGGCTGCAAGTATCTATATCTTTATTGGTAAGGCTCTGGTTAGCATCAGGGAGAGAGAGTACTGCTCTATGGGAATGGTAATGTCATTAGGGGCTATTTAAGTGCTGGGCATTTTAGAAGAACCATACCATTAGGTTTGTCCTTAGATCTAAAACCTACCTTGGCTCAAATTCAAACATGTGTTTCATTTTAAGAAATGTGTATTAATCACAAAGTAAAAATGGTTGGGTATCTCTCCATTTACCCCCCTATTGTATTAATGTATTTTTTTCAGGTAGATCATTGGGTTGGTATCTGAGTGATACTAATAATTATCTGGTAGTTGCAGTACCATGAACTCTACAAACTCCACCAGCATATTTCAACATTTTTATTTTACATATTTTTGTTTTAAAATATTATGAAATGTGGGGTAAGTGGTCTGTGCCACCAGACAGAAGAACTGTAAGGCTGACTGGGTCCAAACCCAATTAGAATAGCAGGACACGGGCCAACTCCCTGCCTAACTATCTGCTCTGGAACAAATAACCAAGCCCGAAACCCTACTGAAAACAAATAAAACCACTTAAAGGACCTTGATAATCAGACATGTAGGCAAAACACCAGACGTCCTGTTCCATACTAGTTACGCATCACAAGCATCTCAAATTGAGCCAATCCTAAGCATCTACTGCATTCCTCTCTACTACTCAATGTTCATGAAGTCCTTATCTGTCGACATGGAATGTACACAAGCTATATCACCAAGAATTTTCCACAGTTGGCTGTTTTACTTATCTGTAAGATTGTGAGGAAGAGTTTTCTTTCCTTAAGTTTTCAATGGACCTTGGTCCTCCTTTGTGGGCTGAGCCCAGGCCCCTGCTTTCCCTCCCACCCCTGCTATTGCCATCGCAGCCACTGCTGCAGGTCCTGCTGCTGGCATGGGTGATAAGGGGTACCCTGGCTACCTGCCCTGTGTGCGCTTCCTTTCTGAGAATTGTAACACGCTGGCCATTTGCAGCCACACCAGAGACCTGTCAATGTTCCCCAGCAGACTATAATAAAATTATTACTCAATGGGATTATGGAATTTCAGGTTACCAACAGCTGTATTTGTAGACCATAGTCACACATCCTCGTTTCCAGAATAAACTACTCTTTCTGGTAAGAGTTATGTATTGATTTGTAGCACCCACAGGTGTCAAGGAGAGAACCAGATTTAAAAAGCTGCTCCATCAATTATTTTTGTACTTGTTATTGTATGTACACATTCACATAGATATGCAACTACAAGCACACATACTTTGCACATGAACAAATTAATAAATATGTTGGTAAATAATCAAATATGTTTTCAAACAAACAAATAAAAGATAAGACTTTCTCAAAACTTAATATACATAGGTTAAGGGTTATAATTGAAAAAAATTAAAAAGTAATGAAAAACAGTAATATTGAATCAAAATATCACACATAGAGAAGCGATACAAATTTAGCAAACGTGAAACAATCAAACAAACAAAATCCTAAGGGTAATTTTGTAAATGTAAGCAAATAGATAAGGAAATTTAAGTAAATGATGTGATTAATAGAAAACTGTGTGAAATAACTAGATAAATGGTTGAAAGGGATAGAGAAAAATAAAACATTTATAGCAACTTACACAAAAGAAACCTCACTATATATGTGGAAATAAATTGGAATTAGAAGCCATTTGGGTAAAAGGATACAGAAAAGGAATCAGGTGAAGCCTCAGAGCTACTTTCCAGGTTCTTGACATTGGAAATTGCCAGTTATGTTCACAGACTGGGGAATCAAATTAACTAATACATTATCTTACTGTGATCCTTCTGTTTATTCCCTGTAGCTCAGGATTCTGGTATCAGCATGGGTGACTTCAAGGTATTTTGTCCCTTCTCTAGGTATAGGGAGCTCTGCTGGCCATGCTCAGACTGCATTCTGACTGTGTTTAGCTGTTGGGTTTCTCCCAAGAGCACTAAGGCAGGCAGAGGTAAGGGCCTTTTCTTGTGCTCCTGCAGAATACTGTCTTTTTTTTTTTCAATTTCCTTTCATTTGAATATGAGCACAGATGACCTTCCCAGACAATATCTCCTTCATGTTTACCACACTATACTGCATGCATTTTGTGAGAGAAGTGTATTGCATATATTCATTGTGTAGGGATTAAATTTTTGTTCTAATTTGAAATGTACTACTTTGATAAATAAATGACAGACACATGTGGGCATAAACCAGAAATATGAGGATCAGAATTTTGAGAATATTTTAATTAGTCCTCTGAATGCTTTCTTCTGTCCTCATAGCAATATAAAAGTATAGCAGTTAAGTTGCTGTATTTTATATGTTTGCTTTCAGTAGTTAAAAAACATGATTTTCCATATGTTGAAATATAGTTGTGTCTTCTCTTAAGCCTTTTCACAGCTTCTAGTAAAGTGTGACTGGTACTCAGGTTACCATTATGCAAATGATTAAAGGATAGTCTGGCTGTATGTTTTTTTCCCTGAAATCTGGCAAAAAGGGGGTGGTAGTGGTAAACTTTAACTCTTTTACCAAACTGATTTAAAGAGTCATTTAGCAATAGTTTATTTATTTACTTAATGTTTTTTATTATGTGTAAAAAACTTTAATAGAAAACCAGACATCTGTATCTTCACAGGAAAATGTACACTTAGATCTACTGGGGTAAAACTACTAACTTCTCTCTTATGCTGTGGAGAATTTCTGAATAAGGTATGTGTATGTGTTTCATGTTTCAGTAAAACACTAACTGAAACATTGGATCACCTGAGTAGGAACTGGATTATTTGTTTTTACATCCCAATTACAGTACATCAGAGAGAGAAGACAGTTCATAGAAATAGAAATAAAAATCATGGAAGAAAGTTTATTACTTATTTGTTCATCTTAATTTGCTCAAATTGTTCTGTTATCCAACAAATGACTGCCTGCCTCAGTATAAGACATTCACAACAAATAGGTCTCTCTGAAATCTATCACTAATCAATAATATACCCACATACCTGCCCACGTGCCAGTCTGATGGAAGTGAATTTTTTGCCAAGTTGTCAAAGACTAACTACCACAGGTGGTGATGAGCTTGTAGAACTAAACCTATTAATAGAATATAGCTGCATAGCCTAAGGGAAGAAGATTCTGAATTTGGATCCAGAAAGAGTAGAAGGACAGGAATATTTGTTTGCTGAAAACACACAAAAAATATTGTCAGATGCAAAGGAAGAAAAATAAATATTTTTTAATTTCATTGTTTATTTTATTTATTTGCATTTCAAATTTTATCCTCGTTCCTTGTTTCCCCTCTGCAAACCCCTTGCCCCATAACTTCTCCCTCCTGCTCCTATGAGGGTGCTCCCCAACTAACCAACCTACTCTTACCTCATTGCCCTATCATTCCCTTATGCTGGGGCATCAAGCATTCACAACACCAAGGGCCTCCATTCCTATTGCTTACAGACAAGGCCATCGTCTGCTAAATGTGCATCTGGAGACATGTCAGAAGGTCTCCCATGCTCATGGATCAGCAGGATTAAGATAGTAAAAATGGCCATCTTACCAAAAGCAATCTACCTATTTAATGCAAACCCCAACAAAATTTCAACTTAATTCTTCCTAGAGATAGAAAGGGCAATTCTCATATTTATTTGGAACAACAATAAAAACAAAACAAAACAGGACAGCAAAAACTATTCTCAACTATAAGAGAGCTTCTTGAGAAAATCACCATGCCTGCCTGACCTCAAGTTCTACTACAGAGCAATAGTGATAAAAATGCATGGAACTGGTGCAGAGACATACAGGTAGATTAATAATATAGACCAGAAGACCAGAAATGATCCCACATGCCTATGGTTACCTGATCTTTGACAAAGAAGCTAAAACTATCTATTAGAAAGGAGGAAGCATTTTCAACATATGGTGCTGACTTAAGTGATGGTCTACATGTAGAAGAACAAAAATTGACTCCTTCTTATCTACTAAAATAAAGCTCAAGTACAAGTGGATCAAAGACTTCCTCATAAAATTGATGTCTCTAATGTATTAGAAGAGAATATGGGAAAGAGCTTCAAAAACATTGGCACAGGGGAAATTCTCCTGAACAGATCCCAATGGCCCAGGCTCTAAGATCGACTATGAACTAATGAAATCTCGTAAAATTGAAAGGATTCTGTAAGGCAAAGGAAAATACTAATTTTAAAACTATTATTTTGAAATAGCAGTGATCTACAGTGAGAAATTTATAAAATGTTACCACACAAATATTTTGGTTACACTGAAAAGAAAGGAGGAAAGGGTGATGGAAAATGGATATCAGTAGTTAGTGGAGAAAAAAAGTGTGATCAAAATATATGCTATGGAAAATATTTTTTAAAGGATTCTTGCTACTCTTGCATAGACACTCATGACATTTCCAAGCACCCATGTATGGTTGTTCATACTTCCTGTAATCTCATTTTTTGAAACCCAATATTATCTTTGACAACTGCATTCACATGTGCATGTTATAGAAATGAAACACACAAACACACACACACATACACACACACAAAGGGGGAAGAGAGAGAGACAGAGAGAGTCAGAGAAAGAGAAAGAGAGAGAAACAAAATACATATTTTAAATTTAACAATTAAATAGTAAGATGCATTTAAGCAAACATAAATGTGAGAAGGAAAATATCAATGGTGACAATGGGTAGAATAAATTCAATTGTAATATTACCTATATTTTTTATTAAAAGAAAAGGAAACTATAGATATAAAATCTGATGTTTAATTGTAAAAGATAAAAAACATATGTGTGGGTAAAAATTTAATGGCATTAAAGTTCACAAAACAAACACTACTTTAGCTACAACTACATACTGACTTTAACAGAATGAGAATGGGTAATCTTAATTCCTCTTCATCAACAAATACATCATTTGTATAAAAATAGAAAAATGCTGAAGTTAAAAATATCATAAATTAAATCATTGCAAAAATATGTACAATTCATTCCAATGAAACACTAAGGAGTATACTTCTGATAGTGCATAAAATTTTCTCCAAAATTGAACACATTTTAGTGTCAAATCAAGTCTCAGCTGATGGAAGAGAATTAAAATAATATGCTGCTTTCAATCTAACAACCATAGATTATAACTGCATATCAACAAAAGTAGAAACTGTAGAAAATACTTAAACTCATTTAAGTTGAATAACTCACTGATGAATGAAAATTGGTCCAAGACAGACAAAATAAAGAATATTAAGTTCTTGAAATTGATTGGCCATGAAAAGACAACACAATCCAACCTATGGAGCAGAATGAAGGTAATTAAAGGTTCATAGCACTGTGTACCCAAGGTTTAAACACAAAACAATCAACAACAATAAATCTAGACAAATATAACTAAAATAAAAAGCGGTTATTTATTACTATACTAAATGTCTTGTTTGTAAAACTTTTGTAGGCCATTATATATCATATTCTGTTTACTTATGTTTATGTGGTTTATAATTTAGAAATTAAAAACTTAATATATTCACTTCAGTATTTGTATGAACTATTATCAATGATTTTTTTTCTTTAGAAGAAAGAACTAAAGGGTTCTCATATTAGAAACATACCAATGTATTTAATATCCATAGGCAAAAAATATTAATAATAGCTGGAAAAATTATAATGAAAACCAGGGCCAAATCAATGCAAATAGAAGCAGTAAACAAAATTTTAATTGATCAAAATACACAAATAATCAGAGGAAAATAATCAGTTCTTTAAAAAATAAATAAATTGGTAAATATTAAGCCAAAATAACCAAAATTTAGAGAAATTCTAAGTTAATAAAATTCACAATTAAAAGGAAGATATTAAAATAGACACCAGGGAAATTTAGAAAAGTTGTAGACTAAGAATCTATATTGCACCAAACTGCAAGAAATAAAATAAAATGGATAAATTTTGTTATAATCTTCAGGTTAAAGTAATAAAAGCCTTACAATGAAAAAGAGTGTCCCAGACAAGATTGTTTCAGCTCAAATTCTACTAGCCCTGCAAAGAAGTTACTCAACAAATTGCTTGAAAAAAATTATGGAACATTTTTTAATTCTTTTATAGGAGCCTGTTATTTCCTGATAACATGATGGTAAACAAACCTGGCAACTTAAAAAAAATACCAATATTCTTTATTCCACACAGATTAATGTTTATTGACAAAATATTTGAGAACATGTGCAAAAGATTATCTATTATGATCAAGTAGTCATGATCCCATAGATGTAGCCATGCTTCAAATCATGCAAAATGATATAGTCTACCATCTAACTAAATTGTAAGACAACAAACCACAGTTAATATTCCTAATGTAACTGAGAACAACACACTGATGGTTGCTTTTCTTATATGATTCCATATCAAACTTCAAGCCTTATCTAGAGAAATGAGACAGGTAGTGGGGAACAAGGGATAAGTATAGGAAAAAAAGAAGTCAAATATTAATTAGTGTTTTAAGGGCATAAATGAGTGACTAGAATAGAAACTTTAAATGGAGTGAAAAAATGAGAGGGAAAATTTTAAAAGAGGAAGTGAAATCAACATATAATGCCTTTTCAAAAGCTGTATGTAAACCTACTCTAGCATTTTTAAATATATTCATACAAAATAATTTAAAAGAACTCTTGAAATGAGAGAGATAAAGCACCAAGTAGACATCATGTACCACCAAAGAAAACCCCCAGTGCCAGGAATAGGTTACATCATGTTGAATCATTGGCCAAATATATTCTATAGTCTTTCACAAATTTTACAGCAGTCACCAGACTTTTATAAGTTAACACAAGACAAAATCCCAACAAGAAAAAAGGAAGAGGAAACAAAAATCTCAAATTTAACCAAAAAAGCTATTTGCAATTGATTCATGCTGGGGAAGAGAAAGTTATTTTCCTCCAATGGAATACCATTGGAATTCTCAACCATTCTCAAGGTCAGGTCTCAAACAAAGCAGAAGAATAAAAATAGATTATTTCTTATCTCCTTGTACAAAGCTCAAGTGCAAGTGGAACAAAGATCTTCACATAAAGCCAGGTACACTGAAACTATTAGAAGAGAAATTGGAGAAAACCTTAGAACATGTAGACAAAAGGGAAAATTTCCTGAACCGAACACCAATGCCTTGTGCTCTAATATCAAGAATCGATAAATGGGACTTAAAAATATTGCAAAGTATCTGTAAAGCTAAGGACACTGTCAAGAAAACAAAGTGACAGCCACCAGATTGGGAAAAGATCTTTACCAATCCCTTATCTATTAGAGGTCTAATATCCAATATATACAAAGAACTCTAGAAGTTAGACGCCAGAGAATCAAACAATCCTATTAATAAATGGGGTACAGAGCTAAACAAAGAATTCTCAATTGAGGAATATCGAATGAATGAGAAGCACAAAGGAAATGCTTGACAGACATCCCTAGTCATCAGGGAAAGGCAAATCAAAACAACCCTGAAATTCCACCTCACATCAGTCAAAATCGCTTAGATCAAAAACTCAGATGACAGCACATGCTGAGGAGAATGTAGAGAATGAGGAACACTTCTGCACTGTTGGTGGGGATGTAAGCTCTTACAACCACTCTGAAAATCAGTCTGGCAGTTCCTCAGAAAATTGGACATCGGACTACCTGAAGACCTTTTCAGAGCATATACCCCAAAGATGCTCCAACATACAACAAAGACACATACACCACAATGTTCATAGCAGCCTTATTTATAATAGCCAGAAGCTGGAAAGAACCCAAATGTCCTTCAGTAGATGAATGGATACAGAAATTGTGGTATATTTATACAATGGAATACTCTGCTATCAGAAACAATGACTTTATGAAATTTCTAGGAAAATGGATGTATCTAGAGAATATCATCCTGAGAGAGATAACCCAGTCACAAAAGAACACACATGATGCCCAGTCACTGATAATTGTTTACTAGCCCCAGAAACCGCTGAACACCCAAGAAACAGCTCACAGACCATATGAAGCTCAAAAAAAAAAAAAAAAAAAAAAAAAAAAAGCCTAAAAATGGAAGCCTCAGTCCTCAGGCCAGAGTACCTTTAAAAATCTATACATGTATTCCTGTTTAAAAAAATAATAAAGTTGAAAGATTAAAAAAATAAGTAAAGGCATTTTCTTACAGTAAATTATATTTAAACTATAATAAAAATGATGGTTTCTTGTTATTTTAATCTCTGTTAAATTAGAAATGACATCCCACCTGTTCGTAGTAATCTGGTAATTCAACCCATGCATTCTCCTCCCTTGATACTTAGTCTGTTGCTCTTTCGCTGGGTAAATTTTTATCTTTCACATTTTGTATCACATAAATGTTTTCTTTTATAAAAATTTAATCAATAAAAAAAATTTTTAAAAATTAAAAATAAATAAATAATAAAAAGATGATGTTTTCAACTTTGAAGATTCCATATACTTATGTATATTTTTTGAAGGTCCTTTGTATCTTATTCTGTAGGAATTGTATATATGAACTCATAGTTGCTTGGAACAAAGAAAAAAACAGTGATGTTAACATCAAACTCTAAAATAAATTTGAAAATTAATATATAGAAAAAGAAAAAAAATAAGTGTATAGCACCCTCCAATATGGAGTACAACTAGACCTTTAATCATTAATAATTCAAGAGTTAAGAATGTATTCTTGTGGCAATTTTTGGTATTCAAAAATCATATGTTTAATCTCTACACACCAAGGAAGCTTTGACTATTTCCATGTTTCGTTCTGTTCTACATGTACTTTATGCTAATTGTAACTAGCAAGATTTCAATGCATACTATCAAAACTTAAAAAAAATAAGTACTGACAAAATGTATTCATATAGTTTTATGCCAAAATGCTTTTAAAATATGTAAATGTATCTCTCTTTTTTGTTTTAAATAAAGTTGTAAGAAAAAAAGAGAATGAAGACAGGAATTCTTTTGTAGGCATATACACATACACGTGTGTGTACGTGTGTGTGTTTGTGTGTGTGTGTGTGTGTGTATGTGTGTTTGCATATCTTTGATAACATTGGAGTCTGCAAAATAAAATGTATATAAAATATAATGAGATAAACCTTCACCAACAATAGTGTCAATTATATATGCATATTTATAAATGTATTTATTTTCTTAAATATCCAGAATTTGCGCGTATTTTACTATGAAGATAGGAATAATAGTACTTTATCTCGTAAAGGCAAAGAAAGAAATTCTGTGGAAATCCATATTTTGATTTTTTTATTAGAGTTGAGAGAGAGCAAGACAGAGACAGAATATGAAGTATGTTGTGCAGGAAAGTGGGAAAATTTAGAAAAATTTGGTGGAAGAAAATAAATGTAATCAAAATATATTGCATGAAAAATGAAAAATGAATAATATAAACAACATTCAGTGACTGAAATATGTATTGCCCAATATTAAATATACTTAACTAAATGTAAATTCAAAGGGAATCTAACTTTACATTGGAAAACATGATTGCCTGTTATCAGAATTAAACAAATTGAACAAAGTTAAACACAATTAGCTCTAAAAAGCAAATGTCTAGATAAATATATGAGCCTATATGTCAACACTATCTAAAGATAGTAAGGAGGAAAGAAGGGACCTTTACCCACTGTATTTCTATTACTTCACTGATTGAATCTAAGTTATATACTGACAATTCAAACTAAGAAAATATATAATTTAAAACAACCATGATTTCTACACTGAATCATGATTTTCCATAATTATTTCTGATAAGTTAAGTATAATTTCCTGGATCTTCTTGAACCTTCTTGCAGGTAGGCTTTTTTTCCCCCTCAGGATGAGACAAGTACTAAATGTACCTCCTACTCTTGCAATCATAGCTCATTTGCCACAGTGAACTTGAGATAGTACTGCAATCACATGAACAAGTAAAAATATGTTTAAGGGTCAAATGCTCAATAGGATTGTGAGATTTCAGGAAGGGTAAATGGATAAAACAGAAAATGAAAAAATGAGTTTCAATTATATTTTCATAACTGATAGGAGATGTTCTGCTCTCATAAGAATACTTTAGATCAAATTGTTACAGTTTTTGTAATCAACACTTGAAAATTATCCTATAAGATGTGTTATTTTTATTTATTTATTTATTTATTTATTTATTTATTTATTTATTTATTTATTCATTTATTTATTTGTTCTGAGATAGAGTCTCATGTATCCCAGACTGGATATGTTTTTTAATTGAACAACTTTAGTTTAAAAAACAAAGATAAATATACAGATTTTAAAAGCATTTTTGCATAACAGTATATGAATACATTTTTGTCAGTACTTGATTTGCTTGAAGGTTTGATAGCATGCCTTAAAATTACTAGTTTCTTTTTCTATTTTTTTTATAAAAATTGAACAACATTATTATAAAAAACTAAGATAAATGCACAGATTTAAGCATTTATGAATAAAGTATACAGATACATTTTTGTTAATACTTGATATTTTTAAAGATCTGATAATGTGCATTAATATTTTACTAGTTACAATGAGCATAAAGTACATGTAAAACAAGATGTAAACTAGAAATAGCCGAAGTTTTCTTGGTGTATAAAGATTAAGCATAATGGTTTTTCGTTGACTTTTTGCTTTTGTTTCTTCTTGAACTTCATATAGTCTGTGAGTAGTTTTTGGGGTTTGCAGATCTTTCTGGGCTTAGTATCCAATTCTTTGAGAATGCATATTATGTCTGTTCTTTTGTGACTGGGTTATCTCACTCAGGATGATATTCTCTAGATGCATCTATTTTCTTAAGAATTTCATAAAGTCGAAGGCTTGGATCATCTGTCAATAGTACCAGCAAAGACCCAGAGGTAAAGGACTGGTGAGAAGAAGTTCCGAATAGCAAGGGGGTAGAAAGATCACTGCCAGGCACACATTAAAAAATGCACCCCTGACCTGCCTGAACCAGGGACCAGGAACCCAGCATCAGGCCCTCTGTTCCCAGCCGGTGGCTTTTGGGCACAGAATAGGGCTCAGATCATCCCCCACCAGGACCGGGAAAGACCCAAGGACACATGCATGGTGAGAAGGGATTCTGACTACCCAGGGGGCAGAGAGATCTCTACCGAGCTCACGTTGAAAGTGTGCCTCTGCCCTCCCTGATCCAGGGACCAGGAACCCAGCATTGGACCCTCTGTTCCAGCTGGTGTATTCTGGGTACAGAGCAGGTCACAGACCATTCGCCACCAGGAAAATCAGAGATCCAGGGACACAGGCCAGGTATAAGGGAAAGGCAAGAACCAATCACTGAAAACAAGATTGCAAAAGGAAAGTGAAAGAGCTTACCCCAGGTAAACCAAGATAACCTGGCAACACTAGAATCCAGCTCTCCCATCACAGCAAACAGCAGAATGCCAAACACTCCAGAAAAGGAAGATTCAGACAAGAAGTCCTACATCAAGATGATGATAGAGATACTTAATCAAGAACAAGAGGAAAAGCATAAAGAATTAGAAGCTTTTAAAGAAGAAACAAGAAAAGCACTCAGAGAACTCAAAGAAATAGAAGAAAACAGAACCAAAGAGATGAAGGAACAGAAGAAGGAATTTAAAACAGAAATGGATGCAATAAAGATAACACTAAAATAGACAACACAAGGAGTAGAAATCCTTAAAAAGAAATCAGGAGTCACAGAGGCAAGTATTTCTAACAGACTACAAGAGATGGAAGAGAGAGTCTCTGGGGCCGAAGACAACATTGAAAACAAAGTCAAAACAGTCAGAGAAAATGCAAAAATGAAAAAGCTCCTAACACAAAATGTCAAGGAGACCCAGGACACAAGGAGAATATCACACCTACAGATAATAGAAATAGAAGAGGGTGAAGAATATCAACTAAGATGCACAGTAAATATACTCAATAAAATTGTAGAAGAAAACTTCCCTACCCTTAAGAATGAGATGACCACGAGCATAAAAGAAGCCTACAGAACTCCAAATAGGTTGGACCAGAAAACAAATTCCTCCTGACACATCATAGTCAAAACACCAAGTGCCCAAAGCAAAAAAAAGAATACTAAAAGCAATAAGGGAAAAAATGTCTCGAAGTATATAAAGGCAGACCAATCGGAATCACACCCAATTACTCAACAGAGACTATGAAAGCTAGAAGAGCCTGGACAGACATCATGCAGACCCTAAAAGAGCACAAGTAAAAGCCCAAGCTGCTATACCCAGCAAAACTATCAATCACCATAGATGGAGAGATGAAGGTATTCCAAGACAAAACTAAATTTACACAATATACGACCACAAACCCAGCACTAAAATGAATTATTGATGGAAAACCCAATTCAATGAGGGGAACTACATCCTAGTAAAAACAAGAAAACTCCTAAGCAAGAAAACCAAAAGGAGAAAGAGATACAGGAACAATTCAACCTACAAGAGCAGTAGTAGCAGAAAACAGCAAACACTATTCCTTGATATCTATTAACATAAATGGACTAAACTCACCAATAAAATGATATAAGCTATCAGACATATCAAAACCCAGCATTTTGCTGCATACAGGAAACTCATTTCAGAGACAAAGAAAGAAACTATCTCAGAATAAAAGGTTGGGAAAAAAACTTCCAAGTAAACGGCCCCACGAGAAAAGCTGGAGTGGCCATTTTAATAACGAATAAAGTAGATTTGCAACCAAAAGTTATCAAGAAAGATAAGCAAGGACACTTCTTACTCATTACAGGGGAAATCTGTCAGGAGGAACCCTCAATCCTTAACATATATGCTCCAAATACAAAAGCAACCATATTCATAAACGAAACCCTACTAAAGCTCAAAAAAATACATTTTATCCCACACAATAATAGTGGGAGACTTTAATATCATACTCTCACCAATGGACAGATCAGGGAAATAGAAACTGAACAAGGACACTGTCAAACTAGCAGAGACTATGAACCAACTGGGATTAATAGATATCTACAGAACATATCATCCTAAAAGAAAAGAATACACCTTCTTTTCAGCACCTCATAGCACCATCTCAAAAATTGGCCACGTTATTGGACACAGAACAAACTTCAATCGATATAAGAAGATTGAAATACTCCGATGCATCCTTACAGATCACCATTTCCTAAGGCTGGTCTTTAATAACAACATAGACAACAATTAACCCATATACACATGGAAACTACATAATTCTCTATTAAATGATAACAGGGTCAACGAAAAAATTAAGGATGATCTAGAATTCAATGAAAATGAAAACAGAACATACTCAAACCTATGGGATGCAATGAAAGCAGAACTGAGAGGAAAAATCATAGCTCTGAGTGCTTCCAAAAAGAAACTAGAGAGAGAATACAAGAGCAACCTGGCAGCACAATTGAAAGCTCTAGCACAAAAGAAAGCTCATACACCCAAGAGGAGTAGACGACAAGAAATAATCAAACTTATGGTAGAAATAGGCCAAGTAGAAACAAAAAGAACCATTGAAAGAATTAACAAAACCAAGAGCTGGTTCTTTGAGAAGATTAACAAGACTGATAAACCCTTAGCCAGACTAACTAGAGTGCAAAGACAGAGTATTCAAATCAAAAAATCAGAAAGGAAAATGAAGAAATAAACTGAAACTGAGGAAATTCAAGAATGCATCAGATCCTACTACAAAAGGCTATACTCAACAAACATGGAAAATCAGGAAAAAATGAATGAATTCCTATACAGATACAAGAATCTAAAGTTAAACCAGGACCAGGTAAATCATCTAAATAATCCCATAACACCTAAAGAAATAGAAGCAGTCATCAACAGCTTCCCAATTAAAAAAAGCTCAGGTCCATATTAGATCAGTGCAGAATTTTATCAGACAGTTATTGACGACATAATACCAATACCAAACCTCTCCAAAATTTCAACAAGATAGAATCAGATGGAATACTACCTAACTCATTTTTTAAGGCTACAATAACCCTCATTCCTAAACCACACAAAAACCCTACAGAAAGAAAACTTTAGACCAATCTCACTTATGAACATTGATGAAAAAATACTTTACAAAATCCTTGCAAACTTAATCCAAGAACACATAAAACGATTATTAACCATGATCAAGTAGGCTTCATTCCTGGGTTGCAGGGATAGTTTAATATACGGAAATCCATCATTGTAATCCACCTTATAAACAAACTCAAAGTAAATAACACATGGTCATCTCACAACAAGCAGAGAAAGCATTTGACAAAATTCAACACCACTTCATGTAAAAAGTCTTGGAAAGAACAGGAATTCAATGCCCATACCTAAACAAACAAACAAAAAAAAAATGCAGCAAACCTACAGCCAACATCAAACTTAAAGGTGGAAAACTGGAAGCAATTTCACTAAAATCAGGGACTCGACAAAGTGGACCACTCTCCCCCTACTTATTAAACATGGTACTGAAAGTCCTGGCTGGAGCAATTAGAGAGTAAAAGCAAATCTAAAGGATACAAATTGGAAATGAAGAAGTAAAAACATCACAATTTGCAGATGACATAATAGTGTACTTAAGCAACCCCACAAATTCGACCAGAGAAATCCTACAGCTGATAAACAAGTTCAGCAAAGTGGCTGGATATAACATTAACTCAAACAAATCAGTAACCTTCCTATATTCAAAGGATAAACATGTAGAGAAAGAAATTAATGAAAAAATACTCTTCAAAATAGTCACAAAATCTATGAAATAACTTGGTGTGACTCTAACTAAGGAAGTGAAGGACCTGTATGACCAGAGCTTCAAACCTCTAAAGAAGGAAATTGAAGAAGATCTCAGAAAATGGAAAGATCTCCCATGCTCATAGATTAGAAGGATCAACATTGTAAAACTGGCCATCTTACCAAGAGCAATCTACAGATTAAATGCAATCACCATCAAAATTCCAACCCAATTCTTCATAGAGTTAGAAAGATCAATGTGCAATTTTATATGGAATAACAAATGACCTAGAATAGCGAAATTCATCTTAAAAGAGAAGAAAACATCTGCATGAATCATTATCCCTGACCTCAAGCTATATTATAAAGCAATGGTCCTGAAAATGGCATGGTACTGGTACAGAAATAGGCACGTGAGTAAATGGAATAGAACGTCCAGAAATGAGCTCTCACATATATGGTAACCTGATTTTTGACAAAGGAGCATTAAACATTCAATGGAAAAAAGACAGCCTATTCAACATATGTTGGTCCAACTAGCACTCAGCATGCAGAAAAATGAAAATAGACCCGTTCCTATCTCCTTGTACAAAGCTCAAGTGTAAGTGGATCAAAGATCTCCACATTAAACCAGATACACTGAAACTATTAGATGAGAAAGTTGGGAAAACCTTAGAACACATAGGCACAGGAGAAAATTTCCAAAACAAAACACCAATAGCTCAAGCTCTAAGGTCAAAGATTAACAAATGGGACTTAATGATATTGCTAAGTTTCTGTAAGATTGAAGACACTGTCAAAAAAAAAAAAACAAACAGAAACAAACAAAATGGCAGCCAACAGAGTGGGAAAAGATATTTACCAACCCCACATCAGATAGAGGCCTACTATCAAAGGTATACAAAGAACTCAAAAAGCAAGACACAAGAGAATCAAGCAACCCTATTTAAAAATGGGGTACAGACTTAAACAAAAAGTTCTCTATCAAAGAATATTTAATGGCTAAGAAGCATCTACAGAAGTTCTAGACATTATTAGCCATCAGGGAAATACAAATCAAAAGCACCCTGAGATTCTACCTCACACCAGTCAGAGTGGCCAAGGTCCAAAATTCAGATGAGAACAGATGCTGTAGAGGATGTGAAGAAAGAGGAACATTTCTCCACTATCTGTGAGGTTGTAAACTGATACAACCACTTTGGAAATCAATATGGTCGTACCACAGAAAAAATGGACATAGTTCTACTTGAAGACTCAATTATTCCACTTCTGGGCATTTACCCCAGAGACGCTGCAACATACAACAAAAACACATGCATCACAATGTTCATAGAAGCTCTATTTATAATAGCTAGAAGCTGGAAAAACCCAGATGTCCTTCAGTAGATGAATGGATACAAAAATTGTGGTACATTTACACAATGGAGTACTACTCAGCTATCAGAAACAATGACTTAACAAAATTCTTAAGAAAATGGTTGCATCTAGAGAATATCATCCTGAGTGAGGCAACCCAGTCACAAAAGAACAGAAAAAAATGTGCAGTCACTGATAATGGGATACTAACCTCAGAGAGCTCTGAACACCCCAGAAACAACTCCCAAACTGTGTGAAGTTCAAAAAAAAATAAATAAAAAACTAAACAAAATAACAAAAAATCACATTATGCTCAATCTTTACACACCAAGAAAACTCTGACTAATTCCTGGGTTGTATCCTGTTTTACATGTACTTTTTGCTCATTGTAACTAGCAAGAACTTATCACACACTATCAAACCTTTAAAAAACAATCCACATAGTGACAAAAAAGTATTCATATACATTTATGCAAAAATGCTTAACATTTGTTCTTTTATCTTTGTTTTTTAAAATGAAGTTGTTCAAAAAACTAAAAAAATAAAGGGAATAAAAGGAAATACAAAGAAAAAAAGAATTTCATAAAGTCATTGTTTCTGATAGCTGAATTTTACACCATTGGGTAAATATATCATAATTTTTGTATCTATTCATCTACTGAAGAACATCTGTGTTCTTTTCAGCTTCTGGCTATTATAAATATGGCTGCTATGAAGATTGTGGTGCATGTGTCTTTGCTGTTTGTTGAAGCCTCTCTGGGTTATATGCCCACAAGTAAAATAACTGGGTCTTCAGTTAGTATTATGTCCAATTTTCTAAGGAATCACCAGAATGATTTCCAGAGTGGTTTGTATCAGTTTACATCCCCACCATCACTGGAGAAGTGTTCCTCTTTCTCCACATCCTCTCCAAAAATCTGTGATATCTGAATTTTTGATCTTAGCTGTTCTGGTTGGTGAGAGGTTGAATCTCAGGATTGTTTTGATTTGCATTTCCCTCATGCTAATGATGTTGAGCACTTCCTTAGATGCTTCTCATGTGTTCTATATTCCTCTATTAATAAATTTCTGTTTAATTCTGCTCCTCAGTTTTTAAGGCGTTGTTTGATTCTCTTGTGTCGAACGTACTAAGTTCTTTGTATACCTTGGATATTAGGCCTCTATCTGATGTGGGGTTGGTAAAGATCTTTTCCCAATCTGTGGCTGCAATTTTGTTTTCTTGACAGTATCCTTAGTCTTACAGAAACTTTGCAATTTAATTAAGTCCTATTTGTCAATATTTGACCTTAGAGAATGAGCCATTGATAGTCTGTTCAGGAAATTTTCTCCTGTGCCTATGTTTTCTAAGCCTTTCCTACTTTCTCTTTTAATTATTTCTGTGTACCTGCTTTAATATGGAGATCTTTGATCCACTTGTACTTGGGCTTTGTACAAGAAGATAAGAAAGGGTCTATCTTCACTCTTCTGTATTTTGAGTGCCAGTTGGTCCAACACAATTTGTTTAAGAGGCTCTTCTTTTTACACTGAAGGTTTACAGATTCTTTGTCAAAAATCAAATGACCATATACGTGAGGGATCATTTCTGGATCTTCTATTCTATTCCAAGGATCCACCTGCCTATGTCTGTACCAGTACCATGCAGTTTTTAGCACAATTGCCTTGAGGTAAGGGATAGTGTTTCCTGAAGATGTTTTCTTCTTGTTGAGGATGGATCTTGCTATTCTATGTCTTTTGTTATTCCAGATGAAATTGCATATTGCTCATTCTACCTCTATGAAAAATTAGGTTGGAATTTTCATGGGGATTGCTTTGAATCTGTAGACTGCTTTTGGTAAGATTGCCCTTTTTACAATGTTGATGCTTCCAATCAATGAGCATGGGTGATATTTCCATTTTCTGAGATCTTCCTCAATATCCTTCTTTAGAGATTTGAAGTTTCGTCATACAGGAACTTCACTCCCTTAGTTAGAGTCACACCAAGGTATTTCATATTGTTTTTGACTATTGTGAAGGTTATCTTTTCTTTTTTTCTCCTGTGTTAGTCCTTTTAGTAGAGGAGGACTACTCTTTTGTTTGAGTTAATTTTATATCCAGCCACTTTGCTCAACTCATTTATCAGCTGTAGAAGTACTCAGGTAGAATTTTTGAGGCCACTTACGTGCACAATCCTGTCATTTGTAATCAGTGATGTTTTTACTTTTTCCCTCTAATTTGTATCCTTTAATTCCCTTTACATGTCTTATTACCCTGGCCAGGACTTCCAGTACTGTGTTGAATAGGTAGGAGAGTGGGCAGCCTTGTCAAGTCCCTGATTTAAGTGGGATTGCTTCATGTTTCCCACTGTTAAATTTGATGTTGGTTGTTTGTTTTCTGTATCTTGCTTTTATTATGTTTAGGTATGGGCCTTGGATTCCTGTTCTTTCCAATACTTTTAACATGATGGGGTAATGAATTTTGTTAAAAACTTTTTCAGGAACCAGTGAGATGACCATGTGTTTTTTTTTCTTTGAGTTAGTTTATATGATGGAATACATTGATGGATTTATTTATATTATACCATTTGGGCATCCCAGGGATGGAGCCTACTTGACCATGGTGATTGATCATTTGATGTATTCTTGGATTCATTTTGCAAAGATGTTGTTGAGTATTTTTGCATAAAACTTCCTAAGTGAGATTGTTCTGAAATTCTCTTTTCTTGGAGGGTGTTTGTATAGTTTAGGAACAAAGGTTGTTGTGGCCTCAAAAAATGCATTAGGTACTGTTACATCTGACTCTATTTTGTGAAACAATATGAAGAATACTGGTATTAGGTTGTCAATAAATGTCTGATAGAATTCTGCACTGAACCCGTCTGGACCTGGGATTTTCTTGGTTGGAAGGCTTTTGATGACTGCTTCTATTTTTTAGGTGTTATGGTATTATTTAGATGGTTTACTTGGTCCTGGTTTAACTTTATTATCTGGTATCTGAATAGGAATTCATCCCTTTCCTCCAGATTTTCCAGCTTTGTTGAGTATAGGCTTTTGAAGTAGGATCTGATGATTTCTTGAATTTCCGCAGTTTCAGTTGTTATGTCTTCACTTTCCTTTGTGATTTTGTTAATTTGGATAATCTCTCTTGCCCTCTAGTTAGTCTGTCTAAAGGTTTATAAATCTTGTTAATTTTCTCAAAGAAACAACTGTTTTTTTTTTTTTTTTTTTTTTTTTTTTGACTCTTTGAATAGTTCATTTTGTTCCTATTTGGTCAATTTCTGCTCTGAGTTTGATTATTTCTTTCTGTCTAATCCTCTTGGGTCTATCTGCCTTTTTTTGTTTTAGAGCTGACAACTGTGCTGTCAATTTGTTAGTATATGGGCTCTCCAGTTTCTTTCTGGAAGCACTCAGAGCTAAAAGTTTTCCTCTCAGTTCTGCTTTCATAGCATCCCATAGTTTTGGGTTTTCATTTTCATCAAACTCTAGAAAATCATTTATTTCTTTCTTTATGTCTTTTTTGATCGTGCTATCATTTGATAGAGCATTGTTTAGTTTCCATGTGTATATGGTGTTTTTGTTGTCTTTGTTGTTATTAAAGACCAGCCTTAAAACATGGTGATCTAATAGGATGCAAATGAATATTTCAATCTTCTTATATCAATTGATTGAGGCTTGTTCTGTGACTGATTATATAGTCAATTTTGGAGAAGGTATTTGAGGTGCTGAGAAGACCGTGTATTCTTTTGTTTTAAGATGAAATTTTTTGTAGATGTCTATTAATTCCAATTGGTTCATAACCTCTGCTAGTTTCAATGCCTCTTTTTTCAGTTTCTGTTTCCATGATCTGTCCACTGTTGATAGTGGGGAGTTGAAATCTCCCATTATTATTGTGTGGTGTGCAATGTATTTTATGAGCTTTATTAGGGTTTCTTTCATGAATATGGGTACTCTTTTGAACATATATGTTAAGGTTTGAGAGTTCCTTCTAACAAATTTTCCCTGTAATGAATAAAAAGTGTCTTTCCTTATCTTTTTTGAAAACTTTTGGTTGTAAATCTCCTTTATTTGGTATTAGAATGAAAACTTCAGGTTGCTCTTTGGGGCTGTTTACTTGGAAGTTTTTTTCCCAATCTTTTACTCTGAGATTGTCTGTGAGTGTCTGTCTTTGTCTCTATGATTAGTTTCCTGTATGCAGCAAAATGCTGGATTCTGTTTATGTATCCAGTCTGATAGCCTAAATCTTTTTATTGGAGAATTGAGTGCATTTTTGTTAACAGATATTAAGGAATAGTGGTTGGTGTTTCTTGCTATTTTCTTTTATAGGTAGGATTTTGCCTATGTGTCTTTCTTATTTTTGTTTTCTTGCTTAGGCATTTTCTTGTTTTTACTACGATCTAGTTTCACTCCTTGTATTGAGTTTTCTACCTATAATTTGTTGTGGTGCTGTGTTTGTGTTCAGATATTGTGTAAATTTTATTTTGTCCCAGAATATCTTGGTCTTTCGATCTATTATGATTGAGAGTTTTTCTTGGTATTACAGCTTGTGCTGACACTTCTGTTCTCTTAGCGTCTGCATGATGTCTGTCCAGGATCTTCTAGCTTTTATAGGCTCTTTTGAGAAGTTTGGTGTGATTCTGATTGATCTGCCTTTATATGTTACATGATGTTTTACTCTTACTGCTTTTAGTATTCTTCCTTTGATTGGGGGCACTTGGCATTTGGTTATTATGTGTCTGTAGGAATTTTCTTTTTGATCCCCTCTTTTTGGAGTTCTTTAGGCTTCTTTTATGCTCATGGTCATCTCATTCTTAAGGGTAGGGAAGTTTTCTTCTATGATTTTTTTTTAAGATATTTGCTGTGCCCTTTCTATTCTTATTATCTGTAGGTGTGGTCTTCTCATTGTGTCCTGGATCTCCTGGATATTTTGGGTTAGGAGCTTTTTGCTTTTGCATCTTCTCTGACTGTTTTATCTATGTTTCCCATGTTGTCTTTGGCCCCTGGGATTCTGTCTTTCATTTCTTGTATCCTGTTGGAGATGCTTGCCTCTGTGACTACTGATTTCTTTTTTAGGTTTTCTTCCTCCAGGGTGTCTCTTTTAATGTTTTATTTATTGTTTCTATTTCCATTTAAATTCCTTCTTTATTTCCTTTGTCTCTTTTGTTCTGTTTTCCTCTTCTTTTTTGGATTTCATTGTGTGTCTTTCTTGTTTCCTCTTTAAAAGCTTGTTATTTTTTATGTTTTTCATCCTGTTCTTGTTTAAGGATCTCTATCATCATTTTGAGGTATGATTTCGCATCTGAGTCTTCTTTTTTTGGAGTGTTTGGCATTCCGCTGTTTGCTGTGATGAGAGAGTTGGGTCTTGCCTAGTTGGCATGGTTTCCATTGGGTAAGTCCTTTTGCTTTCCTCTTGACATCTTGTTGTATGTAATTATATGTGGTCTTGATGTCAGTGATTGGTTCCTGTCTCTCCCTTGTACCTTGCCTGTGTCCCTGGATCTCCATTGTTCCTGGTCGCAGATGGCCTGATTGTTTGGTCTGCAAGCATAGGCCCTCCGGTTGGAAACCATGACCCTACGGCAGAGTTACTCCTCCCCTTACAAATTGGGAGAATGGGGGGGATGCTTTCTGTGTGCTTGGCCCAGACCTCTGTTTGCCCCTGCTACTCGCTACACAGTCTCACCAGGCCTGTATCCCTGGATCTCCACTGTCCTTAAGATGTTCTAGAAGCTAAATACCAAATGACTATTTCTGCAGCTTTCAAAAACATACTGTCTTATGTTACCATTCCAAGTTTTGGGCAGGAAATACTTATAGTATACAGATTATAGTCAAACATAAGAAATGTAATATTAATATCTTAGTATTTATGGTCAAAATTTATAGAACTTCCTAGACTAATTCTGTTATTAAATTTATAATTCTGTATTTTAATCTATACAATTTTATAGCAAAAGTATTCGCAGATTTTTTATGTTCCAAAGTGTATATTTATATATATTTAAATATGCACGTATAATATAACCTATCGTGGGTGAGTAAATGCCTCATTAGAGCTTTTCTACAACTCTTTTCCTTAGATAATGCTATGCTAAGCATATCACCTCTTTTATTAAAACATGAGATTTTATAGCTGTCATAATAATGTAAAGCTTAAGATATTCCATCAAGAAACCATCTGTGAATACAGTTTGTGTCACCAAATGTGATGCTTAAATTTTTAACCTACTTGCATTAGACATATGTTCATTACATACAATTAAAAAAATCAGGCCAAACCAACCTTTCTTTTTCTGGATTTATGGTATCATCCTCATCAAGAGAGAGATCATGGTCCAAAGGATGTATTTCACTACACATGAATGATGATGTTTGACTAACTCATTTTTTGATGTTCATCACAGGGGAAAACTGTTATATTTTAAATGGCAAAATACATAATCAAATAATAACAGTTCGTAGTTAAAGTCCCGTGCGAATAAAGATGCAGCATGGTCATTGTGTTAGGAATGTCTACCTAGCATCTATCGTTGGCATGTCTTAAATGCTAAACATGCTCATGCTCCTCTTGTGTTTTAGTATATACCTGGATGATTTAAAAAATGTTATCTGGAATAAAAGTGTGACTGTTTTGGTTAAAATTAAGGATATTAGAATCAAGAACTTTCCCTGAAATCCCACAGAGGTTTAGATTTTTTTTCTTTTTTCTCTCTTCTTGATATTCAGTGAAAATAATTACCTTATTTTCCCAGCACCTGCATCTGTGAGAAAGACAGCACTACATGGAACAGCCCCATGAAAATGTTCAAGCAATCTTATTCAAATGCAATGAGAAAGTTTTATTGTTGCTGAGAGTGGAATTTTCCATCAGTGTCCAAGACTATCACTGCTATAAATGGACAGCCCTGTGGTTTCTGTGAATTGATTGAGGATCTCACTTTCTCTAAAACCTGAAAATCCTTGAAACCAGTGTGAAAAAAAATCTTCTAACATCTAGAAATTCAGAAACTCACCAGGCTATAACCTGAACTCATGAAAATGCCTCCTGTTACACTATCAATTCATACAATTTTGAGCCTGAAAATATCTTCAGGTATTAGTGCATTCCAGTGAAGAAAATCACAGGGCTAAGGACCTGAAGGTTAGTATAAAATTCACAAAGCCAGCTATAGTATATTGTGAGAAGCAGGCAGGTTTTCTGACTACCAACTGAATGAATTTTCTTTCTCTGCTACCTTTATATCCTGTGCTACCTTAAAGAGACATCACTAAGATTTCTCTTCCAACTTTGAGCATACAGCTTCTTTCAAAAAATATTTAGAAATAAATCACACAGATTTATAGGCTGCAAGTGTTAGAGAAATTAAGTTAAAATTCTAGATTTTGTTTCTGAGCCCTGAGACTTAATGCCTTAACTGGAACAGTGACAGCTTAATGCTATGTTAGTACCATTGAGCTAGATTTTTAAATTCCCTCCTTTCCATGCAGTTGCTTTTTGGAACTAATGGATACAGTACTATAGATATTAATAACAGAGACACTATTTGTTTGCACACAGTACGTATCGTATGCAAAAACATGTTCTTTTTCTCTACTTCTCAGTGTATCACATAATCATCAGAACAATAAATGAGCCATCTCTCTATTAATTTGCCATTAGTGGTTAAAATGTCTATGGACAAAATCTCAAATTAAATTTGGGGTGAAAGAATTGTGAAATAATTCAATTTAAAATCCATTACTGTAATACCTCAGCATTTAGCTTTCACTTCAAGGACTATATCTAAGGTCATTTCTAGTAAATCAGTTGTTTGTTCAGGAAGAGACCTTCTCACAAAATATTTATCAGTTTTTGAAATGGCATTTCATGTCGCAAGAAGAGAACACAATTCAGACTTGTTAAGAGGTTCTTTACTACTTCATTAATTTCAGAGAATATATGCTTTAGTTTAAAACAGAAGATTCATAGGGAATAAATTTTAACTCACCATTAATGAATTTTGGTGACTCTCCTCTCTGCTAGTGACCTGTCCTCTTTCTCTTTCTACATATTGACATTACTCTAAAATTCAGTAGATGATATTGGATGATTTAATGGATAACCTTTGGCTTCATAATTTTCTCTTCTTACTCAAGTCAGTTGTAGACAGTTGATGCATTTCATTACATTTCCTGGTGAATACTGTGACTTGCATTGTATTCGAGAAGAATTAGGTCATTCGTTCATCTCAGTAACTATGACAAGCAATCAATTACTACCCTGCTGTAGGATTAGGAGGTGAGAAACTTGCATCCATCAGAATATTACAGTTTACAGATTTAATAATAGGAAGGAATGAAAAAATGCTTATATATATATACATATATATATATATATATATATATATATATATATATATATAATCAAATTTTGAAACTACTTTATTAGAAGTCAAAGGAGATAGAAGACACCAGCAGAATATTGCTTACCAAATCTGCTAGCTGGGCTCACTTGGGATCATAGAGATGAAAAGGCAAGCACAGTGCCTGTATGGATCAGCCTAGGTTACTCTGTGTATGTGAGCTTGTTAATTGTTTTTTGTGGAATACCTATCAGCGGAAACATATCTATCCCTGACTCTTGCTCTTGGGATGCTTTTCTTTGTAGTAAGTTCTCTTTTCCACCTTAGATATAAGAGCTTTTGTCTTGCCTTACTGTATTTTGTTTAATTCTGTTTGGCTAGTGTCCAGTAGAGACCTGCTCTTTTCTGAAAAGGAACAGGTAGGAAGAAAGGTTTGTGAATCTGAGAGAGAGAACAGGCGAGAAGAGCTCAGATGAGGGAATGGAGGGTAAACTGTAGTCAGGATGTATTGCAGGAAGAATCCATTTAATTAAAAACTTAAACATAGCTACAACTCTGAATTACTAGATTTTGATTTCTTTGTTTTTTTAGAAAGATATTCATATGATATTTTTTTAATATTCCACTTTTTAATGTGTTTTACAGATAAGCTATCATTCTACATTTTCTTTAAAGAAGGTATGAATTTATAGTTATGATGGTCAAAATTAATGGTAAAGGACAGGATCAATGAACAGAAGGCCAAAAACACCATAAGAAGACTGACAGAGTTACCTAACCTGGGTTTGTGAAGCTTACAAAAACTGAAGCACCAACCAAAGACTAGGCAAGAGCTGGATCTAGGCACCCTACAGAGTTATAGCAGATGTGCAACTTGATTCTCATGTGGGATCACCTAATAATTGAAACAGAGTCTGTCTCTGACTGCTGCCTGCAGTCAGATCTAATTACCCTACCTAGACTACCTTGTCTGGCTTCAGTGGGATAAGATGTGCCTAGTTAACCTGCAACTTATGTTCCATGGCAGATTGCTACCTCATAGGAAATTCCTCTTCTCCAAGAGGACGTCAGGTGGTGGTACTTTGATCAGGCTGTAAAGTGAATAAATAAATATCATGAATAACAACAAAAAGGTAATGGCATTAAAATTGTAGTTATTTTAGTCAAATTTGAGAAAAAATTGTATACTCACCCTTGGCTTTGTAGATATATATACAGATGAAACCAATTTAATTCATTTATCTCCAACTCTGAACACAGTAGTTTTTCTTTTGTATCTTCAATAAAATAATTCTTAAAGCACAGAAATGAGCTAATAATGTTTTTGTTTTTAATTTCAATTTTTATCCTTTGCCAAAGCTTTTATATGAGGTCAACATTTCAGTTTATGTTTAAATTAAATTGAATACCCTTGAATAGATATTAAAATTTTTTATATAATTTTACATATATTTTAGTATTTAATTTTGTTTCATATATTATATTTTCCATTTTAAACTACTCTAAGCCATCTAAATGCTTCATTAAATTGAGACTTGTTAATTTAGGACAGAACCATATCCAGACATAAGCTTTTTTCCAGGTTAATAGTGACAAGTTTATATTCTCTTCTAAAAAGTCGGATCAGATGCAGTCACAATTGATTTTTAACCAAATAGCTCTGCCATTATCACACCAGTGGGCATATCTTTCTTTGATGATTGATTATCCTTTTATTCTTTAGTGTTAGAATAAAGTTCCATATAACAATATATCATACAAATAATTTGAATACTTATTGGGTTTTTTAGGAGTATAAAGGTTATAAAATAAGGACTAGTAATTTCAATAGACAAGAAATGCAGCATATAAGGAAAAAATTAAGTTTATTATACTCATTAGGTTTTTAGCTCTGCCAGGAATAAAACCTTGGCTCTGGATCTGTACCCACACAGCCCATACCCATGCTGAAGCTTGACTCCCCAGGGATTTTGACACATCCAAGACCACAGGTGTGATCCCTAAGTCCTTTCCCAATACCTGGTGTACACAAACTTTTTCAAATGCAGGACAAAGATTCATCACCCAGCTAAAGATCAGTGTGTTTTTCAATTTTCAACTTTGCCAGGAGCAGAGCCTGGATTCTAAATCCCTATCCACATAGCCCACACTCCAAGTCAGCTTGACTACCCAGGAATTCTGAGAAACAATCACAGGATCACAGGATCACAGGATTACAATTGTATAGGTAAAATAGGCTCAAGTCAGAGGCAAGGAGGTCTGATAGCACCAAAGAAAACCAGATTGTGAGAGTAAGCAAAAGGTCATAAGCCACAGAAACCAAATTGAGTTGGCAACTTCAGAACTCAGGTATCCCACCACAGCAAATTCTGGATACCCCAACACACTTATAAACTAAGATTCAGATCTAAATTCTCATTTCGTGAAGATGATAAAGGACTTTAAAAAGGATATAAAAAAACTTCCTTAAATAAATGCAGAAGACAATCAAACATAAGAAGAAATTGAACAAAACTGTCCAGTATTTAAATGTGGAAACAGGAATATTAGATGGAAAATTTAGAAAAGACAGCATTTTCAACAATTGGTGGTGATTCAACTGGAGGTCTGCATGTAGAAGAATGAAACTCTATCCATTCTTATCTCCTTGTACAAAGCTCAACTCCAAGTGGATCAAGGACCTTCAAATAAAAGCCAGATAAGCTGAATATAATAGAAGAGATAGTGGGAAAGAGCCTCAGACACTTGCACACAGGAGGAAACTTCTGGAGCAGAACCAATGGCTTATGCTCTAGAATTAAGATCAAGAATTAACAAATGGTACCTCATGAAATCGCAAAGTTTCTGTAAGGTGAAGAAAACTGCCAAGAGGACAAAACAGCAACCAACAAATTTGGAAAGGGTCTTTACCATCATTAGCTGAAATACATAATAAAGGGGAGAGAGAACTTGTAAAGATCAAATTCAAATCCAGAGGTTAGGCACGGTGCCTGGTGGAGGGATGGGCCCACACACCATTCACAAAATTTTAACCTAGAATTGTTACTCTCTAAAGGAAATATATGGAACAGGAATGGAGCAGATACTGATAGAGGGGCTGCCCACCTCTGGGTCTATCCTATGTGCAGCCACCAAACCCAAACGTTTGCTGATGCTGGAAAGTGCTTACTGACAGAAACCTGATGTAGATGTGTCTTTAGAGGTTCTAACAGAGCCTTACAGTTCCAGATGTAGATGTTCAACTGAGCATGGGAACTCCAATAGAAGATATGGTGGGGGAGGAATAATGGAGCTGAAGTGTTTACAACCCCATGGAAAGAACAACAATATCAACCAATCAGAACTCCCAGGTACTAAACAACCAACCATAGAATACACATAGAGGGACCGATGGCTCCAGCTGTATACATGGAAGAGGATGACCTCATCTAGAATCAAATTGAGGGGAAGTCCAGGGTCCTGTGAAGCCTTGTTATAGCAGAGTAAAAGAATGATAGGACAGTGCGGCAGGAGTGAGTGAGTATGTAAGTAGGTGGGTGTGGCAGCAACCTAATGGCAGTAGGGGGACAATAGACTGTGGGGTCTTCTGGGGTAGCTGGCATGGGAGATAGTATTTGAAATGGGTGGTCAGGTGTGGAAGCATCTTCACTGGAGCAAGCTGAGGGAGGAAGGGTATAGGAGAGGGGTAACAGGGGATAACATTTGAAATGTAAATACATAAAATATCAAATAAAAAGATTTCAAAGGATATTTAAATAAACAAAATAACCAATAAAACAGAAAAAAATATGTTTAGCACCTAGATATAAAATTATAATATTTCAAGACAGGGAAAAATATGTCAATGTTAGATAATCATTGTTATTAAATTAGGGAAAAAAATAATATTTATTATTATAAACTCAAGACTTTCTTTACAATGGCAATTGTTTATTATATCAAAGTAGAAAAATGATGAACAATTTTAGAAATATGTTTTCCTTTATTTTAGCTTATACAATATGGTTTCCTGCTTTGCCTTTGTCCTTCTTGTGAGTATTTCCAATGTGAAATCTGATATCTAGCTTTTTTGTCCATGTTAATAATATTTACAAAACAGAGGGTCAAAAATAGATAAAATATTCTCTGAGTTAAGAAATAAATCTGTATCTTAACTGACAGACTGATCCACATATTTTTATGTGAAATGAATTTCTTCATCATTATTTTAGAGATTGTTTAAAAATGCAAAAAAAAATAAAATGGCATTAGAGAATTAACATGTTCAATATTATGAGTTAATTGCCTTAATATAATTTATTACTTATAAAATTCCTCGGAAAATTATACAAAGTGTTAATTTAAAGACATATTTTTTAAAAAGCATATAATAGCATCTTATTTATTTAGATACAGAATAATTGTCCATCTCTGTAATGCAGTACACAATATCAATGTCCCCTGTGATTATGTGTTCTAAGTTTTTCTTCACTTTCTGTTCTATTAATTTCAGTGTACGTGGTTTAAGGTCGTGGTCTTTGATCCACTTGAACTTGAGCTTTGTACAAGGAGACAAGTAGATATCAAGTGCATGCTGACTACCAGTTGAACCAGCATCATTTTTTGAAGAGTCTGCCTTTTCTCTATTGAATCCTTTTTTTCTCTTTTTATTTTTTTGAAGAACTTTATTTAAAAAAAACAAAGATTAATGTACAAATTTTAAGCATTTTTGCATAAAAGTATATGAATACATTTCTGTCATTGCTTGGTGCATTTTCTTAAGGTTTGATGGTATGCATTAAGATCTTACTAGTTACAATGAACATAAAGTACATGTAAAATAGGATGTAACCTGAAATTAATCAAAGTTTTCTTGGAGTGTAATGAGTAAACATGATCGTTTTTTCTTTTCTTTTTCTTGAACTTCACACAGTCTGTGAGTTGTTTCTGCTGTGTTCAGAAATCTTTTCGGTTAGAATCCTGTTAACAGTGACTGCATATTATGTCTGTTTTTTTGGGACTGGATTATCTAACTCAGGATGATATTCTCTAGATGCATCCATTTTCTTAAGAATTACATAAGGTCATTATTTCTGATAGCTTAGTAGTACTCCATTGTGTAAATATACCACAATTTTTGTATGCATTCATATACTGAATGAAATTTGGGTTCTTTCAAGCTTCTGGCTATCATAAATAGAGCTGACATGAATATTGTAGTGCATGTGTATTTGTTGTATGTTGGAGCATTTCTGGGGTAAATGCCCAGAAAAGGAATAACTGGGTCTTGAGGTTACTATGTCCAATTTTCTGAAGGATCGCCAGACTGATTTCTAGAGTGGTTATACCAATTTACAACCCCACCAACAGAGGAGAAGTGTTCCTCTTTCTCCACATCCTCGCGAGCATCTGCTGTCATCTGAATTTTTAATCTTGGCCAATCTGACTGGTGTGAAGTAGAATCTCAGAGTTGTTTTGATTTGCATTGCCATGATGGCTAAGAATGTCAAGCACATCCTTAGTTGCTTTTCAGCCATTCGATATTTCTCCATTGAGAAATTTTAGTTTAAGTCTCTACCTGAACACCCAGCTATTCCGCTTCTGGGCATATTCCCCAGAGACACTTTAATACACAACAAAGATACATGCACCACAATGTTCATAGCAGCTCTATTTATAATAGCCAGAAGCTGGAAGGAACCCAGATGTTTTTCAGAAGATGAATGGATACAAAAATTGTGGTACATTTACACAATGGAATACTACTCAGCCTCCAGAAACAATGACTTAACCAAATTCTTAAGAAAATGGCCGCATCTAGAGAATATCATCCTGAGTGAGATAACCCAGTCACAAAAGAACAGACATAATATGCAGTCACTGATAGTGAGATGCTAACCCCAGAGGCTCCCACTGTCCCAGAAACAACTCAAAGACTGTGTGAAGTCCAAGATAAAAAGAAAACAAAACAAAACAAAAAAAGTTTTGCTCAATCCTTACCCACCAAGAACACATTGACAAATTCTGGGTTACACCCTGTATTACATGGACTGTTTGCTCATTGTAAAAAAAAAAAAAAAAAAAAAAAAATTCTTTACACACCAAGAAAACTTTGACTATTTCCAGGTTATATCTTGTTTTACATGTACTTTATGCTCATTGTAACTAGTAAGATCTTAATCACACTATCAAACCTTTAAAAGAAAAAAAAAAACCAACTACTGAAAAAAATGTATTGTATACATTCATGCAAAAAAATGCTTAAAATCTGTTCATTTATCTTTGTTTTTTCAAATAAAGTTGTAAAAAAAAATAGTAAAATAAAAAGTCTGTACCCCATTTCTTAATAGCATTGGTTGATTCTCTAGTGTATAGATTCTTGAAATCTTTGTATACTTCAATATTAGGCCTCTATCTGATGTGCGGTTGATAAAGATCTTTTCCCACTCTGTTGGCTGCTGTTTTGTTTTCATGACAGTGTCCTTAGCCTTATAGAATCTTTGCAATCTCATTAAGTCCGATTTGTTAATCTTTGACCTTAGAGAATGAGCTATTGGTGTTTGGTTCAGGAAATTTTCTCCTGTGCTTATGAGTTCTTAAGTTTTCCCTAAATTCTCTTCTAATAGATTCACTATACCTTGTTTAATGTGGAGATCTTTGATTCACTTACACATGAGCTATGTACAAGGAGATAAGAAAGGGTCTATTTTCATTCTTCTGCATGGTGAGAGCCAGTTGGACCAACACCATTTGTTGAATTGGCTCTCCTTTCTTCATCAAATATTTATAGCTCCTTTGTAAAAATCAGGTGATCATATATGTGAGGGCTCATTTCTGGAACTTCTATTCTAGTCCATTGATCCACATACCTATTTCTGTCTTAGGACTATGTATTTTATCACAATTGCCTTGTAATATAGCTTGATGTCAGGGATAATGATTTCCACAGGTATTTTCTTGTTGTTGAGGATGGATTTCTCTATTGTAGGACTTTTGCTATTCAAGATGACATTAAACATTGCTCTTTCAAACTCAACGAATAATTTGTTTGGTATTTTGATAGGGACTGCAATGAATCTGTAAATTGCTTTTGGTAAGATGGACCTTTAAACTGTTAATCCTTCCAATCCATGAGCATGGGAGATCTTTCCATTTTCAGAGATCTCCCTCGATTTCCTTCATTAGTGGTTTGAAGTTCTTGTCATACAGGTCCTTCACTTGCTTAGACAGAGTCACACCAAAATATTTTGTATTATTTGTGACTATTAGTAGAATATCTATCCCCTAATTTCTTTCTCCACATGATTATCTTTTGAGTAGAAAGTCTACTGGTTTGTTTGAGTTAATTTTATATCAAGCCACTTTGCTGAACTTGTTTATCAGCTGTGAGAGTTCTCTCGTGGAAAATGTGAGTTTGCTTAAGTATGCTATCATGTCATCTACAAATAGTGATGTCTTTATATTTTCCTTTCTAAATTGTATCCATTGATTTCATTCTGCTTTCTAATTGCTCAATGCAGGACTTCCAGTACTATGTTGAAAATGTAAGAGGAGAGTGGGCAGCCTTGTCAAGTCCATGATTTTAGTGGGATTGCTTCAATTTTCCCACCATTAAGTTTGATGTTGGCTGTTGGTTTGCTATATATTGCTTTTATTATGTTTAGGTATGGGCCTTGGATTCCTGTTCTTTCCAAGACTTTTAACATGAAGGTGTGTTGAATTTTGTCAAATGCTTTCTCAGCTAGTAGTGAGAGGACCATGTTTTATTTCCTTTGAGTTTATTTATATGGTGGATTACATTGATGGATTTCCATATATTAAACCATCCCTACATCCCAGGGATGAAGCCTACTTGATCATGGTGAATGATCATTTTGTTGTGTTCTTGCATTTGGTTTGCAAGGATTTTGTTGAGTATTTTTGCATCAATGTTCATAAGTGATATTGGTCTGAAGTTTCTTTTCCTTGTAAGGTCTTTGTGTAGTTTAGATATGATGGTTATTGTAGCCTCCAAAAAAAATGAGTTAGGTAGTATTCCATCTGATTTTATCTTGTTAAATAGTTTGGAGAGTATTGTTATTGTTTTGTCAATAAATGTCTGATAAAATTCTGCACTGAACCCATCTGAACCTGGGCTTTTTTTTTTTTTTTTTTTTGGTTGGGAGGCTTTTGAAGACTGCTTCTATTTTTTTAGGTGACATAGGATTATTTAGATGATTTATCTGATATTGGTTTAACTTTAGTATCTTCTATCTGTCTTGTAATTCATCTATTTCTTAGAAATTTTCCAGCTTTGTTGAGTAGAGCCTTTTGCAGTAGAATATGATGATTTCTTGAATTTCCTTAGTTTCAGTTATTATATCTCCACTTTCATTTCTGATTTTGTTAATTTGTATACTCTATATTTGCTCTCTAGTTAGTCTGGCTAAGAATTATCAATCTTGTTAATTTTCTCAAAGAACCAGCTGTTGATTCTATTGATTCTTTCAATGGTTCTATTTGTTCCATTTCTACCCTAAGTTTGATTATTTTTTGCTGTCTGCTCCTCTTGGGTGTTTCTGCTTCCTTTATTCTAGAGCTTTCAACTATGCTGTCAAGTTGCTAGTGTATGCTCTCTCCAGTTTCTTTTTGGAAGCACTCAGAGCTATGAGATTTCCTCTCAGTACTGCTTTCATTGCTTATATCTCATGAGGTTCGTTTTGTGACCAATTATGTTGTCAATTTTTGAGAATGTGCCTTGAGGTGCTGAGAAGAATGTGTTTTCTTTAGTTTTAGGATGATAAGTTCTGTAGACACCTATTAATTTCAGTTTTGTGCTTAACCTCTGCTAGGTTTAGAGTGTCTTGTTCAATTTTTTCCCTGGTCTGTCCATTTGTGAGAGTGGGGTTTTCAGGTCTCCCACTATTATTGTGTGTGACACAATGTATTTTTTGAGCTTTAGTAGGGTTTCTTATATGAATGCCTGTGCTTTTGTATTTGGAGCATATACGTTAAAGATTGATAGTTCCTCCTGACAAATTTCCTCTTTAATGTGTAAAAATGTCCTTCCTTATTTTTTTTTTTTTTTTTTGATAACTCGGTTGAAAATCTACTTTATTTGATATTAGAATGGCCACTCCATCTTGTTTCTTGGAGCCATTTGCTTGGAAGGTTTTCTTTTAAACTTTTACTCTGAGATAGTGTCTGTCTTTGTCTCTGAGATGAGTTTCCTGCATGTAGCAAAATGCTGAATTTTGTGTACGTATCCAGTCTGATAGCCTATATATTTTCACTGGAGAACTGAGTCCATTCATGTTAACTAATATCAGGTAATAGTGTTTGCTGTTTCCTGATGTTATTGCTTTTATGGGTTGAATTGTGCCTATGTGTCTTTCTTCTTTTGGTTTTCCTGCTTAAGATTTTATTTTTGTTTTTATTAGGATATAGTTCCCCTTGTTGTATTGGGTTTTCTACCTATAATTTGTTGTAGTGCTGGGTTTGTGGTCAGATATTGTGTAAATTTAGTTTTGTCTTGGAATATCTTAGTCTGTCCATCTATGGTGATTGAAAGTTTCGCTTAGTATAGCAGCTTTCGCTGGCACCTGTGCTGTCTTAGGGTCTGCATGATGACTGTCCAGGCTCTTCTAGCTTTCATAATTTCGGTTGAGATATCGGGTATGATTCTGATTGGTCTGCCTTCATATGTTATGTGGCCTTTTTTTTTTTTTTTTTTTTTTACAGATTTTAATATTTTTTCTTTGCTTTAGGCACTTGGTGTTTTGACTATTATGTGTTAGGAATTTCTTTTCTGGTCCAACCTATTTGGAGTTCTGTTGGCTTCTTTTATGCTCATGGACATCTCATTCTTAAGGGTAGTGAAGTTTTCTTGTACAATTTCGTTGAAGATATTTACTGTGCCTCTTAGTTAATATTCTTCACCCTCTTCTATTCTTATTATCCTTAAGTTTGGTCTTCTCATTGTGTCTTAGATCTCCTGGACATTTTGGGTTAGGAGATTTTTGGTTTTTATATCTTCTCTGACTGTTATGTCTATATTTTCAATGTTGTCTTCGGCCCCTGAGATTCTCTCTTCCATCTCTTGTAGTTTGTTAGAAATGCTTGCATCTGTGACTCCTGATTTCTGTTTTAGGTTTTCTACCTGTAGGGGTGCTCTTTTAGTGTTTTCTTTATTTTGTTCTTTTTTGTTTTAAATTCCTTCTTCCATCCTTCATCTCTTTGGTTCTGTTTTCCTCTACTTCTTTGAATTCTTTGAATGTTTTCTTTTTTTCCAATTTACAATCTTCTAATTCTTTATGCTTTTCTTTCCATTCTTGTTTAAGGATCTCTTTTATAATCTTGAGGTAATTTTTATGGTCTTAATCTTTTTCTGGAGTGTTTGGAATTCTGCTATTTGCTGTCATGGCAAAGCTGGGTTTTGGTTTAGCCAGGTTGTCTTGGTTTCTCTGGGGTACATACTTTTGCTTTCGTCTTGACATCATGTTGCATGTGTCTTTCCATTGTCTCGTTGTCAGTGATTGGTTCTAGCCTCTCCTTTGTACCATGCCTGTGTCCCTTGATCTTTGCTGTTCTTGATGGCAGATTGCCTCTTGCCATCTGGATATAAGTGAAACTAGGTGATATTTTTGTCTCTTATTGGAGCTTGTCTCTTTTGTCGATCTGTGGGCCTGTGGTCTCCAGAGGGAGGTTGATCATGGGTATTCCTCTCTCAGGGTAGGCTGTGAGTTCTGATGGCACAACCCAATCCTGAAGTTCCTAGACTGGTTCTGGCCTTGGGCTGGAAGTTTGCACTCCAGGCTGTACCACTGTTTTTAGTGTTAGACTTCTGGATGGCCTCTCCTGGGGTGGACAGTGGGTAAAAAATTTGACTCACATGTCCACTTAGGACAAAGAATTTTCCTGCAGGACTTCTGAGCTTCTTGACACCTGTGGGCAGCCTGGCCACTGATTCTGATGAAACTCTATACAAAAGTATTGATACCTAGCCAGTTGTTATGGATGCAAAACCTAAGTTGAACCAACACAGATGGAATTAACTTGGTCCTAAACCATGCAATCAACTTTTTTTTTTTACCTAAAGTCCCTGATGAAAGGAAACATCTGTAAAAACTACTGTGAATTTTTAAAATACTGATACAAAATAACTCACAAGATATTATCTAAAATATAAATTAAGACAAAACTACTTCCTATGAAAAGAATTAAACCTGGAGTACTGAATATGTATATTTTACTTTGTTAAACATTATTAACAACTCTAAAATGCATATTTCTGTTATCTCCTCATAAATCAGAGGTCAAGACAGGTATTAGATAAATACTCTCTATAGCTTTTCTTTCTCTTCTTTCTTGTTCTTTTTAATTAATACATAATTCATATAAATAATATATGCTTTTATGATATAAATTATGATATATGCTTTTATGATATTCATTATTATGAATTCAAGTCTAAAAATTTGATACATCTCAAAAGAGGACCTGGAAATTAAGATAAAAATTTGCATCTTCTGTGGGTTTCCCAAAAATGCTAAAAAAAGCACCCACACACCTATGGTCACTTGATCTTTGACAAAGGAGCAAAAACATTCAATGGAAAAAGGGCACCCTCTTCAACAAACGATATTGGTTCAACTGCAGTCACCTTACAGAATAATGCAAATTGATTCTTTCTTACCTTTTTGTACAAAGCTCAAGTGATCAAAAACCTCCACATAAAACCAGGTACAAGGAAACTAACCACATATGATATGCACTGATATGTGAATACTAGCCCCAAATCACTGAATACCCAAGAAACAATTCATAGACCTTATAAATCTGAAAAAGACTGGAGGTCAGCATCTGGATGCCTCAGTCCTTTCTAGAAGGGAGAACAAAACACTGACAGGAGGAAATATAAGGTCAAATAAAGAAGCATGGACTGAACAAAAAAGATCATTCAGAGATTGCCTTATCTGGGGATCTACCCTGTATGCAGCCACCAAACCCAAGCAATATTGTTAATACCAAGAAGTGCTTACTGGCAGGAACCAGATGTAAATGCCTCCTCAAAAGCTGTGCCAGTATCACAGGAATACAGTCGAGGATGTGTGCATCCAACAATTGGACTAAACACGGCGAACCCAATGAAAGAGCTAGATAAAGGATTGAAGTAGATGAAAGGGTTTGCAATTTCATATGAAGAACAACATTATTAACCAGCCAATCTCTCCACAACTACTATGGACTTAAACAACAACCAGTGAGCACATTTGGAGAGACCCATGGCTCCAGTTGCATATTTGGCAGATGATAGCTTTGTCTGGCATCAATGGGAGAAAAAAACTTTGGTACAGTGAAACTGGTGTTTCCCATTTTAAGGGAATACCAAAAAACTGAGGTGGAGAGGGTGATTGGAGGAAAAAGCATCTTCATGAAAGCAAGTGGAGGAGAAGGGAGAATGGGCACTAGAGGAAAGGAATAATATTTAAAATATAAACACAAAGAATATCCAATGAAATGATAATTAAAAACACTCTTTAATGTTGTCAATATTTACATTTGGAATTTAGCACTGCACAGAATCAAACTTTTCATTTTTTTATTCCTTCCTTCCTTCCTTTCTTTCTTTCATTCTTTCTCCTTTTTTTTTTTTTTGTTTTGTCCCATCTCTCTTTCTTCCTCTTTCTTTTTATTTAATTTTTTGTATTTATGTACATTCCAGATGATGCCCCCATTAGTGATTCTCCCTCCCTGAGTTCTTTACCCTTTCCTGACTCTTCCCTCTATCTAAGAGGGTACCCCTCAACTGCCCATCCACCTTTCCTCTTCCCGTTTAGCATCTGACTTCTCGGGGCCATCAAGTTTCCTCTTCCACTGAGGCCATTGATGGCATCACTCTGCTTTGCCTGAGTCTGAGGCCACAAACAAGTCCATGTATGTGTCTTGATTTTAGTTGTAAACTCTGGGAGCTCTGAGGGGTCCTGTTTATTTACTCATACTACCTAACTCATTTTTTGAGGCTACAAAAACCCTAGTTCCTAAACCACACAAAGAACTACAAAGAAAGAGAACTTCAGACCAATATTGCTTATGAACATTGAGGCAAAAATATTCAACAAAATCCTTGAAAACTGAATCCAAGAACAAATCAAAATGATCACTCATCAAGAAAAAGTAGGCTTAATCCCTGGAATGCAGGGATGGGTTAATATACGGAAATCCATCAATGTAATCCACCAAATAAAATCAAAGAAAATGAAACACACATGGACATCTCCCTAGATGCTGAAAAATCACTTGACAAAATTCAACACCCCTTCATGTTAAAAGACTTGGAAAGAACAGGAACCAAAGGCCTGTACTTAAACATAATAAAAGCAACATAAAGCAAACCAACTGCCAACATCATACTTAACTGTGGGAAACTGGAAGCAATCCCACTAAATTCAGGGACTCAACAAGGCTGCCCACTCTCCCCCTACCTATTTCACATAGTACTGTAAGTCCAGGCTGGAGCAATAATAAGCAAAAATAAAAAATAAAAAAAAAAAATCAAAGTGATACAAAATGGCAAAAAAGAAGTAAAAACATAACTATTTGTAGATGACATGACAGGATGGACACAGAACAAGCCTCAATCGATATAAGAAGATTGAAATACTCCCATGCATCCTCTCAGATCACCATGGTCTACGGCTGGTCTTTAACAACAACAAAGACAAAAAAGCCTACGTACTCATGGAAACAAAACAACGCTAAGTTAAACGATAGCAGGGTCAAAGAATAAATAAAGAAAGAAATTAAAGACTTTCTAGAATTCAACGAATATGAAAACACAACATACCCAAACCTATGGGATGCAATGAAAGCAGTACTGAGAGGAAAACTCATAGCCCTAAGTGCTTCCAAAAAGAAACTGGATAGAGCTTACATCAGCAATTTGACAGCAGAGCTAAAAGCCCTAGAACAAAAGGAAGCAGATATACCCAAGAAGAGTAGATGGCAAGAAATAATCAAAATTAGGGCAGAAATTGACCAAATAGAAACAAAAAGAACCATTGAAAAAATCAACAAAACCAAGAGTTGGTTCTTTGAGAAAATCAACAAGATTGATAAACCCCTAGCCAGTCTAACTACAGGGCAAAGAGAGAGTATACAAATTAACAAAATCAGAAAGGAAAGTGGAGAAATAACAACTAAAACTGAGGAAATTCAAGAAATCATCAGATCATACTACAAAAACTAATACTCCACAAAATTGGAAAATTTGGAGGAAATGGACATTTACCTAGACAGATACAAGATCCCAAAGTTAAACCAGGACGAAGTAAACCATCTAAATAACCGTATAACACCTAAAGAAATAAAAGAAGTCATCAAACACTCCCAACCAAAAAAAAAGCCCAGGTCTAGATGGGTTCAGTGCAGAATTTTATCAGAGATTTATTGCGGATATAACAACAATACTCTCCAAACTATTCCAAAAGATGGAATCAGAAGGAATACTACCCAACTCATTTTTGAGGCTACAATAACCCTCGTACCTAAACTACACAAAGACCATACAAAGAAAGAGAATTTCAGACCAATCTCACTTATGAACATTGATGCAAAAATACTCAACTAAATCCTTGCAAACCGAAAACAAGAACACATCAAAAGGATCATTCATCATGACTAAGTAGGCTTCATCCCTGGGATGCAGGGATGGTTTAATATAAGGAAATCCATCAACATATTCCACCATATAAAAAAACTCAAAGAACAAAATCACATGGTCATCTCACTAAATGCTGAGAAAGCATTTGACAAAATTCAATACCCCATCATGTTAAAAGGCCTAGAAAGAACAGGAATCCAAGGTCCATACTTAAACATAATAAAAGCAATATACAACAAACCAACATCCAACATCAAACTTAACGGTGGGAAACTTGAAGCAATCCCACTAAAATCAGGGACTAAACAAGGCAGCCCAATCTCCCCCTACCTATTCAACATCATACTGGAAGTCTTGGCTGGAGCAATTAGACAGCAAAAGAAGATCAAGGGTATACAAATCGGAAAGGAAGAGATAAAAACATCACTCTTTGCCAATGACATGATAGTGTACTTGAGTGACCCCTAAAATTTCACCAGAGAACTCCTACAGCTGACAAACAAGTTCAGCAATGTGGCTGGATACAAAATCATCTCCAACAAATCAGTAGCTTTCCTATACTCAAAGGACAAACATGTGGAGAAAGAAATTAGGGAAAAGGTACCCTTTACAATTGTCACAAAAACTATGAAATACCTTGGTGAGAGTCTAACTAAGCAAGTGAAGGACCTGTACAACAAGAACTTCAAACCTCTGAAGAAGGAAATTGAGGAGGATCTCAGAAAATGGAAAGATCTCCCATTCTCATGGATTGGAATAATCAACATTTTAAAAATGGCCATCCTACCAAAAACAATCTACAGATTCAAGGCAATCCCTTTCAAAATTCCCACCAAGATATTCATGGAATTGGAAAGATCAATGTGCAATTTCATATGGAAGAACAAAAGACCTAGAATAGCGAAATCCATCCACAACAACAAGAAAATATTTGCAGGAATCAATATCCCTGACCTCAAGCTATATTACAAGGCAATTGCGCTAAAAACTGCATGGAACTGGTACAGAAATAGGCATGTGGATCAATGGAATAAAATAGAAGGTCCAGAAATGAGCCCTCACATATATGTTAACCTGATTTTTGACAAAGGAGCCGTAAACATTCAATGGAAAAAGGACAGCCTATTTAAAAAATGGTGCTGGTCCAACTGGCACTCAACATGCAAAAGAATGAAAATAGACCCTTTCTTATCTCCTTGTACAAAGCTCAAGTGTAAATGGATCAGTGATCTCCACATTAAACCAGATACACTGAAACTATAAGATGAGAAAGTAGAGAAAACTTTAGAACATGTGGACACAAGAGAAAATTTCCTGAACAAAACACCACTGGCTCAAGCTCTAAGGTCAAAGATTAACAAATGGGACTTAATGGGTTTGCAAAGTTTCTGTAAGGCTAAGAACATTGTCAAGAAAACAAAATGGCAGCCAACAGAATGGGAAAAGATTTTTACCAACTCCACATCAGATAGAGGCCTAATATCTAAGGTATACAAAGAACTCAAAAAGCTAGACACCAGAGATTCAAATAACCCTATTAAAAATGGGGTACAGAGCTAAACAAAACGATCTCAGTTGAGGAATATCAAATGGCTGAGAAATATCTGAGGAAGTGCTCCACATCCTTAGCCATCAGGGAAATGCAAATCAAAACAACCCTGAGATTCTACCCCACACCAGTCAGATTGTCCAAGATCCAAAACTCAGATGACAACAGATGCTGGCGAGGTTGCAGAGAAACAGGAACACTTCTCCACTGTTGGTGGGGTTGCAAACTAATACAACCACTCTGGAAATCTGTCTGGTGATACCTCAGAAAATTGGACATACTACCACCTGAAGACACAGCTATTCCACTTCTGGGCATATACCCCAGAGACACCTTAGTACACAACAAAGATATATGCACCACAATGTTCATAGCAGCTCTATTTATAATAGCCATAACCTGGAAAGAACCCAGATGATCTTCTGAAGATGAATGGATACAAAAATTATGGTACATTTACACAATGGATTAGTACTCAGCCACCAGAAACAATGACTTAACCAAATACTTAAGAAAATGGCTGCATCTGGAGAATATCATCCTGAGTGAGATAACCCAGTCACAAAAGAACAGACATAATATGCAGTCACTGATAGTGGGATGCTAACCCCAGAGGCTTGCACTCCCCCAGAAACAACTCACAGAACTGTATGAATTCCCAGAAATAAAGAAAACAAATCAAAACAAAAAAAATCTTTATACAACAAGAAAACTTTGACTATTTCCATGTTATATTTTGTTTTACATGTACTCTATGCTCATTGTACCTATTAATTTTTCAATGCATACTATCAAACCTTTAAAAAAATCAAGTAGTGACTATCAAATATATTCATACTGTTTTATGTAAAAATTATTTTAAAATCTGAAAAAAAGTACTGACAAAAATGTATTGTATAATTTTATGCAAAAAATGCTTAAAAACTGTTCATTTATCTTTGTTTTGTAAAATAAAGTTGTTTAAAAAATAAAGCAGTCAACATTAAATTCAATTTTATTAAAAAATAAAAAAGTACATTATTTAATTTACCTTTTTAATTATCCCAGTGTCATCTTCTAGATGATTGTGCCTCTACAGGTTTTTAAATGAATTTAAAAGGACAGACAAACACAGACATACACTCACTATAAATATTGGATCATGTGTGGTTCCATAATCAATGTGTTTATCAAGGAAACATGAACCTTAGAATGTTTACTCATCATAAAACTTAACAGAACTGAAGTCAACTGAACTGGACTCAACTCAGTTCAGTTCAAATACACTGAAATAATATATAGACAGTGGAGGCCAAAAGGAAAAGGTCATTAAGAGACCTGGACACCACTTTGATTGCTTGCTTAGTCTCTATGGAAATACCTGCAAGTTAAGCAACCATGGGCTATAATGATCTGGGAGTAAGGGGTAGTAAGTACTTGTCTTTGCATACACTGTTCAAACATGCATAAATACTCTTGCCATAAATGAAAGCCTTGAAGATTTTGAGATTCGTCCATAAGGTTAAAGGCTTTGAAACTTTATCATGGGTGTATTGGTGCCCAGACTGTGACAAAGTACAGTTACTCAAGACGGCACCTACTCATGGTTTACTCGGTCCAGCACACTATTGTTTCTTAAGTTTGTGTAATTTTGACCCATTACTGTTGACACATTTCCACTGTCTTCAGATTTTTATGCACATCCCTCCTAGGACCACAATCTCATTTAGGGAAGTATTTATTTTCTTCCATTCTTAGGGACTTTTCTTAGTTTCTACAAATCTTTGTTTTGTAAAATAAATTTAAAAAATAAATAAAAAGAAAGAATTTTTGTGAACATTGTTTATTCTAGTACTTTGACAATTCTTATGTCTGTGTTAGAGAAGAATTATTTTTAGTGTTTGTAGAAACAAAACAAAACAATGAAACCTTCAAACTGCTTTGAAAATAATAGTTATTCATGTCTTGGTTCATATTTCTGTTGGTCAATAACATCTAGATCCTTCCAGTTATGTAGGGTTCTGTTTTAATGGGACTATTCTCAGGCAATTGTAGCTTCTTCTGAAATTATATTATATGACTAAAATAACTCACAATATTTTTTACAAAGAAGCCATTTCTCATATCTGACTGCTCTACATTTTATTTTTTTCCCACTGTAGTGCCGAGTGAAACTAGGAGGTAATAACTAGTCCACAATTTGAGTATTAGTTGTGTTGAAAGTTTTACTGGTAGACAGATTTATACATTACTTTTGAATTCAACCCCACTTAAGATCCCAGGACAGTCGTAGAAAGAAATAAAATATCTCACCTAAATATAACACAAATTAATTCAATATAATAGATTTTTTTTCTGAAACTCATTCTAAGTAGAGGATTATTCTCATTTCACTGAACCTTCTGATCTTTCTAATTAAACAAATATCTCCACTCAGCTATGCCAGATATCTCCTGTAAATCTTACATAAATACTCGTGAAATGCACAGTTACTTTTATTATAACAACCCCACTGCTGATACCATTTTTCCAAAAAGGCTTAATTTCCATTTCTGACAAAATGTAAGATAAAAGAAATGTGGAAGTATTGTTCTCTGCCTCAATCTCTGGTTGAGACAGATCTGCCTCCTCAACGATTCTTCTCTCATTTATCATTCTATTCCAGATTCCATTTTCAACATGAACTCCTTTGTTTCTTCCTTGCAATAATCACAAGTGAAGCAGATATGTTAATCACAGATCTTAAATTTCCCTTTGTTACTTCAAATCCAAACACTCTATTTTGCTTTATAGCGTACTCTTGTCACTTCTTTTCTGCCATGCCCTTCATTTATTTCTAAGGGACAAAACTCATTCTCATTTTCTCCCACCTGTGGATCCATATTTCCAACTCCCTTTATGTGATGATCTTCATTCTATGTTCAGCTACAAATACCTCAAAACATGTACTCAGAATCCAAATGATCAGATTTAGCAGGATCTAAGTAACAGTTCCTTCTAGGTAGTGCATAAGCACAAAATTGTCTTAAGAACCAGAGAGCCCAACAAAAAATAGGAAAAGAAGATGGAAATAAAAGTCTTAGAAAATATTTTAAACAAAACATAAAGAACCATGCTAACTTGAAGAAGAAAATATCTATTAAACTACAAATGGTATACAGAAGACAATATGGGCATGCAAAGAAGAAAAATCTCAAGAGTGAATACTAATAAAAACACTAAAAATATAGAATAAAGAAAAAGTTTTAAAAGCTGCAAAATAAAAAAATCCCAAACAAGTAAATGCCAACCTATTAGAATAACACCCAACACTTCCATGGAGACTTGACAAGCTAGAAAGTACTGAATTAATACTTTACAGACTCTAAGTCACCACAATATCTACCAAGTACTATACTCAGAAAAAGAATTAACATATTATATATGAAAAAATTGCAAGTTAAAATTAAATTAATGCTCTATTTATCTACAAATACTGCCATAAAACAAGTTCAAGGAGCAAAAAATAACTGTATAGTTTATCCACACTCACAAAACTATTAGGAATTTGTTCTAGGTCAACAATTTAAGTGTGGGGGAAAATAGCAGAAGAATAAAATAACAGGAATCAACAAAGACGACAGGCATTGACATCTCTCTCAACATCAACAGTCTTGAAATAACAAAAAGAAATTACAACAAAAATGAAAGACAGATAAAAATAAACAAACTCAGGAATAAAATAAAAACCAAATAAATAAATAAAACAAAATCTGAACACAATGAAAAAAGAATTCTTACTTTGAGAATAGCATTAGTAACAATCCCACATAATAAGTTTGACAAGCCCAAAAATTTATAATAACCAAGAAAGAATCCACAGAACTTATGAAACTCAAAAAGAAGGAAGGTCAGAATCTGGATGCCTCAGTCTTTCTTAGAAGGAAGAACAAAACACTCATGGGAGGAAATACAGGGACAAAGAGAAGAGCAGAGATTGCAAAAAGATCAATCAGAGACTACCCCGCCTGCGGATCCACCTCATATGCTGCAACCAAACTCATGCACTATTGACCCTTGGCTTTTTTTGGTTCCGAGAATTTTGATCACTGCTTCTATTTCTTTAGGTGTTATGAGATTATTTAGATGGTTTACCTGGTCTTGGTTTAACTTTACTATCTTGTATCTGTCTAGGAATTTATCCATTTCTTTGAGAATTTCTAGTTTACTTGAGTAGAGTCTTTTGTACTAGGATTTGATGATTTTTTGAATTCCTCATTTTCAGTTGTTATGTCTCCACTTTACTTTCTGATTTTGTTAATTTGGATACTCTCTCTTTGCCCTCTAGTTAGTCTGGATAAGGGTTTATCAATCTTGTTAATTTTCTCAAAGAACCAGCTCTTGGTTTTGTTGACTCTTTTAATGGTTCTTTTTGTTTCTATTTGGTCTATTTCTGCACTAAGTTTGATTAATTTTTGCCTTCTACTCCTCTTGGGTGTATTTGCTTCCTTTTGTTCTAGAGCTTTCAACTGTGCTGCCAAGTTGCTAGTGTATGCTCTCTCCAGTTTCTTCTTGGAAGCACTCAGAGCTATGATTTTTCCTCTCAGTACTGCTTTTATTGCATCCCATAGGTTTGGGTATGTTGTGTTTCGTTTTCAGTAAATTCCAGAAAATCCTAATTTCTTTCTTTATTTTTTTTTAAACCCTGCTATTGTTTAATAGAGCATTGTTTAGTTTCTATGTGTATGTGGGCTTTTTGCTGACTTTGTTGTTGTTAAAGACCAGCCTTAGACCATGGTGATCTGAAAGGATGCATGGGAATATTTCAATCTTCTTAAATATATTGAGGCTCATTTTTTGACCAATTATCTGGTCTATTTTTGAATATGTGCCATGAGGTGCTGAGAAGCAGTTGTATTCTTTGTTAACTGCTTTTAAAACCTTAGTTAACCTATCAAAATCCTCCTTTCTTCCACTTACACACAAAAAGTTTTGTTAGACAAGTTTCCAATCCTGTAAGAAATGTATCAGACATATTATAAAGCACAAATGAAAACCTACCTCCAAATTTTGTAGGACTTTATCTTTATCTGATCATTGATTTCTCCTTGAGGCTGTAATAAGAATACATGGCAAATAAATAGACAAAGTGTGGAGTGGAGACAGAAGAAAACATCATCCAGATATTATCTCATAGGCTTGGGGATTCATCCCATATATAGTCTCCAAACACAGACTCTATTCCTGATACCAAGAAATACATGTAGACAAGGATTTTATATGTTTATCTCCTGAGAGGCTCTGCCAGAGTGTGAGAAATACAGAGTCAGAGGTTTTTAGCCACCCAATGGACTGAGAATAAGGCTCCCAATAGAGGAATTAGAAAAAGGACTAAAGTAGCTAAAGGGTTTGCATCCTCACAGGGAGAACAACAGCAACAACAAACCAGATAACCCTCCCACTCACAGAGCTCCTAGAGACTAAACCACCAACAAAACAGTACTAATAGAGGAAGCCATGGTTCCAGCCACATATGTAGCAGAGGATGGCCTTATCAGGAATCAATAAGAGGAGAGGCCTTTGGCTCTTTGAAGACTCAATGCCCCAGTGTATGGGAATGCCAAGGCAGGTAGATGCAAGGGAATGTTTAAATGGGTGGGGGTACACTCTCATAGAGGCTAGGAGAGAGGAGGGATGGGAAATGGAAATTTCAGAGAAGAAACTAGGAAAGTGGATAACATTTGAAATGTGAGTAAAGAAAATATCTAATAAATAGTGATCATGCTTAGGAAACAAAAGAAAGTGATGTAACAAATAGACAATGACCACATGTGGCCAATGTCATACTCTTAATTGCCTAATTTTTTTAGTAATACTCATCTCTTATATGTTCCAATAAGTCCCTTTGATGATCAAAGCTTTTACATTTGGTGCTTTGGGAGCATTCCAAACGCAGTTCATGTACCAAGTAAGTGATAAAAATGTTTCTTTTTAATTAACATGTAAATTTACTTCAACTTTAATTTTCTTGACATACTTGCTCATAAGAATCACTGAATCAGTATTTTAAGTAAATTGATAATATTAAAAGTATTACATTATAGCAACAGCTTGAATTGAGATGTAGTACTACTAGAAAAGGCATGGTTCATTAGATAAATATATGTTTTACAGATTAAAAATGATGATGTGTAGAGTGGTACTCAATTTCCTTACTAGATGATAATACTCATCTTATTCAACAATTACCATTTGGAAAATGAGAAATTTCTTGAATTGCAAAATCCAGAAAACCTTTCTCAAAACAACACTGTTGCAATTTCCACAGTCATTTTTGATTACTTCTTATTCAGTCTGTAAATTCACCTGATTAGAATCAATTTACAAGTAACACCATTAAAGTATAAAGACAAAAAGAGAATAAATGACTCATATCCCCTATGCCACACATTGTATTTTAAACATATGACAACCATTATCAAATAAAGTTTTTCTAACACAAAATTTCCTGCCCTAAAATTTCATTATTTAATTAAAATTATTACATTTTTTGCACATTCATTTCTGAAATATTAATTAGAATAGGTTGATATTACAAACAAGTTAACTGTCTTAATTAACACACTGTTTCATAAAATAAAATTGATTTTTCAACCAGGGCTTGTAACACACCCTTCATACAATTCTTTTGGAAAGAACTTAGCGAGCCCAGTTGCTCCTCATCCCTACTTCTCCCTTCCATCCTCATATGATTCTGTTGAATTCTAATTAAAATAGTCTAGGTGTTGTTCTGTTTGGATTCCTTGAATAACTTATGGTTATTAGATTATTTATTCTTACAGATGTGTTTACTAGAGATGTGTGTACTAGACTGGAGCTACAAATTGCAAATAGAAAACGTTATTCACAGGAGCTCTAACAATTTTCCCAACTGATTGACGGTGATTCTTCTTAGGTTTTTATGATTTAAATTTGGATGTCTTACCTAAAAGGATTTTATTATTACAATTTTATACCTAGAATTAATGTGACATTAAGTAAGAAGGTTAATCATAAATGAGCAGTTAAGAGAACAATTAAATTTGTGGTGAGTTAGTGACTTAAATCTGGTCCATAAATAATAAATAAGTAATGAATGACTAAATAATTTTGCTTCTGATAAATAAAACAAATATTTTGGTACTTGTATACCAAAATATCTTTCAAACTCTGAATTCCAATTGCTTTACTAAGAAATACTTTTAATAAAATATTATGTTCTTCTTTAGGCAGAAAATTTTGAGGGATTATTAACATGACTACTCTTAATTTCCAGTAGAATGCTATGATATTTTCATGGTTTTCAAAAGATATGAAATGATTGTTGATAGTTAATTTCAGTTGTCAGCCTGACAATTTTAGGAAGATGGAATATCAGCTGAATAATTGTTTAGGTCATATAAAGCTATGCTCATCTATGTGAAGTGTTTGGTTAGTCGCTAATTAATGTCAAAGTGCTAAACCTGTTATGAGTTGTTACCTGGGTTTACTTGAGAAAGAATTAACAAAGAGGAAGCCAGTAAGCAATACTTTATAAGTTCTGCTTCCAAATCATGCCTTGAGTTCTTGCCTTGATCTCCCAGTAATCTATAATAAGCCCTTTCCTCTCCTATCTGCTTTTGAGAAGTATTTTATTGTAATATCAAAGAAGCAAACTAGAATATGTCATAACTTCAAAGGGTAATGCCAAAAATCCTTTGTGATATTGTTAACATAGGTTGCTTACTGTGGCTAATACACAAGGAATACATTTCATAAGTGGAATCACCAAAAGCTGATTATATTATTTTGGAAAAAGTCATATTGTTAAAAAATGTGCAGGATAAATTTTCTTGTCCTTGTGGTTTAGCAAGACTATGATGAGTCTTAGCACAGCTGTCAAAGCAAGTGCTGTGATGAACAACTTGGAGGCACTGAGGAGGAAGCAGCGTGGGCTGTGGGTTATCAGGAAACCAGGAGGAGATCAGCATTTGTGACAACATTCAAAAACAGTGATCTCTTCTCAGAAAATATTACACTGCTATCTCAAAATGCCATTCTACAAAGTTAGCAATTCTGCATCACTTGGGGAATGGACTCAAAAGTTTTTTTTCCAGAAATATCTGCTTTGGTCATCATATTGATCTGTTTCAAAGCCCCAGTTCGTCTTTCAAAGAGAGAAATCATAGCTGTGACTTGCATTTTAACTACTATTTTTATTTGAGTTGCCTGTTCTTTTAGAGAGCATCATTAGATAGCAAAATATTGTATTTATTTTCTCTTAATATCATTTTGTGGGGTTATTTCAGCTGTGAGAATACAGATGGCATTTTACAGAAATGATTTAAAATTATAATGCATTGTCCTGCCACATTTACTGAAGTAGAAATGTTAAAAAAATGAAATTCAAGAACTTATTTAAAATTATTTTTTTTAATTTTACAAAGTAATATTTTTCTTGTAAATTTTTAAATTTTAAATCCTGTTGTTTTAGAGACTCAGATAACTGGGAATCTTTTACATCTCCAGCTATCCTGTGATTGAAACAAATGAAATCAAGGTCTTTCAAGATTGTTTCTTACTTAAAATAACATCAAAAGCATAATATTTGCATCTATATAAAAATGATGAATTAAGATTTGCTGTTTGGGAACACAATTAAAGGCATCTAACTTTCTAAAACTATCAATGCATTCTAGTAATTTGCATAATATGAATAAAACTGTTACAAACAAAAAAACATGGGCATTATGTGGCACAATTTTAACTCATTTATACATTTGATAACATTGATTAAAATGATTGGATGGAAATAATACTGAATTATTAGATATTAAAGTAATATTTTTATTAAAATTTTTGTATCTAAACATGTACAAATAATAAACTTATATGACATTTAGTTAAAATTCATTAGTAGAAACTTACAAGAGCAATCATGGCTATATATAATAATTACTTTGTGTTGCTATGACCAAAGGCAACCTAAGAATTTATTTGGCTTATGGTTTCAGGGTCTTTGGTGGTAGAGTGCATGGCAGCACATCATAGGCATGGCAGGATAAAAGGAAGCAGAGAATGCAACAGCTTCAACTGTAAGCACAAAGCAGAGTAAAACATTAAAAAAATAAATTAATAACTAAACATTAGAGGCCTAATTATTGCAAAGCCCGCCAACAATGACGACATGTTGCAGCAATGGAGTATCATTTTTTTTAAACAACTTTATTTTAGAAAACAAAGATAAATGTACAGATTTTAAACATTTTTTGCTTAAAATTATAAATTTTTGTCAGTACTTTTTTCAGATTTTAACCTAATGTTTACATAAAACTGTATGAATATATTTTTTACTCAGTACTTGATTTTTTTTCAAGGTTTGATAGTATGCATTGAAAACTTAATAGTTACAATGAGCATAAAGTATATGTAAAACAAAATGTAACATGTAAATAGTTAAAGTTTTCTTGTTTTGTAAATATTTTTTTTGTTTTGTTTTGTTTTCTTATTTCTTGGACTTCATACAGTATGTGAGTTGTTTCTGGGAGAGTGCAAGCCTCTGGGGTTAGCATCCCACTATCAGTGACTTCATATTATGTCTGTTCTTTTGTGACTGGGTTATCTCACTCAGGATGATATTCTCTAGATGCAACTATTTTCTTAAGAATTTGGTTAAGTCATTGTTTCTGGTGGCTGAGTAGTATTCCATCGTGTATATGTACCACAATTTTTGTATCCATTCATCTTCTGAAGGACATCTGGGTTCCTTCCAGCTTCTAGCTGTGATAAATAGAGCCGCTATGAACATTGTGTTGCATATAACTTTGTTGTGTATTAAAGTGTCTCTGGGGTATATGCCCAGAAGTGGAATAGCTGGATCTGTCCAGGCTTTTCTAGCTTTCATAGTCTCTGTTGAGAAGTCAAGTGTGAGTCTGATTGGCCTGCCTTTATATGTTACCTGATTTTTTTTCCTTACTGCTTTTAGTATTTTTTTTTTTTTTGCTTTGGGCACTTGATGGTTTTACTATTATGTGTCAGGGGGTATTTCTTTTCTGGTCTTACCTATTTGGAGTTCTGAAGGCTTCATCTATGCTTGTGGTCATCTCATTCTTGAGGATAGGAAAGTTTTCTTCTATGATTTTGTTGAAGATATTTACTGTGCCTCTTCTTTGATACTCTTCTTCCTCTTCTATTCCTATTATCCTTAGGTTCGGTCTTCTCATTGTGTCTTGGATTTCCTGGACATTTTGGGTTAGGAGCTTTTTTTTTTTTTTTTTTTTTTTTGCAACTTCTCTGGCTGTTTTGTCTATGTTTGCAATGTTGTCTTCTGCCCCCGAAATTCTCTCTTCGATCTCTGTAATCTATTGGAATTGCTTGCTTCTGTGACTCCTGATTTTTTATTTATTTATTCATTTTTGGTGTTCTGCCTCTAGGGTTATCTCTTTTAGCATTTTCTTTATTGTGTCAATTTCCGTTTTAATTTCCCTCTTCCATTCCTTTTTTTCTTTGGTTATGTTTTCCTCTAGTTCTTTGAGTTCTTTGAGTGTTTTTCTTGTTTCCTCTTTAAAAGCTTCTGAATCTTTTTGCTTTTCCTCTTTTTCTTGTTTAAGTATCTCTATCAGCTTCTTGAGGTATGATTTCAGGTCTGTGTCTTCTTTTTCTGGAGTGTTTGGAATTCTGATGTTTGCTGTTATGGGAGAGCTGGGTTCTGGTGTTGCAAGATTGTCTTGGTTTCCTTGGGATATACTCTTTCGCTTTCCTCTTGCCATTTTGTTGTCAGTGATATGTTCTCTCCTTTCCCTTATATCTGGTCTGTGTCCCTGGATCTCCACTGGTCCAGGTGTCAGATGGGCCGAACCATGTTCTATGCCTCAGAGTTGTAGGGTGGGAACAGAAGTTCCAACGTTCTGTCCCTGTTTGCTGACTCAAGCAGGCCAGGGTAGGGCAACGCAGGGGGTGCACTTTCCGTGTGCACTCCGCAGAGATCTCTCTGCTCCCCGGCAGCCCAGGTCTTCCACCCACCAGTTGCTCAGCCTCTACAAGCCACCGTTCCGGGTTGGAGATAGGCCAGGCTCCGCTCTGAGTCCTGAAGTGGCCGCCGGGTGGAAACAGAAGTTCTAATTTTCTGTTCCCGGTCGCTGGCTCAGGCACAGCAGGGCAGGGCAAGGCTGGAGGTGCACTTTCCGTGTGCACTCCGCAGAGATCTCTCTGCTCCCCGGCAGTCCAGGTCTCCCACCCACCAGTTTTTCAGCCTCTAGGAGCCGCCGTTCTGGGTGGCAGATGGAGTATCATTTTTACATACGCCACAGGTAGAGAGTAAGTGCTCATTTGTCTGAGAATATTTGAGACTCATTCAAACTACCATATAATATTTAAATGCTTTATTTTTCATAATTAAAAAGTAAGTTCATGAACTGTCGAACTAAAATTTTATTTTAAGAATCCCATTGGCAAATTTAATACCTGCCTCAATGTTTTGTGTTCTCAAATGAAAGACATACAGCCTTTACCTTTTTATCTGACTTTCTATCTATCTATCGACCAACCTACCTACCTACCTACCTACCTACCTACCTATCTATCTATCTATCTATCTATCATCTATCTATCTATCTATCTATCTATCTATCTATCTATCTATCTATTCATCTCCATCTCCATCTTTATTCATATCTATATATAAAATTCAGTCTTTTCTTTTCTTTTTGTATATTTTTATTTATATTTAATGTTATCTTTTTTCCCTGTTTCCCATCTAGAAACCCCATGTCCCTTCCATCATCCTCCTACTTCTAAGAAAGTGCTCATCCACACATTCACCCACTCCTACCTTCTAGCATCCCCTTATACTGGGTCATCTAGCCTCCCATTAATGCCCTCCTTATAAGACCATTCTTTTCTACATATGCTGCTGGAGCCCTGGGTCCCTCCATGTGTATTCTTTGGTTTGTGGTTTAGGTCCTGAAAAATGTTGGCTGGGTCTGCTTGGTTGACATTGTTATTCTTCCTATATGGTTGAAAACCCTTTAAGCTCCTCAATTCGTTTCTCTAATTCTTCCATTGGAGACCCTGTTCTCAGTACAATTGGTACTGCTGCAAGCATCTGCCTTTGCATTTGTCAGGCTCTGGAAGAGCCTTTCAGGAGACAGCTATGTAAGTAAGAACTTCTTGGCATTCACAATAGTGTCTGGGTTTGGTGACTGAGTATGGGAGGAATCCACAGTTGGAGCAGTCTCTGGATGGCCTTTACTTTAGTCTCTGATCCACACATTGCCTCTGTATTGCCTCCTGTGAGTATTTTGTTCCCTTCTCTAAGGACTGAAGCATTCTCACTTTGGCATTCCTGATCTTTGACGTTCATGTGGTCTGTGAATTTTATTTTGAGTATTCTGAATTTAGGGGCTGATATTCACTTATTAGCGAGTGCATATCATGGTGTTTGCTTTTGTGATTAGGTTACCTTACTCAGGATGACATTTTCTATTTCCATTCATTTGCCAAAATTTTTTATCAAGTCACTGTTTTTAATAACTGAGTAGTATCTAATTTTATAAATGTATCACATTTTATGTATAAATTCTAATCACACCAGCAACAAAGAAGTGTTGCTCTTTCTCCACATCATCCCCAACATCTGCTGTCACCTGAGTTTTTGATCTTATCTGAAACTAAAACTGGTGTGAGGTGGTATCTCAGGTTTGTTTTGTTTTGCATTTCCCTGATGACTAAGAATGTTGGATATACTTTTAGGTGCTTCGCAGGCATTCAACATTCCTCAGTTGAGAATTCTTTGTTCATCCCTGTACCCCATTTTATAGGGTTATTTGATTCTCTGGTGTCTAACTTCTTGATATTTTAATATACCTTAATCATCTCTAAAGATGGGCCATTGGCTAAAGAGGTTAATCCACCTCTCACCAATTATCCTGAGTTATTATGTACTAATCCTACATTCTATCTACGCTGTTCTCAACTGAGAGAGGTGCCCAGCTCCTCTCCTCCATACTCTCTAGGTATGGCTGGCTAATGTCCTTCTTTTCCTCCTTCCTGGTCAAAACCCTAAGAAATTTCAAAAATTTGTCTGTCTTCCCAGCTATCCTCAGTTAACATTTTTATATGCCAACCAGATACAACTGAAGACAGGTTCCCAGAAACTCATGTAAATAGTTTTTGTGACCCATACTGGCATTAAATTAGAGACATTAGGCTAATCCCACTAAGTGTACCAGTCGTGCATGTGAAGGAAAGGTCAAGTTGACCCATATATACTATGCTGTTACTTTTCAAAGATAAAGTGGCAGAACTGAGAAATGTTATTCAGGACCTCTTTTTATATTACATTGCTACTGATAAAAAAGAACAATGACATGGTATAGGACTCTGTCAATGGATATCACTGAAATTTAGATAACAAAATAGTTACCTGAAATTCAGGTATAACCTTGATTTTCATGAAAACCGCTTTAACACAATGGATATCAAAAAAAGTACAGCATATGCATGGATATTTATGAACATTTCACTGTTTATATACCTACAACTTTTAAAATCAATGAAGCTTTTGTTATATTTCTTTTTCTATTAGTAATTTTAAAAGCAAATTTTTATACAATATATTTTGATGATGGTTTCCCCAACTCCCACCTACTCCAAGTTGTTTTCACCTCTCCTCCTACCAGGATCATCTTTTTCTTTTCTTCTTAGAAAACAAACAGGCACATAATAATAATGACAAATGAGCTGGAATAAAACAAAGTGAAACAACATTAAGCAAAAATAAACAAAGCTGAACAGTACTAAATAAATAGAAGAAAAACAATCAAAGAAAACAAAAACATATTGATGCAGGAATTCACTTTCAAACATACAGAAAAAAAAACAAACAAACATCAAAACACGATTCTGGAAACCATCATCCATAAACAACTGGCCAATAAGGTTTTTAAAAAGTGCCCTGACAAAACATTATAAGACAGAGAACGTCAACAGTGCCACTTAGTTTGTTTTCTCTTGGGTATTTGCACCTGGATACTGTACCTGTCTTTCCAGTAATTTATACCATCGTTTGGCTTTTAGAGAAAACAAAATTTTCATTTGTAAGTGGTTACTCTACAGAGATAGCTTCTGGGTTAGGAATGGGAGTTTAAGTACACTCCACTTCTCCACACTTGGACCCCATCTGGTACAGACTTAGGTAGGCTTTGTACATGCTTGCCATAATCTGAGTTCATATGTCTGTCAACTGCCACTGTGTTAAAAATAACTTGTTTCTAGTTTCTCACTGTTATAAGTAAGGCTGCTGTAAACATAGTGGGGTATGTGTCTTTGTTATATGTTATATAATAGTTTGGGTGTGTGCCCAGGGTCTGGATAAGTCTTAAGGTAGAACTATTTCCCATTTTCTAAGGAACTTCCAGATTTATTGTTTAGTGAAAATATGCAACAAAGGGGAGATAAAGCCTGTAGGGACCACCTCCAGCAGGTAGACATGAGTGATGCTCCCCACCCTACCTCAATATTTTAAACCCAGAAATTATCCTGCTCAAAAGAAAGACCAGGAGAAAAAATGAAATAGAGACAGAAGGAAAGGGCATAGAGAAACCTCGCTCCTAGGGATTCATTCCATCTACAGACACCAAACACAGACACTATTGCTGACACCAAGAAACACTTGGTGATAGGAGCCAGGTATGCTGTTTATTGAGAGGTTCTACCAGCACCTGACCAATACAGATGCAGATGCTCACAGCCAACCATCAGACTGAGCCTGGCGAATCCAGATGGAAGAGCTAATGGATGGATTGTAGGAGGGGAAGGGTTTCACAATCCCATAGGAAAAAAAAAAAAAAAAAAAAAACAGATCACCCAGAGATACTAGAGACAAAACCATCAACCAGTGTATACACAGAGAGATTCATGGCTCTAGGTACATATGTAGCAGAGGCGGGTCTTATCTGACATAAATGATAGGGGAAAGCCCTTGGTCCTGTGAAGGTTTGACAACCCCAGAATAGAGGGATGCTAGAGAGATGAGGCGTGAAAGGGTAGGTGGGTAGAGGAGCACCCTCTTAGAGGTAAAGAGGAGGCCAGAAAGGGATGATGGATGGGGGAAGACTAACCAGGAATAACCAAGAAGAGAAAAATTATTTAAAAACTAAATGAGTAATATTATTAATTAAAAAAGTAAAAAAAAAAAAAAAAAGAAATTCTTGTTTCTTTAGTGTCCTAGATCCACTGTGTCTTTTACCTTCCCCTTTTGTCTACTTTTACTCAAAGTTCTCTGAGCATTCAGAGAAGTGATTTTATGATGACATCTCTATTTCTTTGTGAGTGCTCTGAAGTCTTGCACTCTGTACTCTGTCTGACCATAGACCTCTTCATGTCTTCCCTGCTAGAGAAAACCTCACTGAAATTGGCTGAGCATATCACTAGTTTCAGATACTTGGCCATCTGAGAAATGTCAGGTGGGATGAGCTGTAAATCAATCCATATATCCCCACAAATGTTGCCCCTCTGTGGCATCAGTGTATCTTGCATGCAGGCCATCATTGGACCATTGTAGACCAAAGGTAGCTGGGTTTTAATTTATATTTCTCCTTTGCTAGCATGCAATATATACCCAGAACTTTTTTCTTATGTACATTATATTCTGCTTACTGATCCTTTTCCAGTAACCCTCTCCCACCATCGTTCCCCTATCTCTTTCTCCCCTTTTCCTCTGAGCAACTGAGAACTGCTGGTTATCAACCTAACCCTGGCTCCTGAAGTTTCTGCAAGACTGAGTGTTTCCTTTCCCACTGAGGCCAGACAAGATAGCCCAGCTAAAAGAACCTTCTGCTTACAGAAATATTTGTTCAGATACCCCCACTCCAGTTGTTCAGAACCCATCTAAAGACCAATTTGCGCATTTAGTACATATGTGTGGTAAGGCCTAGGTCTAGAATATGTATGTTGTTTGGTTAGTAGTTCAGTCTGAGAGTCTAAAGGGTCAAAGATAGTTGATTCTGTTGCTCTTCCTGTAGAGTTTCTATCTTCTTAGGGGCTGCAATACTTTGTCCTCTTCTTCTATAAGACACCCCAAGCTCTATCTATTGTTTGGCTGTGGGCCTCTGCATCTGTATGAGTCAGTTGGTATGTAGAACCTCTCAGAGGACAGCCATGCTAGCCTCCTGTCTGCAAGTATAAAAGAATATTATTAATAGTGTCAGAGATTAGTGCTTGTCTTTGGTATGGATTTCAAGTTGAGCATGTTATTGGTTGTCTGTTCCCACAGCCTCTATTTCATCCAAAGTACCCCCAATTCTTGTAGACAGGAGAGGTTTGGGTTGGTGTCATTATCACTCCATTAGGGTTTCTGCTAAGCCTTAGGAGGTTAGCTATATCCAGTGATATGCCCACTGATTCTTGGAATCCTCCCTTAACCTATGTCTCTGTCTTAAGAGAGAGCATTTTATAAATAGATACAAATTGTCAAAACTCTGTGATATAGTATTATTTACCTTGTTTTGGGATACCATTGTTGAATGGATTTTAAACAACACACATATACATATACAAACAACACGCATATACATATACATTACACACACATATAATATGTATATATATATATATATATATATATATATATATATATATATATATATATAATTTTAAGAATAATTAATGGACTAAACAAAAAAGGTTCTATGTTTGTACTAATTTTTTTAAGAAAGGGGGTACTTTATTGTTATTTTTGTAGTCCTACAGTATTCCTTTTGTATTAATTATTTTATTTGTTTACATTTCAAATAATATCCTCCTTCCCATTTTTCTCTCTGCAAACCCCCAATCTCAAACTACCTCCCCTTTACCTCTATGAGCATAATTATCCATCCACTAAGTCACTCCTGCCATCCCACAATATCATCCCACACACCATATGAAACTTAAGAAGAAGGAAAAGCAAAGTGTGAAGCTTCAATCTCACATATAAGGGGGAACAAAATCATCACAGGAGAGAGAGGGATGGAGGGACCTGGAAAGGAGAAAGGAGAGGGAGAAAAGGGCAGGTATGGTCAAGTATGAGAAGAGACAGGAGAAAAGTACAAAGGGTCAAAAATGAAATAGAAATTTGTAGCAGTGAAGGACAGGGAACTGGGTTAGCCACTAGAAAGTTCCAGATGCCAAAGAACCGTAAGGCTCCCAGGACCCAACTTGGATAGCATTACCTGTAACACCCAATAAAGGGATAACAGATCCTATAGTGATCACCTCCTTTATATAGTCATGGCCCCCATATAATGGTAAGATACGAAGCCACCACCATCTTAAAATTTTTAACATAGGAAATTATTTCTTTTTCTATACTTTTAAAAATCTATTCTTCTCTCATATGTTACATCCCTATTATACTTTCCATTTCTCTTCTTTCACAACCCCTCCCTGAAACATCCACCCCTACCTGCTCCTTCTCCATTATTCTTCAGAAAATGGCAGACTGCATAGGCATTTTATCCAAACATGGCATAGTAAGATGCAATAAGACTCTGGCCTCACTCACCTTTAACATATGAAGACATTTCATCCAGTATTTCTGTAAGTATTTTTGCTCACTCATTGTCTCTTTTAATGACACTCAAACTCTTTTGTACATTGTGGATATTTGTACATAGAATCCTCACACTTAAGTATTTTCCCAATATGTTCTTCTTGGTTTTACTAAAGTTAACTAAATCTATTCTGAAAGTTAGTAAATATCTTTTATGTAGTTAAATCTACACAGAAGTCAGTATTCATTTATAATTTGTGTTATGAGAAACCTATGTACATCTGCTTGTGGAGTAATGAAATTGACATAATTTCATTATATACAAAATGACACTTATAAAGTACCAAGTAAAAATATAGGAGAACATATCCATAGCATTTATCTTAACAGTAACATTTTTACATGTTATCAATAGATTAGCCAAAAGAAGCAAATATATATTGAGAGAAACATAAACTTAAAATATTCTGTACTAAAAAAGTATCAGAATAAAATAAAATATGGAGAATATATATTTTAAGAAAGTAGTGTAATTAGCATACTTATAAATGACTACTTATCAAAAAAAAAAAAAATACCAGACTCTTATGTAACTCAATTGCAAATAAAGTGGTATAGGAAACAAAAACAACTTGTATAATTGATGTTCGGGCCTGATTATATATTTTTATAGAATGAACATAAACAGCTGGCTGATATATGAAAGATACCCAAATCACTAATTAGTAATCAAATAAATGAACAAAAAACTTAAAATATTACCTCAAATTTGTTAAAATGGTTATTAATAAATGTACAACTAGCAAAGAATCTTGAAAAGCATGTTTTAAAAAAAAGGTGTAGCTGTACCCTGTTGATGGGAATGTCAAAATACCTTCCAAAATTATTTCACAAATAAAAGCTATGTATGCTATTAGTTATATTAGCAGCCTTACTACTGTAAGCATATAGCGAAAAATAAATAACTAATATTTTTTGGTGTTATTCATAGTGAGAAATCCATGAAAAGCACTGTATGTCCACAGGATTAATGAATAATTTAAAGGTGATATAAATACACAAGGGAAAAGAAAAGAGTTTTCTTTTATTTGTAAATATATGGTTGTATCTACAGGTCAATATTCTAAATGACAAAATCCAAAGAACTGTCAACAGCTATGATCTCCCATGTATGTATAACTTAAAAACCCAGTACTAGAAGAAGCACATATTGAGTTTACAAAGTTGGTTTACAATGTTACAGAGCAGGAACAAAAAATCTTTTCTCGTAAAATTATCAAGTACTCATATCTGGTGTACAGTATAAGTGATACTGAATATATTGACTACTTTGATGGTGAGATTGACTGTGAGATATATCTATAACAAACTACCATTTTATATTTCTTAAAAACTACTCTATTTATACTCAAATTAAGTATTCTTAAAATTGAAAAGAAAAAGAAAATAGGAATGAAGTTTAAGAACTTGGAATCTCAGAATGAAAATGACTAATACTTCTACTTCTATATTTTTGGAACACATTAGCCACTTGATTAAAATCTTATAAGCCTTAGCGAGAATAAGAGGTTTTTATGATTGAAGAACTTCATCCTCTTGAGGCAATCAGAAATTTAGGTTGCCTATTAGATATTGGTTTAACTATAAGAAAAGAAAGAACCTAAGCTGAAGCTCATATCACCTACCCACTCATCTCAAAGTGCTGGGACATCCTACAATACAGTGACAGGATCCCATATAACATCTTTTAATGCTGAAATGTTTAAATATTGTTTCTTCTGTGACAAAAGATAAACATCAATATGATAGATAGGGTGCCACTGTTAGAAAGATATGAAATACACGAAGTTGTCTTTGGTAATAAATTATGGAACAAAGTTAAAATCCAATCAGGCCAAGGTCCTCAGTGCAGTCATTTGACCAGCAGGTCACAGGCTCTGATTGGATCTTTAGCACAACCTCAAGAGATCAAAACACCATAACTATTAAGAGAAATCAGCAATGAACTGGGAAAGCCTGAAAATATGGTGGTCAAGCTAATTGTTTAATAAGTAGAAAAGTGCTGACACTAAAAGCTTTAATTGATGCTAGCAAAAGTGAACTCTTTGGTGTGTTTGGAAATACACTTTTTACATATTCATATTGATGGAATGGGGAGCTCCATATCCTGATTCTATAGAGAAACAGTAAAAGAGAAGCACACTATGTCACCTTCATTTTTTTCCCAGAATTTTGGAAAGCAGCCATAGCTATTCAGCAACAGAGAGAACACAAAATCAATAATTAAAAAATAATCAGGAACTTTGCTGATGGTCTAATGTCTCTCAATTGACCTGAGTTCCCTCTCTAGCACACCTGTGCTCACACACTGACATAGGCCAGAGATCTCAGAACAGATCCACTGTCTCATTCCAGAATGAGCACAGTAGAATTAATCCATATGTATGTATGTTAATTGAAACTCCTCTGGAAATTTTTATCTGATATTTATTATCTGATACCTTCAGGTAATATGCCTGTTAAGAAACTTATTATTTATGGACAAAAAGAGTTATGTATTTCCTGACAATAACTAAGGACAATAAATAATCACTTCATATCAGGGATAAAAGATGCTAGTAAAATATGTCTAAACATGTGGTTGCAACAAAGTCTTTAGATAATACTCCCTCTCCTCAAAGCTTAAGGATAAATCACAAAAGATGGGCTAGAATGATTTTAAAGAGCTAGTGATAGGGAATTACTGTTGCAAATCTGTTTTCATATAAAAAAGTTAATACTTACATAGATTCATAGCAACTGTGTCTTTATGTACATGACTTGAAAATGATCAAGTCAATCATAATTTCATAATGGATGAGGAATGAATTCATAAAGTATGAATCCACTAGTTAAGTAGCTATTAGATACTGGTAAAAGAAGACTCAGTTGTTCTCAGGAGTAGTAACCAACACTCAAATATGTGACCATATAATATGCACACACTGGCAGCATTAAGGGAACTCAGGTGGTTTAAAGTAATGTATTAAGTTCGGACAAAATTAGCCAAAATTTGATAAAAACATAACATAGATATAGTCGTAATTGCAATAGATATTTTATATAGGTTATATTGACTATATTTATAGCTCAAAATTACATTTAAAGCATCTAAGAACTGTCAGTATTGCAGCTTCCACATCTCATCTCTCAGCTTACATTTTCAGTATCATTTCCTTTGCTGCTGTTGAAACAGTAGCAATAATTCATTTCCATCACCAACATGGAAGCCCCGAATAGTCTATAGCTTGAATTCCGGGTAAGGTCTTTATGCATTTCTGGCCTCAGTCACCACTGTGCATGAATACTATTAATAAAAGCAACACCGGCATACACAAAATATTATAAATTGAGTAAAATGTTATGGCAACAAATGAATTGTAAATAAAAATAAAATTAGATGAACACATTCACCTAGATGATTAAACTTTGACATGAAGACCTTCAGAATTCTTCATAGACTCTGTTGATAAGGAATTCAGTCCCACGTGTTACCAGTCCCATGTAGTAAAGATTAGATCTACTACTCTAGAAACTTTCTAAAACTTATACACATGCATATATGTAAGTGGATTGAATGGAGTTATCCAATAACACCGGGGCAGCCTGTTGCGCACACAAAAGGTTAACAAAAATTTAGCCCAGTGATAGGAAAGCATTCTCTCTTCACTCATCTTTGACATTATTGACTATTGTCCTTAATCTTTATTATGTTCTAGAATTCGAAGTAACTCTGTGTTTAAAAAAATACTACATATGTCTAACAAGTCATGGGGAAAGCTAGTACCAACCTTGAGGTCTCATTTCTTACTATTCTACTAGGTAGTGTCCATAGTGCCAAAAGTTTATAAGTAAATTACCACTGAGGGAAATTAATTAATGTTTGTATTGACATTTAGGCCCTTTAATGACCACAGATATGTAGGATGTGCCCGTTGGTGCATTAGAGTCACAATTGGTTTTGGATCAAACATTTACTTTGTTTATGTATTTAACACCTTCTTTACAAGCACTACCTCATTCATGGTATCATTAACTCTGCCTTACATAATCACAGTTATACATATATATTAGCAGATTTGGAAACCATCATCGGAGGAACTCTTCTTAGTTGTATATGCCAATTACTTCAGACTGCCACAACTGGTTATATCCCAGAGACTAATAGCCCATGGAAGAATCAGCTCTAAAATGACTATCCTTTCTACATCTTTCCTACTAAGGTTCAAAGGTCATTGCAGAAGCTAATGGGCTATATTAGGTTAGATGCAGAAGTAGTAGATATATGCAGTATACCAGTATTTGTCAGACATGTAAGGAATGCCACACTTATAGACTTATAGCATCTATGAGTGTTTAAAAGCTCTGTATATGATAAAGGCAGCAACAGTCCCAGACTTGATTGAAGAGATGGCCGCAAGTATCATTTCCCCTTGTGAAGGAGTTATTGGTGATCAGTGATTTTGGTAGATAGAGAGGTAGCTTTTTTCCATGGTATATCCAGTGATAGGTCCACTGTGTTCCAGTAGATGGCCCTATATTTATGCACATAGCAGGGACCTGCAGTAGGTTTAAATTTGAGAGGAAATTAGTAGAGGAGAAATTGAGGGAAGAGGATGAAATGTAGAGTATTTAAAGTCTCATGTATTCATGGATGAAATTCTTAAACAATAGGAAATCTAAAGTTTGCCAAAATAGATATAGTTAAGATCTACAAGTTTAATGTATTCCTGTATTACATTTGTTTAATTTCCTATAAAGGTAAGTATTTGTTTTGGTTCATTTTTCTTTAAGAGGTACCGATGAATTTTATTCTTAGGTTTTCTTCTAGGAGGCATAGAATTGGCATAACCTTTATTTTAAGATGTACAGAAGATAGAGAAATACATTGTACATTAATGAGATCATTTAAAATTTTACGAAGTAAATATATATAATGAGATTTATAACCAGCAGGAAAAATCTAAATTATGAAGAAAATAAATGGAGGCCATGATTAAACATGGGAGAGAGGTATATTAACATGTTGATTATGGTCTTATGGCAAAGATAATATTAAAGCACCAAAGGAAAACTGTAGATATTGCAACATTTAGTTTAACATTTTGGATATAGAGAATACTTCATAAAAAAGTATATAATAGCCTAGAATACTTTACAAGGTTATGAAAACCACAAACCATTGCTACATAATGAAATAATGTTTTTAAAACATTATTAGATTGATTTATCCAAATTTATTTTTAATATTTTGGGAATTTTAATATAATTTTATCATTTCCCTCCTCTCTTTTCACTTTCTTCTCTCCAGCCATGTACTCTCCAACTTTTTCTCAAAGTTGTGTTTTTTTTTTTTTCTAACTGTAAAAACAAGTGTGAATAATGCAGGATATTGATGTTTCCAAATTATAACACATCAAGAATAAACTTAGAAATATCTTCTTTGGAGGAAGAGAGAGACTTCAAAGAAAATAGTAACAAGATCTGACCAAGTCGTAAATATCTAAAAAATTTATTTTTCATTAAATAAAATTTAGGATGTACATTGTAACATTTACAGTGCAATAAATTAATGATAAAAGATTATATCATCTTGGAGGAAACTAGATAAGATGGCATAGAGTTGAATTTGTAGGCCTTTTATCTTGGATAAACATTATAAAGTCTAAAATAAATTGATAAAAAACAAATGTTAATTATTTGATAATTTTGAAAAATATTTACTTTTTCATAGTCATATGCAACTGTTTTATTTAATGCCTCTCAGTCTACTCCAATATTCCTGTTCTCTACAATTTTATCTCTTCATTCTACTTAAAATTAGCAACCAATCATACTATTTTTACTGCCTATATCCCTCATAGGGTGTTGATCAGATATACCGTGGGAAACAGTCATCTTCTAGGAGTCATGCCTTTAAAGTAAACTGTCTTTTCATCCCTTACACTATAAACTCTTTATAGGTCCCCACTTGTGTTGTTTTAGGCTAATGAAGTACATTCCATTTCAAGCTAGAAGGTTGACTGCCTTTGCTATGGCTCTGGCAAACACAAGTGCTGAGAGTTTATCAATATATAGCTCATGCGGTCCTGTCATGTGTCATGGCCACAAGACACTGCTTTGTTCAAGCCATCTCTGACATTTAATTTTCTGCAGTCTCTTCTAGGATTACTTCCAACATTGGAGAATAGGTGACCCATTTGCGGATTAATATTTTACTATCATTTGTTCTCTTCCCTTAGTCCAGTTGGGCTTTCTATTTGAACCACCAGTTGAACCAGAATCATTTGTTGAACATGCTATCTTTTCCCCACTGGATGGTTTTAGGTCCTTTGTCAATGATCAAGTGACCAGAGGTGTGTCCTTTCATTTCTGGATCTTCAGTTTTATTCCCTTGATCTACATTCCTGTCAATGTAGTTTTTATTACTATTCCTCTGTAATACAGCTTGAGATCAGGGGTGGTGATTCCCCTGGAAGTTCTTTTATTGTTGAGGATAATTTTTACTATTCTAATTTATTTTTGTGGATTTTTTTGTTATTCCAAATAGATTTGCAAATTTCTCTTTCTAATTCTATGAAGTATTATGGGGATTGCATTGAATCTATAGATGGCTTTTGGCAATATGGCCATTTTCACTATATTAATCCTGCTGATCTATTACCATGGGAGTTTTTTCCAAACTTCTGAGATCTTCAATTTCTTTCTTTAGAGACATGAAGAACTTTTCATACAGAGCTTTCATTTCCATGGGTAGAGTCACACCAAGGTATGTTATATTGCTTGTGACTATTGTTGAGGGTGTCATTTCCTCAATCTCTTTCTCATCCTGTTTATCCTTACAGAACAGGAAGGCTACTCATCTATTTGATTTAATCTTATATCCAGCCACTTTGCTAAAGTTTGCTTAGTTGGTCCCTGGTGGGATTTGACAGGTCTCTTAAGTATACAATCATATCATCTGCAAATAGTGATATTTTGACTTTCCAATTTGTCTCCCTTTGACCTCCTTTTGTTGTCTAATTACTCTGGCTAGGACTTCAACTACTATATTGAATTAGTAGGGAGAAAGTGGGCACCCTTGTCTAGTTTCCGATTTTAGTGGGGTTGCTTCAAGTTTCTCTCCATTTAGTTTGATGTTGGCTACAGGATTGCTGTGTATTGATTTTACTATGATTAGGTATGATACTTGAATTCTTGATTTTTTGAAGGCTTTTATCAACAAGAAGTGTTGAATTTTGTTAAATGTTAGAAAGCATCTAATTAGATGTATATGTGTTTTTTTCCCTTTGAGTGTGTTTATAGAATGAATTATGTTGATGGCTTTCTATATATTGAAACATCCCTACATCTGTGGGATAAAGCCTTCTTGATCATGATGAATGAATGTTTGGATGTGTTCTTGGATTTGGTTTGCAAAAATTTTGTTGAGTATTTATGAATAGATGTTCATAAGAGAGATTGGTCTGAAGTTTGCTTTTTTTTATTTGTTCTTTGTGTTTAAGTATAAATGTAATCATTTCATACAATGAATTTGGTAGTGTTTCTTTTGGTTTATATTCTATGAAATGGTGTGAAGGGTATTAGTATTATGTCTTCTTAGAGGGTCTGATAGAATTCTTCACTAAATCTATCTTGTACTAGGCTTTTTATGGTTAGGAGATTTTTAATGACTGCTTCTATTTCAATAGGGTTTATGAAACTGTTTAAATTAAGTTTTATACCTGGTATCTGTTTTGAAAATTGAGCATTTCACCCAGATTTTTCCAGTTTTTTTTTTTTTTTTTTTTTTTTTTTTTTTTTTTTTTTTAGTATGGGAATTTTAGTAGGATTTGATGATTTTTTTTTTATTTTCTTTGGTTCTGTTGTTATGTCTTCAATTTCATTTCTGATTTTGTTAATTTGGATACTGTTTCTGTGCTCTCTGGTTAGTCTTGTTATGGGTTTATCTATAATTTTGATTTTTTCAAAGGAAAAGCTCCAGTTTTGTTGATTCTTTGTATAGTTTTTTGTTCGTTTGTTTGTTTCTACTTGGTTAATTTTGGCCCTGAGTTTGATTATATCCTGCCTTCAACTCCTCTTGGCTGTAACTAATTCTTTGTGCTCAAGAGTTTTCTGGTGTGCTGTCAAGCTGCTAGTATATGCTCTCTCCAGTTTCTTTTTGGAGGCACTCAGAGCTATGAGGTTTTCTCTTAGTACTGCTTTCATTGTATCCCATGAATTTGGGTATGTTGTGCCTTTATTTTCATTAAATTTTAAAAAGTCTTTATCTTTCTTTGACCAATTTTTCACTGAGTAGAGTGTTCTTCAGTTTGCATGTGTATGTGGCCTTCTGTTGTTTTTGTTGTTATTGAAATCCAGCAATAGTCTGTGGTTATTTTCTAGAATGTGTGGGATTATCTCAATCTTCTTTTACTTGTTAAGGGCTGTTTTATGACTGATTGTATAGTCAAATTTAGAAAAAGTTCCATGAGGTGCTGAGAGTAACTTATATACTCTTCTTTTAGAGTGAAATGTTCTATAGATATCTGTTCAATTCTTTTGGATCATAATTTCTGATAATTTCACTGTCTCTCTGTTTAGTTTCTGTTTCGATGATATGTCCATTAATGAGAGTGCAATTTTGAATCCTGCCACTATTATTATGTGAGGTTCAATGTATCACATGAGCTTTGTTAAAGTTTTTTTTTTTTTTTTTTTTTTTTAATGAATGTAGGTGCCTTTGCATTAGGAACATAGATATACATAATTGAGATTTGATTTTAGTTAATTTTTTCTTGTTAAATATGATGTGTCCTCCCTTATATTTTTTGATAACCTTTGGTTAAAAGTCCATTCAGTTTTATATTAGTTGCTACTCCAGATTGTTTCTTGGGACCATTTTCTTGAAAAATTATTTTTCAGACTTTTACTCTGAGGTTATGTATGTCTTTGTCACTGAGTTGCATTTTCCTTACGTACCAAAAATTTTGGGTCCTTCCTACATATCCAGCCTGTTAGTCTATTTCTTTTTTATTGGAGAATTGATTCCATTGATGTTGAGAGATATTAGTGACCAGTGAGTGTGGTGTTCTGTAATTTTTGTTTTTAGAAGTGAAATTTCGTTTGTTTGGCTGTCTTCCTTTGGGTTAATTGAAAGAAGACTACTTTCTTGCATTTTGTAGGATGTAGTTTTTCTCCTTCTTTTGAAGTTTTCCATTTATTATCTATTGTATGGATGAGTTTGTGGAAAGATATTGTTTAAATTTGCTTTGTCATTGAATATCTTGGTTTTTCCATCTATGTTAATTGAGAGTTTTCTAGATATAGTAGCCTGGGCTGGCATTTGTGTTCTTTGGGAATATTCACAGATTTTCTAGCTTTCATGTTTTCTTTTTTTTAAACAACTTTATTTTACAAAACAAAGATAAATGTACAGATTTTAAACATTTTTTGTCTTTTTTTAAACGACTTTATTTTGCAAAACAAAGACAAATGTAAAGATTTTAAACATTTTTTGCTTAAAATTATACATTTTTGTCAGTACTGTTTTCTCAGACATTAAAATAAATTTAACATAAACCATGTGAATATGTTTTTTAGTCAGTACTTGATTTTTTTCAAGGGCTTGACAGTATGCATTGAAAACCTACTAGTTGCAATAAGCGTAAAGTACATGCAAAACAAAACGCAACATGGAAATAGTCAAAGTCTTCTTGTTTTGTGAATATAAGTATATTTGTTGTTTTCTTTATTTCTTGGACTTCATACAGTCTGTGAGTTGTTTCTGGGGAAGTGCAAGCCTCTGGGGTTAGCATCCCACTATCAGTGACTGCATATTATGTCTGTTCTTTTGTGACTGGGTTATCTCACTCAGGATGATCTTCTCTAGATGCAGCCATTTTCTTAAGAATTTGGTTAAGTCATTGTTTCTGGTGGCTGAGTAGTATTCCATTGTGTATATGTACCACAATTTTTGTATCCATTCGTCTTCTGAAGGACATCTGGGTTCCTTCCAGCTTCTGGCTATTATAAATAGAGCCGCTATGAACATTGTGGTGCATATATCTTTGTTGTGTATTAAAGTGTCTCTGGGGTATATGCCCAGAAGTGGAATAGCTGGGTCTTCAGGCAGTACTATGTCCAATTTTCTGAGGTATCGCCAGACAGACTTCCAGAGTGGTTGTATTAGCTTGCAACCCCACCAACAGTGGAGAAGTGTTCCTCTTTCTCCGCAGCCTTGCCAGCATCTGCTGTCATCTGTGTTTTGGATCTTGGCCAATCTGACTGCTGTGTGGTGGAATCTTAGGGTTGTTTTGATTTGCATTTCCCTGATGGCTAAGGATGTCCAGCACTTCCTCAGATGTTTCTCTGCCATTCGGTGTTCCTCAACTGAAAAAGGTTTGCTTAGCTCTGTACCCCCTTTTTTAATAGGGTTATTTGATTCTCTGGTGTCTAGCTTTTTGAGTTTCTTGTACACCTTGGATTTTAGGCCTCTATCTGATGTGGTGTTGGTAAAGATCTTTTCCCATTCTGTTGGTTGCCGTTTTGTTTTCTTGATGATGTCCTTAGCCTTAAAGAAACTTTGCAATCTCATTAAGTCCCATTTGTTTATCTTTGACCTTAGAGCTTGAGCCATTGGTGTTTTGTTCAGGAAATTTTCTCCTGTGCCTATGTGTTCTAAGGTTTTCCCTACTTTCTCATCTAATAGTTTCAGTGTATCTGGTTTAATGTGGAGATCTTTAATCCACTTACACTTGAGCTTTGTACAAGGAGATAAGAACGCGTCTATTTTCATTCTTTTGCATATTGAGTGTCAGTTGGACCAGCACCATTTGTTGAATAGGCTGTCCTTTTTCCATTGAATGGATTTTAAACATTTTTTGCTTAAAATTATACATTTTTGTCAGTACTGTTTTTTCAGACATTGAAATAATTTTTACATAAAACCATGTGAATATATTTTTTTTTTGTCAGAACTTGATTTTTTTCAAGGGCTTGACAGTATGCAATAAAAACCTAATAGTTACAATAAGCATAAAGTACATGCAAAACAAAACAGAACATGGAAATAGTCAAAGTCTTCTTGTTTTGTAAATATATGTATATTTTTTTTTTGTTTTCTTTATTTCTTGGACTTCATACAGTCTGTGAGTTGTTTCTGGGGGAGTGCAAGCCTCTGGGGTTAGCATCCCACTATCAGTGACTGCATATTATGTCTGTTCTTTTGTGACTGGGTTATCTCACTCAGGATGATCTTCTCTAGATGCAGCCATTTTCTCAAGAATTTGGTTAAGTCTTTGTTTCTGGTGGCTGAGTAGTATTCCATTGTGTATATGTACCACAATTTTTGTATCCATTCGTCTTCTGAAGGACATCTGGGTTCCTTCCAGCTTCTGGCTATTATAAATAGAGCCGCTATGAACATTGTGGTGCATGTATCTTTGTTGTGTATTAAAGTGTCTCTGGGGTATATGCCCAGAAGTGGAATTGCTGGGTCTTCAGGTAGTACTTGAGAAGTCTGATGTTATTCTGATTGGTCTGCTTTTATATGTTACTTTATCTTTTTCCTTACTGTTTTTAATATTCTCTCTTTGTTTTGTGCATTTGATTTTTTTCTATTATGCGGAAGGAAGAATTTTCTTTTGCTCTATTCTGTTTAAAGTTCTGAATGGTTCTTTTATTTTTCAGTATTAAAATAATTTATTTTTAATTTTCAATAAATACTTGCTACATAGTCATATCCCCAATGATATATCAACTGCTCTGAGTTAGCAAAAATTTATAAAATTTTTATAAGAAAAAAAGTAACCATTATGCAGTATTTATGAATAAAGCTGTTTGAAGAGCTTTGATATATCTGTGGCAAGTTTTAAAAACAATGTTAATCAAAACACAATATCAATATATGCCTATTCTATAATCTCAAAATCTTAATATATGCCTATTCTGGAACATCAATCTAGTCATTGTAAGTTTCCTCATTGCTACTCCCTCCTGCTTCCACCTCTATAAGCCCTGATTATAGAACAGTAGCCCATTACAGAACCCTGGGTGTCAAACTTTAAAATTGTTTGTTGCTGGGCATGTGGTGCACACCTTTAATCCCAGAACTTGGGAGACAGAGGAAGGTGGATCTCTGAGTTCTGAGGCTAGCCTGGTCTACAGATTGAGTTCTAGAATAGCCAGGGCTACATAGAGAAAGAAACCCTGTCTCAAAACACCCCTCCCCACTCTTCCCAGTTCTTTCTTCCTTTCTTGGGTTGTCTTAACAAAGGGGTGCTAATGCTACTAAACATCTGACACAGGCCAGACCCCTACAACAAGATGGCCCTGGCCCAGCAATGTTAGTGTCAAAGGTTTTCTCAACTCTTTAAAGTAGAACTCACTCCCACCTTATGACTAACCATCTTTTTCACTGTGTTTGCAAACAGATTTGCTGAATAGCTAATCAGTCACCATTACTACCCAAAGTAACAGTTACCTTTAAGTAGTAAAATAATAATTTCAGGATGGTTACAGCACCAGGATCAACTGAGAATGACAAAACGTTAGTACACAGAACTGGCCTTTCAAACCTGTGAGTCAAACACCCAAGGACTCAGAGCAACTGTTTACTAATATTTGATCTGTACTGCACATGCACAGTAAGACATCATTTATATTAGCATTTACGCTGTGCTCGGTGCTACAACCATACCAGAGATGAAGTGAAGTGTGGGGGAAGCTGTGCATAACTTATATGCAAATGCAGTATCATCTTCTCTAGACTTGAGCATCCAGAGCATTGGTACCAGAGTACAGGAATTTCTGAAATTAATCATCCTGTGTGAAGACTGAGGGAGTCATTACTATCCTCTGAACCTGCTCTGTTATTGTTGTTACAATTATCTTTAGGGTTAGGGACCCAACAACCCACGGCCTCATGCCTGCAAGGCAATCATGGCACCGCTGAGCTCTGTCCCCAACCCTGCCCATTTAATCCTTAGTGCTGTTTCAACACAACTAAGAAGTGTCTTCTGTTCAATTTTCTAACCTATGGTAGAAATCAAATGATATAAAAAAACACTTGGCAATTAACAAAGTGTTTGGAAAGTGTTTGTCAAAATGTAAGGAGTTCTGGTTTTTTTCTTCAATCTTGTCATAGCCAGGTATTTGGACAGGTTAAATTAATCTTATTTATGGCATAATTTCACAATAACCTCTCCTAAATGATTTGGTTTTCTACACATATCAGTGTGTGTGTGTGTGTGTGTGTGTGTGTATATATATATATATATATATATATATATATATATATATATATATATATATATATATATATATATATAAAATATAAAACTGTAAGTTAGGTGGGTTTTTCTTTTCTATCTTTTCTCAAAACAAATTTTGGTTGTAAAATACCTATGTATCATACAAGGGAGCCCAATTTAAAACCAAACCACACCATTTTTACTAGGCAGAAAAATTCTCAAATCACTAACACATTCACATTCTGTGTATTTTCTCATGGTCAACAAATGGATTCAAATGGTTTAAGTTATCCCACCATTTAAAGAGAAAGGTGTCTGCAATAATCTTAAACCATGGAGTTAACTTAATTTCACCACTGGCTGCCTTCTTCAGAATTTCTTTAAGTTCTTCCTTTGATACTTAGCAGTAGCTTTTAATCTCGTTGGGATCCGGATTCAAGGTTACATTCTTTCTCAGAAACAAAATGTAATCGATTTCATGTTCACCCCAGCTACCATCAGATTGGGCCTTGTAGTAAATTCTTGTTAGATAATTCATTTCATTTAGATTTACCTCTTCCACGGGTATTCCCAACTCTTCTTTGAAGCGCCTCTGTGCTGCTCGTTTTACGCCGATGGCATCATTTTCTTCCAGCTCACCTGGGTGACTTATGGATGGATGCAGCAACTATTGGTGAAACAACCTGGAAAGGTAATTTTAGCATCTGATCTCTGCTGTAACAGGAGCTAATTTTCACTATTAAACAAGAAGACACTAAAAGCACGATGTAATAATCCTTTGTTGATGTTTTCATTCAGGTGACAATTTTTTTTTTGGTGTCAGCCCCAATTTTATTGTCATTTTCATCAATAAGAATACACATCTCTGCTAGAAACTGAGCCTGTTTTTCATCAAGATGGTTGATATTTATTTCAGGCATTGTGACAGAGGGTTTGATCTGACCTAGAACACAGAGATTCCAGTTACAGGTGCTGAGAAGCTGCTGCGCTGGGCACTGTACTTCAAAGCTCCCTGCTGCATGCTCAGCCTCCAGACCTTGCCCCCTGAATGGTTCTTGTAAGTTTATGGGCATCTCTTTTGTTAGAATAGGGACTTTTTCTTCTATAATTTTGTTGAAGATATTTACTGGCCCTTTAAGTGAGGAATGTTTGCTCTCTTCTATGCCTAATATTCTCAGGTTTTATATACATATTGTATCCTGTATTTCTTGTATGATTTGGTATAGGAGCTCTTTGCATTTTTCTTGGCTGCTTTGTCAGTGTTTTCCATTGGTATCTTCTGCCCCTGAGATTCTGTCTTCTATCTCTTGTATTCTGATTGTGATGTTTGCATCTTTGACACCTAATCTTTTTCCCAGGTTTTCTATATCCAGGTTTGTCTCATTTTGCCATTTCTTAATTGTTTCTCTTTCCATTTTTAGATCCTTTATTGTTTTAGATTCATTCATCTGTTTTGTTGATTTTTATGTTTTCTCTTTAGGGGCTTATACTTGTTTCCCTGTGTTGCCCTATATTTCTTTAAGGAAGTTATGTATAACCTTCTTAAAGTCCTTTAACATATATCATCATGAGTTGTGATTTTAAATCATAATCTTGCTTTTCCAGTGTGTTGGGGTATTCAGGACTTGCTATGGTGGGGAAACTGGGTTCTGATGATGTTAAATGACCTTGCTTTCTGTTGTTTAAATTCTTGGACTTGCCTCTAGCTATATGCTAATCTCTGGGGTTAGCTGCTCTTTCTGATTATGACAGTGGCTTGATCCTTCTGTAAACCTGCGTGTCACTACTACTGGGAAACCAGCTCTCTCCCATTTGGGTCCACGTAGAGCAATCTGTGTAACAGGGTGAGCACCGGGCACAGACAGAAACCAGACAGATCCTCTCTCAAATTGCTTCTGGATTCGTGTGGTCTGAAGGCTCCAGGCGGGTCCCTCAGAGCAGCAGAAGTGGTCTTACCTCTCATATAGCCCATTTTATATTTTATGAGATGTAAACTGAAAAGTAAGGGAAGCAAAACAATAAAATATAATGAAATAGAATACAAACACAATGAAAAAATAAATACAGAAAGCAGAAAACAATGGTAAATCTGATTGAGATATATCTTTAGTTAAGAATGAAATATGTATGAAGTCCAAGAAATAAAGAAAAACAAAACAAAACAAAACAAAATTATTACACAACAAGAAAACTTTGACTATTTCCATGTTCCATTTTGTTTTACATGTACTTTATGCTCATTGTAACTATTAAGTTTTCAATGCATACTATAAAACCTTTAAAAAATCATTTACTGACTAAAAAATATATTCATATAGTTTTATGTAAAAATTATTTTAAAATCTGAATAAAAGTACTGACAAAAATGTATTGTATAATTTTATGCAAAAATGCTTAAACTCTGTACATTTATCTTTGTTTTGTAAAATAAAGTTTTTAAAAAAATGAAATATATTCATATGCTCCGAAAATGCCAATCAGAACGCTATACATATAGCACTATTGTGCCCACTGGCAATTTTCTCATAACATCTCTAAGTTCCTTAGGAAATTCTGTCCCGTGTTTTCCACTTTTGTAAGGATGCAAGTTCTATCCCTCTCTCTTTTAATCACATATATTCAGATTTCTGATATTTAAACATACTTAGGGCAGAGCATGTGTCATCTGGGTATTCAGTGCAGCCATCTGACATAGTTCAGTCTATCATCTAAGAAGATTATCAGGTACTAAATCTTTTCTCTTCAGTCCTGTCTCATAAACCACCTACCCTTAGATTTGCATAAAGTTAAATTCTGCCCCTAAATAAGTGATGATGTGGTGATGCTTGTGAACAAATTCAGAAGCTTGTGGAAATTATATACATACATACACATGCATGAATATATACACACACATACATATACATATATGCATATGTGTGTGTAATATATGTGTGTGTGTGTGCATTTGTGTGTGTTTGTATGTGTGTTTGTGTGTGTAGAATTATAAATAATAAAGTACCATCTGCTTATAAGGATATTAGTTTATTCTGGAGCTTTGATTTTGGAATACCGAAAAGTTTCTTAATGCAAAACTTTTTCTGTTGACTATTTTTCACTTTATTTCTAGTGTATTTCTAAAAGATATAGTGGTAAGCTTTCTTTTCTTTGTTTACAGAGTTCTCTCCGAAATCTATTATCTATCCCTTGCCTGCAGAACTTATATCACAATAGCTTTTCTATTATATGTCCTGTGCAATTTTTATGAGTTTGAATAACAGCATCACCACAAACTTAAAATACAGAATGCTTGAGCCAAGAAGCATTCTGGAACTATGGATTGTCTTTAATATTTCATCGATATAATTAGAATATAATCTTAACTTCCTCTAGAGGCTTAGTTTGTACAGTATCACTTTTCCTGTTTCCACGTTCATTATTAAGCTTCTATTTTCATATTTAGTACCAAGAAACTGATATAACTTTTTTCATTTTTATTGGTTATTTTATTTATTTACATTTCAAATGTTATCCTTTTTTCTGACTTCCCATTCAAAACCCCCTTAATCTCTCTTCCATCCTCCTGCTTCTATGAGGGTGCTCCTCTACCAACCTTCCCACTTCTGCCTCACCAGCCTAGAATTCCCCTAAGTTGGGTCATCTTGCTTTGGTCATCTAAGCTATGAGAACTGCCACTTTTACACTTTGGTTGGTGATTTAGTTGTTGGAAGTTATGGGTTATATCTTAATCTGTTGGGAAGATGATATTCTCTATTTCTAGAACTTACCTTTTCTCCCTTACCTAGTCATGATAAACTGGTTAACATAACCACTTTCTTTCTTACATAAAAGTCTGTAATAAAATAATCAAGTCTTATATTGTTTAACATATCATACATGTAAGCAGAACATTGTCTTCACTACATTTTATTAATTAGTAAACTGGAGCCAACTAAAGCCTGGACTATAACACAGGGATTTGAACTATATTATGTTTAGATGCTGGCACCCAGCATAATATCTTTAGACCTTGTAGTTTGCAAATTACCTTTACTGTAAAGATTCCAAACACTTGAATCTTACAAAATTAGAGCATGTGTATACCAAAATATCTAGTCTTTGAAAACTTTGAATGTAGTTTCTGCCTCTTCAGTCTCAAAGACAACATATACTGCAGCTACGTAATTTTGGTTGTCAAAATGCAATGCAATATGATACAAAATAAAGCAACAAAATATAATGTCTCATAAATCTCTTTCAGAGTCTTGATCTCATGGCCTTTACATCAATTTACCATGGCTTTTTAAGAAAGCAAATTCTGACTTGCTCTTTAGAAACACCAAATTTTTAAGGACACAGCTTTTAGTCAAAACAAATGTCAAAAGAAAGAAAAATTTCCAGTAGACCAAAGGCAGAAATTAATTTGGAATGTAATCTTCATGGTTTTGTAAACTGCACAAAATGTTCCAGAAACAAATGGCCTATTTTGTTTCTCTTACTAGAAATATTTTATGCTCTTGCAGTATTCAATCACTGGACAACTCTGGGATTTTCTTGGTTGCCATGAGGAGAAGTTTTGATACCAAGTTACCCACAAGGTATGCTTACAGCTTTGGCTGGTTATCGCATAACAGCATTCAAAATAACTGGAACAGAAAGCTTCTTTCAGAACATGGCAACTGGTGGTTCTTTACTGAATCTAAATATATCTCTCCTACTCGCTCTCTGTATTGCCTTCTAATAGCCCACACGTGATTCGCTCCATAGAAATTGCCTTATTATGAGGACATTCACCTTGTCAAAGCTTTTCCATACAGCCTGGGGGTAGCCTTTGGCAAGTATCTCATTAGTGTTATTTCAGGAGGGGAAGAGAGGACAGGTATCACTTTTACTGAGTATGGACAGTAAGGACTGATTATAGTTTTATATTTCCCTGTGGAAATGCTTCAGGTGTCTGTTGCCAGAGAGGTTTAACACTCCCCTGTATTGATGGGTGTTTTATTGCTAAATGATTTGCCTGACTTTGAGCTTTGGGGTCTGCTGTCTTCAAAGAATGCACTTCTCTAAAGGCTTTGTGAATGTGTGTGTGTGTGTGTGTGTGTGTGTGTGTGTGTGTGTGTGTGTGTGTGTGTGTGAGTGTGTGTGTGTGTGTTTCTATGTGTATGTGGGTATATCTGTGTGTCTTTGTTTGTATGCATGTCTACTTGTATGTTTGTATGTGTGGGTAGCAGTCTTTCATATTACCCATATGTTCATAATGATTTTTATTCCTTTCTAGAACACTGATATTCCTTCTTTCTCATCATTACTTTCTTTGCTTGTTTTATTGACCCCTGAAGGACATTTTTGGTTCGCTTACACCAGAGTTCAAGCATGGACACAATTTCTTTATTTTCTGTATGTTCCATCCATACTTTACGTCCACAATTGCTATAGATGCTGCCACAGTATCAGAGGACTAGTTTACTTTGTCCAATAGTTATTGACAATTCTCTTTGAATAACTAATATAGATCTTAAAAGTAGCTTGTTTATAACATAAGAATTTTTTTCTTTTTTTTATTTTGTTATAATAACAACATAAGTAAGTAATATCTTATTATTCTGTGCTCTATATCCATTTTTAATTTTTTTTGTGTTCTTATTACAAAGCAATTATATCAATGTACTTGAGAACACATTAATTTTACATTGTTTTTGAAACCTCCAAAACCACACAATAAGTCACATACTTGTTATACAATAACTTATATTACCAAAAGGCACTTGAAATGAGAATATTTTAAGATCTTATTGTACTAAATATCTGTGACTAGTTTCAATAATTGTTTTTATGTTACATTATAGTTCATATATTACTATTACAGTCTCTTTCTCCTTTCTTCTGTGTCTGTCTAGTTTGTATCACTACACTCATCTCTCCGTCTCCTTCTCTCTCTCTGTCTCCCTCTATCTGACGGTCTCTCTCTGTCTCTCTCTGTCTCTCTCTGTCTCTCTCTGTCTCTCTCTATCTCTCTCTGTCTCTGTGTCTGTGTCTGTGTCTGTCTCTGTCTCTGTCTCTCTCTCTCACCCCCCCCCTCTCTCTAGCTTCATTTGTTCCCTTTTTTAAATTGAAGAACATTATTTTAAAAGACAAAGATAAATGTACAAATTTTAAGCATTTTTGCATTAAAGTATATGGATATATTTCTGTCAGTGCTTGACATTTTTTAAGGTTTGATAGTGTGCATTAAGGTCTTACTAGTTACAATGAGCATAAAGTACATGTAAAAGAAGATGTAACCCGGAATTAGTCAAAGTTTTCTTGGTGTGTAAGGATTGAGCATAATGTTTTTTTCTGATCTTTTATTTTTCTTTCCTTGAACTTTACACAGTCTGTGAGTTGTTTCTGGGGTGTTCAGCGCTTTCTGGGCATAGCATCCAGTTATCAGTGACTGCATATTATGTCTGTTCTTTTGTAACTGGGTTATCTCACTCAAGATGATATTCTCTAGATGTATCCATTTTCTTTTTTTTTCTCATTAAACTTGTTTTAATGGGTCTCAAAATTGTGACAGATATTTCATCAAGTTGTTTCCATTAAAAAGTACTGATTTTGAAAACTATTAACTTAAAACTGCCACACACACACACAAAAAAAAAAATGTTCCACAAAACATTCTTTCCTTCCGAAGGTTTTACGTTGCATTGTTATCATTATCCAGTCTGTTACTATTAAACTTAAATGGCCAATTGAGACAAACAGTTCTGAGACCTTTCTTTCACCACTGATTAAGACTGGGGTGGCAGGTGTTAGGGGTAATATTCATTTAGCCTTCTGAGCTTTCTAGGCAGACTTGGTGACTTTGCCAGCTCCAGCAGACTTCTCCACAGCTTTGATGACACCCACAGCAACTGTTTGCCTCATGTCACAAAAGCAAAATGACCAAGTGGAGGATAGTCCGAGAAGCTCTCAACACACATGAGCTTGCCAGGGACCATATCAACAATGGCAGCATCACCAGTCTTCAAGAATTTGGGGCCATCTTCCAGCTTCTTATCAGAACGAGGATCTATCTTTTCTTTAAGCTCAGCAAACTTGCCTGCTATGTGGGCTGTATGACAATCCAGGACAGGAGCATAGTCAGCACTAATTTGGCCTGGAAGGTTCAGGATAATTACCTGAGCAGTGAAGCCAGCCGCTTCCACTGGTGGGTAATTTTTGCTGTCACCAGCAACATTGCCATATCTAATATCTTTGCAAGACACATTCTTTATATTGAAGCCCACATTGTCCCCAGGAAGAGCTTCACTCAAAGCTTCATGGTGCATTTCAACAGACTTGACTTCAGTTGTTACATTGACTGGAGCAAAGGTAACCACCATGCCTGGTTTGAGAACACCCGTTTACACTTGGCCCACAGGGACAGTCCCAATACCGCCAATTTTGTAGACATCCTGAAGGGGCAGTCGCAGAGGTTTGTCAGTTGGACAAGTTGATAGAAGGATGCAGTTCAAAGCTTCCAGAATCATGGTACCACTGGCACTGCCATCTTTGCGGGTGATTTTCCATCCCTCGAACCATGACATATTAGCACTTGGCTCCAGCATGTTTTCACCATTCCAACCAGAAATTGGCACAAATGCTACTGTGTCAGGGTTGTAGCCAATTTTCTTAATGTAGGTGCTGACTTCCTAAACAATTTCCTTGTATCACTTCTGACTGTATGGTGACTCGGTAGAATCCATTTTTTTTTATTGACACCAACAATTAGCTGTTTCACACCCAGGATGTAAGCCAGAAGAGCATGCTCATCTGTCTGCCCATTCTTGGAGATAACAGCTTCAAACTCACCAACACCAGCAACAACAATCAGGACAGTACAGTCAAACTGAGATGTGCCAGTAATCATGTTTTTGATGAAGTCTCTGTGTACAACTCTGTGGGCATCAAGATAGTCACATAGTATTTGCAGATCTCAAATTTCCACAAGGAGATGTCAATAGTTATACCACGCTCACACTCGGCATTCATTTTGTCCAAGACACAGGCATACTTGAAGGAGCCTTTTCCCATCTCAGCAGACTCCTTTTCAAAGTTTTCAATGGTTTGTTTGTCGATTCCACCATATTTGTAGATCAGTGGCCAGTTGTGGTGGACTTGCCAGAATATACATGTCCAATTACAATTATGTTGATGTCAGTCTTTTCCTTTCCCATTTTTGCTTTGAATTAGAGGTGGTTTTCACAACATCTGCTTTCTGACGGCCCCATTTTCTTAAGAATTTCATAAAGTCATTGTTTCTGATAGCTGAGTAGTATTCCATTGTGTTATTGTACCACAATTTTTTTTTCCATTCGTCTACTGAAGGACATCTGGGTACTTTCCAGCTACTGGCTATTATAAATAGAGCTGCTATGAACATTGTGGTGCACGTGTCTATGTTATATGTTGGAGTGTCTCTGGGGTATATTCCCAGAAGTGGGATAACTGAGTTTTCAGGTAGTACTATGTCCAATTTTCTGAGTAATCACCAGACTGATTTACAGAGTGGTTGTGCCAGTTTACAACACCACCAACAGTGGAGAAGTATTCCTTTTTCTCCACATCCTCACCAGATTCTGCTGCTATCTGAAGTTTTGATCTTGGCCAATCTGACTGGTGTGAGGAGGAATCTCAGGGTTGGTTTGGTTTGCATTTCCCTGATCGCTAAGGATGTCAAGCACTTACTTAGATGCGTCTCAGCCATTGGATATTCCTCAATTGAGAAAATTTTTTAGCTCTGTATCCCATTTTTAATAGAGATGTTTGATTCTCTGGTGTCTAGCTTCTTGAGTTCTTTGTATACCTTGGATAGTAGGCTTCTATCTGATGTGGGGTTGGTAAAGATCTTCTCCCACTCTGTTGGCTGCCCTTTTGTTTTCTTGATATTGTATTTAGCCTTACAGAAACTTTGCAATCTCATTAAGTCCCATTTGTCAATATTTGACATTAGACCATGAGCCATTGGTGTTCTGTTCAGGAAATTTACTCCTGTGCCTATGTATTGTAAGGTTTTCCCTACTTTCTCGGCTAATATTTTCAGTGTACACATTTAATGTAGAGATCTTTGATCCACTTGCACTTGAGCTTTGTATAAGGAGATAGGAAAGGGTCTATTTTCATTCTTTGGCATGCTGTGTGACAGTTGGACCAACACCATTTGTTGAATAGGTTGTCTTTTTCCATTGAATGTTCACAGCTCCTTTGTCAAAAATCAGGTGACCGTATATGTGAGGGCTCATTTCTGGATCATCTGGTCTATTCCATTGATCCACATGCCTATTTTTTTTTGTCAGCACCATGCAGTTTTTAGCACAATTGTCTTGTACTATAGTTTGATGTCAGGGATGGTGACTGCCGAAGATGTTTTCATGTTGTTGAGGATGGATTTCGCTATTCTAGTTTTTTTGTTATTCCAGATGAAATTGCTCTTTCCAGCTCTATGAATAATTGTGTTGGAATTTTGATGGAGATTGCATTGAATCTGTAGATTGCTTTTGTTAAGATGGCCATTTTTACAATGTTGATCCTTTCAATCCATGAGCATGGGAGATCTTTCCATTTTCTAAGATCTTCCTCGATTTCCTTCTTTACAGATTTGAAGTTCTTATCCTGCAGATACTTCACTTGCTTAGTTAGAGTGACACAAAGGTATTTCATATTTTTTGTGACTATTGTGAAAAGTATCTTTTCCCTTATTTATTTCTCCACATGTTTGTCCTTTGAGTAAACAGGCTGCTGATTTGTTTGAGTTAATTTTGTATCTGGCCACTTTGCTGAACTTGTTTATCAGCTGTAGGAGTTCTCTGGAGGAATTTGTAGGGTCACTAAGGTGTACTATCATGTCATCTGTAAATAGTGATATTTTTACTTTTCCTTTCCAATTTGCATTCCTTTGATTTCCTTTTGCTGTCTAATTGCTCCAGCCAGGAATTCCAGTCCTATGTTGAATAGGTAGTGGGAGAGTGGGCAGCCTTGTTGAGTCCCCGATTTTAATGTGATTGCTTCAAGTTTCCCACCGTTAAGTTTGATGTTGGCTGTTGGTTTGCTGTATATTGCTTTTATTATGTTTAGGTATGGGCCTTGGATATCTATTCTTTCTAAGACTTTTAACATGAAGGGGTGTTCAATTTTGTTAAATGCTTTCTCAGCATTTAATAAGATGACCATGTGTTTTTTTTTCTTTGAGTTTGTTTATATGGTGGATTACATTGATTGATTTCCTTATATTAAACCATCTCTGCATCCCAGGGATGAAGCCTACTTCATCATTGTGAATGATCATTTTGATGTGTTCTTGGATTTGGTTTGCAAGGATTTTGCTGTGTATTTTTGCATCAATGTTTATAAGTGAGATTGGTCTGAAATTCTCTAAGATGAACAATTCAGATGACAGCAGATGCTGGCAAGGATGTGGAGAAAGAGGAACACTTCTCTACTGTTGGTGGGGTTGTAAACTGGTACAATCACTCTGGAAATCAGTCTGGCAGTTTCTCAGAAAATTGGACATAGTACTACCTGAAGACCCAGGTATTTCATTGCTGGGAATATACCCCAGAGACCCTCCAACATACAACAAAGACATGTGCACCACAGTGTTCATAGCAGTGCTATTTATAGTAGCCAGAAGATGGAAAGAAACCAGATACCCTTCAGTAGATGAATGAATACAAAAATTTTGGTACATTTACGCAATGGAGTACTACTCAACTATCAGAAATGACTTCATGAAATTTTTCAGAAAATGGATGCATCTAGAGAATATCATCCAGAGTGAGGTAACCAGTCACCTAAGAACAGATATAATATGCAGTCACTGATAATTGGATATTAACCCCAGAATGCTCTGAATACCCCAGAAACAACTCACAGAGCATATGAAGTTCAAGAAAAATAAAGTAAAAAAAAAAGAAAAATCATTATGCTTAATATTTACACACCAAGAAATCTTTGACTTTTTCCAATTTACATCTTGTTTTACGTGTACTTTATGCTCACTTTAACTAGTACGATTTTAATGCACACTATCAAACCTTTAAAAAAATCAAGTACTGATGAAAATATGTTTATATACTGTTATGCAAAAATGCTTTTACAATCTGTACATTCATCTATGTTTTTTAAAATAAAGTTGTTCAATTAAAAATAAAAGATTTTCCCATTAGCAAATAATGGCAAGGAAAGCATCTTACCAGAAGCAGAAAATTTTTCTGAACAAATACAAGCAGCACTTGTAAAGGTTTAATCTAACTATAATCTCTTGATATATATCCTTTGGTCCTTCAAAAATTACTTCAAAGATATTTTTCTCATAATTAGTACCTAACCTACTACTTTTTAAAAATCCTTCATCCTTTTTCATATGCAAAGAAAACTAAACACATACCCACCCACCCACCCACACACACATAAACCACTTAATTGTATAAAATATATTTATAAAGGGACACTGTATTTTGCAGCAGGACTGGACTTAGATAATCATGTGTAATTAATATGTCAACTAATATGTTTGTCTTTTTTATTTCCTTTAAAATATACATTTTCTTAAGTTTCTCAAAAATACAAAAATTATAATTTTCCTCAGATTCTAAGAGATCCTTGGGTACAAGCACACACATACACACACACACACACACACACACACACACAAACACACACACACACACACACAATCAAAGAGAGAGAGAGAGAGAGAGAGAGAGAGCAAAAATGTATTTCATTAGGAATATATATGTATAAACATACATTAATAAATAAATTAGCAATGATTAACACAGCCATTAATTATTATATACTCAAATGTTCTTTTATTCTATTTATATTAAAGCTTGTTTTATCAATATCATAAAGTATTTTAAATAAAATTTTATGTAAAAGAAAGAAATATCAAAATAGTCTATTTTTACTTTCCATTCTTCTGAGATATCTAATACTGCATTTGCTGACACTGAAAATAGAAACAAAATTTTTCCATGATAAAAACGTTCTGTTTTTCACAAGGATCAATTTACATTTTTGATCATATCGAATTCAAAATTATTATTAAACATGATGTCTTAGGCCTTAAAGTCACATAAAATTTAAGACTGATGTATAGTGATCACCAGTATCCCACTTGTGTGTATATTTGACTATTATGTTTCACTACATAAGCATACCTAACTTCATTGTAACACATCATATTTCTATAAGAGTATAATCACCCATTCCAGGAAAATTTACATATTTTTCTCTGACTCAACATGTTCTATGAGTCTTAAATTACCACGTAGACCAGTTTAAATGAATCTAAAATATTTCTTCCTGAGAATATCGGCGAGAAAAAGATGAAATAAAATTGAATTAGATCTAGAAAAGTCATACATTAGTGTGGGGATGGCTGCGGACACAACAGCTTGCAGAATAACAATCTATATGAGGCAGAAGGAAATTTGGGTCAACATGACTTAGATAACTAGGCTGTTTCAAACTTCTAGAGTATGACCCTGAGCTATATATATTTGACATATGTAAAAACCATACAGCTTAAAGGAATGTTTTCTCATAATAATTTTTGCATTAAAGTCATTACCAGATTATACCTAAACTCCTTTGCAAATTATAAGTCTGTGCCCTCTTGTATAAGCATGGGTTCTTTTGTCCAATATAAATGTCTAGGGAAGTATGTTCTGGGATAAGAATAGTAGCAAATGCATTTGTAAAGCACAGGGACTTCTTTCATAAGAATGGGTTACAATGACTGAAAATGCTCAGGAATTTGGAATGAGCCAGGAATAAACAAAATAATCTGGGGATTTGGGTGAGGCCTGGCTCTACACATAGCTCTTAACTACATCTAATCCTATTATGCAAGGCAGAAACAGCTATAAATCCCCTTAGAGAAAGCCTATGTGTATGGCATTCTGGATTCTCTACCTTTGCTCTGTGAGCAGGAGGACCTTCTGTCCTTTCCAATTAGGCTTTGACTTTTAATCCTATTTGATATGTCTAGTATTAAAACTGTCAAATGTAACATTTTATTTTAATATTGACTGTATATATTAATAAGTGTAAACATTCATTCTATCCCCATTTCATTTCACTAGTAATCTGTGAAGAAAATTTCCTATTTAACCTACAAGTTTTTTCACAGCTATAAAATATTTATCAAGCACTATTTGTTCCTGATTTTGATGAACTTTCTAAAGATATACTAATTTTACCTCCTCCATATGTTAACAGCACATGGATTTTTTTACTTTAAAATTTCTTGAAGACAACTACTGGACATAAATAAATACTTTATTAAGACTTTAAAACATATTTCAAATGTAAATAATATTTATGTTATGTATCAAATAAGTGTAAGATAATCACTCGAAAATATACTTTCTCACAATAGTGTAGCTCTCATAATTGTGCTATTATAGTAGACCTGATTAAATTTTTATAAAATATATATAAAGGCTCTAGTGATTTCAACCAGGCCAATTATAAGTATTTTAAAAAATAATTTGAAATGTTTCAAATGCATTGGGTAAGGAAATGTATCCTAGCCCTTCCCTCTCAGCTTCAACTTAATCATGGATTCTAAAGAATGGAATGAATAAAAAGTTAGGCCATAGAGCATCAGAAATAGCATTTCTGCCTTAGGAGAATAGATTAAAGCACTGACTTCTGTTGCAGAGGTCCAAGTGGACTTGATAATTCAGAAGCTCTGAATCCTGTGTGTGAGTTATTGCAGACTTGTTCTGAATGAAAGCAGAATTCTTTGGTTCAGGTACTGTGCTAATCAAAGTTGAAAAAAACTAATTATACTCCAGTTTCTAAACCATGACTCTACCAATCTTAATGTAACTTTATGCATATAATTTATTTAAAAATTAACTCTCAAAGCGTAATTTGAGAAAATTCAGAGTAAGTGAAATGCAGTTGCCCATTTTCAAGTAGACTCATGAGAAACCTGTGGCTCAGAGAGCTGAGTTTGACTAACTTTAAAATTCCACACTACAACTATGAGTTAGAGAAATTTGTATAAATATATCTTCATGTTAAAAATTATATATGCATATATATTATTGATAACTCATAATGTAAGCATTATGTCCATTACAGCAAACTAAAATTGAAAAAAATCTACAAAAAATATTCCACACTAACAGGACCACATAGAGGCACAATGGTCAGCATTCTTTAGGCCTATCCTGTCCTATAAGGTAATATAAAAAGCATACCAGTACGCAATGTATATTCATAAGGACATTTTCAGGCACAATTTCTGAAGTGCTGACTGATTTCTTTTAGCCAACATAATGAGACATGGATAGAGAAATGAGCTATGAAGAAGAATGTCTAGTTTTCAAACACAATTTAAAAGAAATATGATGGAGTAAAGGATGAAGCATTTGGAAACAAAATTATGTCTTATTCATCGTGTATTTTGACAGATAAAATGCTTTTAAAATGAGAACATGCTTCAGGGTAAAATGATTCTAATTTTCAGAATCTAAGACTATGTTAAACTTTGGAAAGATTTAAAAGCTCATCACAAAAAGACTAAAATAGAAAAAGTTTCCTTAGAATCTTAAGCATGTTGCCCTGCAACCTAATGATTGTCACCACGGCACAGCAATGGACAGGGGAAGCTATTCTGTACTAATTTTCATTTTTCCAAACCAATACTGAGTAAGATCATTAGGAATCCTACAAATCACATATCTCTAACAATTTGCCCAGAGAGGGTTTAGTGACAAGGGAAAGCATCAACACCTCTAGTCTACAAGAAGAGACAGCAAGTTTTATACAAGTGTAAACGTGGCTGAATTCTTATGCAAGACCTCGATGTGTGGACAAGGGATAACTATGGTTCCATCTTAAGGAAACAATTATGAATTCTACTTAAATACTAGAAAATAAGTTCTTCACAAGAATTCAATGATGTGGTAGATGATATATTATTATTTCCTTCCAATTCCATCCATTTTGATGAGGAATATTTATGGTATTCGTCATTTCCCTATTGTATTCTCCTCTTTGTTCCCCTTTTAATGCTCATCACTCACTTTTCCTCTTCTCTCCTCCTTTCGTTCTTTTTGTCTTCCCACCTCCATCCCTTTCTTTCTTCACTTGTTTCTTTTTCTTGCTCCTTCTCTAACTTCCTATTCTCATTATCTCCTTTTGTCTCTCTCTCTCTAGTGAACTTATAAACAGTTGGTTTGTTGTTTATAAGACTTTTATTTATAATAGATAAATTGTGTTATGTGATACTAAGATGGATAATCATCAATGGGATGATAACAGTTTTGATAGCCTTAAAAATAGGTAATACTTTTCACATGGAGAGTCTATGAAATGCATTGAATTCTGTCCTAATGGCAGAATATACGAAGTAGCAAATGATTAGATACTTTTCCAGTCAAGGTATTATTTCTAACCTTTGTCCAATCTCTATGCTCAAAGCAAATCACCAAATTTTCATTACTATAACTGAAGAGACTATCTTACACATTCTTTGATTCATTCTGGTAGCTTTCTCCTGAAATGAAAGTGACAACTTTTTTGTTCTTGTCTTCCAGAATCTTTCTGCTTCTACTCGTCAACTTTGAGACAGACCTAGAAGGAAATATTGAAATATCACAATGTAACCTACAAGTTATCACTATACTTTTTTCAACAGCAAAATAAAAATGAACAATTCTTTATTTTATTAGTAATTTAGTTCCCTCAGGTTCTTCCTCATTTTTGTCTCTGCAGTTTTTTCATACAGAACCAATTCTGAGTCAGAGTTTTGACTGTGGGATCGTACCTCCATATCTCCACTTGATGCCCTGCCATTCTACTGGAGGTGGGCTCTACAAGTTCCCTCTTACTGTAGGGCGTTTCATCTAAAGTCTCTCCTTTTGAGTCTTTAGATTCTCTTACCTCCCACAGTGTCTGCTCTGAATGTGTAGGTGAGACTTACATCAGTCTCTTTATGGCAGAAAACCCACTCAATGACTATAAAGAAAGTTCACTCTGGCAACAAACCAAGAGGTTTTACAGTATATTTTACTGGGTCAGCCATGTATCTTAGTGAATGTATATTTGCCTAGCAGGTGTGAAGCTCTGTGTTTGAGACTCAGCAGCACAGATGTTTACACCTACGCACATATGATTGAAGAATTTTATGGAAGTTTTTAAAAGTGTATAAGCAATTCTATCATTTTTAAAAAGCTGGTAAAAAAGAAGACAATCAGCTACAAGTTGTCTTTCGCAAGGGATTACATTCATGCCCTCAAATTTTTCTATAGAGTACTTTTAACTCTTCTCAGAGAATGTATTCTTTCTGGATTTATAGTAAATATCTTCAAGTATTTTAATGTATGGTATGGTACATTTTTTTTCTTTGGAATTTTATGGTCTTATTTTTGCTAATATAAAGAGTAGATAAAACAGATCACTGTTAGTTAATTCAGAATATTCTTTTCAAGCTAATGTAACTGGAAAGGTAATTACAAACCAGCAATCATTTTAGAGCATGTATTTAAACACACACACACACACACACACACACACACACACACACACAAACACACACACACACATCATAGTTAAGTGTCATTTTGTTATTTTATATGTTTGGATGAGGTATGTTAAAATTAGATCAAATTATGTTTAGCTCTTTTATCTGATATCTGAACTCTACATTTTACAATTGTGTACTAATTATTTTCTTGTATATCACCTCAGTACAAAAAATAAGAGACCACCATTATTTGTGTATATTGTATTAAAGTGCATTTTGTATTTTCTCTCTTTATATCACATATATTATTTTATATGCACTCAGAAACTATAAATATACTTTAAATATAAAACTAAGATATTTTTCAAAATATTTTTGTACAATGGGAAAAAATATGTTTTCAGCTAAAATTCAAGAACCAAATCTCAATGGTATAATAAAATGAAAACCAAAATATATTATTACAAATGTTGCATCTTGGAACAAAAGTATTTTGACAATGAAAAATTATTATTAAAACATATATGAATGGAAAGTATGCTGAGGTTATCATATGACAAGGTTGAATAGATATTGCTGATAAAAGCTTACCATAAACTAGGAATAGAAAATTTTATTAATGATATGATATCTTAAATCTCTAGCTCATGTAGCTGACGAGCAATAAAGCTCTTAAATTATTCAGTTAATACCCTGAATATGATGAAAATATTCTTTAATTTTAGTATTAACAAAGTAAATGATTATGTTTAATAAAGTATAGCCAAATTATAGAAAATATGCAAATTGACATAAAATAATTTATATACATTTTATTTAAACATGACCATTTTTTCTCATTTTTTAGATTATTCACATTGTTGTTTGAAATATTTGAATTTTAAAAAATTTATATGGTTCTATGTATTTTCTCTTTAGTATTTTCTGCTTTTTACACTTTATTTATTATAATGGCTTGAAATTTTTTCCTTTGTTTTATCCTAAACGTTTTCTTCTTTTTAAATAACAAAATTAGATATTTATTTTATTCTATGTTTTGTGATGGGAAAGAGACAGGTGTCAAATTTCATGCTTCCTCCCATCATTTACTAAAATGAGCTTTCCTCATGTATAAATTAATTACATGTTCAATCACATTGCCTCTTAATATGTGTGTAGAATTAATATCCTTCAATACTTTACTTACAACATTAAATTTGACAATAGAGGATCTCACACGCAAAGTAGAAAGGTAATGGGAAAATATTGTATTTAAAGTTCTACATAAATTCCTGGAAAATATGAGCTTAATGGAAACCAGGTTGTGGTGACAAGTGTGGTATTTTCTATGCTACATTATTTCAGACTGTGTGCAAAGAAGACATTTAAAACAGAAGGTTCTTTGAAAAAAATGCTGTGAGCCAAACTATTATTTACAGTGAAGAATAAATTTATCAAAATTTTTCCCGGAAATCTTGAGCTTCATTTATTTGCAAGAGATTGTTATGACAAGATACTAAGAAAGCAATGAATTCAAATGATGTTTCAACTCATAATTACAGCAATTTTTATTTTTTCAGGAGCTTAATTCCTTTATATTTAGGCCTGTTTTTCTCCAGAACATGATGGTGGAGAGAACAAAGTTCTTTGTGCACCTGTAGAGAACTGATGAAGAGGACCCAAGAAAAATGTTTGCCCTAAGGTCATGTCCTCAAAAAGACCAACTTATTCAATTTGACTCTATCACCTATTACAAGTATCACTTTAAAGTCCATATGATGTGAATTGATTAATGGATTAACTAACTGATTAGGTCAGAGCTTTCTTGATCTATTCAGTTCCCTAAACTGTATTCTTGAATATTCCTTCATCAGAGTCTAACCCTTCAATATATGTGCCATTAAGACATAGTCTAGACCTAAGTTGGAAGGTTTATCATTTGTAACATAAGAGTGTGCTGATTTTACAATTCAAAACATGTTTAACCTGTTTTCAAATTATCTAACATTTTTAAACTCCTGTCATGGCTAGAGAGTACAACTGGCAGAGCTCCTTGAGAAATAAATTATACATTTTTGTGGAAATAAATTTGCTATAGTAATAAGGCATACAATAATGAAACAAGCAGAGGATAATAATCCCCATTTAAAAGGGGGTGTGGCAAAATCTTCTTGGAGATGGGAAAGGAGGAATGGGATAAGAAAATGTCTAAGGGCAAACTAGGATGGGAATAATGACTGAACTACAAGAAAAAGATGAACAATATTTTTAAAAAGACAAGAAAAATAGTAAAAAGAGAGTAAATCAAAAACAATAACAAAACACATTAAAGACAGCAAAATTATCCATGCATTAGTTGGTTCAATACAAGCTTAGAAAGCCCAACTTCTACAACAATACTTGGTGTAACCCACATGACCTTGATCTCTGGGTCAGAAACCCATCCACTTCATGTTACCTTTCCTAAGAGGAATCACATTTTTCTATCATCTCCTACATTTTTATCTACATTGTGGCTTCAGTTTTACTCTAATAGCATGTCAAACATTTCTACCCAGGATTCATAATACATCCTAGTTTCACAGACATTGCTTATAGATAAGAGAAAAACAGTACACATCTCCAGTTCTTCCATTCTGTATGCTTATAATAACCAAATAATTATAACTTCAATTCCAAGGTTTACTCACAGCTTGAACAATAAACAGAGAATAAAAAATTGTTACAGTGATTATTGATGGCCTATATTAATCACGGTAGCTATTTTGTAGGATACTGAGAGAATAAAATGATGCTGTCTTAAATCAAAGACTTTTGAAAAAAATGTAATTTTGTAGATCTGAGTCTGCCATATGTTTTGACAACTTGATGCCCTACAGGCTTAGTGTCTATTTTCCAGTGTAAATTATTAGCTTATTTTCAAAAATGTTAATTTCTTTCTTTACTAATTATTTTTTTCAAAATATATTTTAATAATTTCCACACCTGTAATTACATTGTTAACATGTTTTCACTTTCAAATTTATATCTATCTCCCCCTCTCTCTCTGTTTCTGAATCACAATGTAATTGTATCTGTCTCTGTCTCTCTCTCTCTTGCTCTCTCCCCCCCACCTTTCTAAAAAATCAATCAAAAGGAACAACTAAAGCCAGTGAGAGCTAAATGTATAAATTTTTAAAAAAGAAATAAAATGTTCTCTTTCTCATACACAGAAGGAGAGCTGGTATCCAGCTAGAAGTTTCATCTTTCTTTCTTTCTTTCTTTCTTTCTTTCTTTCTTTCTTTCTTTCTTTCTTTCCTTTCTTTCTTTCTTTTGTGGTCATAGCTTCTTTTTTATTTTTTTATTTAAAGAACTTTAATTTAAAAAACAGATTTTTTAAATGTACAGATTTTTAAAGCATTTTTACATAAATCTATATGAATATATTTTTGTCAGTACTTGATTTTTTAAAGCTCTTTATTAACTAGGATTCCTTGTGTTAAAGGGCACACTGAATGCTATCAGAGAACTAAGGTAATCATCAAATATTATCACATAGCTGTAAACTTTACAACATACACCACTAACTTGCTTGTAACTTATACTGGTATAAAAATGTAAATGTTATGGAAGTAACCAACTACTTTTAAAAGCTGCAAACATGTTCAAGACATTAGGAATAGATGGGTTGTGGCGCCTTGATACAATTTAAGAGTATTATCCTACTAAAAGAATATAATAACGAAGTAACAACTATTGATAAATTGTCATACTTGAATAATTGTGACTCAATCCTCATCAATGAATAAGCTAAAGGAAGGATTGACAGAGTTGAAGGGAATTGATTGTAACCCCATAGGAAGAAGAATATCAGCTAACCAGACCACTCAGCGCTTCCAGAGACTAAACCACTAACCAAAGAGTAAACATGGAGGACTCCATGGCTCCAGATGCATATGTAGCATAGGATGGCCTTCTCTGACATTAATGGGAGCATCCATAGGGAACATCCCTTGTTTTCCTTGGCATCCAAACTGATGCTGTCATTTTGCTGGTCTTGTTTAGGAAGTCATATCAAGACTTCATTGGTGCATATGTTCTCTTGCATCTAGAGAGACATCATCAGAATTGATCCTAGGCCTCTGTGTTTTATAAGGTTTGTATTCCTTCTCCCAAAAAATCTGAAAGGGAACTTCTACTGATGTACTTCCTCCAGCAAGGTTATTCCCCTAAGCCTCTGCAAATAGCTCCATCCACTAATGACTAAGTGGTAAATTGCATGATCCTTTAAAAGCCATTATTACTCAAGCTAACACTCTGTAATAGTCTCCATCAATGGCTTCAAAGTAGCATCTGTCATGAATGTATGGAACTCTACTTATTTGTGTTTGGGAAAATAATGTTGCTGGTTTAGGAACATAGCAGTAGTATGTTCTCTTAGATCTATGGCCTCTCATATCAAAGGTTGTTGGCTAAGTTTCTAATATCAGGTAAAAACCATGCCCTTTTCAGTCCAGTTAATCAACTGTTGGTTATCCTCAATATAAAAGTGCCCCTGTATCAGATTGCTGATATCTTGCCAGAACAGTCATTATTTTGGTCAATTGCTTTACATCTGAATGTAAATATAGATTGCCCATCTCTCTTCATCATTGAAATAAAAAAAAAATTAAAATACTGTAAGAGCCACTATTCAGGGAAGAGGATTCTAGATGATTTCCAGCTTGGTTTCACTGACTCTATGTCTGAAGTACCCGTCCTTTTCATTATCTTCCTTTCAAGCTCTGGAAAACAAGCATGGACAATGAGAGTGTTGGAATTATGTTGGCAGTTTCTTGGTCTCCCCAGTCAATGACTGTAGCTGATATTTCTCATACTTGTAAGTACAAGCCTTTGTTAGATAATTTATAGTTATTGTTGTGAACAATATCAATTCATGTTGTGTAACTTCTTAAACTATAGAGTTATATATGAGTATGTGTGTGTGACAGTATATGTAAGTGTAATTTTATGTTGATAAAATTAATATAATTTCCTATATCTTTTAAATATCCACAATGATATTACCCTATCTTCCACCTTTCATCATTTCACAGTTAACCCTGGCCTGCTCCCATATCAACACTCCATTGTATCACTTCCATGCTGCTGCTCAACCATGAGCCAACTCCACCCACTAGACCACATTGACATTTCTAGTTTTCTGCCTTTATTCTAGGTCATAGGATAACATCAATGCATTCAGAGCAAGAAGAGGCAAATATGAGGTAACTAGTTATTTATGTCTCCACAGGTCTGAACTACATCACATTGTAAAATATGGTCTAGGGGTTTGTAAATTAAAATTCCTTTCACATTTAATCTTATCCCAGAATGACTAAGATCAAGAAAACAAGTTTGGAAATGGAGACTTGGAATCCATCAATCTTCCATTCCCCATTAGCCTACTTCTTTATATTAGAGCCTTCTCTTAGTTTGAGAACTCTGTACAATAATACTACCAGCTGATGATCATATATTCACAAACATGATATATTACAGAGATTTTATTTTTCATCTGAACCATAATGCTATCTGATTAAATTTATGGCCATCTCATGGGATAAGATGTGTTCAGTCTAGGTCCAAAGTTAAGTTCCTTTACTGTTCAGAGGCCCAGACTATAAGGACTCATATTATAAAATGTCATGTCTTAACTCTGAATCCTTGTATTAAAACATCAAGTTGTGTTCTTCAAACACTGAAGACATAGTAAGCTTTTCCATTTTCAAATTAGGAATAAGAGCCAAGCAAATAAATATTGGACCCAAGCAAATGTAAAACCCAAAAATGCAGTAGAAACCTCTTCTGTGTGCAAATTGTGGTGCTGTTATTTGTTTTACAATGAATTTAGATAGCCTCATTCTTCTGCTCCTGTTACAGGCAGCTTGCATAAGATTTTTCTTGGAATTGATATAGACAGTGTCTTCATTTTCCTTGACAGATATCTCATATTGCTGGTATCTCCAGCATCTATGATCAATTTAGGTTTCACTTATATTAGTAACTACTTTCTGTAGTGCTTCATAAAGAAAATATAAACCTGAAATAGACTGTGTTGCTTTGATAGCCTTTTAACATTAAAAGAGGCAATATATATGTCAAGGTTCTCTTTCTATTATTGGAGCCTGATAAGCAAGCACTACCTGGGCAGTGGCAGTGACAACGACGACGAAGATGATGATGATGACGACAACGATGATGATGATGGATAATGTTGATGATCATTGTGGTGGTGTTGGGAATGGTGGTGGTGGTGGTGGATATAGTGATGGTGATTGTGATAAACTTTATAATGTCAGCTTGATATGTACCTTTACTTTCTTAGAGAATGTGTCTGATACCTTACAAATACTTGTGCATTTGAACATCCCCCTATGTAGTACTATTCAAAGCATGTTTGCCGAAGGTACATAGATCCATTTTCTGTGATATATAAAACTGAAATTCATAGAATCACAATCCTTGTGATATCCTCATCTCACATCTTGGAACCTATACTGTGTCTCCTACATGAATATAATATTACATTGTATCTTCATGTAGGCAATATAAACAAGATTGTCTACATGGGGAGACTATATATCAAAGATCTTCACACATGAAATAAAGGTTATTTTAAATAAGAGTCAGAAATGGAAATGTGTAACAAAGCAATAAGGGATAAAAAGTCCCACACTTATAGAAAAATAAAATATTCATTGTAAGACCTTCTAAAACACATTCACACAGACAGACACACACACACACATACACACTAATGATGTGTACTAATGTCCTTATTGAAAGACGCACTTTAAAATGATGATATAGAACTATAATATTATTAGTATGTGTTGTGCTGAGTCACTTTATAGCAAATCTGTTTAGAAATTGTGAATTAAATAAACATATACAAATACAAAAACTAGTATATTGCTAAATGATTTTCTAATTGATCTTCCTACAAAAGCCATGATTTTTGGACAATATGTTCAGAACATCTGAATTCTTCTTGTAATCAATAAAGTTCTAATTTTATTCTAATAGCACTAAAATTCACTGAATACTAGATATATGAAAATAGTTATACCTAAGATAATTATCATTGGATTGAAGACTGAATTTCATCTGATAATTCAGGAAAGTCAATTCTGATAACTCCATACATGCAGAAGTTACAATGCTATTTTATGGCTTAGAATGGCCTAAAATAGAGACAATTAAGGAATTTCTATCCGAATCAAAGGTACTATACCCACTAGTTGTGAAAGGCAGAGCAAACCTGAGAGAATTTGGCACCAAGACCAGGTGTACCAGATGATAGTGCTAGTTCCTTTTAGAATTCAAGAAACCTTGATCAAGCTGTAAAATAATCAAAGAATTAAGAAGTATTGTTTTGGACATTATTTATTTTAGGATTATAGCTATGAGCCTTTCAACACTCCAATTTTATAAAACAACATATTGAGATCCATTTTCTTTCATCATTAGATTCTAATTTTCAAAAACCTTTGCTGTTACAAAACGTTGGTCCTTAGTAATTTTTTTTTAATAAAAGTAATGTGGTTTAATATTTTTTGGATTTTTGGTTTTTTTTTTCTTACACCTTTATTTTAACAAGAGTGACACATGTACAGCTTTTAAAAGCATCTTTGGCATAACACTATATGAATATAGTTTTTCAATACTTAATTTTTTTAGAGGTTTGATAGTATGATTTGAAATTTCACTAGTTACCATAAACATGAAGTAAATGTGGGACAGAACATAAAAAGTGAAGCTCATTCGAAATTAGTTTACAATAATGTCACTGTAATCAATTAGGGAAATGCCAATTGTTTTTTTTTTTTATTTTAGTGCTCTTAATTTAATCTGAATGATGAGATTTCATAATACTGGATTGAAAGAGCCCTGCATGTACATAAGACCAATATTTTAACCTGATGAGAAATAACCATAAAATTATACATAAAAGCATTCACACATATATACAAACTGTATATACATTCAGTGTATGGTTACATATTTGATTTGTTACCTTCAACACAGTGTTATGAATAAACAATGTATTTTTATTTTTAATTGAACAACTTTATTTAAAAAAATAAAAATAAATGAACAGATTTTAAAAGCATTTTTGCATAAAAGTATATGGATATATTTTTGTCAGTACTTGATTTTTTTAAAAGGTTTGATAGTATGCCTTAAAATTTTACTAGTTACAATGAGCATAAATTAATGTAAAACAAGAAGTAACCTGGAAATAGTCAAAGTTTTCTTGGTGTGTAAAGATTAAGCATAATGATTTTTCTTTTTATTTTTTATTTTTATTTTTTTGGCCTTTGATTTTCTTGAAGTTCACACAGTCTGTGAGTTGTTTCTGGGGTGCTCAGAGCTTTCTGGGGTTAGTGTCCCATTATCAGTGACTGCATATTATGTCTGTTCTTTTGTGACTGGGTTCCACTCAGGAATACATTATCTAGATGCACCCATTTTCTTAAGAATTTCATAAAGTAATTGTTTCTGATAGCTGAGTAGTACTCCATTGTGTAAATGTACCACAATTTTTGTGTCCATTCATCTACTGAAGGACATCTGGGTTCTTTCCAGTTTCTGGTTATTATGAATTGGGCTGCTATAAACATTGTGGTGCATGTGTCTTTGCTGTATGTTGGAGCGTCTCTGGGATATATACCCAGAAGTGGAATAAATGGGTCTTCAGATAGGACTATGTCCAATTTTCTGAGAAACAGCCAGACTGATTTCCAGAGCGGTTGTATCAGTTTACAACCCCACCAACAATGGAGAAGTGCTCCTCTTTCTCTGCATCCTCACCAGCATCTACTGTCATCTGAATTTTTGATCTTAGCCATTCTGACTGGTATGAGGTGGAATCTCAGTGTTGTTTTGATTTGCATTTTCCTGATGGCTAAGGATGTTGAGCACTTCCTTAGATGCTTCTCCCCATTTGATATTCCTCAACTGAGAACTTTTCGTTTAGCTCTGTACCCCAATTTTTAATAAGGTTGTTTGATACTCTGGTGTCTAACTTCTTTATATCAACATTGCATTTTTATTTCAGTTTTACAGCAAAATGCCTTCCATTATTTTGCAAAACAGCTTGTAGATTTTTTTTCCAGTGTGAAATATGTTCCATGTGTGTTCTAACCATATGTTAGCTACCTAACAGCATGAAAAGGTGTTAGTGACTTTTCATGATTATTTCTAAAGCAGAGACAAAACTTGGTGAATTAGCTTTTATTTATGCAATATATTAAGTATTTGTTTTTGTACTTAGAATTCATGGCAGTTACAAACAGACACAGGCCAGGGCATGCCTCACTATGATGATGTCTAATTTCAAAACTGGTAGTTTTACCTTAATATTTTTATTGGAATTGACTGCATACCAGGTATTTTTCATAAATTGGAATAATAGAGGAGGGAGCTACACAAGGAAACACTTCACATGTTTATGAAACTGCATATCCTTAGAATGCTGTTAATTAGAATGCATTGTGATTATTACTGAGGGTGTTAGAAGCAAAGAATTCCATCTTTACATAATCTCAAGGAATACTGAAAACAGACAATGGTGAGGAACTGACTGCACACACGGCAGTAGAAACCTAATGATCAATATGTTGAAATTTCAACAAAATACCAAGCAATGAAGAGCACAATTATATTTCTTCCTTTACAAATAATTTCTGCTCAATGTTTCCTTTTTGAACTTTTCATGTGGTGATTCCCACATGAACACTGTTCTATATTAGTTATTTCTACCTAGGTAATACTGTCTGTGATCTGAAACGCTTCAGATTTCAAAGACTTTCTCATATTCAAACAGCATAATTGAGCCAGTGTCCATTTGTAATAAAGTATATATACCTGCCTTTATGTTTACATTATTATATTTCTTAGCTTCTGGAGAACTGAAATGGTCAAAATGCAGCACATTGGCTTTAGAAATACCATAATATTTTTATGTTAAAGACTATGGTCTAAAATATCAATAGTGTATAGACTTTTAAATTTGCTGTGATTGAAAGGGAAAGTGAGAACACCCATGTGATGAAGCACACATACAAATATTTATTTCGGATGTTCCTATGTGCAATGTGATACTCAGGACATTATGTGTTTGTGCATTATTTACCCTTTTGTTGTTTTGTTAAAATGTGATGACTGAAGCAACTTATACAAGAAAGTGTTTTTTAGGCTTATGCCTCCACAGAACTAAGAATCCTTCATGGCAGAAAGTGGCAGAAATGACATGTGCAAGAGAAGCTAAGAACTCTTATCTTCAAGTGCAGGCACAAATCAGAGAGAGAGAGTACAACAGAAACGACGACAGTGCTTTTAATTTAAAAGCTGCCACAAGTGAAATAAGGCATTGAGGCTACATCTCATGTACCTTTCCAAGCACTGCCACCGACTGAGAACTGGTGGTCATTCAACCATTCAAATATGGAGCCATATATATGTATCTATTTGCATATTGTACAAACACATATCCTTAGCATGTATGAAAATGCTAAGGATGGATTCTTGTCCAGACATGGAAATATCATCAGGAGAAAATTATGTGAGGATCAGAAGCAGAATAAAATTACTGGTCATGTACAATAAGGCAATGAAGAAAAAAAAAAACAAATGTTGGTGGTGAGTTACAGAAAAAATAGCATTATATTTTGAATGAGTACAATTCCTAAAAGTATTATTCTCTTATGCTTTAGAACCAGTGCCGTAAGATTCAATGACAACTGTTCAACAATGCTGCAGATTTTATTAGGTTTCTTTCTTTATCCAAGCAGACTACTTTGACAATACTCTCATGTCAGTATAGAATACAGTGTTATTTATATTAAATATTTTAAAGAAGTTAAACAAGCTTATCTGTTAAGATAGAATAGGTTGTGGACTAAACTCTGAGCACTTTAGAATTGGACAAGTGGAAAAAATACAGCAGGAGCCTAACATAGTCAAAAGTCCCAATTTTTTTTTTCTGTGTATCTGTTTTAGAGTTGTTCTGAGAACAGGTACTAGACATTACATGAACACAGAAATAGGTATATGCTTATTTCTGGATAATGTTTAGATGTTTGGAATAGGAAAAAGTAGGGTGCTTAAGCTATAGAATCTGAAAATTCAGAAAAAATAAATGGAACCTACAATGCTTTGGTTTTCCCATAGGTTTGTGATTTGTATATTTTCCATGCCATTCAACTAAATGCAGTATAATATTATTTTGCTAACTTAATTAAGCACTATCCTGAATTACATGCATTTGGAAAAATTCATTAATATGACTACTGAGTCTTCCAAGCATGATTTCACTCTATACATAAAATAAGAATGGTTGAAAACAGAATCTGCAATACAATGATACCATGAAGAGAAACTGGAGCTACACTACCTGAGATTAATGCCAGCACAAAAATGTCCAAGCAAATATCTAACAGTCACATTCTGTGCCTTATTTATTCCAGCGCTAAAATTAAAATGAAATGATCTTCATATTTTGTTTTCTAGTTATGGATTTGATTGGTTTATAATGGCGAAGGCATTTTGCAAATATATGCAATACATGCATGCCATCCTTTTTAAAATTAGCATAAAGCGTCTTATCCTGTGTTACAAGGTTTCCTGTGATCTATAAACAAAATTTATTACGTTCGTTGTACTTAATTATTACGTTCGTTGTACTTAACGTCATGTAGGCTTTTATTCTCATAATGTTATTGTATCCTTGTTATTTTATTATTTACTCCAAAAATACTCTAGTATCTTGTGAGTCTTATTTTTCTTATTTACAAATGAATGCCAACTAAAGGAGATCTCACAACTTATTAAGAGATAAATAATTGTTAAAGAAGATGATGATTCTTATTGATGAACCAAGTGGCCAGAGTTGGGATGCCTCTTGACTTTGTTTTTGTCATATTGCCATGCTCAAATTTTGTTCTATTAATGAATAAGAATAGATAGAAAGGAAACTCTTGTCTTCATCCTGATTTGAGAGAAAATGGTCCCAGATCATTCTTATTCAGTATAATATTAATCATGGGTTTATTATATTTCTATTGCTATATTCATATAAAGTTTCTTACTTATAATTCTTTTATTAAATATTTTCTAAAGGCTACAAATTATGTTGAAGAAGTCTTATTTGCAAAAGAGTGACAACTGTCATGTGATCCTAGTTCTTTATAATATATATATATGCACAGCATATGCATATATATATATGTTCTATTACATATATGAATTTGCATATGCTGTGAAACCTAGTGTTGTCACCACAAATCCTATAAATTGTGGAGTATGAATTTGCTACAGTATTATTGAGTCAGTTAAAATATTTATACTAATATTTTTTAACAATGCATAGTGCAGAATTAGTAGTAAAAATTGTGTCTCCTGTTACCATTGTCTCATGATCTCCAATTCTGGGACTGAGTTCATATTGTATTTGTAAGAAGAGTTTAGAAACAAGTCTCCTTCTTGTTTTATGACATAGTTTTATTAACACTGATGTTGGTTCTTTGAGGGTTAGTATAATCGAGTAGTGAATCTATATTCGCAGAAGGTTTTCTTTTAGGAAAATGAATACTGTTTCTGTTTTAATACACATCAAAACTTGTTTATTCACTATGGGGTCTGATAGATTGTATATGTTTAGATATTTAAATTTCTTTTAGAGTTTGAAAATTTACTAAGGAACTTTTTTTTTCAATTCACCCCATAAAGATGGTACATATTTCATTATTTTCTGTTAAAATATCACCCATTTTACTACTAATGTTATTGATGTTGATAATTGATATGAATAATATTTGCTTTCCATGAGAACAAACATTTTGTTTTATTATTTTTATTGTATTGATTTTATGTCCATTTGATTGACAACTGCATATATATATATATATGTATATATACACACACACATATATATGTATATATATATATATATATATATTATCTTTGTGCTTATTTCTAGTTACATAGTATTATATTTGTATAACATAGATTATATTTATTTTATAAAATGTTCATTATTTTTTAATTTGGAAGAAGTTCCATGGGCTTCTGAGAATATTTTGCAGTGTTAGAAAATGGAACTTGTCAAATCATAACATTCTGTATGGAAGTGGATCTGAGCATTTGTCTTGTTAAGTTCTTGCAAATACTTGTCCAAAATCCAGATGCCTGAGAACATTGCATACATATCCTCTGGTTCCTCTTCTCTGAAGGGCTTCCATTTTCCACTTTAATTATGCTCTGCTTCCCTTTGTTGTTTCCAGTAGTTCCTGGAACCTAGACTACTATCCAAGTGTAAGTTCACAACACAATTAATTTCTCGATCTATATTTGTGTTTATCACTAATTCATCTAAGTAGATAAGGACATTTTAAGCCTTTAGAGGAGGAAACATCTGGATTTGTTGTCTCTTAACAACACATCTTGAAGGTAGGATCTTTTCTGTGCAAAACAACAACTCTCCTTCAAAATGAGATGAGAGTTTATATTCAAGGCAACTATAATTTTATAGGTATCAGGATATTTCCAATTTTATATTTCAAATGCTCACAGTTTTCTGAACAAATAAAGTTATAAACTAAGTTTTGTTTGTTATTTCATATAAATGGAGAAATGATCAGTCAGACAAAGTACATTAGATAGAAACATCTCTTGGTACCCAGACACCTGTTTTGTGCCAAATCAAAAAGAAAAAACAAACAAAAAGGTTATGTAATAAACAATGATAGTAGAAATAATTATAGAAAGTTTGCATAATATTTGTTTTAATCAAGACTATATTATTTATTTTAGTAATAGTTGGTCATTTATTTGATTTGTGTGCTGTTTTATTTCATGTATTAAATATGCATTGTCTAGCAAATAACATTTAATACAGTTGGAGTAAAATGTTTTATATTCTATTATTCTTAGCTTCTAGAAAAAAATCCAAGTAATATGGATAGATGTAAAATTTTATGCTGCAATTGTCTTAAATACACAACTAATTATTTTCTATTGTTAACTGAGTAACTTTTCCCAGAAGTTAACAAAGCCAATGGATAAGATATAAAAGTAATAAATTTTATGTTTTATTTCCAGCATGATTATTTGTTAAAACTTTATGAATTTAAACATTATCTTAATAATTTAATGATATTCTCATATATGCATGTGAAATCCATGACTTAACTTTTGTAATATGGATATATATATATATGTATATATATATATAATTTTAGGTATGACAAATATATATATATATATATATGTATACTTTTAGCTGTGACAGATGAAAGAAAAATATGAGATTTTTACTATTACATTTATATTTCTTTAAAATTCTTGTGACTTCACCTCTATCAGAAAGTGTTTTGTGAAGATATACATATGAAAATAATTTATTTTATGCTTTACAGGATTCATTAATGAGTTTCAATAATTATTTCCAGACGTATAAACAATAAATTGCTTATGTAAATTTGTTTGACTATGGTTGAAATGTAATTTTCCTGCTTTGTTGGTAACACTTGTTTGGAAGGTGTTAATTTGATTTGCTTCTTAGGAGTGGAGTGAATTACATTTTCACATGGATCATTAGGAATCAAGAGAAACACATGTTTTAATGCTTATTTTTATTATTTTTAACAAATAGAGATTTACAAAGCAAGGAGGTAAATGCAAGCCAAGGCCTCAGCAGAATTTATACCATCAATATCTCTGTGATTGTGATTTTTACAAAGATCATTCATCTACTGTGTCAATAAAGCTAGAGTTTAGCTATTCAGCATTCAATATTTAATTAAAGTAAGTTCACTTTGAGTTTGAATTTGCCAATTTGGTTCTAAAACATTCCAGGAACAATAAAAAAGCTACTGTCCTAACAGGGGAAAGAGGTTTTGGAGCCCTGTGGATTTGTTGTGGTTGGTTGACTACTTAAGATTTGGTGTTGTTACATGGATTAGCCACAGAAATATTTTAAAGTAAATGTTGATTTTAAAGAAGTTTAAAGAAATAATAGTTCCTCATTTCTGTCTATCTGTTTTAAAATCTCTTTGGGGAAGATTATGCTCTTTCACATATTTTAGAAAAGTATTTTTAGGCAGAGATTCATTCATTTGCTTATTCTTCTTTCCTTACTTCTGCTTTTAAGGACTCAGCAGAATTTGATTTTAAATAGCACAAGTGTCTTTTAGCCCATTATCTATCGCTTTCTTTCACTGTGTGTGTGTTTGTGTATGTGTATGTGTGTGTGTTTGTGTGTGTGTGTGTGTGTGTGTGTTTGTGTATGTGTATATGTGTGCTCACTTGCTGCTTTGACTGGTCACACAAGGTGCATCCTTTACTAAAGTTTACTTTTCTTCAGTCTTGTGTAGTAAAAGAGATAATATTTGGTTTAGTCCTATATTGGTTTTATTTGGTTCTACTTCTAGAAGAAAATTAGTAGAAACTAATGATTATATTGCAATCATTTTCTTCTTATAAATTTTTGAGAACTTGCCAGTGTTGCAAGACATGCATAATCCAAGATAGTAATTAGCTCCCAGGAATCCTTGTTCTCTTTCTGTCTCTCTAGTCTGTCTCTGTCTCTGTCTCTCTGTCTCTCTGTTTCTCTGTCTCTGCTTTTCTCTCTGTCTTTCTATCTCTCTATCTCTGTCTCTCTATCTATCTCTGTCTCTCTGTCTCTCTCTCTCTTTTTCACTCTGAGTGGCTTTCCATTAAAGTATAAGATGAAAGAATCTTTTAGTATCTAGAAAGTTCACACTGAATATTTGGTTGTTATACAAACTTAGGAAAAACCAAAAAACAACACAAACTTATCCTCACTTGTAACTCAAAAAAAAAAAAAAAATCCATCTTGTACAAGATCCATTATCACTGAAAGTCAGGCTTAGATATGCTACTTCTGTTACCAAATTTTGTTCAATAATTTTCTATTTCTCTGACAAAACAATTGGCAATTATCAAGGCAACCGACTTTTTTTAAAAAGGCATATACAGTACTTGTAGTTTCAGAGGGCCATAGTTCTTGATGGTAGAACAAAGTCATGGTGGCAGAAACAGCTGAGAGCTCCCATTTTGCTCCAAACCAGAAAGCAAAGAACATACTGAATGTGCTCCATGAGTGTTCTCAAACCACAAATCATCCCCCAGTCATGTTCCTCCTCCAAAATACTTCCTATATCTTCTTGAAGAATTCCAGCAACCATGAGCAAAATACACAGATGTAGGCAAACATTCTGATTCCAATCAACATACAAGGTATTCAGTGGTAATTTAAATGACACAAAAATTTTATCAAAATTCTTCATGTTTTTGGCATCTGTCTCTTGACATAGCTACTAAGACATGTGATTTGATCCCATATGCATGAAGGATGTGGGGTCAAGTCACATATGTCTTTAGTTTATCATATCTATATATAGGTCAATTTATAAAACTTATACTCTATGTGACTCACTTTTTTATTTTTACAGTATTAAATCTCTTTTCATATTCTACATTTACATTTCTGGAGGTTGCTTTTGGTTTTTTACCAATAATATCATCCATGACCAAAGAGAAACTTTTAACAGCCCACCATATATCTTCTAAATCATATAGTAAACTGTTACATATAAACAAACCCGAGACCATGCAGTAGATACATTAAATGTTATACAGATATTGATTTAATTAATGTTTCACCATAATAGTAATAAATATCTCTAGGTATATAGTTACTAAAAAAGAAAATATTTGGAGAAAACTTTAGGTTCTTGTTATCTGGACAATATACAGTATTTCAGGAATTAATTTGGGTATAGAATAACATGATTATAATATATATATATTCATATATATTTATATAATTATATATAGTATTAACATTATATATATAGTATTATATATATATGTATAGCCATATATATATATATAGTATTAACGTTATATTGGGCAATGATCGAATAATTCCACAATATTCTCAAATATTCAGTTAATTCTAGTCTTCAGGAGAATAAGAATTATAGACCATAATAATATAATTACTAGATTACTTATTTGGTCCAAATCATGTAGTGATATCATTTTATTTCTATGTATTCCATTGATAAACTCAAAGTGGTTACTCAGCTTTTCTATACACATTGTCTTATTTGTCTGCACATCTTTGTTGTCGTTTTCATATATTCAAACCTCTAATAGTTCTTCCGGTTCAAATTCCATATCCTACACTTTCCCTTTCTCTATTCTCATGACTGATTCTAGCCAGGTTATAAACAAGCATTAAACTTAGTGTTATTCTCATTGCCTCTTGCCTAACATTTATATCCATTTGAATATATTCAGATTAAGTAATTACACTTATATGCATTGTTTTTATTTGTATGTACAGAAAAATATGTTGTATTCAATGATTGAGTATTATTCACACAAAATAAAAAGTAAGAGGTACAACAAAATATTCAAGTAGTAAATTGTGAACATGTGGAGTTTAAGAATTTCAGAAAAATTCATTGTTGAACTGGATAATTTGATTATAAAATCATAAAATAAAGAAAATTAAACTATTAGAAATTATTAAAGAATTTCAAATGCTTTGTATTTTATGTAAATTTTAAAGTATTAAGATAATCCTGAGCACCAATATGGAGATGATAAATAAACATTCTAAAAAATGATATCTAGTATCTTAATTTCTTGAGGGAAGGGGAATGAATTATCCTTTGGCAAATGTACACTTACCCTGACAAATGCCTCATGTTCTCTTTCTCTGATATTACAAGCTCCAAATTTTAAACTTTGATTTTTCAAAACCTACTTTTAATAGTTCACTTTCCAAAGATGGGGTAAAAAATTAGACAAGAGGATGTGGACCTAATTATAAGTAGATCTTTGGCTTGATTCCAATTTTATTTGTCAGGACACCAGCAGTCAGGATATCAAATACAAATCAATGCCATGATCTAATAGAAACAGCCAGGCCTGCCCAAAATAGCAGAAGTCAGTGAGAGCTATCCGAACCAGCTGGGACACCAGGAGTTCTTCATTGTGCCTTTCTCTAGGAGGTAAAGATCAGAGAAAGTATGAGACCAATGAAGCATTATGAGGTTAGCTATAAAAACACTACATCACTGTCCACTGAGTCCTATTTACACTCTCCCTAAAATCACGTATCCTCCCACTGGTCTTGCCTCTGTAAAACACCATTTGGTCTGCATCACATGACATATCCAGAAACTTTCACTTCACCAAATAGTCAGATATCAGCACTGAAGCTATAGTAGCCTTAGAAACCAGGGAAGGAAATGAAACAATAGGCAGATGTAAGTCTGTTCTTCAAGAGTAATAGCTAGTTATCAGGGAACTGATAAGAAAGAGTGTTCCAAGTGGGAGTAGAATGAAGGTCAATGCAGATTGATGAGAATGGGAATAAGTAACACCAATGGTGTAAAGATCTCAAAAATAATGTTTCTCTCTATTAAAATAATTAAATAAGAGAATAAATAAATGTACATTTTTGCTTGTATGTACAAGTATATATATATATATATATATATATATATATATATGTATACAAATAATATTTTAATTTAAAATAAATATATGCTAAAATTGATAGTCTATAAGAAATACTAAGGGAATTAAATCATATGAGCTGACAATGTTGCCCACAGAATGAAACACATAAACTGACAAAAATCCCAGTACATTACCTAAAAATGAGAAACCTCCTTATTATTGGTAAAACAGCCTCAGTGAATGCTGAAGGACTTTGTTTATTGATGCAGGCATTACTAGGCTCTTAAGTGTTGAATGTGAGCCCCTATTGCTAACTGAAGGGCACACTTAGGGCACACCATTCACCTGTGTGGAGCTGGATCTGATTTAAAAGCCACTTTCCTGAAATCAAACTTCTTTGGTACCAGAACATACTATGAAAACTTTCAAGGGACAGACTAAGAATCCTTTCAAGCTACAACGTTTATTAACCCAACCAATAACCAGCATAGCAAGACATCTGTAAAGCTACAATAAGTGGCATTCACATATGATTGCTAACAAATCTCTGTCTACTTATATTAAAGTCCAAGTCATGAGGAGAAAAGGCATACCTGGTACTGAAAACATAGTCAGATTTCATCTGTACACCCCAAAAGAAGCACTGGAAACAAATAAGCCCTTTTATATAATTATCAAATAATCCATTTTGCAGGAATAATAGACCATCACAGAAACCACTTGACACAATGAAGAAATCAAGAGATTTGGTGAATCCCTGAGAATATGTCTACACCACAGCTTCTGCATTTATGTACCAGGAACTATTGTTTGAGACTGGACAAGTAGATTGTTAAGAGCCATCAAGCTAGGAAGTGTATAGTGGAACTGTCTCCTAGAAACACTATGTAAGCAAGGAGAATGGTGGCAATATTATTCCACACATGAAATTATGATCGAGAAACATTATATACACATATGGAATTTTCAAAGAATAAGTTTGAAATAAAACATTATTTTAATAAATGATAAAAGGGAAGATCCAGCTTGAGCACATTGAAAGAACAATTGAATTAACCTAAAAATGTGATGGATAAAGACAAGGCATCAGAGGAATTAAAGTTGGATGACAAAATTGACATATTGGGGAAGGTATAAAATGTGTGCTAGATTATTTTTCTCAAAGTACTTATTTTCAAAACTTCCATGTTTTCAGTAATAACCTCATTGTATTCTTAGGATAAGTTAACTAATATTGTGAACAAAAAAGTATTAACACCTTTATGTCTGAATCTATGTCTGTGTATTTAGAGATAGATAGAGATTTGTGGAGGTCAACAGATAGATAGGTAGATAGATAGATAGATAGATAGATAGATAGATAGATAGATAGATAGATAGATAGATAGATAGACAGACAGACAGATAGGTAGGTAGGAAGGTAGGATATGTAGATATGCTGCTTATTTTCCTGGTTTGATACTTAACATAGGCTCATTACTCCAACTACAATGTCCTCTGTATTACATTGGGGTAAGTTCAGTCAATATACATTTCATAGCTTTTACTCTTATTAACTTCCTTTTCTGAGGCAACTTTTTTTTTCCAAATGTATGACCAAACACAACAGACATGCATATGCTGTAGTTACTCACACATCATCTGTGGGAGAAATGCCCTGATTATTCTAGATAAAGCATTAAGATTTTTCATCTGTCCCCCAGATCTTACTGTGATATAGTAACTAATTTACATATAATGCTACATTATTACTAAATATTACTTGTACTGTTTATTTACATAAAATATGAACATTATTTTATTTTTATATAAACATATAGAAATTATCCTATGTATTTTGATGATTCTATATATCTAGCAAAATGACTAGTAAATTATTCTAAAAGTTATACAAAAGTAATGTCCAAATGAATCATGAATAGAAATCAAGCTGGAGAAAATTTATGTACACATTTCGCTGGATCTTAATTGTTAAAGAACAAGCAAGTAGAGCTCACATGTTGATTATTACATACCAGTAAGAGAATCAACATGAATATCTGAGTATAAATCATTATAATTTTTTACAAAACAATCTTGTGCCTACTGAAAATGATGTGACATGTGTTAATTATACACAAAACCAAAATGCATAGAAATGAGTAGCCTTCAAATTATCAAATGGCATATACAGAAAAAGTTTTGCTTTATGTGATTACTCTACATTGCCACATACTCTAGAAAATTGAACCAAGGCAATAATTTTTATGAATATTTAACTGTGCACAGCAATATGGAAAACTGGCTAAATTAAAAATCCAAAGTGAGTTACTTAGTTTAAAAACAAGTCATTTATTGCCACCTGTGTTTTATCAGAGACTCAACAAGTCTGTTGGAAAAGTGAGGGAGTGTGGGACAAATAGAGAGTCTTTAGGTATGCCTACGGAAGGTGATATTGTGGAGACACTTGTGGTAGGCTAACTAAAAGAGAGATTCTAAATGCCTTTTAAATGTCAGTTACAAATCAAGTTATATCTACCTCACATTGATTGCTAAAAATTTTTTCATCTTGTTGAACTATTACTAAAGAGAGTCATTTGTTTTTATGCAGGTTAATACTGAAGGGTGGATTTATGAATCCCTTCTTTTGCAGGCAAGCAATTGGTTTGGTGAACAAGTAAGGTAGGTCCAGGTCGGAAGCCTAATTAATGTATAATCGCCTCATGACTGCCTATTTGTAGATTCAGATTTCACTATGCTCATGACCCACGATAACATTTATCGATTGATGACTTAATGAAAATTGTTCAACTCATAGTACTTTTTCTAATGCACATGCTATTTGTGAGATAATTACAGTTTAGCAATTTAGAGACTTCTTTTTGCTCATTTAGCTAAAAAGTATTATCAATTTAATTATAATTAAATTTACTGTCTCTTGAACACTCAAGGATCTAAATCTATTTTTTAACCCTCACATGAAACCTCATTAATATGAAGAAGAAAAAATATATTAGAAATTCAATTCAACGAACTATAAAATAATTGTATAAATATATATGAAAACATTTATACTGAAACATTTTCAAAGATAGGCATTTGAATAAATAAAAATAATTTATATATTTAAATATAAAAATGGAGATTTATATTAAAATTTATGCTTTATATTTATTTAGTTTTTCCATTTAAAAAAAAAGGACAATCCAATTTTTACCTTTAAGAAAATATATCAGATTTTAATACGTTGTGTATGATGATAATTTACTGTATTTTGAAGTAAAAACATTCTATAATAGCTATATAATAATTATTATAACAAATAAGCAATAAACATTTAATCCCTCTGCAATAATGTAAACAAATCTTAATTAGCCTTTCAGCAAGTCTACATTCTCACAGCAGAAGTAGAGTGACAAAATTCAGCAAAACTCTAGCTAGTAACAATATTTGGACATATCATATGTGGAAGGTAAAAAAATTACAACTCAGTGGTAATTTTCAATATCAGAAAGAGTAAGATATATTCTAAGATTTTAAGTGTTTCCCAGAAACTTATGAAGCTTTCAATAAATGAGCATAAACAACAACAAATGGAACCAATCAGAAATCTTATATTTCCAAATATAATATAATTTAAGTAGCACATAGGATTCAATGTGCTGAAAAGAACTTTGGAAACATAGTGTTCTTCTCCTAGCACTACAGAGAGCAATGAATCCTTGCTCCAAAATAAGGCTAGTGGAAAATCAGCATTGGTGAAGAATGCTCTGAACCTTCAGTTTCGTTATATTTTTCTTTACTGTGACACTGCCATTACCCTACCATAAAGGCTTCCATTCTTTGTCCAGATCATATTTATTGATTCCAATATAATTTTAAGAGGTCTTCTCCAGTGGAGCATAGAACATGATTTACTCATGGCCATGAGAGAGCAATTCTCCCGTAATCACTTATATTCAATGGCCCTGGAAATTAATAGAGTCAATATTATTCACAGACAATCTAGAGTACAAAGCCTTGTGAATTATATTAATAGTTTTATTATGATCATAACATTTTTATGCCCCACAATAATTAGCATCAGTGAAACCAAACACTTCTCACCCTAAGAACAAAAAGTCAATATCAGTATAAAGATGTTTATTATTCATATAAATGTAGTTATGAATGACCGAGCATCAAGAGATCAAACAAGAGAATTAGCCTTTTGTTTAATATTCTAAGCTATGACTGGAGCCACTAATATGTGTTTAATTTTCATATATTTAGCGATATTTTTAATATTAAGAATATTGTAAAATTAAGAATTATAAAATTTTACACTATTAAATCACCTATTTATTATTTAGAATCATTATTTATTGCTGCATGCTTGATAAATGTGAATGTGCACAGACTACGGGAGAGGACAAGTTTATGCAGTAATTCTTTCTTCCATCTTTACATAAGTTCCAGCAATCAAAATTAGATATACTGGATTTCAGAACCAAAGCTTTTACCTGTTGAGTCTTTTCATCACCCCTGCCCCCAAATCAATTATCTTAATATCTTATGATAAATGTAACATGAGTTTATTCAAGAGTGATAAATTATAAATATTAATTTTATAGTATTTTTTTGCTTTGTGTAGTTTTTGAGGGACATTTATTGTTTTATCGTGGTGGAAGTCTTGAATATGCTCTTTATCCTAATATATACATACAATTTCAGAGATATCCACTTCATTTAATGTGATACAATCATCAATAATAGGTTAGGGAAATTTAACATTTGCTATATATGAGCCTCCTTATTGTTTATCTGATGTAAATATATTTTTTATTTCTAATATGTTGTTTGTTTTTTATTTTTTAACTTTATTTTAAAAAACAAAGATAAAAGAAAAAAATATAAACATTTATGCATAAATGTATACAAATACAATTGTGTAAGTGCTTGGCTTTTTTTTTTTAATTCTTTTTTTTTTTAAGGTTTGATACTATGCATTAAGATCTTACTATTCACAATGAGCAAAAAGTACATATAAAACAGGGTGTAACCCCGAATTGGTCAACATGTTATTGGTGTGTAAGGATTGAGCATGACATTATTTTCTTTATCTATTTTTTTTGTTTTGTTTTGTTTTGTTTTTCTTGAACTTCAAACAGTCTGTGAGTTGTTTCTGGGGCAGTCCGAGTCTCTGGGGTTAGAATCCCACTATCAGTGAATGCATATTATTTCTGTAATTTTGTGACTGGGTTATCTCACTCAGAATGATATTCTCTAGATGCAGCCAATTTCTTAAGAATTTGGTTAAGTCATTATTTCTGATGGCTGAGTAGTATTCCATTCTGTAAATATACAAATTTTTGTATCCATTCATCTTCTGAAAGACATCTGGGTTTTTTCCAGCTTCTGGCTATTATAAATAGAGCTGCTAGAAACATTGTGGTGCATATATCTTTGTTGTGTACTAAGGTGTCTCTGGGGTATATGCCCAGAAGTAGAATAGGTGGGTCTTCAGGTAGTATTATGTCCAATTTTCTAAGGAATTGCCAGACTGATTTCCAGAGTGGTTGTATCAGTTTACAACCCCACAAGCAGTGGAGAAGTGTTACTCTTTCTCCGAAAACTCGCCAGCATCTGCTGTCATCTCAATTTTGGATCTTGGCCAATCTGACTGGTGTGAGGTGGAATCTCAGGGTTGTTTTGATTTGCATTTCCCTGATGGCTAACCACGTCCTTATATGTTTCTCAGCTATTCAATATTCCACAATTGAGAAAGTTGTGTTGAGCTCTGTACCCCATTTTTAATAGGGTTGTTAGATTCTCTGGAGTCTAGTCTTTTGAGTTCTTTGTAGACCTTTGATATTAGGCCTCTACCTAATGTGGATTTGGTAAAGATGTTTTTCCAATTCGGTTGGCTGCATTTTGTTTTCTTGACAATGTCCTAAGCCTTAGAGAAACTTTGCAATCTCATTAAGTCTCATTTGTTAATCTTTGACCTTAGAGCTTGAGCCATTGGTGTTTTGTTCAGGAAATTTTCTCCTGCGCCTATGTGTTCTAAGGTTTTCCCTACTTTCTCATCTAATAGTTTCAGTGTATCTGGTTTAATGTGGAGATCTTTGATCCACTTACACTTGAGCTTTCTACAAGGAGAAAAGAAAGGGTCTATTTTTATTCTTTTGCATGCTGAGTACCAGTTGGACCAGCACCATTTGTTGAATAGGCTGTCCTTTTTCCATTGAATGTTTACTGCTCCTTTGTCAACAATCAGGTGACCACATACATGAGAGCTCATTTCTGGATCTTCTTTTCTATTCCATTGATCCACCTGCCTATTTATGTAAAAGTACCATGCAATTTTCAGCAAAATAGCTTGAGGTCAGGGATAGTGATTCTCAAAGATGTTTTTTTGTTGTTGAGGATGGATTTCGCTATTCTGGGTCTTCTGTTGTTCCATATGAATTTGGACATTGATCTTTCCAACTCAATGAACAACTGGGTTGGGAATTTGATGGGGATTGACTGAATCTGTAGATTACTTTTGGTAGTATGGCCATTTTTAAAATGTTGATCCTTTCAATCCATGAGCATGGGAGATCTTTCCATTTACTGAGATCTTCCTCGTTTTCCTATTTAGAGGTTTGAAGTTCTTGTCATACAGGTACTTCACTTGCTTAATTAGAGTCACACCAAGGTATTTCATAGTTTTTGTAACTATTGTGAAGGGTACCTTTTCCCTAATTTCTTTGTCCACATGTTTGTCCTTTGAGTATAGGAAGGCTACTGATTTGTTTGATTTAATTTTACATCCAGCCGCTTTGCTGAACTTGTTTATCAGTTGTAGAAGTTCTCTAGTGGAATTTTTGGGGTCACTTAAGTACACTATCATGTCATCTGCAAAGAGTGATGATTTTACCTCTTCCTTTCCAATTGGTATCAACTTGATCTCCTTTTGCTGTCTAATTGCTCTGGCCAGGATTTCTAGTATGATGTTGAATAGGTAGGGAGAGAGTGGGAAGCCATGTTGAGTCCCTGATTTTAGTGGGATTGCTTCAAGTTTCCCACCGTTAAGTTTGATGTTGATTGTTGGTGTGCTGTATATTGTTTTTTTTTTTTATGTTTAGTTATAGACCTTGGATTCCTTTTCTTTCCAAAACTTTTAAAATGAATGGGTGTTGAATTTTGTCAAATGCTTTTTCAACATCTAGTGAGATGACCATGTGATTTTGTTCTTTCAGTTTGTTGATATGGTGGATTACATTGATGGATTTCCTTATATTAAACCATCCCTGCATCCCAGGGTTGAAGCCTACTTGGTCATCTTGAATTATCGTTTTGATGTGTTCCTGGATTCTGTTTGCAAAGATTTTGTTGAGTATTTTTGCATCAATGTTCATAAGTGAGATTGGTCTGAAGTTCTCTTTCCTTGTAGGGTCTTTGTGTGGTTTATGAAGGAGGGTTATTGTAGCCTCAAAAATGAGTTAGGTAGTATTCCATCTGGTTCTATCTTGTGGTATATTTTGGAGAGTATTGGTGTTATGTCAGCTATAAATGTCTGCTAAAATTCTGCACTGAACCCATCTGGAATTGTGTTTTTTTTTTTTTTTTTTGGTTGGGAGGCTTTTGATGACTTCTTCTATTTCTTTAGGTGTTATGGGATTATTTAGATAGTTTACTTGATCCTGGTTATTTTTAGGATCATGTATCTGTCTTGGAATTCATCCATTTCCTACAGATTTTCCAACTTTGTGGAGTATATTTTTTTGTAGTAGGATCTGATGATTTCTTGAATTTCCTCTGTTTCAGTTGTTTTGTCGCCACTTTCCTTTTTGATTTTGTTAATTTGTATACTCTCTCTTTGCCCTCTAGTTAGTCTAACTAGGGGTTTATCAATCATGTTGATTTTCTCAAAGATCCAGCTCTTGGTTTTGTTGATTCTTTCGATGGTTCTTTTTGTTTCTATTTGTTCTATTTCTGCCCTAATTTTGATTATTTCTTGCTGTCTACTCTTTTTGGGTATATCTGCTTCCTTTTGTTCTAGGGCTTTTAGCTGTGCTGTCAGGTTGCTGATGTGAGCTCTCTCCAGTTTCTTTTTGGAAGCACTTAGGGCTATGAGTTTTCCTCTCAATACTGCTTTGATTGAATCCCATAGGTTTGGGTATGTTGTGTTTTCATTTTCCTTGAATTCTAGAACACCCTTAATTTCTTTCTTTATTTCTTCTTTAACCCTACTATAGTTTAACAGAGCATATTAAAGTCTCCCACTATTATTGTGTGAGGTGAAATGTATTTTTTGAGCTTTCGTAAAATTTCTTTTCTGAATGTGGCTTCTTTTGTATTTGAAGCATGTATGTTAAGGATTGAGAGTTCCTCCTGACAGATTTCCCAGTAATGTGTAAAAAGTGTCTTTACTTATCTTTTTTGAAAAATTTGGTGGGAAATTTACTTTATTCGATATTAGAATAGACACTCCAGCTTGTTTTTTGGGGCTGTTTGGTTGGAAGTTTTTCTTCCCACCCTTTTACTCTGAGATAGTGTATGTCTTTGTCTCTGAGATGAGTTTCCTTTATGCAGCAAAATGCTGGATTTTGTTTATGTATCCAGTCTGATAATTTATGTCCCTTTTTTGAGGAGTTATGTCCATTTCTGTTAATAGATATCAAGAAATAGCAGTTTCTGTTTCTTGCTATTATTGCTTTTGTAGGTTGAGTTGTGTGTATGTCTCTTTCTTCATTTTGTTTTCTTGTTTAGGAGTTTAATTGTTTTTACTAGGCTGTATCTCTCTCATTGTATTGGGTTTTCCACCTATAATTCGTTGTAGTGCTGGGTTTGTGGTCACATATTGTGCAAATTTTGATTTGTCTTGAAATATCTTCATCTCTCCATATATGGTGGCTGATAGTTTTGCTGGGTGTAGCAGCTTGGGCTGGCACTTGTGCCCTCTTAGGGACTGCATGATATCTGTTCAGGCTCTTCTAGCTTTCATAGTCTCTGTTGAGAAATCGTGTGTGATTCTGATTTGTCTGCCTTTATATGTTACCTGACCTTTGTCCCTTACTACTTTTAGTATTCTTTCTTTGCTTTGGACACTTCATGTTTTGACTATTATGTGTTGGGAGGAATTTCTTTTCTGGTTCAACCTATTTGGAGTTCTGAAGGCTTCGTTTATGCTCGTTTTCATCTCATTCTTAAGGGTAGGAAAGTTTTCTTCTACGATTTTGTTGAAGATATTTACTGTGCCCCTTAGTTGATATTCTTCTCCCTCTTCTATTCCTATTATCCTTAGGTTTGGTCTTCTCATTGTGTCCTGAATCTCTTGGACATTTTGTGTTAGGAGCATTTTTGTTTTTTGCATCTTCTCTGGCTGTTTTGTCTATTTTTACAATGTTGTCTTCTGCCCCTGAGATTCTCTCTTTTATCTCTTGTAGTCTATTGGAAATGCTTGCTTCTGTGACTCCTGATTTTTTTTTTAGGTGTTCTACCTTTGGGTTATCTCTTTTAGTGTTTCCTTTGTTGTGTCAATTTCCGTTTTAAATATCTTCTTCGATTCCTTTATCTCTTTGGTTCTGTTTTCCTCTAGTTCTTTTAGTTCTTCGTGTGATTTTTTTTTTTTTTTTTTTTTTTTTGTTTCCTCTTTAAAAGCTTATGATTCTTTCTGCTTTTCCTTCCATTCTTGTTTAAGGATCTCTAACAGTGTTTTGATGTATGATTTCTGGTCTGCGTCTTCTTTTTCTGGAGTGTTTGGCATTCCAATGTTGCTGTTATGGGAGGGCTGGGTACTGGTGTTGCAAGGTTGTCTTGGTTTCCTTGGGATATACCCTTCTGCTTTCCTCTTGTCATCTTGTTTTCAGTAATATGTTCTTGCCTTTCCCTTGTATCTGGTCTGTGTCCCTGGGTCTACACTGGTCCAAGTGGCGGATGGTCCGAGCCCTGTTCTACGCACCAAAGCTGCCGGTGGGAACACAGGTCCCAATGCAGTGTTTCTGATCCCTGGAGCAGGCAGGGCAGGGGCATGCTTTCTGTGCGCACTTGGCAGAGATCTCTCTGCTCCCTGGCTGCCCAGATGTTCTCCTCACAAGTCTTTAAAACTTTGGGAACTGCTGGTCCTTGTGGCATATTGGCCAAGCCCTGTTCTGTGCCCCAATGTCGCCGGGTGGGAACAGAGGTCCCAGTGCTGGATTCCTGGTCCCTGGATCAGGCAGGGCAGGGGCGTGCTTTCTGTGTGCACAGGGCAGAGAACTCTCTGCTCCCTGGCTTCCCAGATCTCCTTCACACCAGTCTTTAAACCTTTGGGAACTCTATAATTATTTTTAAAACGTTATTTTTAGTAAAAAAAAAAAATCAATTTGTGGGGATAGAGAGATGTCTCAGCAGTTAAAACATTGGCTGCTGTTCTAAACGATCAAGTATTAAGTCTCTACACCCACAAGCATCTCACATCTGTCTCCAAATTTAGTCCCAGGATATCCAATGATCTCTTTGGACATCCATAGGCACTGCGTGCAAGTGAGTGCTGTGTGGGTTTGCATAGGTTAAATGTGGGGAGCTTGACTGTACTTGTTCCAGTCTGCTGGGTGCGTGGGTGCTCGGCCTTCGTGAATCCCCAGCGCACTGCTCCAGGCAAACACAGTCTGAAATATGGGAAAGCCAAAGGTTGGGTTCCTACATCCCTGGGCACCGAGCTGTCTGTTAGGGAACACACAGAGGAGTTAGGAACAAAGTGTCAGTGGTCCATGGGCCCACAAAGAGGAACAACTTTTGGACATCCAAGCATATCTGAGTAACAAGTAGTTAAAAGCAGAGTTGTGGACCCACAGGCTGCGTATGGAGACTATCATGGGTGGTAAGGGTGGGAACTCTAGTTTTTCTCATTGGTGAAGTTCCTTAACTTGGCATCAGTTATGGCTGGGCGCAGAAAGGAAACTTTTTTGAGAGATTTATGCACCGATTCTGTAGACAAAGGCCTGCTACATGCTCCCATGGCATCTCTTGATGAAAGAGACAGTCCTTGGTTTCAAAGTGTCAACTGATATTTCATCTGGGCAAATGGATGTATACCATACCAACTTTTCAGAATGGACTCAAGACGACATACCTTTTGCAGGAAGGAATGTCTGGGAAGGGGAGCTTATTGGATAAATCCTCAGGGTCTCTAAGTACCCCATTAGCAGGGAGAACTCTGTTCTATGCCCACGTGACCAAAGATCATGTATTCTTATGTGGAAAGCATGGCACATGTTTCAAACCAGAATTTGGCATGGAATAGGGAGGAATCTACCACCTCAGGTGAGCTTCTGGAATCTCAGACCTGCTCTACCCACCAAGCATGCTGGCATAGTTTACCATCCCACAGTAGTGCACAGACTTACACTCAGGGAAAAGCTCATATGATGTTAAATAAAATCTTTAAAATTTACAAACCCCTGTTTATGAGAATGTTAATTAATATTCTCAACTGATAAATGTATGATTCTGCAATTATTTACATGGTTATTAGGTATGAGAGAAACTAAGACCAAACAGCAATAAGTACATGTTCCATCCTCATCATTGTATAACATACTGAGTGCTAAAGAAAAACATATTAGATTTTTTTGGTTATATATTACTGTGGCGATTTGAATATGAATATCCAGGGAGTAGCACTGCTTGGAGCTGTAACCATTTTGGAACAGGTGAGCCACTGTGGGCATGGACTTTAAAACCCTCATTATAGCTGCGTGGAAGTTAGTCCTCTCCTGTTCTGAACAAGATGTAGAACTCTCAGCTTCTCCTCCATCATGCCTGTCTAGATGTTACCATGTTCTTGCCTTGGTGATAATAGACTGAACCTCTTAACACGAAAAAAAAAAAAGGAAAAAAAAAAAAAAAAAAAAAAAAAAAAAAAAAAAAAAAACCCGAGTTGGTCATGGCAGTAAAACCTTAACGTGAGATATGAATGAATGCTCTCAATTCAATCTCACAATACCACATAAAGTAATATGTATAAATAATTGTATATAGTCTCTTTACTAAAATTAATTTTAAGTTTCCTAGCGTTTTCCAAGTGTAGGAGAATGCCAAGCCACTGAGGTAGAAAGGGTGATTTGGAGAGGGAGCACTCTCATGGAGACAAGTGGAGGGAGAAGGGGAATGGGAGTGATGGGGATATCATTTGAAATGTGAGTACAGAGAATATCCAATAAATTAATAAATAAATCTATGTACTATCTACACAGCCTCCAATCCATGACTGTGTGTGTTTGTGTGTGTGTGCACATGAATCTGTCAAGTAAACACATATACAAAACAAAAAGAAAGCACATTACCACCAGTACTTCTTGCCTGCAAAGTTTGTGCATGAGAAACATCTAGGTACACTAGTGATAGATAACAACATGAATTCTTTGAAGAGACTGAAACATGTACCAAAAATCAAAGCATTTCCACCTTTGCTCCCCCCATGTGTGAGAGGAATGTACCTCCATTGCAGCCTTTGCCTCAGACATTGACAGAAATTTCTGAAAGACCACAAATATTTAAAGAATATATTTTTTACTCCTGGGAAAGACATGAAGTTTAAACAGGAGTCTTGTCTTTATTTCAAGTATTCACTGAATAAACTTCCAAGCTATTGCTCTGAAACCAGCCACTCCTTCAGGTATTACAACAAAGTGAGCTCAATTAAACAGTTCTTACCATGTGGTTAGACATAGGATGGATATAGCTGCCCAAAATGGATATGAAAATGATAAGAGTAGATGAATGAGACATGAAAGTTCTCTAGATACACTAAGGTTGAAAAAGTAACCGAAAGTTTCAAGACACATTAAAAAAGTGGGAAATTTTCAGTGTCATTTTAAATGCAGAAGAATAAAACACTCATCATTACCCTGAAATAATCCAAACAAACTAAGTTTTATTTAGATATGTAGATCAATATCTTTCAGTTATTCAGTGTTTGGAAGTCCAAAGAGACTTATCACCAAAGCAGCATGATTCATTTTTTTGGCATAAAATTATATGAATTCTCTGATCACCGCAGAAACAACCCACAGACTGTGTGAAGTTCAAGAAAAAAGAAAAAAAAAAGAATATATTTTAATTAAAATAAAACTGTATCACATCCCCCTTTCCTTCCTACAGCCCCTCCCAGTTTCTCTCCTATCTCTTCAAATTAATAACTTCTTTTCCTATATTATTGTTACATGTATACATATGCATACGTGTATGTACCCACAAATATTTAATTACAACCTCATAAAAATATATTTATATACTTTTATGCAAAAATGCTTAAAAATCTTAACATTTATCTTTGTTTTTTAAAATACAGTTAAAAATTATATGAATGTATTTTTGTCAGTACTTGTTTTTTTTAAAGGTTTGATAGTATGCATTGAAATCTTAGTAGTTACCCTAAGCATATAGTACGTGTAAAACAAATCGTAACATGGAAATAGTCAAAGTTTTCTTTGTGTATATACATTAAACATAATGATTTTTAAATACCAAAAATTGCCAGAACTCTTAGCTCTCGAGTTATTAATGATTTAAGGTCTAGGTGTACACCACTCTGAGTGGGTGCTATACACTTCTTTTTGTTTGTTTTGTTTTGGTTTTTGTCTTTTTCTAAGAAGGACTGAGGCTTCCAATTTTTGGCCTTTGTTTTTATGAGTTTCATATGATCTGTGAGTTGTTTCCGGGGTATTCAGAGCTTTCTGGGGCTAGTATCTAATGATAAGTGACTACATACTATGTCTGTTCTTTTGTGATTAGGTTACCTTACTCAGGATGATATTCTCTAAATACATCCAGTTTCCTAGGAATTTCATAAAGTCATTGTTTTTAATAGCTGAGTAGTATTCCATTGTGTAAATGTACAAAAATTTTTGCATCCATTCATCTACTGAAGGACATCTGGGTTCTTTCCATCTTCTCTCTATTATGCTATGAACATGGTGGAGTGTGTGTCCTTATTGTATTTTGGAGCATACCTGAAGTATATGCTCAGAAGTAGAATAACTGGATTCTGAGTTAGGACTATGTCCAATTTTCTGAAGATCTGCCAGACTGAAGTCCAGAGTGGATGTACCAGTTTAAAACCCCACCAACAGTGGAGAATTGTACCTCTTTCTCTGCATCCTCACCAGCATCTGCAGTCACCTGAGTTTTTTATTTTAGCTTTTCTGACTGGTGTAAGGTAGAATCTCATGGTTGTGTTGATTTGCATTTTCCTGATGACTAGGGATGTCTATAACTTCATTAGATGCTTCTCAACCATTCAATATTTCTCAATTGAGAACTTTTTGTTTAGCTCTGTACCCCATTTTTAATCGGATTGTTTGATTTTCTGGAGTCTAACTTCAAGATTTCTTTGTATAAATTGGACATTAGACCTTTATCAGATGTGGGATTGGTAAAGATCATTTCCCATTCTGTTGGCTGCTGTTTTGTTTTCTTGACAATGTCCTTAGCCTTACAGAAACTTTGCAATCTCATTAAGTCCCATTTCTCGATCTTTGTTCTTAGACTATAAGCCATTGTTGTTCTCTTCAGGAAATTTTCCACTGTGCCTATGTGTTTCAAAATTTTTCCACTTGTTAGAAAATAGAAAGGGTCTATTTTCATTCTTTTAAATTCTGAGTGCCAGTTGGACCAACACCATTTGTTGAATAGGCTGTCCTTTTTCCATTGAATGTTTTCAGCTTCTTTGTCAAAAATAAAGTGACCATATATGTGAGGGTTCATTTCTGGATCTTCTATTCTATTCCATTGATCCACATGCCTATCTCTGTACCAGTACCATGTGGAGCAGCATGATTCTTAACTAGAATTTGTTCAAGTCTATTCACTGGTAGCTATGATAGTCAAATATTTCCATAGCACTTTATATATGATCAAATATTGTATCAATAGAGTATCACTTTTAAATTGAATTTGCCTAAACATGCTGTTCAAAAAAAAACTTGTAGGACATATGAATTTATGTACAAAGCTGAAAAGAAGCAAGACATCAAAAATTTTATCCTGGTGAAACAAATCTACCATGTTTTTGAAGTTGCCAGTTAGAAAAGCACATTAAATTTACATTTAATCGTGTGGGTTAAGAAACAATTCGATCCATCCCCTAAAGAAAGAAATTTCAATGAATTCATATAAAAATATTTTCTTGTATAAATATTTCAAGAAGAAGTCACTTCTGGCTTGACTTACTTAAAAAACTTAAGATGCACTTTTCATAAACTAGAGACATAGTTATTCCCCTTTCATCTAATTTGCATGAATCCCTGCCAATAAGTAGCATCCTTTGAAGACCAGCAGTAATTGTGATACCCACGTCAATTTTTCTTTTTATGAATTTTACATTTATGCAATAATATAAATTTATTTTTACATTCTTTTTGAGCCTTGGTCTTTTGATCAAATGACTGGTTTGTTTGATGAATAACTCGAGTTTTACTTCATAATAATAGTTTATATCTCTGGTGCAAACACACACTTTTCAGGCATATAGAACCTCAAATGGCTGTTTTTTTCTTTTGTGATTAGCTGACAATCATGTGAGTATAATTTATTAAAAATACTGAAGAAAAGTCCACATAAAAGTGTAGGCAGTGATAAATAAAACAGGACCTTCAGTACAAAAGAGATTATTTTCAAACTAGAAGAGTGAAATTTATAAAGACATTCATGTTTAGAGATCATATAAATTCTTTCTCCAATCAGATTACTTTACATACAGTATTTCCTTTTCTAACAGTGTTCACTATGTTTGTAGAGAGTTCAGGATATTTAGATCTATAATACATTTATTTTCAAATGATTCCATCTCTTTAAAGTCAGAAAACTAAGATAGCCATAGTTTTATTTTGTAAGATAGCTACTTATCACAGGTACTAAAGTATTAGGGCAATTACAAATGTCAGCTATATCCCCAGTTAAATTTTATATTACAATGTCTTTGTGACATTTCCAAAATACATTCAAAATGCATTCTTCTTCAAAAAAATGCATTCTTCTTCAAAACTCTTTTTCCCGCTTTGCAAATAATCGCTTACATCCATGTAAGAGTCTTTCCGTGGTTTTGGTGCAGCTGTCATGTTACAGTTAATCAAAAATTATTTTTTAACTCATAAAAGAAATGAAGCCAAATTTCTATATGTAATTAGTTTCTAATATAAGAAGGATTATTGATAATTGTTCATGATGTTTAAAAACTTAGCTTTTATTATAATATTTAATGCATTCTGTATGTTAGGAATGGTGTTGAAGAAATAATGACAAGAAAAATGTTTGTATTTACTCAATTCAGATATAACACCCCCTTCCTTTCCCTCTCCCATTTCTCCACTGAATCTCTCACCCAGATACTGAATAAATTAATATTTATAAATATATACAAGCTCAACTGTCTTCCAAAGGTCTCTGTGTGTCTGTGTCCACATATACTTTTATCACCTTAAACAAAATTAATGGTTTGATAGTCTAAAACATGGATCTTGTATGTTATTATTTAGAATTGACCATAATATTATGCTGATGCACATTTTTTTGGTTCGTGTGTCATCGCAAGACAAGCACTCATGTATTCAAAACAGGTCACACAATTGGGCTTTTATATGTCCTCAGGAGAATCTAGTGCCATGATAGCGGCCACTGTAATTAGCAAACCCGTAGCTTTTCTTCACCTGTTCTGTTTTAAAACCATCAACATTTTTCTGCAGTTCACGTGCTGGCTTTTCACATTACATTCACCATTGCCTTCAGGGTGGCAGAATTCTAGAGACACTGTGAAATCATATAAGACGAATTAAGGAATAAATAAATACCCTTTTCTTTATAAAACCAGTATCACATTATTTATGTATCAGTGAATTAACTGGGTCAAGTTAATGGTATTGTTCAATGACTTCACAAGATTATGCTAATTATGTAAGTGTTATTTTACAGAAGATGGTGACCAATATTTTAATCGCAGTGTTTTCCTTTCGTATATTTAGTATATTTGTTTAAAGCACAGATACTGTACTTTCTGCTAAAAATGTGTCTGTTGATAGTTCTACAACTCTTGACTTTAAAGTAGTTTATTTTCATACAATTTTGTCTTATCAAAGTTTACCCTCCTGAAACTCCTTACACATTCTTTCCACTTCCCCAAACACCCAAGTCTGATACAGCTTTTCTCCATCTGATTATAATAGAAACATAGATATAATAATTATAAAAACAATAATTAATATAAAAACAACAAAGCAGAATAAAACAAAATGTGCAGGAGAAAATAACCAAAGTATATTATCAAATATATTATCAAAGTATATTATCAAAATAACCAAAGCATATACAGATATCCAATAAAAGCATAAAACCAGAAACTATTATCCATGCAAAAGATTTGTAAAGGAAAAGCAAAAGCCCCAAGAAAGCTCTGTCTTAATAAGAACGACTATATGTGTGAAGAAATACTGTGACCAAAATAGTAAGTTGAGGGTTACACTGCCATGTCACTGTATACCACCAAAGGAATTTAGGACAGAAATTCAAAGCAGGCAGGAGTGTGGATCCAGGAGCTGGTGCAGAGGCCATGGAAGGGTGCTGCTTACTAGCTTGCTCAACATGACTTGCTCAGTCTGCTTTCTTATAGAACCCAAAACCCCTAACTCTAAGAATGTGCAACCCACAAAGGGCTCTTCCCTCCAACATGAATTATTAGTTAAGAAAATACCTTACAGATGGATCTTAAAGAGGCATTTTCTCAACAGAAGTTTCTTTCTTTCAACAGACTACTGCTTATGTGATCTTGATATAAAATTATCCAGCACAACTGGCCCTTTCTCAGCTTGACATACAAACATATCACTGTTAAGCCACATTCCTTTCAATTTATCTGTAAGATCTCACATTAAATACATAAACAACTAAAAGGTCCACAGTCTCTATAAATTCAAACGCAGTAAAAGTTCAGTCCCTTTAAAATATAGTCTGTTTTTAATATCCAAAATCTCTTTTAAAAGTTTGTAATGTATCACCTGTGGGCTCCTGTAAAGAAAAAAAAATAACTTTTTTCTCCAAGAGGAAAGAGCCAGGAACAGTCACAATCAGATCAAAGCAAAATCAACTGAAACTTTCCAGTGTCTGAGATCAACCAATCATCGTCTGGACTCATCCAAAATTATTTTGGGTTATTTCTCCATCTCTACCCTCTGCAACACACCTTGCTTGTTTTCTAAGAACAGATTTGCTCTAATTTATTGAAGGTAATGATCTTTCTTTCTTTCTTTTCTTTTTCTTTTTTTTTTTTTTTTTTTTTTTTTTTTTTTGGATCTTTCCAAGTAGTGTTTCTCTGTTCTTTTTTTTTTTTTACAACTTTATTTAAGAAAGAGAGCTACATGTACAGATTTTTAAAAACATATTGAAATAACATATGAATATATTTTTATCAGTGCTTAATTCTTTTAGAGGTTTGATAGCATGTAGTATATACACACACAGATAACATTTTCTGCTCTAAATAGAACTACATTTTCCTTCCACAAATACTCCAATAGGGTCTGTGCTTCCCTCTGACACTTTACAAGCCTACACCACCCATACTGCTTTTAACATTAACTTCCAAGCTTCCACAGAACATCAAAAGAGCTTTCTGACACTCAATGGTATTCCTCCACCAAATTTCCATGTTTCTTTCAAAACAATCCCCAAAATATGGTCAGGTCTGTCACAGATAAGCCTTACTGTGTTGGTTCCAAGTTTTCTTAGTTAAGGTTTCTTTTGTTCATAACTCAAAAAATCTTTCAATATGCAAATGTGGATATAGTTTAAATTATAATTTTGTAAATTCTCAATCTTTATCCAATTCAGCAACATTTTTGTATGCCTATCATTGCTTACTCTATTTTTCTTTACTTTTTTTCATTTTTATTGAATATATTCTATGTTTAAATTTTCAATGTTATTCCCTTTCTCCCACTCCCATTCCCCTTCCTCTACCCTTGCATCCATGAAGATGCCCCCTCTCCCAACCATCCTTTCTACCTCAGTGTCTTGGTATTCCCATACACTGTGAAAACAAGCCTTCACTAGACCAAAGTCCCATTCTCTCATTGATATAAAACAAAGCCATCCTCTGCTGCATATGCATCTGGAGCCATGGGTCTCTCCATGTGTACTCACTGGTTTCTATGCCTGCAACAAAACACCATGACCAAAGAGCAAGTTGAAAAGGAAAGGGCGTATTTGACTTGCGCTTCATGACTTCTTATCATCAAGTTGGCCAGAACAGTAAATGGACAGATGCAGAGGACATGGAAGGTGATGCTTACTGGTTTGCCCTCATGGCGTGCTTATCCTTTCTTACAGAACGCAGAACCACCCTCCCAGGTAACCACAGCAAAGGGCTCTGTTCTTCACCATGAATTACTGATTAAAAAATGCCTTGCAGATGGATCTCAAGGAAACATTTACATAACTCTGGATCCTCCTTTTAAGTGACTTAATCTTATGCCAATTATATTTAAAATATACACACAATCGCCAGAGAAAAAGGAACTTCCAAAATATGCCATAGAATTCATTTTGTTTTGGCATGCTCTGCTGGGAATGGAGCCAGGCTAAAAGTGGTTAATATACCCAGTGAAATTCCCTGGCAGAAAATTAGTTTTGAGGTAGTGGTTTGGTTATCAATTGAAGATAGCTTTTATATTAAGCATACAGGGTTTTTTATACTTTCTTTGCTGGGAACCCATTTATCCCAGAACTATCCAAGCCCAGAGCATGATGTCACATTCTCCTTAACTTCTTATAGGTTTAGTTCCTGCTGTATTTAGAAGTCCTTATGTACAGGTATCATCTGCTCTCTGTCTCTTAGGCACATTCCAGTGCCTCTTCTTTAAGGTTTTAGAACCCTGAGGGAACAGGTTTATGGAGACATCCTGTTTAGGACTGAGTGTTCCAAAGACTTTAACTCTTTTCTCATTGTTCAGCTGTGGATCCCTTTATATCTAAATTCTGCAGAACATCTTCTGATGATCGGAGAGCAAAAGACTTATCTTAGAAGAGAGTAGAATGCCATTAGAAATGATTTTGTTGCTAGGTTCCTTTGGCATAAAAGTAGCATTTTTTCCGCTAGGTCCTTGGGTCTCTTGGTGAGGGTTTTCATTTCTGTGGTAAAACATCATGACCAAATGTTAAATTTGGGAGGAAATGATTTATTGGAGTTATATGACTACATTGCAGACCATCACTAGACGAAGACAGGATAAGAACTCAAACAGGGCAAAAATGAGGAGGTAAAGAGTCAATGCTGTAGCCCTGGGTGGATATTGCTTATTGGCTTGCTTTGAACATTGGCTCAGTCGGCTTTCTTAGAAAACTCAGGACAAACAGCTGAGTGGCAGCACCACGCATAATGGCCCGGAACTTCCACCATCAAATAGTAAATAATAATCAGTATGTAGCCTTGTCCACAGCCTGATTTTGTTTTTCATTTGAGGCTTTCTCCTGTACAATGACTATAGTTTTGGTCAAACTGACAAGAATCTAAGCCAGCACTTTGGTGTTTCTAGAATGAGGTTCTAGACCAACCGAGAAACGTTATATGATGAGCTCATTTATTTTTACCGACCACAGCAATTTTCTGTACAAGCTTTCAGGAAACTCTTCTCGTAATAATGTCATTTGAATCTCCCTGTGTTTCTAACTGTTTTTACTTTCATTCTTAATGGTAAGTTTCACTGTGCATATAATCACTTACTCTAATTTTCTGTTCTGAGCAGCTAAATTATGTTCTCTCATTTTCTTCCAGTGAGAAGTTTAAATGGAAAACTGTAATTACAATATCATGCTCTTTCTAATTCATAGAATTTCAGCCTAAGTACTCTCTCCTAAAGATAAAGCAAACTTTCTATGATTTGTTTAATTGCTTATTCTTAGTACTTATGCAAAGACATATTGTATATCTCTTATATAAATGTGTAACTTTTCTTTTAGATATTGGGAGCCTTTACCTGTTTACATTGTCATAATTCATTTTCTCATGTTTATAACCTACTGTCACTGAGAACATTCATTGCTTTTCCTCTTACACCTTTATTTTCTCTATTATAATGGGGGAGATATTTATTTCAGCATATTACAGGAGTGAAAATTTGTTATTTGGACTTTAGCTCTCTGTTCTCCAGTTTAATACCATTGTCAGTTATTGAAGTTTATCACTTCAGTGCTTTAGTTTCTGATATCATCAACTATATCTACTTCCTCTTATAAGACTTGGTTCTGGAAAAACCTCTGAAGAGTCATCCATATCAGATTCTTGCCAGTAAGCACTACTTGAAATCAAAAATAGTGTGTGAGACATCCACCTTCTGTTCTTCCTTCCCTTTGAGCTTCATATTTTTTGTGAATTGTTTATTTTTTTATTTTTTATTTTTGGTTATTCTGAACTGTTTTGGCTAGGAAAACTTGTTTTAAAGAATGAGCTACAAAGTTCATCTTTCTATGTGAATATCTTTTTGAATGATTTAATTCTCTGCAATGACCTAATTTGCTTCATTATTTTTTTAACATTAAAATGTATGATATTTAACCAGGATGTTGTATGACTGTTCTCTTTTCTTAAATTGTATTTTTGGATAACCTTTATAATGTGTGTATTTAAAAACCTTGTGGGTTTTTTTTAATCATGTCCCCTATTTCTGTCTTTACATCCTTTAATAGACCTTGTTTCTTTATTTACACTAATTTATACACACTAATCTCCATATTCTGGTTTCTTTTGATTGTATTTTGAGACTGTCTTACTTAAACTAATCTGTGTAGAAAGGAAGCTCTGGACAGTTGATTTTCACATCTTATGGTGTCAAATGTTCTTGTAAAACTTCTCTGAAGAATATGAGGAATCTTTAACAAGCACACTGAGTGAAATCCCTCAGGATTTAACTTTACCTTCACAAGCTTGTTGACTGCTAGCATCTGGGGCACTGCTTTGGTGAACGGGTTTATATGCTCTGTTGCTTTCCTTTCTTCCTCAGAGAGACACTGATAGTATGAACATTTATGGTAAAACTCACTCTAATGTTAATGTCTGTGGTGAGACCTAGCATTTTTATTACATATCTCCTTTTATTTCTTCAGATTTGTTATCTATTTACTTTGTTAATATCTGTGAAGAAATTGGAGAGATTCTAGATTCATGAAATCTGCAAATCTTTTTTAATTAATATGTACTTTTCTCATTCTACAATTCATTTGTTGGTTCTGTTTAGGTAGTCTGAAGCCAGTCTCTGAAGAACTACAGTTTTCTATTCACTGAAATAAGGCCTGTAGAGAAGAATGAATATAATCTTCATTCCATTTCCAGGTTTGGTTGAAAGGAGTGAATTGTATTGGGTCAGGCTGACTCTGTGATATTTGCAAACTAGAAGCTTAAGAGAACAGGCCAGAGCTCTACTTCTCCAAGCTGGGCATGTCAATTATTGGAACAACCACAGGCTTATGCCAAGAGGTATGCCATCTCCACACCCTCAGCTTGTGAAAGGACAGCTAACAATGCTTTTCTTTTGGCCAAGTGTTTGATGCTACTCCTTTTCGGTATGAAGCAAGAATAGGTACATCACCAAGAACCACAGAGATAAAACCTACCAAATATGATGTAGATCACCTACTCCTCTCTAATATCCCTTCATTTGTGTGTAAAATTGAATCTGCATATGCAGTTAGAGTGCTTCCATGTTGATGGAACTGGGCCCCTGCCAAAGGAATAAATACTTTTACATACTATTTAACTCTGGGATATTATTCTTCAGTGATTCATGGACCCTACCATGTTCCATGAATTTGAGATACTGAGAAGTTACTCGAGCTTTACCTATTTGGTACAAGTGCTAAGAACTCTTTGTCTGTGAGGAATGAAACATAACATTTTATAATTCAGATGAAAATATGTTTGTGTGACCTTTGTCAACCCAAGTGATACTATATTCTTAGTAAATACAGGAACATTATCATTTGATTTACATGGCTGTTGTTTTCTAGAGAATTGAATGTGACTTTGTTTGAAATCTCATCACTCTATTCTCAGATTAGCCTTTATGTCATTCTCAAGAACAAATTCAGACTTAATTGCAGTGAAAGTGAACGGCAAGCATTTTTTTATTTTGATTTTTATGAAATAAGATTCTGGTATTTGTGAAATTTGTGAATGAATAAATATTTGAGAAGTAAAAATCTCTCTCATTTTGAATCGGAAAACATAACTAATCAAATTTATCTCTTATATGCCTCATGTTCTGAGCCAACACCTTCAAATTGATGAATTTTGTGTTTTCTCCTTGGGTTTTTAAATATATTACCCATGTTAAAATTTCTCTATTAAAAGAAATCAAATTAACTTGCAGAAATATACCATCTTTACGTAGTAAATCACCAGGCCTCTGTTCTCAGGCTGGAGTAGTCTGGTGACTAAGAGAGAAGCAGTCATTAGTGGGGTAGACCCATTGTTCTCAAACCTGTCATTGGCTATCAACTATCCTAAATATCATAGCACAAATATATCAAGAGTTCCTAACAGGTTTCTTATATTCATCAGCCACATATATACTTGGTATGTGGAAGATAATTATTGAAGTGACTTTTCTATCTTGTATCTTTGTATTTCCATGCTCCAAACTGAAGGCATGGGATGCCATGCAATTGTTTACTCTATACCATTCCTCTTTTTTTTCTTTTCTCCTTTCTTTTTTTTTTTTTTTTTGACTTTTTATTTTACTTTATTTTACAAAACAAAGAAAATTTACAGATTTTAAACATTTTTTGCTTAAAATTATACATTTTTGTCAGTACTTTTTTCAGATTATAACATAATTTTTACATAAAACTATATGAATATATTTTTAGTCAGTACATGATTTTTTTCAGGTTTGATAGTATGCCTTGAAAACTTAATAGTTACAATGAGCATAAAGTACATGTAAAACAAAATGTAACATAGCAATAGTTAAAGTTTTCTTGTTTTGTAAATATTTTTTTTTGTTTTGTATTGTTTTCTTTATTTCTTGGACTTCATAAAGTCTGTGAGTTGATTCTGGAGGAATGCAAGCCCCAGAGGTTAGCATCACACTATCAGTGACTGCATATTATATCTGTTCTTTTGTGACTGGGTTATCTCACTCAGGATGATATTCTCTAGATGCAGCCATTTTCATAAGAATTTGGTTACGTCATTGTTTCTGATGGCTGAGTAGTATTCCACTGTGTATATGTACCACAATTTTTGTATCCATTCATCTTCTGAAGGCCATCTGGGTTCCTTCTAGCTTCTGGCTATTATAAATAGAGACACTATGAACATTGTGGTGCATATATCTTTGTTGTGTATTAAAGTGTCTCTGGGGTATATGCCCAGAAGTGGAATAGCTGGGTCTTCAGGTAGTACTATATCAAATTTTCTGAGGTATCGCCAGACTGATTTCCAGAGTGGTTGTATTAGCTTGCAAGACAACCAGCAGTGGGGAAGTGTTCCTCTTTCTCCGCAGCCTCGCCAGCATCTGCTGTCATCTGAGTTTTGGAACTTGCCCAATCTGACTGGTGTGAGGTGGAATCTCAGGGTTGTTTTGATTTGTATTTCCCTGATGGCTAAGGATGTCGAGCACTTCCTCAGATGTTTCTCCGCTATACAGTGTTCCTCAACTGAAAACGTTTTGTTTAGCTCTGTAACCCATTTTTTAACAGGATTATTTGATTCTCTGGTGTCTAGCTTTTTTTAGTTCCTTGTATACCTTGGCTATTAGGCCTCTATCTGATGTGGTGTTGGTAAAGATCTTTTCCCATTCTGTTGGTTGCCATTTTGTTTTCTTGAGGCTGTCCTTAGCCTTACAGAAACTTTGCAATCTCATTAAGTCCCATGTTTTAATCTTTGACCTTAGATCTTGAGCCATTGGTGTTTTGTTCAGGAAATTTTCTCTCGTGCCCATGTGTTCTAAGGTTTTCCCTACTTTCTCATCTAATAGTTTCAGTGTATCTAGTTTAATGTGGAGATCTTTGATCCACTTACACTTGAGCTTTGTACAAGGAGATGAGAAAGGGTCTATTTTCATTCTTTTGCATGCTGAGTGCCTATTGGACCAGCACCATTTGTTGAGTAGGCTGTCCTTTTTCCATTGACTGTTTACTGCTCCTTTGTCAAAAATCAGGTCACCATATACATAAGGACTCATTTCTGGATCTTCTATTCTATTCCATTGATCCACATGCCTATTTCTGTTACAGTACTATGCAGTTTTCAGCACAATTGCCTTGTAATATAGCTTGAGGTCAGGGATAGTTATTCCCACAAATGTTTTTTTGTTCTTGAGGATGGATTTCCCTATTTTTGGTCTTTTGTTATTCCATATGTAATTGCACATTGATCTTTCCAAGTCCATGAAGAACTTGGTTGGAATTTTGATGGGGATTGCATTGAATATGTACATTGCTTTTGGAAGCATGGCCATTTTTAAGATGTTGATTTTTCCAATTCATGAGCATAGGAGATCTTTCCATTTTCTGAGATCCTCAATTACTTTTTTAGAGGTTTGAAGTTCTTGTCAAACAGGTCCTTCACTTGCTTAATTAGAGTCACGCCAACGTATCATAGTTTTTGTGACGATTGTGACGGGTACCTTTTCCCTAATTTCTTTCTCCACATGTTTGTCCTTTGAGTATAGGAAGGCTACTGATTTGTTTGAGTTAATTTCCTATCCAGCCACTTTGCTGAACTTGTTTATCAGCTGTTAGAGTACTCTGGTGGAATTTTTGGGGTCACTCAAGTACACTATGATGTCATCGGCAAAGAGTGATGTTTTTATCTCTTCCTTTCCGATTTGTATCCCCTTGATCTCCTTTTGCTGTCAAATTGCTCAGGCCAGGACTTCCAGTACTATGTTGAATAGGTAGAGGGGAAAGTGGGCAGGCTTGTCGAATCCCTGATTTTAGTGCTCTTGCTTCAAGTTTCTCGCCATTAAGTTTGATGTTGGCTGTTGGTTTGCTGTATATTGCTTTTATTATGTTTAAGTATGGACCTTGCATTCCTGTTCTTTCCAGGACTTTTAACATGAAGGGGTGTTGGATTTTTTCAAATGCTTTCTCAGTGTCTAGTAGATGACCATGTGATTTTGATCTTTGAGTTTGTTTATATGGTGGATTACATTGATGGATTTCCTTATGTTAAACCATCCCTGCATCCCAGGAATGAAGCCTACTTGGTCATGATGAATGATCGTTTTGATGTGTTCTTGGATTCGGTTTGCAAGAATTTTGTTGAATATTTTTGAATCAATGTTCATAAGTGAGATTGGTCTGAAGTTCTCTTTCCTTGTAGGGTCTTTGTGTGGTTTAGGTATGAGGGTTTTTGTAGCCTCAAAAAATGAGTTGGGCAATATTCCATCTGATTCTATCTTTTGTAATAGTTTGGAGAGTATTGGTGTTATATCCTTTATAAATGTCTGATAAAATTCTGCACTGAACCTGTCTGGACCTGGGCTTTTTTTGGTTGGGAGGCTTTTGATGATTCTTCTATTTCTTTAGGTGTTATAGGGTTATTTAGATGGTTTACTTGGTCCTGGTTTAACTTTGGGATCATGTATCTGTCTAGGAATTTGTCCATTTCCTCCAGATTTTCCAATTTTGTGGAGTATAAGTTTTTTTAGTAGGATCTGATGATTTCTTGAATTTCCTCAGTTTCAGTTGTTATGTCGCCACTTTCCTTTCTGATTTTGTTAATTTGGATACTCTTTTTTTGCCCAATAGTTAGTCTGGATAGGGGTTTATCAATCTTGTTAATTTTCTCAATGAACCAACTCTTAGTTTTGTTGATCTTTTCAATGGTTCTTTTTGTTTCTATTTGGTCTATTTCTGCACTAATTTTGATAATTTCTTGCCGTCTTCTCTTTTTGGGTATATCTGCTTCCTTTTCTATTAGGGCTTTTAGCTGTGCTGTCAGGTTGCTGATGTAAGCTCTCTCCAGTTACTTTTTGGAAGCACTTATGGCTAGGGGTTTTCCTCTTAATACTGCTTTCATTGCATCCCATAGGTTTGGGTATGTTGTGTATTCATTTTCATTGAATTCTAGAAAATCCTTACTTCCTTTATTTCTTCTTTGACCCTGTTGTTGTTTAACACAGTGTTGTTTAGTTTCCATGTGTATGTGGGATTTTTGTTGTCTTTGTTGTTGTTAAAGACCAGCCGTAGACCATTGTGAACTGAGAGGATGCATGGGAGTATTTCAATCTTCTTATATCGATGGAGGCTTGTTCTGTGTCCAATTATGTGGTCAATTTTTGAGAACGTGCCACGGGGTAGTGAGAAGAAGGTGTATTCTCTTACTTTAGGATAATATGTTCTGTATATATCTATTAATTCTAGTTAGTTCCAAGTCTCTGCTAGTTTTATAGTGTCCTTCTTCAGTTTTTGTTTCCATAATCTGTCCATTGGTGAGAGTGGGGTATTAAAGTCTCCCACTATTATTGTGTGGGGTGAAATGTATTTTTTGAGCTTTAGTAGGGTTTCTTTTATGAATGTGGGTGCTATATTATTTGGAGCATATATGTTAAGGATTGAGAGTTTCTCCTGACAGATTTCTTCTGTAATGAGTAAAAAGTGTCCTTCCTTATCTTTTTTGATAACTTTTGGTTGGAAATTTACTTTATTTGATATTAGAATAGCCACTCCAGCTTGCTTCTTGGAGCTGTTTGCTTGGAAGTTTTTTCCCACCCTTTTACTCTTAGATAGTTTCTGTCTCTGTCTCTGAGATGAGTTTCCTGTATGCAGCAAAAGGCTGGATTTTGTTTATGTATCCAATCTGATAGTCTATGTCTCTTTATTGGAAAGTTGAGTCCATTTATGTTAATAGATATCAAGGAATAGTTGTTTCTGTTTCCTGCCATTATAGCTTTCTTGGGTTGAGTTGTGTCTGTGTTTTTTTTTTTTTTTTTTTTTTTTTTTTTTTTTTTTTTTTTTTTTTTTTTTTTTTTCCTTCTTTTAGTTTTCTTGTTTAGGTGTTTTCTTGTTTTTACTAGGCTGTATTTTCCCTCATTGTATTGGGTTTTCTACATATAATTCGTTGTATTGCTGGGTTTGTGGTCAGATATTGTGTAAATTTTGATTTTGCCTGAAATATCTTCATCTCTCCAACGATTGTGATTGACTGTTTTGCTGGGTATAGCAGCTTGGGCTGGCACTTGTGCTCTCTTAGGGTGCACATGATGTCTGTCCAGGCTCTTCTAGCTTTCATAGTCTCTGTTGAGAAATCGGGTGTGAGTCTGATTGGCCTGCCTTTATATGTTACCTGACCTTTTTCCCTTACTGCTTTAAGTATTCTTTCTTTGCTTTGGGCACTTTTTGTTTTTACTATTTTGTGTCGGGAGGTATTTCTTTTCTGGTCCAACCTATTTGGAGTTCTGAAGGCTTCTTTTATGCTCATGGTCATCTCATTCTTGAGGGTAGGGAAGTTTTCTTCTACGATTTTGTTGAAGATATTTACTGTGCCACTTAGTTGATACTCTTCTCCCTCTTATATTCCTATTATCCTTAGGTTTGGTCTTTTCATTGTGTCTTGCATTTACTGGACATTTTGGGTTAGGAACTTTTTGTTTTTTCTTCTTCTCTGGCTGTTTTGTCTATGTTTGCAATGTTGTCTTCTGCCCCCGATATTCTCTCTTCGATCTCTTGTAATCTATTGGAAATGCTTGCTTCTCTGACTCCTGATTTTTTTTTTTTTTTTTTTTTTTTTTTTCGTGTTCTGCCTCTAGGGTTATCTCTTTTAGCATTTTCTTTATTGTGTCAATTTCAGTTTTAATTTCCCTCTTCCATTCCTTTATTTCTTTGGTTCTGTTTTCCTCTAGTTTTTTGAGTTCTTTGAGTATTTTTTTTTTATCTTCTTTAAAAGCTTCTGAATCTTTTTGCTTTTCCTCCCTTTCTTGTTTAAGTATCTCTATCAGCATATTGAGGTATAATTTCAGGTCTGTGTCTTCCTTTTCTGGATTGTTTGGAATTCTGATATTTGCTGTTATGGGAGAGCTAGGTTCTGGTGTTGCTAGATTGTCTTGGTTCCCTTGGGATATACTCTTTCTCTTTCCTCTTGCCATTTTGTTGTCAGTGATATGTTCTTGCCTTTCCCTTGTATCTGGTCTGTGTCCCTGGATCTCCACTGGTGCAGGTGTCAGATGGGCCGAGCCCTGTTCTTTGCCTCAGAGTCATCGGGTGGGAACAGAAGTTCCAACGTTCTGTTCCTGGTTGCTGGCTCAGGCAGGGCAGGCAGGGCAAGGCAGGGGGTGCACTTTCTGTGTGCACTCCGCAGATATCTCTCTGCTTCCCAGCAGCCCAGGTCTCTCACCCACCAGTTGCTCAGCCTATACCTCTTTTCTCATTTCTTTCTTTATTTCTTTCTTTCTTTCTTTCTTTCTTTCTTTCTTTCTTTCTTTCTTCCTTTATTTCTTCTTTCCTTCATTCCTTCCTTCCTTCTTTCCTTCCTTTCTCCTTTACTTTCTTCCTTCCCTCCCTCTTTCTTTCTTTCTTTCTTTCTTTCTTTCCTTCCTTATTTCCTTCCCTCCCTCCCTCTCTTTCTTTTTTTTCCTTCTTTTCTTCCTTCCTTCTTTCTTTCTTTCTTTCTTTCTTTCTTTCTTTCTTTCTTTCTTTCTTTCTTTCTTTCTTTCTTTCTTTCTTTCTCCTTGCTCTTCCTACTCTCCCTTTACCTTTCCCTTTCCTCCCCCTTCTTCTGCTTTATCTTAATCATTTCATGTCAAATGATGCAGCAGTTTCTATTTTCCCCTCCACAAACCCTCCACACCATTGCTCCTGTGCTATGACTTTGTGAGGATGCTGTTTCACACACTCAGCTATGGAAAATAGACTTTTCTTCACTTTATTGCAGTCATTTTAATTATTGAACACACACACACACACACACATATATATATACAATATATATACATACATACATACAATTTTAACCTAAAAGTCTATTTTAGGTATTGACATAACATTCATGTCATATAATAAAGTATATTTATGTATTGCATTCATATATGTATATATTGTATAATATCTATGTTTTATAATATATTTTATACACATGTATGTCACACTACACACATGTTTTCCACAGAGAATCATTAGGATCCCATGAAGTTGGAGTTTCAAACAGTTGGTTTTGTTTGTTTGTTTGTTTTATTATTTTAGTTTTTTTCTTAAAATTTTTATGCTTATGATTGAACCATTGTTCTTCATGAGACTAGCAAGTGAGTATTCTGTCCAGTTGCCTCCAGTGTTTTGTTAAAAGTATTGCTTTTAAGTTGTTTTTTCTTCTTTTTTGGGCACATCGAGTACTACATTATAAACAGCAGTGCACTCATGTATGCTTTTATTCCCATATTTCTCAAATACTTCTAATTGGTCTTTCTCTTAATGGAGACATATGGAACTGTCAATAACTTAAGCTTATGTTGTAGTCCGCCATAAGTTTACTTCTAGTAAAGCATATAAATTTATCTATTAAATAAACAACTAATAGAGAATCTCTTCAAACTTACAAAAATATGTATAGCTTTGAACTTAACATACTTTTCTAGGTGCCCCTAAAACAGAGGATTTGGGTCTAATTTTTAAAATTTTGTGACTTTGTTGGTTTTCTATTTTTAATATTTTTATTTGTCTTTTATTGGATACATTTTATTTACATATAAAATGTTATCCCTTTTCCCAGTTTCCCCTCCATAACCCCTCTTTCCCTCTCCCTGCTTCTATGATGGTCTCCTCAACACTCCCACCCCTACCTTCCTCCTCCCTGCCCTGACATTCCCCTACACCTGGACATCAAGCCTTTGCAGGCCAAGGGATTTTCTTTCCATTGATACCAAACAAGACCATACTCTGCTACATATGCAGCTGAACTCATGGGTCTGTTCATTTTTACTCTACAGGTAGTGGTTTAGTCCCTGGGAGCTCTGGTTGGTTGGTATTGTTATTTGGGGTTGCAAATCTGTTCAGCTCCTTCAATCCTTTCTCTAACTCCTCCATTGTGGACCCTGTTCTCCATTGGCTGTGAGCATCAGCCTCTGTATTTGTCATGATATGGAAGAGCCTCTCAGTGAACAACAGTTTCAGACTCATGTTAGCATGTACTTCCTGGCATCAACAATAGTGTATGGGTTTGGTGACTGTATATAGGATGGATTTCTAACTGGCACAGTCTCTGAGTGGCTTTGATGGTTTTCTTATGCATAGGCAGTGAACTGAAATTGCTATCATTGTGCAGAAAATATAGGCTAAAATCTTTTTAAGATATAAATTGTATTTTCATTTTTGTCAAAATTGAGCTCTTTAAAACAGGTAGCATGTGTCAGTACTCACATTTACTTTTTGCTCATGGCTACATGTTGTGAACACTCTCTTTTTTTAACTTTATTTTAAAAAAACAAAGATAAAAGAAAAAATGTAAACATTTTTGCATAAATGTATACAAATTCAATTGTGTCAGTGCTTTGCTTTTTTTCTTTTTTTTTTTTTAAGGTTTGACACTCTGCAACTAATTCTTACTCTTTACAATGCAAAAAGTACATGTAAAATACGGTGTAAACCAGAATTAGTCAACATGTTCTAGGTGTGTAAGGATTTAGCATGACTTTCTTTTGTTTGTTTGTTTTCTTTTCTTTTCTTTTTTCTTGAACTTCACACAGTCTGTGAGTTGTTTCTGGGGCAGGCCTAGCCTCTGGGGTTAGCATCCCAAAATCAGTGACTGCATATTATGTCTGTTCTTTTGTGACTGGGTTATCTCACTCAGGATGATATTCTCTAGATGCAGTCATTTTCTTAAGAGTTTGATTAAGTCATTGTTTCTGATAGATGAGTAGTACTCCATTGTGAAAATGTACCACAATTTTTGTATCCATTCATCTACTGAAGGACATCTGGGTTCGTTCCAGCTTCTGGCTATTATAAACAGCGCTGCTATGAACATTGTGGTGCATGTATCTTTGTTGTAAATTAAAGTGTCTCTGGGATATATGCCCAGAAGCAGAATAGCTGGATCTTCAGGTAGTATACTATGTCCAATTTTCTGAGGAATCGCCAGACGAATTTCCAGAGTGGTTGTATCAGTTTACAATCACACCAACAGTGGAAGAATGTTCCTCTTTCTCTGCATCCTCAAAAGTATCTGCTGTCATCTGAGGTTTGGATCTTGGGCAATCTGGCTGGTTTGAGGTGAAATTTCAGGGTTGTTTTGATTTTCATTTCCCTGATGGCTAAGGATGTTGAGCACTTCCTACATGTTTCTCAGCCATTCTATATTCCTCAATTGAGTATGTTTTCTTTAGCTCTGTATCCCATTTTGTAATAGGGTTGTTTGATTCTCAGTGCCTAGCTTTTTGAATTCTTTGTATACCTTGGATATTAGGCCGCAATCTGATGTGGAGTTGGGAAAGATATTTTCCCATTCTGTTGGCTGCCGTTTTGTTTTCTTGAGAATATCCTTAGCCTTAGAGAAATTTTGCAATCTCATTAATTCTCATTTGTTAATCTTTGACCTTAGAGCTTGAGCCGTTGGTGTTTTATTCAGAAAAATTTTCTCCTGTGCCAATGTGTTCTAAGGTTTTCCCTACTGTGTCATCTAATAGTTGCAGTGTATCTGGTTTAATGTGGAGATCTTTGATCTGCTTACACTTGAGCTTTGTACAGAAAGAAAAGAAAGGGTCTATTTTCATTCTTTTGCATGCTGAGTACCAGTTGGACCAGCACCATTTGCTGGATATGCTGAGATTTTTCCATTGAATGTTTATGGCTCCTTTGTCAAAAATCAGGTGACAATATAAATGAGGGCTCAATTTTGGATCTTCTATTCTATTCCATTGATCCACATGCCTATTTCTGTACCAGTACCATGCAGTTTTCAGCACAATTGCCTTGTAATATAGCTTGAGGTCAGGGAGAGTGATTCCCACAGATGTTTTCCTGTTTTTGAGGATGGATTTCGCTATTCTATGTCTTTTGTTATTCTATATGATTTTGCACATTGATCTTTCCAACTCAATGAAGAACTGGGTTGGAATTTTTATGGGGATTGCAATAAATCTGTAGATTGCTTTTGGTAGGATGGCCATTTTTAAAATGTTGATCCTTCCAATCCATGAGCAAGGGATATCTTTCCATTTTCTGAGATTTTCCTGGATTTCCTTCTTTAGAGGTTTGAAGTTCTTGTCATACAGGGCCTTCACTTGCTTAGTTAGAGTCACACCAAGGTATTTTATAGTTTTTGTGACTATTGTGAAGGGTATCTTTTCCCTAATTTCTTTTTCCACAGGTTTGTCCTTGAATATAGGAAGGCTACTGATTTATTTGAGTTAATTTTGTATCCAGCTACTTTGCTGAACTTGATTATCAGCTGTAGAAGTTCTCTGTCTGAATTTTTGGGGTCACTCAAGTACACTATCACTTCATCTGCAAAAAGTGATGTTTTTACCTCTTCCTTTTCGATTTTTATCTCCTTGATTTTCTTTTGCTGTCTAATTGTTCCAGCCAGGACTTCCAGTACTATATTGAATAAGTACGGGGAGAGTGTGCAACCTTGTCGAGTCTCTGATTCTACTGGGATTGCTTCAAGTTTCCCACCATTAAGTTTGATGTTGGCTGTTGGTTTGCTGTACATTGCTTTTATTATGTTTAGGTATGGACCTTGGATTCCTGTTCTTTCCATAATTTTTAACCTGAAGAGGTGTTGAAATTTGTCAAATGCTTTCTCAGCATCTAGTGAGATGACCATGTGATTTTTGTTCTTCCTGTTTGTTTATATGGGAGATTACATTGATGGATTTCCTTATATAAAACCATCCTTGCATCCCAGGGATGAAGCCCTCTTTGTCATGGTTAATGATCATTTTGACGTGTTCCTGGATTTGGTTTGTAAGTATTTAGTTGAGTATTTTTGCATCAATGTTCACAAGTGAGATTGTGAACAAGTCTGAAGTTCTCTTTCCTTGGAGGGTCTTTGTGTGGTTTAGGTACAAGGGTTATTGTTGCCTCAAAAAATGAGTTGGGTATTATTCCATCTGATTCTATCTTGTTGAATAGTTTGGAGAGTATTTGTGTTATGTCCACAATAAATGTTTGATAAACTTCTGCACTGAACCTGTTTGGACCTGGGCTTTTTTTGGTTGGGAGGCTTTGGATGACTTCTTCTATTTTTTTAGGTGTTATGGGATTATTTAGATGGTTTACTTGGTCCTTGTTTAACTTTAGGATCTTGTATCTGTCTAGGAATTCATAAATTTCCTCCAGATTTTCTAACTTTATGTAGTATAGGTTTTTGAAGTAGAATATGATGATTTCTTGAATTACCTCAGTGTCAGTTGTTGTCTCCACTTTCCGTATTGATTTTGTTAATTTGTATACTCTCTTAGCCCTCTAGTTAATCTGGCTAGGGGTTTATCAATCTTTTTAATTTTCTCAAAGAACCAGCTTTTGGTTTTGTTGATTCTTTCAATGGTTCTTTTTGCTTCTGTTTGGTCTATTTGTGCCCTAATTTTGATTATTTCTTGCCGTCTAATCTTCTTGGGTGTATCTGCTTCATTCTCTTCTAGACCTTTCAACTGTGTTCTCAGGTTGCTAGTGTATTTCTCTAAAGTATCTTTTTGGAAGCACGTAGGGCTATGAGTTGTCCTCTCAATACTGCTTTCATTGCATCCCTTAGGTTTGGGTATGTTTTTTTTTGTTTTCATTGAATTCTAGAAAATCCTTAATTTCTTTCTTTATTTCTTCTTTGACCCTGCTATCCTTTAACAGAGCATTGTTTAGTTTCCATGTGTATGTGGGCTTTTTTTGGCTTTGTTGTTGTTAAAGACCAGCTGTAGACCATGGAGATCTGAGAGGATGCATGAGAGTATGTCAATCTTCTTATATTGATTGGGGCTCGTTCTGTGTCCAATTATGTGGTCAATATTCAAAAAGGTGCCATGGGGTGCTGAGAAGAAAGTGTATTATTTTACTTTAGGATGATATGTTCTATAGATATCTATTAATTCCAGTTGGTTCATAGTCTCTGCTAGTTTTACAGTGTCCTTGTCCAGTTTCTGTTTCCATGATGTGTCCCTTGAAGAGAGTGGGGTATTAAGGTCTCCCACTATTATTGTGTGGGGTGAAATGTATTTTTTGAGCTTTAGTAGGGTTTCTTATATCAATATGGGTGCTTTTGTATTTGGAGCATATATGCTAAGGATTGAGAGTTTCTATTGACAGATTTCCCCAGAAATGAGTAAAAAATGTACTTCCTTATCTTTTTTGAAAACTTTTGGTTGGAAATTTATTTTATTCAATATTAGAATAGCCACTCTAGCTTGCTTCTTTGGGCTGTTTGATTGGAAGTATTTTTCCCACCCTTTTTCTCTGAGATGGTGTCTGTCTTTGTCTCTGAGATGAGTTTCCTGTATGCAGCAAAATGATGGATTTTGTTTATGTGTCCAATCTGACAGACTATATCTCTTTATTAGGGGAGTTGAACCAATTATGTTAATAGATATCAAGGAATAGTGGTTTCTGTTTCCTGCCATTATTGCTTTTGTAGGTTGAGTTGTGTCTGAGTCAATTTCTTCTTTTGTTTTTCTACCTTAGTAGTTTTCATGTTTTTACTAAGATGTAGTTCCCCTCATTGTATTGGGTTTTCCACCTTTAATTCGTTGTAGTGCTGGTTTCTGGTCTGGTATTGTGTAAGTTTTTATTTGTCTTGAAATATCTTCATCTCTCCATCGATGGTGATTGATAGTTTTGCTGGGTATAGCAGCTTGGGCTGGCACTTGTGCTCTCTTAGGGTCTGCATAATATCTGTCCAGGCTCTTCTAGCTTTCATAGTCTCTGTTGAGAAATCGGGTGTGTTTCTGATTTGTCTACCTTTATATATTACCTGACCTTTTTCCCTTGCTGCTTTTCATTCTTTCTTTGCTTTGGGCACTTGGTGTTTTGACTATTATGTGTTGGGAGGAATTTCTTTTCTGGTCCAACTTATTTGGAGTTTTGAAGGTTTATTTTATGCTCGTTGTCATCTCATTCTTAAGGGTAGGGAAGTTTTCTTCTATGATTTTATTGAAGATATTTACTGTGCCTCTTAGTTGATATTCTTCTCCCTCTTCTATTCCTGTTATCCTTATGTTTGGTCTTCTCATTGTGTCCTGGATCTACTGGAAATTTTGGGTTAGGAGCTTTTTGTTTTTTGCATGTTCTCTGGCTGTTTGGTCTATGTTTACAATGTTCTCTTCTGCCCCCGAGATTCTCTCTTCCATCTCTTATAGTCTATTGGAAATGCTTGCTTCTGTGACTCCTGATTTCTTTTTTATGTGTTCTACCTCTATGGTTATCTCTTTTAGTGTTTTCTTTATTGTGTCAATATCCATTTTAAATTCCTTCTTCCATTCTTTCATCTCTTTGGTTCTGTTTTCCTCTAGTTCTTTTGAGTTCTTTGAGTGATATTCTTCTTTCCTCTTTAAAAGCTTCTGATTCTTTTTGCTTTTGCTCCCGTTCTTGTTTAAGGATCTCTATCAGAGTCTTTAGGTATGATTTTAGGTCTGCTTCTTCTTTTTCTGGAGTGTTTGGCATTCCAATGTTTGCTGTTATGGGAGATCTCGGTACTGGTGTTGCCAGGTTGTCTTGGTTTCCTTGGGATATACTCTTTTGCTTTCCTCTTACCATCTTGTTGTCAGTGATATGTTCTTGCCTTTCCATTGTATCTGCTCTGTGTCCCTGCATCTCCACTGGTCCAGGTGGCAGATGGGCTGAGCCCTGTTCTGTGCCTCAAATTTGCTGGATGGAAGCAGAGGTTCCAATGCTGTGTTCCTGTACCTTTTGTCAGGCAGTGCAGGGGCATTACCTGGACTTCATGATTCCATTATACTACTATTAACACAACACATCACTTTGTAATTTCTCAATACATATCTATAAATTATATGGGTTTTTTTTGTACATAAAGGTTTAAAGAAGTTATGAATTTCCCAAAGAGTTCATCAATTTGTTTAATCTTCTGCTTTAAGAATATGCAAGTATCAAAATTGCATATTTTAAACCTAGGGCTAAAATAATATCATATGTCAAATAGGCATACAAAGTTAATATTTTTAATTGTATATTTTCAACCTAAAATCGAGACAGTGAAATTATAGGTAAAATAAGTATTCTTCTTTTGTTGTTGTTGTTGTTGTTGTTGTTGCTGTTGTTGAACAAGTTAGCTTTATCAGTTATGCACAGCATTATGGGGAAAGAGATGATTACTAGACAGAGAGACTCAAAAACAGTTGGTAATGTGAAACTTGCAACCAGAATGTCATACAGTTCTGGAATACTGTACAACTAGAACACAGTATTCTTTCTTTATTGTTTTGTTTTGATTTTTTTGATTTTGCTTTTTTTCCTAGACAGAATTTCCGTGTGTAGCCTTTGATGTCCTGGAACTTGTTCTGTAAACCAGGATGTCCTTGAGTTCAGATACATATGCCACTGCTTTCCAAACCCGGGGATGAAAGGCATGTGCCATGACTCTCCAGCAAAAGATATTACTGCAACCCTTAATCATCAGTTGTAAACAGGTAGGTAGAAAACATTTGCAAATAAAAAATAAATAAGATTTCAACATCCATTTTAGCAGTTTTACAATCCTAAAATTAAATAAGATTTCAAGATTCACTTTTGCGGTATTAGTAGTGCTTCAAATAAACCTTTGCTGCACTTTGCTGGAGTTATTTTAAGAAGAATAAAATTATCAATTATGAATGGGTGCTTTCCCCCTTCTCTTAATGTGAGCTTAAAAAATGCATTTATTATCTGTGATTAAAATGTGTGATTTCACGTATGATTAAACCATTCTCAATAATAGGTTCAAATTTTAATTATTTTAACGAATTAAAACGCTGTGTTTCTACTTCATACTTAAATCCAACTACAAAACCTGGCAAGTGAACCAGCACGCGGGTAGATAAGTAGAAGGGGATTTGTTGCCATCTGGTGGCCGACATAATTATTTCCTTGTTTAGGTTTCTTTTTTTTTTTTTTCCATTTTGTCTTTTCCTTTATATCCCATTCCTTTCCTTTCTTTTCGTTCCTTTCTTCCTTCCTTTCTAATTTCCCTTCCCTCCCTCCATTTTCTCTCCCTTCTTCCATCCCTCCTTCCTTTCCATTTTTCTTCCTTCCTTTCTTTCATTCTTTCCTTCCTTCCTTCCTTCCTTCCTTTCTTCCTTCCTTCCTTTCTTCCTTCCTTCCTTCCTTCCTTCCTTCCTTCCTTTCTTTCTTTCTTTCTTTCTTTCTTTTTTTCTTTCTTTCTTTTTAAGCCAATGAAGTGTTTGCTGAGCAGCAATTAACTTCAGTTTTTCAAACCAGAGTGTAGTATGAGGGTTTTGCTGTGGGATATTTTATTTATTTCCATTTCAAGTGTTAATACCTTTCCAAGTATCCCGTCCACAAACACTGTATCCCATTCTCCATTACCCTAATTCTGTGAGTGTGCTCAGCCACCCACCCATTCACTCCCATCTCTCATTGCTCTGGCATTCCCCTACAGTAGGGCATCAAGCCTTCACAGGACCTAGGGACTGTCCTCTCATTGATTCCAGAGACAGTCATCCTCTGATACATATGCAGCTGGAGCCGTGGGTCTCTCTATGTGCACATTTGATTGGTGGTTTAGTCCCTGGGAGCTCTGGGAGATCTGGTTGATTGATACTGTTGTTCTTTTATGGGCTTACAAACTCCTTCTTCTCCTTCTGTCATTTCTCTAACTCCTCCATTTGGGGTCCCTGTGCTCAGTCCAATGGCTGATGATGAACATCCGCCTCTGTATTTGTCAGGTTCAGGCAGATCCTCTCAGGAGATAGCTATATCCGGCTCCTGTCTGCAAGTACTTCTTGGTATCAGCAATAGTGTCTGTGTTTGCTGTTCATGCATGACTTTTGTGAATGGTGTCATTTCCCCAATTTCTTTCTCAGCCTCTTTATCCTTTGAGTAGAAGAAGGCTACTTATTTGTTTGAGTGAATTTTCTATCCAGCAACTTTGCTGAAATTACTTGTCAGCTGTAGAAATTGTCTTGTAGAGAATTTTTGGAGTCACTTAAGTATACAAACATATCATCGACAAACAGTGATAGCTTTACTTCTTCATTTCTAGTTTGTATCCCTTTTCTATGTTAAACATTATGCCTTTAAATAAAAAGACATAGTTTCAGTTCTCCAATTCCTGTGATAAGCTTACGTATCTGTAGACATGATTGATTTCAGCACAGAGTATTTTTTTAGCTACTCACAGCATATTTATGTTTCTTTTAATGCATTCACTATGCCAATTTCTATGTCCTGAACTACATATTCCTTAATACCTTTCATTCTCCTTTCCAAATCATTTTCACTAATTGTGGGGCGCCGCCCACACATTCCCACACATTCACCATTACAAGATGGCGCTGATATCTGGCTGGAGTTAGCAGTAAACAAGCCATGTGCGCACAGGCTGGGTAACTTCCGCTTCATGAGTTCCGCCTCTCCCGTGGCGTCATAGGGCCTGGTGAGTTTCAACCAATCAGGGGGCTCCGCGTCCAAGGCAAGGACTGATCCCTTTATAAGGGGGCGAGCTGGATAGCTCTCTCTCTTCTTCCTCTCTTCTTCCTCCCTTTCTCCCTTTGGTTTTCGGCCGTCTCGTGGAGCTTGTTCGTCCTGTTCGTCTCCTTGGATCTCTTTGTTTTCTCCGTCTTTTTCGTTACGTGAAGCAAGTACCGGTTTTTCCAGATTAATAAAGTTTACCGCAGAAGGATTCTATTTTGTGTGCCGCGTCGTTCTTGCAGGCGAGATGGTTGCGCGGGACATCTGGTGCCGAAACCCGGGAAATTCGACCACTCCATCGTCTGCACCACAGAATTCAGAACTGCGGGGAGATTAGTTCGGCAAGGTATGTCTGATCCTGGATCTTTCTTTAATTTGGTTTAAATCTTCCACGGCCGTGTGAAGGGTCTGTAGAGGCTCCGGTCTTCGTCAGTGCAGTTTTTATTCTCTTCCTCTTAATTTCCTCTGTGTCCAACGGGGCTGGTGTTAATTTTGTGCTTAAGTCGGACGTAGATAAGCAGAGGCACCCCTGCGTTCCATAAGTCTTTGTAGATAAAAAAAGCGGAACGCACTGAGACTTGCCTTTCAGTTTCTCCTTGGGCCGCCACGCAAATAAGCCGCGGGCATTACATAGCTGTGATGGGCTCTTCACAATCGACCATTACAGCCCTGCAGTCAATTCTTAAGCAGAGAGATTTAGAATTGCCCACCCGCATCTTGCAGCGTTTTGTAAGAGAGGTTGAGCGTACTGCCCCTTGGTTTGCAGTTTCTGGGTCTCTCTCACCAGCCTCATGGAACAGATTGGGTAGAGAATTAAACTGTGCGCAGAATGCCGGAGACCTCGGGCCCGGAACCATGGCCATTTGGACGATGGTACAAAATTGTTTAAGAGATGAGAGTTGTAGGCCCGCCGTCGCTGCGGGGCAAGAGGTATTGAGTGAAGCGCAGGATAGGCTATCAGAAGCTGAACAGAGTGAGAGAATGGGCGCGCGCAGGAAAAGGTATTATCCCCCTAAGGAAAAAGGACCTCCAGAAACGCGGTATAGCGGGAGAGTAGCTACCCACGAACCTTCAGATTATCATTCCCTTATGCCCTCTAATGTTAGGAGAAGGGGAGTCAGTTTGTACCCTGTAGAAGACTTCGAGGCTCTAGACATTGATAGCCCCGAGACTTCAGATGATGATTATGAGCGAGAAGGCTTAGACCCAGAAGAGGAGGCAGGGGTAGATGAAGGAGCAGCTAGTTATGAGGAAAAAGGATATTATCCTGACGAGCAGTATAGGCCCACGCGCTTGTCCCCAGTTGTCCCGACAGCGCCTCCTTTACCGGTGGCCCCCCCTCAATATGCAGCACGCACGCCTGTAAAATCCTTCTCGTTCCTCCCGGAAAGGGTGAGAAGGCAGATGTGTCTTGCTTTCCCTGTGTTTGAGACAGCTGAGGGTGGCCGCGTTCATGCCCCCGTAGAATATAGTCAGATAAAAGAATTGGCAGAGTCAGTCAGAAAATATGGGATAACCGCCAATTTTACCATCGCTCAGCTTGATAGATTGGCTACCTCTGCCTTAACTCCCTCTGATTGGCAGATAATCGCCAAGGCTGCTCTACCGAGCATGGGACAGTATATGGAGTGGAAAGCTCTTTGGTATGAGGCTGCCCAAACCCAAGCAAGAGCCAATGCTACAGCGTTGACTCCTGAACAACAAGAATGGACATTTGATCTGTTGACGGGCCAAGGTCGCTATGCGGCAGATCAGACAGCTTATCATTGGGGTGCCTATGCCCAAGTGTCAAGCACAGCCATTAAGGCCTGGAAGGCACTTTCAAAAAAGGGAGGGGCCGATAATCAGCTTACAAAAATCATTCAGGTACCCCAGGAGCCTTTTTCAGATTTTGTAGCCTGCATGACCGAGGCGGCAGGTCGGATCTTCGGGGATCCCGAGCAGGCTGCCCCTCTTATTGAACAGCTTATTTTTGAGCAGGCCACCCAAGAATGCCGAGCCGCTATCGCCCCTAGAAAGGGCAAAGGTCTTCAAGACTGGCTTTGAGTCTGTAGGGAACTGGGAGGGCCACTTAATAATGCAGGTCTCGCGGCAGCCATTTTGCAGTCCCAGAGGGGCCTTTCCCGAGCCCCTGATAGAAGGGTCTGTTTTAGATGTGGAAGATCTGGACACTTAAAAAAGGATTGTCGGATGGTCGCTAGGGACCCTCCGCCCCTTTGCACAAGATGTGGCAAGGGGTACCATAAAGCTGAACATTGCCGCTCTGTTAGGGACCTCAGAGGCCGGCTCCTTCCCCCGCTAGAGAGTCAGACTGCCCAGACCAATGAGATGCCAAAAAACGGGTCACTGGGCCCCCGTTCCCAGGGCCCTCAAAGATATGGGAGCAAATTTTCCAAAGCCCTAGGGGAGAGCAAGGTGAGCACACAGACAGGCCAACAAGAATGGACCTGCGTGCCTCCTCCTCACTGGTATTAATGCCTCAGATGGGCGTTCAGCCCATCCCTGTAGGAGCGGTCACCTTGCCTCCGGGAACCCTAGGACTGATCCTCGGGCAGGGGTCCCTTACAGCGCAGGGACTGATAATCCACCCAGGCATAGTAGATAGTGACCACTCCTCTGAAATACAGGTACTGTGCTCCAGCCCAACCGGCATATTCTCTGTAACTCAGGGTGACAGGATTGCACAGTTATTGCTCCTCCCTGATAGCTCTAATAAAAGGACTAAGGAAAAGGCAGAAAAACAGATGGGTTCCTCTGGGACCGACTTAGCTTATTTAGCGGTATCTTTGAATACCAGGCCTAGGCTTAACTTGTGGGTTAATGAGAAGAGATTTGAGGGCATCCTTGATACAGGGGCTGATAAGAGTATTATATCCACTCATTGGTGGCCCAAAAATTGGCCGGTTGTAGAGTCATCACACTCCTTACAAGGATTGGGTTATAAGTCCTGCCCCACCATTAGTGCAGCCTCGCTCACCTGGAAAACCCCTGAAGGCCAATGTGGGCAATTTGTCCCCTATGTACTTCCCCTTCCAGTTAACTTATGGGGGAGAGATATAATGCAACAGATGGGGCTAGTTCTGTCCAATAAATATTCGGCACAGGCTTATGATATTATGGATAAGATGGGATATAAAGAGGGAAAAGGCTTAGGACGCTATGAACAAGGACCCCTAGAGCCTGCCTCGCCTAACCCTAACAAAGAAAGGCAGGGTCTGGGTTTTTCCTAAGCGCCATTGAGGCAGCACGGCCCATACCTTGGAAAACAGAGGAGCCGGTATGGGTCCCTCAATGGCCTCTTACCTCCGAAAACTTAGAAGCTGTTACCCAATTAGTTAAAGAACAACTACAATTGGGTCATATAGAACCCTCTACCTCCCCTTGGAACACCCCCATTTTTGTGATTAAAAAGAAATCGGGAAAATGGCGATTGTTGCATGACTTGAGAGCCATTAATAAACAAATGCATTTGCTTGGCCCTGTACAACGTGGCCTACCGGTTCTCACGGCGCTCCCAAAACATTGGCCTTTAATGATAATAGATATTAGAGATTGTTTCTTTTCCATACCTTTACATTCTCAAGATAGGCCCAGGTTCGCCTTTACCCTTCCTTCTATTAATCATGCAGAACCTGACAGGAGGTTTCAATGGAAAGTCCTGCCTCAGGGCATGGCTAACAGCCCGACTATATGTCAGTTATATGTTTACCAAGCCCTTATCCCTGTCAAAAGACATTTTCCATCATTAACCTGGGTCCTTTATACAGATGACGTCCTAGTATGTGACAAAGATTTATCAATCTTAACTGAGGCTTTTCCTCTATTGCAGCAAGCGTTAGAAAAAATGGGGCCTACGTATCGCCACAGAAAAAGTCCAGATTTCTGATACTAGTCAATTCCTAGGGTCTGTGGTATTCCCTGATAGGATTGTCCCTCAAAAGCTCGAGATAAGAAGGGATCACCTCCACACTCTTAATGATTTTCAAAAATTACTGGGAGACATTAATTGGCTTAGACCTTTTCTTAAGATTCCTTCTGCTGAACTTAAACCCTTATTCAATGTTTTAGAAGGAGATCCGCATGTCTCCTCACCTAGAAGTTTGACCCCACAAGCAGAAAGAGCATTACAGTTGGTAGAAGAAGCTATACAGGATGCACAATTGGTTCGCATGGATTATGATAAACCTTTTTCATTATGTGTTTTTAAAACAAACCGGCTCCCTACTGCAGTGCTTTGGCAACAAGGAACCTTATTGTGGGTACATCCTAATGCCTCGCCAGCTAAAATAATTGACTGGTATCCAGATGCTGTGGCTCAATTGGCGCTGAGAGGGCTAAAATCTGCCATCACGCATTTTGGCAGTGAGCCACAGCTGTTAATTGTTCCCTATAATGCCGTGCAGGTTTCCACTCTTGCTGCCACTTCGAATGATTGGGCTATTTTAGTCACTTCCTTTTCGGGAAGAATAGATAATCATTACCCAAAACATCCAATTTTACAGTTTGCTTTAACTCAACCTGTAGTTTTTCCCAAAGTAACGTCCTGTAGTCCCCTAAAAGAAGGGTTAGTTATTTATACTGACGGTTCCAAAACTGGGCTGGGGGCTTTTGTGGTTAACGGTCAGGTCTATTTGAGGCAGTTTACAGAAACCTCTCCACAGGTGGTAGAATGTTTAGTGGTTCTTGAGGTTTTACAACGTTTTTCAGAGCCTATAAATATAGTGTCTGATTCATCTTATGTTGTTAATGCTGTCAATTTGCTTGAGGCGGCTGGCATTATTAAACCGTCTAGCAGAGTTGCCTCAATTTTTGCGCAAATTCAAAATTGCCTTCTAGCCAGAAGATCACCCTTTTATATTACTCACATTAGAGCTCATTCTGGATTGCCAGGACCTATGGCTCAAGGCAATGATTTGGCAGACAGGGCTACAAAAATAATTGCTATAGCCATGTCTTCGCCGCTAGAGGCTGCTAAAAGTTTTCACAAAAACTTTCATGTAACTTCTGAAACTTTGCGGCGCCGCTTTTCCATTTCCAGAAAACAGGCTCGCGATATTGTTGTCAATTGCCAAAATTGCAGTCAGTTTCTGCCTGCGCCCCACTCGGGGATTAATCCTCGGGGCATCCAGCCTCTTCAAATATGGCAAATGGACGTTACCCATGTCCCCGCCTTTGGTAAGCTGCAATATGTACATGTATCCATTGATACCTGTTCAGGAATAATTGTAGCCACTCCCTTATCTGGAGAAAAGGCCTCACATGCCATCCAACATTGCTTGGAGGCTTGGAGTGCCTGGGGTAAGCCAAAGTTTTTAAAGACAGACAACGGACCGGCTTTTACCTCACAAAAATTTCAACAATTTTGTAGCCAGATGGCTGTGACTCATCTTACAGGTTTGCCGTATAATCCACAAGGACAAGGTATTGTGGAACATGCTCACCGCACCCTTAAATCATATCTAATAAAACAGAAAGGGGGGATTATGCAGGCTTTGCCCCCTGTGCCTAGGACAGCAGTATCCATGGCACTGTTCACCTTAAATTTTTTAAATCTTGATGACCATGGCCATACGGCAGCTGAAAGGCATTGCCTACCCATGGATAAACCAAAAGAGATGGTAAAATGGAAAGATGTTATAACTAATAAATGGAAAGGACCGGATCTTGTGTTGATAAGATCCAGGGGAGCTGTTTGTGTTTTTCCTCAGGATGAAAATAATCCTTTCTGGGTTCCCGAGAGGCTCACGCGAAAAACGGCAGAGACTCCTGATGACAGCCCTGCTCCTGACGCGGTGGAACCAGAGAGCCAGAGAAGAGACGAGATGGGCAATTCTGTCGGCATTCCTGAAACCAATTCCAGCGGAACTTGATGCTACAGTCTCCCCTAACCTTTTCACCCCCGATACTAACTTGGGTGGGGGTGGGACTCTTGGGAGCAATCCTTTGCTGCGGACTTGCGTTGCTTCTCTGGCTGGTTTGTAAGCTCGAGGCCCAAACAAAAAAGAGACAAGGTGGTTACTGCCCAAGCGCCTGTCGCTCTAGAACATGCAGCATCAGCCGATATCTGTTTGTCTTTGCTTAAGCAGTAGGTCGCCGGCCAGACAGCTCTTGCACTCCTAGAACTTCGGTTCATTGCACAGGATTAGAGTGTCTGGTGTGAGCAGCCCATGAGGGATGCCGAGCTTAGCATCGCACTGAGAAACCCCTGGTCGCAGGACATTCTCCGGGAGATAAGCCATTTGTATGAGGGTTTCCTGCCCCAGTGTCCCTCCCTCAGAAAAACGGCAGAGTGACAGGTCAGGTGTACTGCGGGCTACAAAAGGCCTAGCGGTTACTCCTGTACATGGTCTTTATACACCTTAATGAGGATTTGACCTCTATCTCCGCCCTCCTAATATGGGTGTCCTACTTTGCTCAAAGTATAAAAGATAGGGGGAGATGTGGGGCGCCGCCCACACATTCCCACGCATTCGCCATTACAAGATGGTGCTGATATCTGGCTGGAGTTAGCAGTAAACAAGCCATGTGCGCACAGGCTGGGTAACTTCCGCTTCATGAGTTCCGCCTCTCCCGTGGCGTCATAGGGCCTGGTGAGTTTCAACCAATCAGGGGGCTCCGCGTCCAAGGCAAGGACTGATCCCTTTATAAGGGGGCGAGCTGGATAGCTCTCTCTCTTCTTCCTCTCTTCTTCCTCTCTTTCTCCCGTTGGTTTTCGGCCGTCTCGTGGAGCTTGTTCGTCCTGTTCGTCTCCTTGGATTTCTTGGTTTTCTCCGTCTTTTTCGTCACGTGAAGCGAGTACCGGTTTTTCCAGATTAATAAAGTTTACCGCAGAAGGATTCTATTTTGTGTGCCGCGTCGTTCTTGCAGGCGAAACGGTTGCGCGGGACAACTAATCATGTTCAAACTAAAAGTAATAGCAAATTTACATCTTTGAAGAAGATCTGAATGCCTCTAAGTTTCAATGTATTTACTTTAAGTTTCAGTTTATGTTACTCATAGAAATAGTAACTAAACCAAACGACAAATGAACACCTTTCACTGCAATAGAAATATTTGAATCATGATTAAAGAAGTAAAAATAATAAAAGACAGAATTAAAATATAAGAACCTAGTTTAACTTAATCAATTTAAAGCCAATGATATTTATATGTTTTCTACTCAAGGCAATTATGAGAACAAAGCTTTAGCAGGCCTAAGAGTTTATTTATACTCTGAGTCTGTCATAGAAATCTGAAGTTGTTTAATTGGTTGCAGAAACTGTGTAATTACAAATGTGGTGAACTTATTATTTGCCAATAATAACCTGTGCCTATTGCTATCAAATTACAATCTCTTTTTTCTATTTAAGACTCTGTATTTACATTTGAGATGTTTTCCCTTTACACTGCCCAGCTCCTATTCCTCTCTCCCCCCAGTTGCCATAAAAAGGTGCACTCCCTTTCGGTCCAACTTTGCACCTCATTGCATTTTCATTCCTCTGCACTGGGACAACATGCTTTTTCTGAAACAAAAGCCTCAAAAGCCTCTTCTCACATTGATACCACACAATGCTATCTTCAGCTACATATGCAACTGGATCAATAGGTCTCTATCTCTCTCTCTTTTTAATGGAACAATTTTATTTCAAAAAGCAAAGATAAGTGTACAGATTTTAAAAGCATTTATGTATAACAGTATGTGAATACATTTTTGTCAGTAGTTGAGTTTTTAAAAGGTTTGATAGTATGCCTTGAAATCTTACTAGTTACAATGAGCATGAAGTACATGTAAAACAAGATGTGACCTAGAAAAGTCAAAGTTTTCTTGGTTTGTAAAAATTAAACATAATGATTTTTCATTTGTTATTTTTTTTTTGGCCTTTGTTTTTCTTGAACTTCATATAGTTTGTAAGTTGTTTCAGGAGTGTTCAGAGATTTCAGGGGTTAGTATCCAATTATCAGTGACTGCGTTACCTCACAAAGGAAGTTTTTCTCTAGATGCATCTATTTTCTTAAGAATTTCATAAAGTCATTGTTTCTATTGACTGAGTAGTACTCCATTGTGTAAATATACCACAATTTTTGTATCCATTCATCTAATTAAGGACATCTGGGTTTTTCAGGCTTCTGGGTATTCTAAATAGAGCTGCTATGACCATTGAGGTGCATGTGTCTTTGTAGTATGTTGGAGCGTCTTTGGGTATATGCCCACAAGTGGAAAAACTGGGTCTTCAGGTAGTACTATGTTCAGTTTTTTAAGGAATAGCCAAACTGATTTCCAGAGTGGTTGTACCAGTTTACAAAACCGCCAACAGTGGAGAAGTGTTCCTTTTTCTGTGCATCCACACCAGCATTTGCTGTCATCTGAATTTTTGACCTTAGCTATTCTGAGTGGTGTGAGGTGGAATCTCAAGGTTCTTTTGATTTGCATTTCCCTGATGGCTAAGGATGTTGAGCACTTCCTTAGGTGCTTTTCTGTTATTAGATATTTCTCAATTGAGAAATTTTTTTTAGCTCTGTACCCCAATTTTTAATTTGATTCTCTGGTGTCTAACTTATTGAATTCTTTATATACCTTGAATATTTGGCCTCTATCAGATGTGAGGTTGGTAAAGATCTTTTCCCAATCTGTAGGCTGCCATGTTGTTTTCTTGACAGTGTCCTTAGCCTTACAGAAACTTTGCAATCTCATTAAGTCCCATTTGCTTATATTTGACCTTGGATCATGAGCCATTGTTGGTCTGATCAGAAAAATTTCTCCTGTGCCTATGTGATCTAAGGTTTTCCCTACATTCTCTTCTAATGATTTCAGTATTCCTGGTTTTATATGAGGTTCTTTGATCTACTTGCACTTTAGTTTTGTACAAAGAGATAAAAAGGGTCTACTTTCATTCTTCTGCAGGCTGACTGCCAGTTGGACCAATACCATTTGTTTAATAGGCTGTCCTTTTTCCATTGAATTTTTAAAGTTTCTTTGTCAAAAATCAAATGACCATATATGTGAGGGCTCATTTTTGGATCTTCTATTCTATTCCTTTGATCCACGTGCCTATCTCTGAACCACTAACATGTAGTTTTTAGCACAATTGCTTTGTATTATAGCTTGTGGTTAGAGATGGTGATTCCAGCAGATGTTTTCCTTGTTGTTGAGGATGAATTTCGCTATTCTAGGTCTTTTGTAATTCCAGATAAAATTTCACATTGCTATTTCCAACTCTATGAAGAATTGGGTGGAATATTGTTGGGGATTGCATTGAATCTGTAGATTGCTTTTGGTAAGATGGCCATTTTTAAAATGATCCTTTCAATCCATGAGCATGGAAGATTTTACTGGTTTCTGTGATCTTCCTCAATTTCTTCTTTAGAGATTTGAAGTTCTTGTCATACTGGTCCTTCAACTGCTCAGTTAGAGTCACACAAAGTTATTTCATATTGTTTGTGGCTATTGTGAAGTGTATCTTTTCCCTAATTTCTTTCTCTGTTTGTTTGTCCTTTGAGTAGACGAAGGCTACTGTTTTGTTTGAGTTAAATTTATATCCAATCACTTTGCTGAACTTATCATCTGTAGGAGTTCTCTGGTGGAACTTTTCAGGTCACATACGTATACAATCATGCTATCTACAAACAGTGAAGTTTTTGCTTCTTCCTCTCCAATTTGTATCCCTTTGATTTCCTTTTGCTGTCTAATTGCTCCAGCCAGGACTTCCAGTACTATGTTGAATAGGTAGGAGGAGAGTGAGCAGCCTTGTCTAGTTCCTGATTTTACAGGGAATTCTTCAAGCTTTTCACCATTAAGTTTGATGTTGGTTATTGGTTTGCTGTGTATTGCTTTTATTTTGTATAGTTATGGGCCTTGGATTGCTGTTCTTTCCAAGTCTTTTAACATGAAGGGGTGTTGAATTTTCTCAAATGCATCTAGTGAGATGATCATGTGGATTTTTTTTTCTTTTAATTTGTTTATATGGTAGATTATGTTGATTGATTTCCATATATTAAACCATCCCTGCATCCCAGGCATGAAGCTTACTTGATCAAGGTGAATGATCGTTTTGATGTGTTCTTAGGTTCTGTTTGCAATAATTTTGTAGAGTAATTTTGCATCAAAGTTCAAAAGTGAGATTGTCTGAAGTCCTCTTTTCTCACAGAATCTTTGAGTGGAAGTGGAACGAACGGTATTGTGAACTTGAAAAATGAGTTAGGTAGGGTTCCATCTGACTCTATATTGTGGAATTGTTTGGAGAGTATTGGTATTAGGTCATCACTAAAGGTCTGACAGAATTCTGCACTGAACCTATCTGAACCCTTTTTTTTTGGAGGCTTTTGATGACTTCTTCTATTTTTTTTAGGTTTTGTGGGATTATTTAGATGGTTTATCCAGTTCTGGTTTAACTTTGATATCCAGCTTTGTTGATTATAGGCTTTTGTAGTGGGATCTGATGATTACTTGAATTTCCTCAGTTTCAGTTATTATGTCTCCACTTTCATTTCTGGTTTTGTTAATTTGGATATTATATCTTTGCCCTTTAGTTAGTCTGGCTAAGGATTAATCAATCTTGTTAATTTTCTCAAAAAAAAAAACAGCTTTTGTTTTTGTTGATTTTTTTGAATGGTTATTTTGTTTCTATTTGGTCCAGGAGATCCAGGACACAATGAGAAGACCAAACCTAAGGATAATAGGAATAGAAGAGGGAGAAGAATATCAACTAAGAGGCACAGTATATATCTTCAACAAAATCATAGAAGAAAACATCCCTACTCTTAAGAATGAGATGATCATGAGCATAAAAGAAGCCTACAGAACTCCAAATAGAGTGAACCAAAAAATAAATTCCTCCCAACACATAATAATCAAAACGCCAAGTGCCCATAGCAAAGAAAGAATACTAAAAGCAGTAAGGGACAAAGGACATGTAACATATAAATATTGACCAATCAGAATCACACTTGACTTCTCAACTGAGACTATGAAAGCTAGAAGATCCTGGACAGATATCATGCAGACCCTAAGAGAACACAAGTGTCAGCTGAAGCTGCTATACCCAGCTAAACTCTCAATCAAATAGATGGAGAGACAAAGATATTCCAGGAAAAAACTAAATTTACAGAATATTTGACCACAAAACCAGCCTTACAACGACTTATAGTTGGAAAACTCAATACAAGAAGGGAAACTATATCCTAGTAAAAACAAGAAAATACCTAAGCAAGAAAACCAAAGAAGAAAGACAAACAGGCACAATTCTACCTCTAAAAGTAAAAGTATCAGGAAACAGCAACCACTATTCCTTAATATCTGTTAACATAAATGAACTCAATTCCCCAATAAAAAGACATAGACTATCAGACTGGATACATAAAGAAAATCCAGCGTTTTGCTGCATACAGGGAACTCATCTCAGAGACAAAGACAGAAACTATTTCAGAGTAAAATGTTGGGAAAAATACTTCCAAGCAAACGGCCATAAGAAGCAAGAGAGAGTGGACACGCTAACATCAAATAAAGTAAATTTTCAACCAAAAGTTATCAAAAAAGATAAGAAAGGACACTTTTTTCTCATTACAGGGAAAATTTGTTAGGAGAAACTCTCAATCCTTAACATGTATTTTCTTAAAAGAAGCAACATTAAAGCTCAAAAATCCTTGTACCTCATGCAATAATAGTTTGAGACCTCAATACCCCACTCTCATCAATGGACAGATCAGGGAAACAAAAACTGAACAAGGAATTAGTGAAATTAGCAGAGGTTATGAAACAATTGGAATTAATAAACATCTATAGAACATTTTATCCTTAAACAAATGAATACACCTTCTTCTCAGCACCTCATAGCACCTTCCCCAAAATTGACTATATAATCGATCACAGAACAAACCTCAATAAATATAAGAAGATTGAAATACTCCAATCTATCAGATCGCCATGGTCTAAGGCTGGACATTAATAACAACAATGACAATAAAGCCCATAAACAAATGGAAACTAAATAATGCTCCATTAAACGATACGATGGTCATGAAGAAATAAGAAAGAAATAATGGATTTTCTAGAAATTAATGAAAATGAAAACAAAACAATCCCAAACCTATGGGAGGCAATGAAAGCAGTACTGAGAGGAAAACTCATAGCTCTTAGTGCTTCCAAAAAGAAACTGGAGAGAGCATACACTAGTAACCATTTTACTGGATTAAAAGTCCAGTACAATATACTTAGTATTAGTAATTAAAGTTGGAATAAAGAGCTTTTGCTTTTCTCTCTCTGGCTACCAAACTAGGCAAATTTATTATGACAAGTAGTTATCACAGAAGCTATCAAACATTTTGTAGTAATTCTTCATCAGCAAATATAGACATTGTTGAAATATATAAATATATTTGTCTACGTCCCTAACAGAGAATGCTCACAAAATTATGTGACAGGTAAATAATCAAATATTAGTAGTTAACAAACATATGTTTGTTTCCTTTATCTTAATAACAAAATCTGAATACCTTTTTATTAATATTATAGGAGTTTCCATTCCACAAAAGAAATGAAACTTATATTAAGTAAATTTATTGCACATATTTATGGATTCTAATATTTCCTTAAATTCAATAATTGTCATAGAGTACTGAAAAGGAATATTTCTAAAAGTTACATGTGTAATGGGTAAAAAATATGATTTACATGTTATTATTGCTTCCTTTCCTAGAATTTTCTTGGAGTTTATGTACATTTTAACTCACTTATGCCAGGAGCCGTTATGAATAAGGTGCCCTTCCTAAGAGGGTTCTGCCATGGAATAAAATATGTGATGAATTTGCTTCTCCAGGCAAGACCCAGGGAAGATTCCTGCTATTAATACACCTTTCTTGTTATTATTAATTATATATAACATTCACTAGGTATTAACCCACCATTTTGAGCAGATTTCTGCAGGAAAATAAAGATGTACTGTCTTGTAGTAATGTTATATACACAAACAAATGATTTTTTAATTATTAATGCTGATCCTATAAGAATCCTTAAAAATATATTAGCAACTAATAAGCTATTTTATAATGGGCCTTCTATAATGTCCTTTCTGATGTTCAAACTGCACTGAGTCTTCAAGTGTCAGGAGGTAATCATTTCTGATATAGCAACCAGGCATTTGCAACTAAAACCACCATCCAAGAAGGTGTAAAACCACTAACCAAAGGTCATAAAAGGGGAACTAAAAATGTACATAGGATCAGGGACAGAACATAAAATACTGACTGCATTTATCTTTACAAAAGTTTCCTAATAACTTGGTCACAAAAATTCTAGGTTTTAACTCTTCATCAACTTATAAAACTGGAGACAGATGAAGAGTGTTTAGCCAGATAATTACTCTTAATAAATATTCATGTTAACATTCTCTGTTATAAACTACTTACTACAATTTATGTTTGAACTTCTAGTGAACTTTTGAAAAAACAAAACAAAACAGATGCTTGGGAAAACATGTGATCTAATCTCCTGGAAAAGGTACAAATGTCTAGGAAAAATAAACTGGATGATATAACTTTGGAGATAAAACATTGGGAGTAAGGCATTGGGAGCAAGAGCATTGTTGTATCTGAAAAGGAGGAAAGAACAAGACTAGAAAGAGAATGCAGAGTGAAATAACTTAGAAATTATAAGGTGACTTAATATACTAAGAGAGCACTATGCAGAAGGCAGAGGGAAAGAAAAAGAAGAAGGTGCAGAGAGTAAAGTCTGTACATTTATCTTTGTTTTTTAAAATAAAGTTGTTCAGTTAAAAAAAAAAAGATATTTGAAAAATAAACACAATACAACAAAATGGAGAAAGAGACAAAAATCTACCCATTGACTTAAGCTATCCCATTGATTCCTAGAAGTATATTCCAGAAAAGGGAAAACAGTTGTGCAGAGGCACTGCAATAAGTATTTGTATTTTGTAACAGGGAAATCTTGGAAACAGCCAACATTTCTACTTCTAGGAAAGTGAATAAATAAACTGTGATATCCTTGTGCATAGGGAGTGGGGTTTTTCTGACAACAAAAAGGAACAACTATTCGAACACCCTGTTCAATGAACACTAGGACAATTCTGCTGTGTGAGAAGAAGCAACGTGTACCTCAGAAGTAGTCAACGGTGGAGCAGGCTGTGTGAAGCACATCGGTATATAGAAGTTAGAGAAGAACAGAAGAGCAGTTTTGGAAAGGGTTTGTGGTAACACTAATGAATAATGTAAGCCTTTATTGTCTTATTTTTAATGAGAATGCGCCAAGATCATCATTCATATGCCCAAATCTGTCAAAGTGTATACATATAAACACACAAACACACACACACACACACACACACACACACACACATGTAATATATATATATATATATATATATATATATATATATATATATATATATATATGGTGTGTTTATTTATTATATGCTAACAACACTACGAATGGCTATTTTAAAAAGATGAAAAATCGACAATGAAAGAGTAATTGACTGAAGTATCCTTAGAAAGGAAATACCATGTTTGCCTTACTTAAAAGAGTTTGCCTAAAAAAGCTGTATTTACCTAAAAAAGAATAGTTCATCTAAAAACTCTATAAATATATCAGGATAACAGTGTAAAAAGAAGAAATCACTACAACTATTTTAGTAGCTATTGAACTTGACTGAAATTTATTATTTGTTTATAATAAAGCACAATTTTGGTTAAAAAACTGAAAAAAAAAAACAGACAGGCTTCTCCTTGCCAAAACAGAACAAGTCTCTTTCTTAATAGCAAGGCAGGCTTAGCCTTACTAAAGAGGACAAAGATTTTCTTTTTTCCTTAAAAACTTAGTTTAATTCAGTTAGCAGTAAGAGAGTGGCAGCCTTTTCTTTCTTCATGTAATGATGATTGGAGCAAATATTTTATCCAGAATGAGTAAGTTCTTTCTGCACTGATACATGGACTTGGTATTTCTCTCTCTCTCTCTCTATCCCTCTGTCTCTCTCTTTCTCTGTCTCTCTGTCTGTCTCTCACTCTCTGAGTCTCATATATATATGAATGTGTATGTGAGTAAGTACATAATTATGTAAGCTGGGCCTAGCAGGTTTGAATAGAGATAAATGTGCACACAGTGAATCTTTATGTAAATTTATCTGAGTTTAATTCTCATTTGTATGTGTATTTGCTTGTGTGAAAGTTTATCTATCTTTCAATGTGACTCTCTTCTCTAGGCTCAATAGAAATTTATTCCTTCAATCTTGACAAAACCCTGACAAGCAACAGGTATCTGGACAGGAAAGGAAAGGCTATAGCAATTAATCCTTTACTTAATACCCTGCTGTTTATGATGAGGTACAAAATGCCAGAGACTGAAGTTTCCAGCATAACAGCAAATCAGGCTGGTCAGCTACAGTGACAAATTGACTTAGAGTTAAGATAGGTATGTATAAGCCATAGGTGTTCGGTTCAGTACATTTCCCCCAGTGCCCATGTGTTTGATGCTCTTCCCCAGTTTCTCTTCTATTAGTTTGAGTGTTTATGGTTTTATGTGCAGGTCCTTGACCCACTTGGACTTGAGCTTTGTACAGGGAGATAGATTAGATCCATTTCTATTATGCTACATGTTGACCTCCAGCTGGACTATCACCATTTGTGGAAAATGCTTTCCTTTATTACACTAGATGGTTTTAGCTCCTTTGTCAAAAATCAAGTGGGACAGGTATGTGGGTTCATTTCTGGGTTTCAATTCTATTCCATTGATCTATCTTCCTGTCTCTATAACAATACTATGCATTTTTAAAAATCATGGTTTCTCTATAATGAAGCTTGAGGTCAGGGATGGTGATTTCCCCCTGGAGGATCTTTCATTGTTGAGAATAGTTTTCCCTATCCTGGGGATTTTGTTATTCCAAATGAATGTGCAAATTGCCCATTTTAACTCTGTGAAGAATTGAGTTGAAATTTGGTTGGGCATTTTACTGAATCTGTAGATTGCTTAATGCAAGAAGGGCCTTTTTACTATTTTCAACCTACCAATCAATGAGCATGTGAAATTTTTCCATCTTCTGAGATTGTATTCAATTTCTTTTTTCAGAGATTTGAAGTTCTTGTCATACAGATTTTTCAATTGCTTGGTTAGAGTCACACCACAGTGATTTATGATATTTATGACTATTGTGAAGGGTATCATTTTCCTAATTACTTTATCAGACTATTTATAATTTGCATAGAGGAAGGCTACTGATTTGAGTTAAAAACAGAACACTGGAATCTGTTCAGGGGTACCAGTTGCATATGTAGATGAGTAAGGAATTATCTGCCATCAATGAAAAGAGAGGCCTTTGGACCATTGAAGACTGTAGGAGAATGGCATGGTTTTGAGTAGAGTGTAGGTATTTGGGAATGGAAATATCTTCATGAAAGCAAGGGAAGGTGTATTGGGAATGGGAGAGGTTGAAAGGGAATAACATTTGAGATATAAATATAGAGAATATCTAATAAAAATTATAGAAATGAAAATAGGTTTCCTTTTCTTGAAGGTAAGGTAATACATTGTAAATTTATTCATAAGTTATTAATTTTGAATGTGAAATAACATATTTGTGTATAAAATTTTACATGGAAGATTAAATTAGTTTATACAAATGTAAAAAAAAAAAAGACCAATTTCTTATGCTCTAAGATTAAAAATTGACAAATGAGACTTAATGAAATTGCAATAATTCTGTAAGGCAAAGGACATTGTTATTAGGACAAAGCAGCAACCAGCAGAATGGGAAAAGATCTTTGCTAATCCTACATCTGATAGAGGACCAATATCCAATATCCAGTATATACAAAGAACTCAAGAAGTTAGACTCCAGAGAATCGAAGAAATATATTAAAATGATTAAAAGAGATACAAAAGATTTCTAAACTGAGGAATATTGAATGGCTGAGAAGCACCTAAAAACGTGTTCAACATCCTTAGTTATCAGGGAAATGAAAATCAAAATAACCCTGAAATTTCACCTCACAACAGTCAGAACGATGAAGGTCAAAAACTCACATAACAACAGATGATGACAAGGATGTAGAGAAAGAGGAATACTTCTCCATTGTTAGTTATATTGCAAATTTGTACAACCACTCTGGAAAACAGTCTGGTGGTTCCTCAGAAAATTGGACATAGTACTACCTGAACACCCAGCTATTCGATTCTGGTCATAAACCCAAAAGATGCTCTAACATACAAAAAGGACACATGCTACACTATGTTCATAGGAGTCTTAATTATGATGTCATAATCTGAAAAGAACCTAGATGCCCTTCAATAGAGGAATGGTTAAAGTGTGGTATATTTTACAATGGAGTACTATGTAGCTATTAAAAACAACGACTTTATGAAATTCTCAGGCAAATGGATGCAACAAGAAAATATCATCTTAGTGAACTAACTCAATCACAAAAAACAAACAAACTAATAAAAAACCACCTGTGCGCTCTCTGAAAAGTGGATATTAGACCCAAAACTTGGAATACCCAAGATAAAATTCACAAACCATAAGAAACTCAAGAAGGAATATCAAAGTGCAGATGCTTCAGTTCTTCTTAGAAGGAGGAACACAAATATTCACAAGAGGGAATAAGGAAACAAAGTTTGAACCAGAAGCTGAAGAAAAGGTCATACAGAGTCTGCTCCCCCTGGTGATCTAGTCCATATACAAATACTAAACCAAGACAATATTTCTGAAGTCAAGAAGTACATGCTTACAGGAGCCTAATATAGCTGTCTCCTCAACAGGCTCTGCCAGATCATGACAAATCAGACGCAAATGCTCACAGTCAACCATTTAACTGAGAAGAGAGCTCCCAGTGGTGGAGTTAGAGAAAGAATTGAAGAAGCAAAAGGATTTTTAACACAATAAGAACAATACCAAGTAACCAGAGACTAAACCACTATCCATAGAGTAGAAATGAACAGACCCATAGCTCCAGCTGCATATGTAGAAGGGGATGGCCTTGTTGGGCATCGGTGGGAAGAAAAGCCAGTGGTCCTGCCATGGCTCAGTGGCCCAGGGTAAGAAAATGTCAGGGTGTGGAGTCAGGAAGGGGTGGGTAGGTAGATGGGTGAAGAAGTACCCTCATAGATGCAGGAGGAGGGGGCATAGGAATAGAGGGTGGGAGAAAAATCCTGAAAAAGGGATAACATTTGAAATATAAATAAAATATATCAAATAATAAAAATGATAGGTAAGCATATTATTTTTATACAACCACTCTAAATTTTTTTCTTAGAGCAAGTCTTATCCTTACCAATGCTCCTCTCATCAGCTTACCTGCAGGAAAGAAGCAAGAAATAAGTGGAGGCAAGACATTGTCCCGGGCATATTTAAAATACATACAATAAATAATTAAATTAAAAATAAGGTATATAAAAAAGCTCTGTCATGTATAAGTTTAACATTTCTAGACATTTTACTATCTTATTGATGTCTACTGATAGGATAAACACATAATTACCAGCTTTATTTTATCATAAAAGGACATTTTTCTCAGAAGTGGCAATTTATATAACCTTGCATAGAAATTTTCATGTATGGGTTGTATAAACCAGTAACCTCAAACTGATATGAATGGTCATAATAAGTATGAGGTTTTTTTTTAAATTTATAGCTTCAAGTTATTGCATGCAACATCACATTTTTCCTTTATCTTTATATATCAATGAGAATTTTTGGGAGACATATGCATAGTAATGATTTTTTATTAATCTTTTAAGAAAACAAGAAAGCAAATAGAAACTCCTCACTTGAGAGCTGTTTAATCTGGTATGCCTGTCAGTTCATTTTACAATGTTACTCTTAGTGCAAACCTATGATATTTGGGTATTTAGAATTCTATGCTGCAGTAAATATTTTTCCAAGGAATTCAGCAGTAGGAAAACAAAGATTGATAATGTTCTTTAAAATTTTGATAGATTTTGGAAATGGTTAATGTTACCTTCATTGAAAAGAAACCTTTCATTTCTGTGTTGAATGGGGCACAGAAAATGTTTCTTTACCACAGATAGTGTGTTTGAGTTGCCCATATATCAAAGACTGTAACATGTTAGGAGAAAATTGATTCCATGGGTGTATGTATTCAGGATGAAAACAATTCCTTTAATTTTACCCATTACTCTTTTTCTGTCCTAACATTTGGTCTAACTATGTCAGCTTTTTTTTTTTTTTTTTTTTTTTTTTTTTTTTTTTTTTTTTTTTTTTTTTTTTTTCTGAAGTGATAAATCAGAGGGCTTTTACAGATCTAAGTTCTTTAGAGATAACTCACACCTGGATAAAATGATGAAAAATATACATCTGAATATTTAAACATTTTCTGTTTTCTCTAAAACATGGGATCAACATACAATTTCTGTTTGTATGCATATAAATTTCATGAACATTCTCCAGTTATTAACAGAGAGATGGACCTGCACATAGCTTTACAATCAATATGACTTGTTAGCTCAGAAAATGCTGCTGTACAATCTTAACCCTCCTGTTTTGAATGGCTGATTATTGCAATAATATTGGATGTTAGTAAGCAGATTGAGATCCCAGTCACTATATCACCATCTCTGTAAGTGCAGTGCCACTGACATTTATGGAAAAACACATTTGAAATGTATGTTTTTTTTTTTTTATTTTAATTTTTCTCCCCCCTTTTCCTGCTAAGCCATCCATGCCCTGCTCTTCTTCTTCAAATTTATGACTTCTTTTTTTCACTAATTGTCAGGGCATATACAAGGTTACCACAGTAGTGATATCATTTTATATAATCACACTTTAAAAATCTTACAGTAAAATGTTTTTAATACTAAATTTTGTCTGGCCATTTCTTTGTCCTTCAGTTTCACAACATGTTTGGCAAGATAGGATTTAAAGAGTTTTTAAATATATTTTTGTGTTATTGCTCATAAGTACAATTTACATTTTTCTCCAAATTATTTTGAAGGTATGTTACCACTTTGAATGAGTTTTGAAGCTTGTATATGTCACTAAAAATCAGATTGCTATTTCATATCAGCAAATTATCTAACAGACTAAGAATAACATTTAGATAGCAGAAAATGGCAAGCAATCCTTTTACATTATTTGTGAGATTTCATTCATTTTTAGAGTTTTTATTTAATTCTTATCTCATAATATACCCTGCTTGTAGCACCCCTTCTCTCCTCTGCTCCCAGTCCCCTATCCACTTTTCTTCTCCCTTAGATAAACAACTCCTCCATTTTCCTTAAGAAAGGAGCAGGTTCCCCAATAAACCAAATTTAGCATTACAAGTTTTAATAAGTGTAGATGCATACCCTCATGTCAAGGCTAGACAATGCAACTTAGTAGAAGGAAAAATGTCCTATGAGCATGCAGAAGAGACAGAAACACCCAACTCACATTGTAGGAGTCTGACAAAAACCCTAAGCTAAAGAACCACAGCTTGTATTCAGAGGGCCTAGTGGGACAGAGGGAAGGAAAAGAAAAAACATATGAAACGAGAGGATTGAAATAGGCAATAGTTATCCAATGGTATATACAAAATTGGATAAAAATCATACCATTCAAAAAAGCCTGAAGCATAAAAAGATTGTCAAATGTAGATTCACACAAATAATCTAGTAAGATATTAACTGATTTTTTATTATTATCTTTGTTTTTATTTTACTGATTTCAGGCCTGTGTCATTATTTCCTTACATCTACTCCTCTAGGTTGTGTTTGGTTCTTTTTGTTCTCAAGATTTCAGGCGTGCTGTGAAGTTTCTAGTGTGAGATTTCACTACATTGCTCATGAAGTTGTTTAATGTTGTAATTTTTTTCTTAGCACTGTTTTCATTGTTCCCTAGATATTTGAGTGTATTGTGCATTATTTTTCATTAAATTCCAGAAAGGCATTGATTTCTTGATTTCTTTCTTGACCCAATGGTCATTAGATATTCAAATTCCACATTGTCTGTTTTTTCTATTGTTTAAGTCCAGCTTTAATCCATGATGGTCTGAAAAAAATACATGGCTTTATTAAACTTTTTTATATCTTTTAAAACTTGCTTTGTGGTCAAAATATAGAGTCGAATATAGAGAAAATTTGCTTGAAGTACTAAGAAGAAGGTATATTGTTTTGTGTTTAGTTGACATGTTTTGTAGATATCTGTTAGGTACATTTGAGTCATAATATCTGTCCCTTCTCTCTTTAGTTTCTGTCTAGATGATCTGTCTTTTGGTGAGGATGAAATGCTGAAGTCTTCCACTACTGTGTGGGGATCAGTGTGTGACTTAAGCTTTGGTAATGTTTCTTTTACAAATGTAGTTGCCCTTGTATTTGGTGCCTCGATATCCAGAAGTATGTCATCATCTTGGTGGATTTTTTTGCTTTTATAAATATGAAGTATCCTTCTTCATATCTTTTTATTAATTTTGGTTGAACATCTATTATGTTTAATATTAGAATGACTACACAAGTTGCTTCTTGAACCCATTTGCTTTGAAATTCTTTTTCTGCACTTTTCTCTGAGGTAGTATCTGTCCTTAATGTTGAGTTTTTTTTTTTTTTTTTTTTTTTTTAAGAAGCATAATGATGGCTTCTGCTTTCACATCAATTCTGTTACTCTTTGTCTTTCTGTTGTAGAATCGATTCTGCTGATGCTGAGTCCAGTGATTATTAATTCCTGTTATTTTGATTGTGGTGCTGGTAGTGTGTGTGTGTGTGTGTGTGTGTGTGTGTGCAGGTGTGCTTCCCTTCTTTTGTATTTTTTAGCATGAAATAATTTATTTCCCATATTTTCATGTGTGTAGTTTACCTCCATAGACTGAAGATTTTTTTTCTATTATCGTCTATATGCTAAACTTATGGAGAGATTATTTTAAATTTGGTATTGCTGAGAATTATGGTTTTCTTCAGCCTTCGTGATTGAAAGTTTTGTTGTGTATAGTCATCTTGTATAGCATTTTTGGATTTTTAGGGTCTGTAAGTCATCCCTCCGGGCCTTTTTAGATTTTACCATCTCTGTTGAGAAGTCATACGCAATTCTTATGAGTCTGCCTTTGTAAGTTAGTTGTCTCTTTTTCTTTGTAGCTTTTAATATCCTGTCTTTTATCTATATATTTAGTGTTTTGATTATAATATGTCAGGGGATTATTTTTCTAGTTCAATGTATTTGGTGTTCTATAAACTTTTTCACATTAATAGGCATAATTAGATTAAAGGTGGTATAAAATATGGGAAATTAGTTACAAAGTATTATAAGTGTTAGAAATTTACTGAAAAATCTTAGTTATGAAATTCAGTTTTACTTTTAATAATACAAATATTTTAAGTAGTACAGATTTATTATTGATGCTTTTATAAAGCATATCAAAGTTTTGACCATATTTTAGTGCCTTTTTATAACTGAAAAGTTATAATCATTGAAACTTGAGAATGCCCTCAAGGCTCCAATATGCAGTGTAGCATTAAGTAACATGTTTTCTATGCAGACTTTTAATAGGAATACATCCCATCAGGGAACAATGAAGTGCTGTGGTTTATACCAAAATGAGAATTTGAAGACTTCAAGATCCATGCTATTTATTCATTTACTTTCTCATAGGTCTTTTGCTCATATACTCTTTCTTCTTCCTCCGCTAGAGAGTTCACAGAGATCTGAAGGGTAGGAATTGATGGATCTGTCATATTTAGGACTTTGTGTTCCAAGGTCTCTCCCACTCAGCACATTGTCTATCTGTGGGTCTCTGTATTCTAATTTGATTGAATAGGAAGCATCCCTGATGGTAGATGAGCAGGGCATGGATCTCTGAATGTAGCTGGTAGGCTTTGATTAATTTTGTGGAATTTTTAACAGATTACGCAGATGTTTGTTTATTTTGTTCATGAATGCAAGGGCAGTTTGTCAATAAATATTTCACATATTTGCTATATCTGTGTGTACACTGAAACTGATGGTGCTTATATTTGTGCCTGATTCACCCATCATTTCAAAGTCTATTAGGTTAGTAGGTTGTAGTAAGGCTCACATGTAGATACTAATTTCAGTTTATTTGGAAATTGTGTTTTGTTTTATTAGGGATTTTACCTGTTTCTTGAGTGCCTGTAGGTCAGTATTACTTTTATCCTCTTTAGTTTACTAAAGTTCTTTTATTTATTCCAACAGTAATTAAAATTTTAAAATTCCAAATATCCTGATAATCAAAGCAAATCATTTCACCTATGAACCTCTATAAATTAAACAATGAAAATCAAACATACTAGGAAAGCTCAGTTTTACAGGCTTATAATCCCTAATACTCTGAATCCAAGAGGATTAAAACTTCAACTTCTATCTGGGCAATAAATCCACTGCAAGGTAAGGCTTCTCTATTTAGTGAACTTCTATGTCATTGTGAAAAGGTTTTAAAAATGATTATAGCAAACAATGTAATTTGTGCTTATTTGGCACTTGTATCTCTCATTCTCTCTCACTTTCTGTTTCTCTCTCTCTATCTTTCTATTCATCTATCTGTCCTTTTTCTTCTATCTAATATGAATCTATCTAATTCCTCTCTCTCTCCCTTACTCCCTTTCTTTCCTCCTTCCATCTCCCACCCTCCCTCCCTCCTTCTCTCTCTCTCTCTCTCTCTCTCTCTCTCTCTCTCTCTCTCTCTCTCTCTCTATATATATATATATATATATATATATATATATATATATATATATTCATCTATCTATCTGTCTGTCTGTCTGTCTATCTATCCTTCTATCTAGATCCTTTGAGTCATTTGATAAAAGATAACCAGTTATTATGAAAAATGTCTAGTCAATGCTGGGAAATATTGACTCCATCCATCTCAGCAACTATCAGTTTTCTATAACTCTTTATCTAGGAGTTGGGCTTGTAAAATTTTCCATTTCATTATTCATGCACTGCTTATAAGTTGCAGATAAGATGTATTAGCACACCTGTTTTAAAATAATAATAATAATAATAATAATAATAATAATAATAATAATAATAATAATAATAATCTCAATATGTTTAGTGGATATTTATTAAAACGTGTTTTCATATTTGATAAGTTAAATTAAAAACTCCAAATATTCAATTTTCTACATAAAAATAAAAATTTACATTTCAGATGATACTATACATACTTAGTGTAATTATTAATTTGTTTTAAAATAATACATATTCAATTAGAAATAATAAAACATTATTTTTCTTTGTTTCTGTGAGTTACAATTAAGCTTAGGAATGATTAAACAATAACAAACACATATTATACTCTATACAATGAGACTTTAAAATATTTTAATCTTCATATTTATTCTGGTTTATTCAACTAGCAACTGCATACATTGTAAATTACTGATGAATAGAAGTATTCCATTCTATCCTCTAGAGCATTGCACTTGGAAGTTAGGAAAATTTATTGAAATGTTATGAAATCCCAAAGCAAATGTTAAGAAGAAATCATCTTAACCTATCTGGGTAAAATATAATACAATGCCCATGGTCAATTAAATTTGATAGATACATATTGGTAGGCTTCATGTAGCATAGTTCTCAGAGGGCTTGTAGTTATTCATGCACAAATTCGATTTCCTTCACTTATTAGATGTACAACCTTGAGTATGACTTGAGTAAAACGTTAACTACTCTCCTTGTTTGTCTCATGTTTCCAAGATACTTTACCATTTTTTTGCCTTAAGTTTTCTTTGAACAAGGACAGTGGCTGCACAATTACTCTGCTCTTCTCCGGGTTCACATTATTATTTCATAGAAACACAACATGTCATGCACAGCGCAAGAAGGTTGAGCAAAGAGGTCAGATACATAAAATGCACAGCATGCTATGAATTTGTGAAGGTGATTCTATGTCCTGTTTTTAAAAATAAGCTAATAAAATTTACTTGAGCATTAAGTACATTTTCATATCTTATGAGCAAGAACAAAATGGGACTTAGGTGAAATTAGCATCCAGCCATCTGCTTTCTGCTGTGGCATGTAGGTTGCTGCTTAAGATTCTGCTCCTTCTGAATTTTACAAACTTGATATTTTCCCTTAAATTATATCTCTTATTGACAAGTGTCTGAATAAGTTTTTGTTAGGCTGAAACTCTTAACTCTTCCTCAGTGGATATTGATGTTTCATCTCTCTGAAATATAAGGAGTTCAGAGACCCAGTAGAAATATTTTTATGTCTATTACTTTTTAAAAGAGTGGTTCTCAACATGTGAGTCACCCCCCTTGGGCTTGCATATCTGATATCTGCATATGAAATTCATAACAATAGCTATGCATATTTATATTCATGACAGGAGCTAATTTTAATATTATAAAGTAACAATAAAATGATTTTATGGTTGCAAGTCACTGAAAGAGGAAGGTGTGTATTAAAGGGTTGCAGCAGTCTGAATGTTGTCAACCTCTGCTTTAAAGCCTCCTATCTAATGGAATTAATCATGAATAATGATCATCAGATAATTTCAAAAAACAGGAAGCCCAAGAAAATGGCAAAAACTCCTCTGAGTCAAATCTTTGTGCTCACTTTATCTACCAGTACAGTCCAGAATAATAAATATATATTGAACTAGAAAATTAACCCTGATGGTATAAACTGTGAAAGTTAGTGTTTTCTTTTTTTTAAATTTGACATTGGGATATTAGAATTCTAATCTTAAAAGTATTTTTAAAATATCTTTTAAATATTTTCAATATATAAGCTACTGTACTGGCTGGTTTTGTGTCAACTAGACACAAGCTGGAGTTGTCACAGATAAAGGAGCCTCAGTTAAGAAAATGCCTCCCTGACATGCAGCAGTAAGGCATTTTTTCAACTAGTGATCAAGGGGGAAGGGCCCAGCCCATTGAGGGTGGTACCATGCCTGGGCTGGTAGACCTGGGTTCTATACTGAAGCAGGCTGAGCAAGCCAGGGGAAGCAAGCCAGTAAGTAACATCTATCCAAGGCCTCTGCATCTGCTCCTGCTTCCTGACCTGCTTGAGTTCCAGTCCTGACTTTCTTTAGTAATGAACAGCAATGCAGACATGTAAACTGAATAATCCCTTTCCTCCCCAACTTGCTTCTTGGTCATGATATTTTGTGCTGGAATATGAATTCTGACTAAGACAGCTACATTATTTGATTTTGTATTTTTAATGAAATCACACTATTAATACATATACAAAAATATTAAATCTTATAACAACTGTAGCATGAAAACCACAGCTGGTTGCAATGTGTAGATCAACAGATCTTCACAATCCCAGCTTTAGTTAGTGCATCTATATCACTGTTTCTGCATTTATAGCTCAGAGCACATCATGGAAGAGAGGCTAGAAAGAATAGCATCCATAATAAAAGGGTGACTGTTGTGAAACACTCCCTCTTAGAAATGACTACATAAATAAGACCAAAATATTGGCAGTGTCAATGGACTTGCCAATGTGGAAGGGCAAAAATTCATGGGATTCTAGCCCTAGACAAAGACAATCTGGCAACTGTTGACTGCTGGGAGAAGGAGGATAAAACCTTCTAATGAATGAGCTCACTTACTGATTGTTCAGTACAGAGCAGGCACATTTAAACAACATATACACAAGCAATAGTAACTGATTCAATTAGCTGGGTATACATACATACATACATAATATATGTGAGTATATATACATATATACACATATAAATTGAAATTTATAAGCAAAAACATATTTGCGAGAACACTTACACACATAAGTAAGAAATAAGAAATAAGTGATAGAAAGAAAAGACCCATAACATAAAATAAAATCAATTCAAAAAACATAAAGTTGTAGGTGTATCTATAAACCTAGGAAGAGTAAAATGAATGGCAACTAATAAAAAAATAGCTCTCAATATTGATGTCAAATAAGTAAGTATTCTATGTTGTGATAAATGCAAATTGCAGCTTTTATTTATAAGGTTAAAATGGAATTTTTGAAATATTAGATAATTTCAAGATGTTTTTCACTACATTATATATATATTTCATCAAAACAAGATATTTCAATTATTATCATTATCATTTTTATAGCAAAAACTTAAACATTTTCAAATAGAAATTGTTTAAAACTTTACTAAAAGTTTAAATATCTGCTCATACTTACCCGAGATCTTCTTTCCTTCACTTCTAATATTATATGTAATAGATATTTAGCAATCTCATGAGGTCTCATTTATCAATTCCTGATCTTAGAGCATAGGCCACTGGTGTTCTGTTCAGAAAATTTTCCTGTGTGCCTTTGTGTTCTAAGCTTTTTCCCACTTTCTCTTGCAATAGTTTCAGTTAGACCATCTGAAGCTCATAAAGAAGGAGGCCAAAATGTGGAAGCCTCAGTTTTTCTTAAAAAAATAAGAAATTGGGAAAAGGGAAAATTGTGTATTTATCATATATTATTATGTAACAAATTTTGTGAGCCCTAATAATATTTTATAAATAAATTAATAAAAATACTTCAAAAAAGGAAAGTTGAAATCTATTATGCCAGCTTCAATACCCAGGACTCTTGTATATGCTGAAATGCATTTTTAAGATTTGTTGTTAAAAATTTTTTTTTAATCAGAAGATAAAAAATAGATACTTAGATTTACTCTGTGTGAGTGAATGGAATTTGATTTTGGTTATTTGTTTATGGGGTCCTGCATCTGCTCTACCACAAGGCTTTGCTACTCTGGAAGGCAGTACCCTGAAAGTTGACCAGGCTTACCCCCACACCATCTCCAGGAGGGTGTCAGGCCATAGCAAGCCCCAGGACACCACTCCAGGAGTGGGGAAGTACAATTCTATGAGAGGTCTACAAAGATTACAGTATTAGCCATTTACTTTACATAAGTGAGAAAGGAGAAAGCATCACTTGCTTATCTTCTGGGACTTGGATAAGTGTTTTTAAAAGGGAGCATAAAATGCTAAAGATTGAGAAGTCAGAAATGAAATGTTTCAGTTATTAATTGAACAAATTTATGAATTGATCATGAAAACTAGTATCTATTCCATCTTGTTTTCTATAACTTTGCAGAAGTGTGTCTTTAACAGCAATTTCTATGTTGTAGTACATTCATCATTTTCAGTTTGTGGTTTTCCCTTGTGCCATTTATTTCAAATACTATTTCATACTCATTTTTCTGTTCATTTGTATTATGTTCCTTAAGTGGTACAAAAGGATATTACTTCAAGAGACTGACAAGGAAATTTGTCTTACAGCTAAATTTATTATTATTTTCATATTGCTGATATAAAAATTGTTATTTATATAGTGGCTCAAAATATGTCTTATTCATAATTTCAAAGTCTTAACAGATAGCAGGGCTAAGTTCACTTATATGGGAAGAAAAATAGGTAGGTGCGTGAACTTTACTTCTTCCAAATTTGCATGTATTTCATGATGTTTGGTACCCTTTTCAGGTAACTCTAATTTTCTTACACATTTAGGGTAGTTTCTATAGCACAAAGATACTTATAACTAAACTGACAGTACCTAAGATGAGCCAGGAGATTCTATATTAAGATGCTTAAGGTGCTCTTGTGAGCAGGACAATTTCAATAGTTGCAGGTCTGGAGCTTGAAACAAAGCCTCATTAAATTGATAGAAGTTTGGATTTCTAGAATGCACAAATGATATAACACAATTCATCTTTATAATTTACGTATGTATTTTCTAATAAAATAATCACAAAAAAGGCAGGATAGAAGTAAGAATGCGATTTCGCAAATGTTAAGGCCTGGTGAGTAGGAGATCAGAGGAGCCAGGAGGCAGAGAGATCTCTGCCAAGTGCGCACAGAAAGCACTCCCTGCCCTGCCTGATCCAGGGACCAGGAAACCTGCATTGGGACCTCTGTTTCCACCCAGTGGCTTTGGGGCGAACAGGGCTTAGCACATCTGCCACTTCAACTAGGAGTTATGGCCTGATGAGAAGGGGATCTGAACAGCCAGGGAGCAGAGAGATCTATGCTGAGTGCACACAAAAAGCTTGCCCCTGTCCTGCCTGATCCAGGGACCAGGAACCCAGGATTGGGACCTCTGTTCCCACCCAGCCTTACACAGAAAGTGCGCCCCTGCCCTGCCTCATCCAGAGACCAGGAACCCAACATTGGAAACTCTCTTCCCAACCGGCTGCATTGGGGCAGAGAACATGGCTTGGACTTTCAACCACCAGGACCAGTGGAGATCCAGAGACACAGACCAGGTACAAGGAAAAGGCAAGAACATATCACGGACAACAAGATGGCAAGAGGAAAGCGAAAGAGCGTATCCCAAGGAAACCAAGACAACCTGGCAAAACTAGTACCCACCTCTCCCACCACAGCAAACATTGGAATGCCAAACACTCCAGAAAAAGAAGACTCACACCTAAAATCATACCTCAAGACGCTGATAGAGATACTTAAACAAAATGGGAAGAAAAGCAAAAAGAACCAGAAGCCTTTAAAGAGGAAAGAAGAAAATCACTCAAAAAACTAAAAGAACTAGAGAAAAACAGAACCAAAGAGATGAAGGAATGGAAGAAGGAATTTAAAACAGAATTTGACACAATAAAGAAAACGCTAAAAGAGATAACCCAAGAGGTAAATCACCTAAAAAAGAAATCAGGAGTCACAGAAGCAATCATTTCCAATAGACTACAAGAGATGGAAGGGTGAATCTCAGGGGCCGAAGACAATATTGTAAGCATAGACAAAACAGCCAGAGAAGATGCAAAAAACAAAAAGCTCCTAACCCAAAATGTCCAGGAAATCCAAGACACAATGAGAAGACCGAACCTATGGATAATAGGAATAGAAGAGGGAGAAGAGTATCAACTAAGAGGAACAGTAAATATCTTCAACAAAATCATAGAAGAAAACTTCTCTACCCTTAAGAATGAGATGACCACGAGCATAAAAGAAGCCTTCAGAACTCCAAATAGGTTAAACCAGAAAATAAATTCCTCCCAAAACATAATAGTCAAAACACCAAGTGCCCAAAGCAAAGAAAGAATACTAAAAGCAGTAAGGAGGAAAGGTAAGATAACATATAAAGGCAGACCAATCAGAATCACACCCGATTTCTCAAAAGAGACTAGAAGAGCCTGGACAGACATCATGCACTCCCTAACAGAGCACAAGTGCCAGCCCATGTTGCTATACCCAGCAAAACTATCAATGACCATAGATGGAGAGATGAAGATATTTCAAAACAAATCTAAATTTACACAATATCTGAGCACAAACCAACAATAAAATGAATTATAGGTAGAAAACCCAATACAATGAGGGGAACTACATCCTAGTAAAAACAAAAAAACTCCTAAGCAAGAAAACCAAAAGAAAAGAGACACAGACACAACTCAACATACAAAAGCAATAATAGTAGGAAACAGAAACCACTATTCCTTGATATCTACTAACACAAAGGGTCTCAACTCCCCAATAAAGAGATATAGGATATCAGACTGGATACATAAACAAAAAAATCCATCATTTTACTGCATACAGGAAACTCATCTCAGGGACAAAGACAGACACTATCTCAGAGTAGAAGATTGGGAAAAAAACTTCCAAGCAAACAGCCCCAAGAAGCAAGCTGGAGTGGCTATTCTAATATCGAATAAATAAAATATCTAATATTGAATAAACCAAAAGTTATCAAAAAAGATCAGGAAAGACACTTTTTACTCATTACAGGGGAAATCTGTCAAGAGGAACTCTCATCCTTAACATATATGCTCCAAATACAAAAGCACCCACATTCATAAAAGAAACCTTATTAAAGCTGAAAAAATATATTTCACCCCACACAATAATAGTGGAAGACTTTAATACCCCACTCTCACCAATGGACAGATCATGGAAACAGAAACTGAACAATGACACTGTAAAACTAGCAGAGACTATGAACCAACTGGAATTAATAGATATCTACAGAACATATCATCCTAAAGTATAAGAATACACCTACTTCTCAGCACCCCATGGCACCTTCTCGAAAATTGACCACATATTTGGACACAGAATGAGCCTCAATCAATATAAGAAGATTGAAATACTCCCCTGCATCCTCTCAGATTACCATGGTCTAAGGCTGTTCTTTAACAGCAACAAAGACAAAAAAGCCCACATACACATGGAAACTAAACAACGCTCTTTTAAACGATAGCAGGGTCCAAGAAGATAAAGAAAGAAATTAAGGATTTTCTAGAATTCAATGAAAATGAAAACACAACATACCCAAACATATGGGATGCAATGAAAGCAGTACTGAGAGAAAAACTCATAGCCCTGAGAACTTCCAAAAAGTAACTGGAGAGAGCATACATCAGCCACCTGACAGCCCAGCTAAAAGCTCTAGAACAAAAGGAAGCAGATACACCCAAGAGGAGTAGACAGCAAGAAATAATCAAAATTAGGGCAGAAAGAGACCAAATAGAAACAAAAAGAACCATTGAAAAAATCAACAAAACCTAGAGCTGGTTCTTTGAGAAAATCAATAAGATTGATAAACCCCTAGCCAGACTAACTAGAGGATAAAGAGAGAGTATACAAATTAACAAAATCTGAAAGGAAAGTGTAAACATAACAAATGAAACTGAGGAAATTCAAGAAATCATCAGATCCTACTATAAAAGCCTATACTCCACAAAGTTGGAAAATCTGGAGGAAATGGATGAATTCCTAGACAGATACAAGATCCTAAAGTTAAACCAGGACCAGGTAAACCATCTAAATAATTCCATAACACCTAAAGAAATAGAAGAAGTCATCAAAAGCCTTTCAACCAAAAAAAGCCTAGGTCCAGACAGGTTCAGTGCAGAATTTTATCAGACATTTATTGTGGACATAACACCAATACTCTCCAAACTATTCCACAAGATAGAATCAGATGGAATAGTACCTAACTCATTTTTTGAGGCTACAATAACCCTCGTTCATAAACCACACAAATACTCTACAAGGAAAGAGATCTTCAGACCAATCTCACTTATGAACTTTGATGCAAAAATACTCAACAACATCCTTGCAAACCTAATCCAAGAACACATCTTCTTTTATTGGTTCAAGTCACCGTTTTTCTTGCCATGAAGGAGTTTACAAAGATCGGCAGAAGATTAAGCCTAAAAGGGTTGAGATGTGACTTTCTTCTATGCGGAAGGTTTAGGATGCTCCTAGCCGTGTAGTTTTTTTCTTGCTCTTCTTTTGAGAGTTTGGAGATACTATTCTGTCAAATATTTCTCTGATTTGCCATTTTGTATGCCACTTAATTAGACATCACTTTCAAACATGTTTTCTTTTTCTTTCTATAAGCTAACTTTACCTTTAATGTTTAGTATTGAAGGTCTATGATCCATCCAACATATTAAAGGTATGTGTAAACTCACAAACTGTGTAAAGTTTAAAAAAAAAAAAACATTATGCTCAATCCTTACACACTAAGAAAACGTTGACTAATTCCGGGTTACATCCTGTTTTGCATGTTTTTTTGCTCGTTGTAACTAGTAAGATCTTAATGCAGAGTATCAAACCTTAAAAAAATGCTTAAAATTTTGTACATTCATCTTTGTTTTTTAAAATAAAGTTGTTCAATAAAAAAAGAAGTAAGAATGCATTTCTTATGTGGTTATATCAAACACATATTTTCTACTCTAAATATCTCTTCTCTGTGCCTAACACACAAATGTCTAGAAACAGTTTGAGTGCTAAATTAGAACTTTGAGGGGGTAATAACCATATCAGAAAATGAGATCCTTTAGATCTTTCATTGTGTTGGAAAATGACAGGTTTCTGATGCTCTTCATGTTTCCAAATATGAACAAGGTAAAATTAGTGAAAACAACTACTTTTTAGTTGAGACAGTGCTCCTGTCTATTAATCGTGTAATAAAATATTTTCAAGATCCTTAGTTTTTCATTTAAATGTATATTGAAAGAATATTTATACTATATTTATTCATATGATTTTCCTTAATATCATAAGTAGAAATACTGGATAGTTTTTTGCCAACCTGCTACAGTCTAAACTCATTGAGAATCAGAATTTTCAACTAAGGAAATTTTCTTATTACAATCTCAGTAATAGAAGCTAAAAATAATTTAATAGATAAGATTCAATTATATATTCAAAATAATTATTTTTTCCAGAAATACAGTGAGAGAACTTATAATTGTTTGAAACTAGTAGTGTTAGAATGTTTTTAGTATTTAAAATGCATACAAGTAAATAAATAACATAAAGTTATTTATAGTAAAATTAAAATCCTTTTATTTTTATATGAGATAAATATTTTTATCACAGATCAAGTTTTCAGGAGATGTCATAAAACATAGATTGCAGGTCCCAGAGTAATGTCTTTCTATATTACTATATGTGTGTTAATTAAATTGTCTATTATCACTTGAATAAAAGATAATATTTACACTAGCACAGGCCTGTTTGTGAAACATAAAAAAATGGTAATTACTTTTAGAAGTGAGCTTAAATAATTACTGATCATTGTTAGATCATTTCTTTAGCTTACTATTCAAGAATATACCTTTTTCTTTATAGGATAATCAACATATTCTCCATGATTTACCTTTGGAGTTCAATGAAGATCTTTTCATTCATGTCTTGGAATCTGAAAATAAAATGGGGTGTTACCAGAATATTTCTGAGTTAATTACATTTTCTTTTTTCCTATACATATTAGCATAAATCTAAAAAACAATTGCCTCACCTTCCCATCATGTACTACTCTAGTATGTTTGATATGTTTATTTTCTTTTTTGTTGATATATGCATATATATATATATATATAATACATATTTGTTTCATTCATCAAATTTGCTTCTCAAGTACTTTCTTTAGTTAAATACAAAATAAATGAGTTCAAACATTCTCAAAAGAAATCTAACTGAAGTCTTTTTGTTCAGCCAAAACAAAATTAATGAATGTTCTCTCTGCATTTTATAATCAAGCTGTAATTGTCTGTGTAGCAGTTCAATTTAATAACAAAGAAGCAGGCAATATAAGTTATAAAAATTAATTAATTAATCACTTGCTGAGTAATAAGCTAAAGCTTCAATTTTGTAAAAAAGTAGTATTTGAGTAACTACTTTACCAAGAGAAATATATCAATTATTTCCCAAGTTATATTATGATCAAATAACATGCTTTCTTTTTGTTTGAAAAAAGTGTTCATTCTTAGAGAATTCTTTATATAATATTTGAATTATGTCAACCTCGTCTCACAACTATGTGTAGATAAACTCTCTATTCTAGGATTTTACTTCTGTGAACAGACACCATGAACATGGAACCACATTATTATTATTATTATTATTATTATTATTATATTTAATCATTTTTATACTTTGTGTCATTATATAGGTCTCTTTATGAGAAAGAGAAACACTTCTCCACTGTTGTTGGGGTTGTAAACTGATAAACCACTCTGGAAATCAGTCTGGCGATACCTCAGAAAATTGGACATATTACTACCTGAAGACCCAGCTGTTCCACTTCTGGGCATATACCCCAGAGACACTTTAATATACAACAAAGATACATGCTCCATAATGTTCATAGAAGCTCTATTTATAATAGCCAGAAGCTGGAAAGAACCCAGAAGTCCTTCAGTAGATGAATGGATATAAAAATTGTGGTACATTTACACAATGGAATACTACTCAGCCACCAGAAACAATGACTTAACCAAATTCTTAAGAAAATGGCTGCATCTAGAGAATATCATCCTGAGTGAGATAACCCAGTCACAAAAGAACAGACATAATATGCATTCACTGATAGTGGGATGCTAACCCCAGAGGCTTGCACTCCCCCAGAAACAACTCACAGACTGTATGAAGTCCAAGAAATAAAGAACACAAAACAAAACAACAACCAAAAAAAAAAAAAAAAAAAAAAAACTCATGGCAAATCCTTACACACCAAGAACATATTGACAAATTATGGGTTACACCCTTTATTACATATACTTTTTACTCATTGTAAGAAAAATAAAGTAAAGAAAAAAAGAAGAAAACATGGTCATTTATTTATTTGTTTGTATGTTTATATTGGGGTTTTGCATTGATTTCCTTACTTGAAATATATTGCATATGCTTACATCGTGCCATACAATAAAATTCACCCTCTATCCAAAGACTTTTAGGAGATAAATTATTGTGGAACAACCAAATACTCCACAGATCTTATGGACCTGAACACCAACCATTGAGCATGCATTGAGAGGTCCATGGCTCCAATTGAATAAGCAGTAAAGGATAGCAGTATCTGGCATCAATGTGAGAAGAAGATTTTGGTCAAAGAGAGAATGTTTGTCCAATGTAGGGAAATGCCAAGGCACTGAGGTAGAGAGGGTGATTGGGAGCTAGTGCACCTTTGTGAAGACAACTAGAGGGGTAGGGAGAGATGGGAGCGAGTTTGGCAAAGGGAATAATATTTCAAATGTAAATACAGAGAGGATCTAATAAAACATTTTTAAAAAGAGAGATAAATTATGGAAGAACAATAAACTTTATTGAGTGTTGCTTCATTTTCCTATGGTAGTTAAATACTTTACAAATGGCTTTTGAGATGGTGCCTTGACTATAAAATTTATTATATGGATTTATCAATGGTTTTAAATAAATGTGGTAAAACTTGGATAATTATATTTTGTATTTTCTGTAATGCTTCACTTTTTATTTATCAGCAAATTAATTTATTGTAACTTCTAATGCAATTCTCTGTATGGTCTTAGATTATTATGGAAATATAAAAATACTTATCAATGGGGAAACATTACTAAAGTTTTAAGATTATTATCATTGTAATTTAAAGTGGGAAACTGAAATGTAGTGGTGAAAGCATGTTGTTTGAAATAATAAAGATTACCATCTTGTAGAAAACAAAGTTTAGCTCAGACAGAATATGAATCACATAATATTACATTTTCCTGTACTCAATATTTATTTTATTTTGAAAGCACTGTAAAATTTGCAAACTTACATTTTTCAACATATTTTTGTTAGGGATAGAACTTTTGAGATATAATTATGCATACTAGAAATAATACTCAAACATTGTAACATGAAGTTCATATTGCTATATTATTTAAGATCATTCCTAAATTTTTCGAACAGTACATGTGTAAAATTCAGATAAATTTATGCATCTCAGAAAAATTTAAGGTATTGTAAATGTGTAAGTAAAGACAAATTATAAGATAGTGATTAATTGATGCTAATGTTTTCACAGATATAAACAGGAACTTTTTATAAGTTCAAATCAGTGGCTATTTATATAAAATTATTTTACATAGTTATTTGATGTTAAGTTACTATTTAAATGTCAACGGAATTCAGTAACAAGTGTTAGGTGGCAAATGCTACTTAGGACACTCTGTGTATTCTTTTTTTTTAAGATTTATTTAGTTTATGTATATGAGTACTTAGTCACTATCTTCAGACACACCAGAAGAGGGTATCAAATCTCATTACAGATGGTTGTGAGTTACCATGTGGTTGCTGGAATTTGAACTCAGGACCTCTGGAAGAACATACAGTGCTCTTAACATCTGAGCCATCTCTCCAGATGCCCCTCTGTGAATTCTTAACAACTAACATATTGATGAAGATTTATGTATATCTATGTATAATATAAAATATACAAATAAATTCCCCAAATATTTTCTGAAAATGCATATTACAACAAACTATTATGAACTAAAATATATGGAAGCATTTAATAAGAAACATTAATCAAATAATTTAATATATTAGAATGTCTGACCACAAAATATCTTACCACAAATTTTATGTGGCATAGAAATCATAATTCATTTTCATGTATTATTGGATGTATCCTAATATTTTAAAAAACATAATCAATATTTAAGATTTTCTAAGATAATTTTCAGAGGGAAAGCCACAGAATTAGAAATTTACTTTGGAAAAAACTTTAACTCATCGTAATTTTTTCTTCAAAATTACATTTGAGTGTGTATGTGTATGTGTGTGTGTATGTGTGTGTATGTGTGTGTTTGTGTGCTCATGTGCTTGTCCATGTGCTTGTGCATGTGTGTCTGTCTTAGTCTAAATCTTGGTGTGTGTCTATCATATACTAAGCATGAGATATTGGAGGTGATCAGACAAGTTTCTGAAATCAATTTTTCATCATGTGTGTACTGAGAAACAACCTAAGGCCAGCAGGCTCTGAGGCACTTGTTTACCCACTGGTCTCTGTTAAATCTTTTCTAGAACTGTACTAATTGGGACCAATGCCTTGAGAGATGGCTACTTGTTTGTTCTAAGAAATGCTTGTTCAAGATACATCTAAAGACAGCGTTTTTTTATGGTGGCTTAGGCACTTTTTTGAGTATAATTTATTTGACCAAATGATTTGTTCATCTTAAAAGAATAATCTACTTACCTGTACACTCTGCCTACTTAGCAAATAGCACTTTAATTATTAAACCTTAATTTAAGCTTTTTATCTTCTTCTCACTATTGTATCTACTCTATTGCAAAATCTGCCCATGGTCATTTAGAAATTCAAATTGGGCAGGCATACCTTGAAATACTTCAGTTCAAAGCTTCTCTGTGTTTTTTCAACACCATTTTTCCTTTTTATGGTATTAGTGATTCTAAGTCATGACTTTGTTCTTTTTATCCTGATGCAGCACTTATAAACCCAACCTTTTTGGTCAAAGATAACACTTAGAAAATCATAATGATTATAATTAATTTATTTATTGATCACATGCCTTAATTGTGTATATATATTTTAAATCTATGTTTTGTGAAGGTTGAAGGGAACATCCTGAAAAGCAGCATATTTAATACAGTGTTTCAGTCTTCTTAGGAATTATTATACAGTAGTAAAATCAATTTACCAATTGAACTATCTGGAAAAAGTATTAGATGGGAATTAAATAAATCATCTTGGCCTATGACAATGTGATTGGAGGATTGTCTTGACAGATCTGAGAAGATAAATGTAGGGACATTCCCTAGACAGTTATACTGAAAACAGTCTAGCAGAAAGAAAGCAACTAGATTTGCTCTCCTCATTTTCTACCTGTTCCTTACTATAAATGTTATACAAATAGTTACTTTGTTATGCCTTAATTTCCTCAGTAGAAGTTCAATAAACCTTTTCTCCTATGAGATTTTCTGGATATTTTATTATAGCAGCATAAATAAAACTATAATAAAAGATTCTATGGTTTGAGAATCTATAGAATTTAAGAGACTGACTTATAATAAATACAGTCAAAGCTAAATATTCACTTAAATCTCAGCTGCCAATATATCAGGTACAAGAAAGATAAAAATTTGATGCTATCTGTGTTACTAGGTGTTCTTCATGCATCTGACAAGCTAGCCTCCTGTTCTTATTGATTTGGTAATCATTTCACTTTCATGAACATATTCATGAGGTGCAATAACATGTCAGTATCAAAAGGCCTCTGTACAATATGAGTTAAGATGCACTTTTATGTGCAAAGTTCCTGCCCAAATTTCCAGGACTCAGGAGGCAGAGATAGGATCTGAGGCAAGCCTTGGAAGTACAAACCAAGGGTCTCTCAAAAAACTGACAAGTAGAGATGCGGATCAGTGCAGGCTCCTGCCTAACCTGTTTGGTCGATGACATAAAATTATGCAGCAAGAGCAAAGCACATGTAAGAAGATTATTGCACTTAATGCAATATATGCTATTGGTAAAATTTTCATACACATATAACATAATATGGGCACATTCCTCCTTTGGAACTTACCCACTTTGTGTTTGCAAATAATTACACCTTTATCTCCATTCACATTAATCTTTAATCTAAAGTGTGTATATGGGAGAAAACATGATAACTACCAATGGATAGCTTAATTTTGATCAATATGGTGTTTAATAGTTGACTGAGCATCTTTTAAACTTTTTTTTATGGATAAATGGAGTACCATTGTGGAACATATGGTGTTTGGATAGATACTACAATCCTTTTTTAATCATCAAAAATTGTAATTAGAATTTATGCTTACACTTGTAATTAAAAACTTCCTGTTTCTCTCCTTCTAGCCTCTCCCATGAACTTCCAACCCTCTCAAAAATTCTCTCCCTTTTATTTTTATTTCTAATTAGATCTTTTCCTTGCAATCTTACTGCAGAATTCTGATCACATTGGTCTTTTAATCTTCCCATCTCTTCGTTGTGAGAATGAGTAGTAGACATATTAATCAAGGCTGTGCACTCTAGTTACAGCTGTTCTCTGCATTTTTACAACTTACGTCTTCCTATAATTGTCTCTGTTTTATGCAAAAAGAAGCTTCTTTCGTGATTGGTGAGAAGTATGTTTACCTATGAGCATAGTGATGATTATTTGAAATGTAGTTAAGAATTGCACTGGATAGAGAAATTGGTCATATTAGTTGCTTCTCTAAGGTCTGTATCCTCACTAGTCCCAGATAGTTAGCTACCTATTCCATGACTAGACACTATTTCATATTTGTTAAACACACCTTAAGTCTTATCATACAGCTGTTCTTTTCTACCACTATTACACCTTTGGGAATTTTGTGGTCATCATTGTCAAGCGTATGTGATACAACCTCGTAGAACTTCTCATTTTCTTTCCTCTTAAACAGTTTAAATGGCATCTTCTAGTACTTTGATATAATCTATTTTTAATATTATTTCAGGTAATAACTGTGTTTTGGAGATTAGTCCAAAATGCAAAGGGCATCCCAAGTGGAGACAGCTTCTCTGTACAAAAATCTCCAATCTACCAGATCATTACTGAAAGACTCATAGAGCCAAGAGGCATCAAGAGACACCAGAAGCAGCGCACTGAGTCTTCTGGAATGACTGATTTTGGTTTTCTTTCATTACTATGTTATTACAAACAAGAACATCTCATGTGTTGGCCAGTCTACATCGAAAAGTCTAATAAAAATGTAGGACCCATTTTGATGTAGAGAACACCTACTTTATCATTGCTAGGGAGTTTAGATACCCCTATGAGGGTACCAGAAACAGATGCTGAAGCCTGAAAATAGTAATTCTTGCACGATCATGATTGTGGTTGTTAAGCCTGCACTACAAAGTAAAGCATATGCTTTGGATATTTAGTTAACCCTAAAATTTCATACTGACTTGGAACATCAGTAATCCTGCTGAGCTTAACATAATATAAAGTACAAGAAGCCAATTGAACAGAAGTTAGTTTGTGTGGAATTCAAATAGTCTTTCATTCTTTCCAACAAGTTCTATATCATTTAAAATAGCCTTGACAATATGTATAGACTCTGTATAGTGATCACTATTAATTTACCTAACATTGCTAGAACTACATTTTTCATTAGGTGCTCCATAGGCGGCTGAAAGGATGTTTTCACTTACACTGCTTATTTCCAACTTCAGAATTTTTTCCTGCATTTTCATGGAGCCACTTTTCCAATTTTAAAGGCTGTTGTTTGTATAGATGGCTTTACATGATTTAGAGAAAATTTAGTCTGTATTTCTTTTTGCAACACGCAAAATAATACTTGAGATGCAGAGGTCATTTTGTTAGGAGTGATAGGAAACGCTTTTTTTTTTTTTTTTTTTTTTTTTGGTTTGTCAAATCTGATTTCCCAGAATTGTCTTAACAATTTCTTGCTAGCACATATTTATTAGTGTTTGTGCTGAACAATATTACGAATAACCACAAAGTTAGCATTTTCTTCTACAATATATTTGTTCCTGAAACTAACTTAAATAATACTTATACAGAACCACAATTTAATCATCAATAAAAACATCAATTTTCTCCCACAACTCATGAAACAAAAGCATAAATTATATGTGAACTCAAGTAGGTCCCATCTTGCAAAATCTATACTTAAATATAGATTCAGCAATCATAAAGCCAATCTGAACACAATACCTTGGCTCTGACAATCTGATGTTATTGCAGAAAGTCAAATGCATTTTTTATTCTCCATTTACAGGAAGAATATTCATGTAACAATAATAGCAAACTATATTTCTGTTAGTGGCTGGTCAGAAAATCATGATATATAAGCACGCAAATGCAGATAAATGTATGCGTGTATGTGTGTGTGTGTAGGTGTGCATGCATGCTTATGTGGTGTGGATCAAAGCATTGTCTTTGTATATACTCATCTAGCACTGTAACACTGGGATAAGTATTTGGCCCAATATTTATGGTTAATCATCCTGAGATAGGAAGATACATATTTCTCACAATAGTCATGTTCCATTCATTCAATAAAGCTAATATTAGATTCAGACCAGGGTTAATATGTAAAGTGTACAGGGATGATATATACTAGTAAACATTCTAAATTATCTGGCATGTTCCTAATTCCTGGTATCAGTGAAATCTGAGTCTCTGGACTGTTAAAATTGTAACTGCTCATAGTAATTTACAATTAGAAAATTTGAATGGTGATAACCATTTGTCTTCTTGCTTTTGAAATTTTGTATTATACATAAGAATACTGTATGACTTGTATAAAAACCTCCAACTCCAATATAATTTGTGTAATTAGCCTAGAGATTAAAATGTGTGCATGTACATATTTATTTATGATAGTAAAGATCTGCTTAAATTTGATTTTGTCATTGATAAACCAGAATATTTTCTATGTTACCACTGGATAAAATACTCTGTGTTCATCCATAGACTCCTTTCTGTAAGTAGTACTGTACTTTATCACTCATCTCATATTTGTTATTTAAATTTCTTCCAGAATGTCCAAAACTTTTGTCATATAAAATGTATATTATTTTTATACTTTAAAATAAATATTAAAAATGAATGTATACTTTACTTTCATTATAAAATTGGAAATTAAAATAATAAAATTAAAATGTATAAGCTGCCTTTTTATAACCCTTGGAGATTCTGAAATGAACAAATTTTTAAATATAGTGTACATGCTTATTGGTAGATAATAATTCCATTTGATTTCTCTGATATAAAAAACAAATTGTTACCACTTGGTGGTGCTAGTGGATAATATAAAACCCAAATTCTTCTTGGTATGTAATAAAATCAACAATTACTGTGAATTATGTAAAATTAAATAGAGAAAGCTTAATAGAACTCATTTTTGCACCCCCCCGTTTTTAGTTTTTATTTCTCTATTTGACATTAAGTGTAAATTTGGTAGAATAGTTACCAAGAAGGACTAGAATTCCCATTAACTAGCAAAAGGAGCAGAGATATTTAATAAAATTTCAAAGCATTGAAGACAGTCTATGAATGAGTACATTATTTATGAATTGTGTCTGTGTCAGTGTGAAAGATTAATTCAGTCACATGATTTATTTTCATCTTATGAAAAGGACAGTTTTGTCTTAACTAGTATAATCCTTGGATTGTGCTTTTTACTTTTCTTGGTATTAGATCAGCAATTAGAAAATTTAGCAATAACTTCTTGCAATAGTGGTAATGCTAATCATAAATAACGAATAGAATGTTGAGTATCATTGTAATTATAGTCAGTGTCACAATATTTTCAAGTAGCTATTTAATTTTCAGCTTAACATTCAGAACTACGTATTTTTTCCTCAGAAGCACATTCCTTTAGTACAGTCTCCTGTATTTTTGTGAAATTGTTTTTCATTTAAGTTTCCTCCAAGTTTCATATTTTTGAAAATGCATGCATTACACAATTTAATTAAATAGTCAACTTCTGTTGCTTTGGTCACACTGACACAGGAAATTATGTATATAGCTCTATTACACACTAAATTGGAGCAAGCTGATGAATTCCTTATGTCCAATGTTGACCTTGACTGTGCTGCTCTGTAGGGGGTGTGAGTCGGTATAGTTACATGGAAGAAAAAAATTCAATGGCAAAATGAAAGTTTTCAGTTTCACTCCACTTCAAAGCAAAGACCCCAGCTGACATATATTCTTTGTCACATTGGTAGTCAGATGCATTATTAACATCTTTGACATGGAAGAATTGGCAGCCTGAGGGATCCCAATTCTGCTTCTGTGCAGATGAAAGGATAAGCACTTAACTCTGCTCCTGACAACAACTGATTGAGAGACAAGACAAAGGATGACCCTGAAGCTTATTTGTCACTCTGTGTGTCTGTTCAACTTTGGGGTCATTCACTACTTGGTTTGAGTTCACATTAATGCTTTTGAATATTTTAAGTAGACTAGATGACAATAAGTATAGTTATTTTTTAAAAAGCTGACCTTTTACAAAATGAATGCAAAAATCAACTTTAAGTTCACCAAGTTCTAAAGAGCCACTGAAGTAACTGAAACTCACTTTCCTAAATGTAGCATGTAATAAATATTTATCGTAAAATATGAAATCTTTATTATGATAATTTAATACAAATTATTATTTTTCTAACTTTACAAATAGTTCTTACGAAATTATTGTTCCTGTGGCTTGAATGTGCTTCCCTTTGCTTTGACAAAAAACATGACATAGCAGATAAAGAAAAAAGAATTTATTCTGGTTCATGATTTCACAGTTTATGGGTAGCAGGAGCTTGGGTCAGCTACTTATTTTTCATCTACTGTCTGGAAGATAGGTGAAAGGAGAAAGGAAGGGAATAGAGGGAGAAATCAGAAGTAGGAGAGGGAGAGGGAGCAATTTGTCCCCACACTGGAAGTTAGAAGAGAGAAAGGTAAAAGGCAGGAGGAGAGATTTTACATTCAGTTTCATTCAGTCAATAACCCTAGCCCATGGGATGGTATCTTTCACATTCAGAGTAAAGATTCCTGTCTTAATCATGATCACCAGTCAGAAATCCTATCAAGGTGGCAATGCTAGCTATTACAAGACTGCCTTCTTAACACAGTACTTCAAAATAATCTATTTAAGCAATAGCCCTCTATTCTATATCTCCATGGTCTTGGGGTTATCTCACAGTGAATAGTGCATTCCGTGAAATTTAAAAACTTTTAAAGATTTCAGTAGTCCCAAAATTGTTCAAAGACAGAGCTGCTTAATCTCTATGGATACTGAAAAAATATGAACATGATTCCACTCATGACACAGAAAGTTCCATTCTTTGATAATACATTGCCACAAGGTAAACCTTTTCATTCCAAATTAGAAAAGAGAAGAGCAAGGAAAACCAAAGGAAAAAAGTGATCAAATACTACAGTATCATATCACACACCTTGGGCAAATGAAAGAATTGTGTAGACTCAAAACAGATGTAGTTGCTTTGCCCCTCAGGCTCAGCTACTTGCAGCATTGTCAACCTCTCTCTTGGGCTGCCTCAAACTTATGCAAGTTTATGTGACTTTTCTTGGTATATATTCCACAGTATTTCCAGCATCTTAGTGTGTTTATTGCAACTTATATTTCATCTTTATAAATTTATGCAGTGGTATTCAGAATCTCCACACAGGATATTTTATCATGAACTTTTGGCTTGTTATCGGTCCCAATCGGAAACCTTGTCACAATGTTCTGTGACCACTCTATTCTTATAGTTTCATATCTGTAAAATCAGTCCTATCTGGAATAGGATCCTAGATCTTGCTACTTGACCAAGATGTAGCAAAGGCTCCTTTGTAACACAGTGTCACTAAGACTCCTGTGTCCTTTAAATGACCCTCCAGAAACAGTATCATTGGAAGTTGTTTACAAGGAATCAATTCAGTGTATTATTTCTACATAATTTGAATTTTCATAATGTGAAGCCTTTATTCTGTAAGTTCTTGCTGCTGCATACATTTTCTACTGTGCAAAGTAGGCAATTTTCTTCTAATGGAACTAATTTCATTAACAGTCAAAAATGTTTTTCTTGTACCCTCTCTGACTGTACCTATAAACTTGCAAATATGGTGTCCTTTAAAAATATTGCTGCCTCTTTCCTTTTTTCATTACATATAAATGAAAGTAATAATCAGTAGGCATGCTACATACTGAATGCTACCCTGTCACTTATTTTTTCTGTATGACTTATTAATATAGTATTGCTCAGAACATCACTCAAGTTTTCTGACTTAAGTGCAAGTCACTAAAGTACATGCACTGTTTCTTCATGCCAGGTGTTCCAAAATGTTCTAAACTCATTCATGTTACTCTAAGAAATAAGTTCTTACAGTTCAGAAATGACAGAGTCGGGTTTTCAATAATTACAACCTTAGTCTTCTTCAAATGTACTATATTAGTTGCTTTTATCATTCCTGACAGAAACAATTTGAGGAAGAAGTACCATTAGTTTTGAGGGTATGTCCCATCCCAGGATGGAGCTATAACTTAAGTGCTTGATGAAGTATATCACATGTTGTCTGGAGTCAGTAAACAAAGGTAAATCAATATGCTCAGCTTCCTTTATTTTTTAAATTTAATTCAAACACCCACTTTGCAAAATGGAGTAACCATTGTTTAGGCGACAAAAACCACCAATTTTCTCTTTGCTGAATTGAGAAACTCTCAGATTTGGGTTCTAGCCTTACTTCTCAGTTGATTATAGATCTTATCAAGTTTCCAAAATTAACCATCACTGCATAAGCTTACATCCTCTGATTATTTTATAACTGGTAGATGAACCTAAAATAATAATCCACATTTTATCAATTACTCTGAACATTGTTCTTCGCTGATCAATTGCATTAAGAATATGAAGGAATAAAACAAACAATCAAAAGTTAGTATTCTTTGGAGACTTGTCATCAGAGTTTCAACTAAAATCTAAAAGCTGAGTTATGACAGTAGCAGAAAGAGCACTTTACAGGACTGTCACCAGTGCAGTCATGGTTCTCATATCACAGACTTCCATTTACAATGGCTTTTTTAGGAATGATTTTTGCCACTTGTAAATGAAAGGATGTGGCTATTTCAACTAAAATATGGAATTTAAGAACTTCCCAAATTTCAGCTCTAGCTTTTATTCTTAGAAATATATTGTGCTTTGGGGTAAAATATGTTCACTTGTATGGAATGCTTTCTTGACATTTTGAATAACTAAAATTTTCAACTCAGAGGTCTGTCCCTTTCATGCTTTAAACAGTTTCTTAAAAATGCACAAAGTAGCTAATAATCATTAGTCGGTTATCTATAAAAGTATTACATGATAAATGTCACAAGAATACAATCATAAATAAGAAAATGCACCTCAAGAAACAAGATTTATATTATATTCTCCCACAGTGAATCAGTGTGAGGCACTGAATTAATGTAAGAGTAGTCGCTGAAGACCAATGAACTACATAGATTAGTACCGGCAAACTGTCTCTTGAATCTAACTTTAATTATATCAATATTTAATTGGCATTATTGAGCCTATAGGCTAAGTTAATATATTGATTACTTGTGCACTCCCTGTGTCCAATGTTCCTTAGAAGCATTTATACTAAAGTCTTGGTCCCTCGATTGCCATTAATGGAAATTAGTGCATCTTCGTGGTGCAAAATAAATTCATGAGGTTTTCCAAGAAATATCAGTTGAGGATCTTTTGGAATGTATTTTGGGGGTGTTTTCTTCTTCATCACATATACCTAATTCTAAGCTCATGAAACAAATTATCACTCCTGAGTCAGAGAAATTTTTCTTATGTTCATCAGTGATTTCCTATGGTATCTGCACCAGCAATCATGTGGGTTTTCATAAAAGACAGTGGAGAACAATGCAGACATGTATTAGGTGAGAATGACCACATGAATTATTTTAGCTAGCTTTGTATTATGTGGTCCCATTATATATAGTGTGCTGTGTATATTTTATATATAAGTTATATATATATATATATATATATATATATATATATATATATATATATATGTACACACACACACACACACACATATATATATATATAAAACCTTAAAAAGGATCTCCTATCATGTTTATTTGTTCAAATGTTTATAAAATTAGGCAATTTGTTGTTGTTGTTTTCTGCCCTACTCTTCAAGTAAGAAACAGTGCTATTCACATGGTAATTTCTCAATAAATGATAGCAAAATGAAAAAATTATGTAGTTTTAGCTCATGCTCTACTTTTGCTTATGAGATAAAAATATGTTCTATAACCAAAAAAAATCACCCTCTATTTCACATTTATGCCCTACTAGAAATTGTAATGACTAAAGCCCAAAGTGACTCAATTATCTTACTGAGCTTAGATGTTTATGAAAACCATTTATTTACACATTTGCATCAAAATCTGGAATATTTATAAGGTAGCTTAAAATCCCATTTTAGTTATATTAACAATATAATAGAATTGATATAATGCATCCATTTTCATATAAAATCTTTTGTAAAACAGTTAAAATTTTGAATTGAAAATTTCATTTTTTGTTAAAGAACAATGTTTTGCTTAAAAGTTATCAGTCATTAATTGTTTTTAATATTAGTCTTTCGCTAATATACTGGACCAATGAGATGCAGAACATTAGAGTCTAAGTGCTGTTACTTAATTTCAAATAGTAGGAGTTATTCAGGACATATTCGGGATTTTTTTTTTTTTTTTTTTTTTTTTTTGTAGAACAGTTCTTAAACCTGGGATTGTTTAAATTGTATTGACACTGGCCCATTAAACTAGCAAGGACCTCAAATGTTTATTTTCTGTATGGATTCATAAGGTTAAAAGCAAGCAGTGATTTATGGCAATTTAGAATCAGACTAACAAAATAAATCAAATGACAATTAAAAGGTCAAATATAATAATTAGAAAGAAATCAAGTAAAAGCAGCACACTCTCTCTTATTTCATGAAACCCTCATACTAGACAAAAGCTAATCCATATGTCTTCCTGATGAGTAAATATTGCTCAGTAACTGAAGTACAGACTAAGTGAGAATTCTTGCCTTTAAAGGTAAGGTGAAAATCAACAGGATATCTAACCCTGTGTTCTGGTCACCAGATACATACCGACAGACATGCGTACACAGGCATGTACACACACAGGTATTTCTTGCATGTCATAAACATATTTGCGAAATAGTATTTCAATTTTTCACAAATGTCTTTGGTAAAAGATACATTTGTTTAATACAACTTGAGTAAAATTTACATAAGCCAATGGTCACAATAAAATGTTGAAAATACTTTTTAAGACAAATGTGACTCTTGATTTTCTTGGCTTCATTTTTCTAAATGTTGATGAAAACTTAATTTCCAATTTTTGTCCTTACAGTGGAATGAATGACCTTGGTTACTGTCCCCCAAGTACTTATGTATTGCTTTTTTAATATAAGAGAGGTACTAATTCAGATTTATCATTCACTTCTTACATTTGAACTCTGATTAGATAAATTTATTTTATCTAAATTAAGTAACATAAAACATTTATGAAATGTTGTATACTATCAGTTATTAGATTTTTATGTTTTACCATATTTTCATTGTCTGAGACCAGTTCAGTCAAACAACAGATTCCCCAGGGCCAGAGTGAGGACTGAAAGAAAAAACAGACAGCCAATATTGTAACATGATTTTGGTGAGATTTGAGGCTGAAGCCTTGGGCCTGAAGCAAAGCCTTGTTTATTTTGTCCTCTTATAAACCACTTTAATTACATGCAGAAAGGTAACATCAGTTCTGAGACAGGGAACAAGCAAGTTAACCATCAAAGATCCTGCAAAACATCTTTCTGGAGGCCAGGTGTAAGGATGAGGGACAAAAGGGGATTCCAAGGGACAAAGAGACTCCTGCACCTATATCAGCTGAATCTGCCTTGCCCTGAACTACATTCCTAAGGGTTCCACCTTGAGCTTCAAATGCAAATGTATGTCCCTAGGCTTCATTCCTAAGTGTTCTATGAGGTTAATAGAACTTTAGAATATTAACTTAAAGAAAAAAGAATGTACTCAGGTCCTTGGATAATTGCATTTCTTACTTCTTATATATTTTTTTTATTATTACATTAAATATCTCCTAAAAAGACTGTAATTCTTTTTAGGTTTACTTTTAGTTAAAACAATTTGTGATCCATTTTTCTGCAAAATTTATGTCTTCATTTTTTTTTTTTTTTTTTTTTTGGACTGTTTTATTTTTTTATTATTTTAAATTGAACAACTTTATTTTAAAAAACAAAGACAAATGCACATATTTTAAGCATTTTTGCATAAAAGAATATGAATACATTTTTGTCTGTACTTGATTTTTTTAAAGGTTTGATAGTATGCATTAAAATCTTACTAATTACAATGAGCATAAAATACATGTAAAACAAGATGTAACCTGGAATTAGTCAAAGTTTCCTTGGTGTGTAAAGATTAAGCATAATGGTTTTTTGTTTTCATTTTTTTGACCTTTGTTATTCTTGAACTTCATATAGTCTGTGAGTTGTTCCTGTGGTGTTCAGAGATTTCTGGGGCTAGTATCCAATTATTAGTGACTGCATATTATGTCTGTTCTTTTCTGACTGGGTTATCTCACTCGGGATGATATTCTCTAGGTGCATCCATTTTCTTAAGAATTTCATAAAGTCATTGTTTCTGATAGCTGAGTAGTACTCCATTGTGTAAATATACCACAATTTTTGTATCCATTCATCTACTGAAGGATATTTGGGTTCTTTCCAGCTTCTGGCTATTATAAATATGGCTGCTATGAACATTGTGGTGCATGAGTCTTTGTTGTATGATGGAGCTTCTCTGGGTATATGCCCAGAAGTGGAATAACTGGATCTTCATTTTTAACTGCTGAATACTATTCCTTTTTGTAAATAAACCACATTTTCTGTATTCATTCTTGGGTGGAGGAACATCTGGGTTGATTCCAGTTTTTGGCTATAATGAATGGAGAATGTGTACTTGTTCTATGGTGAAAAATCTTTTGGGTTTCTGCCCAGTAGTAGTATATCTGTGTCTTCAGGTAGAATTGTTTCCAGTTTTCTGTGCAAGCTCAAGATTGATTTACAGAGTTGTTGAACTGGTTTGTTATCCTACCAGCAACTGAAGAGTGTTCTTCCTTGTCCACATCCTCACTAGCATGTGCTGTCACTTTAGCTTTTGGTGTTAGATTTTCTGATTGGTATAAGGTAGAATCTCTGGGTCATTTTTATTTGCTTTTACCAGATGATTGAGAATGGTGAACATTTCTTTAAGTGCCTCTTGGCCTTTTGAGATTTCTCTGTTGAGCTAAAATTTTATTTTTAATTCTGTGGTAACCCAGATTCAAAAGAACATGAATAGTATCTATTAACTGATAATTTGATATTAGCTAAAATGTACACAATACCCATGATACAATCCACATACTGTAAGAAGTTTAACAAGAAGGATGGTGCACATGAGCATCATTTTATTTTGTTTCATCACCCAAGTCTTATAAGATTGAAAATACATGACATTTCTATAGTCCTCCAATCTCTTTATCTACCTATTCTAGTGAATGACTACTTAAATTTTAACTGTTTTATTTTTGATTCCTTAAGTTATTTTAAATAAAAAATTCATGCTTTCAAACTACTCTTATGTATATACTTTACAGGATTGTATTTATTTTATAATCAGCAATATCTTTAAATAAAGACAAAGATTTACCCAAAACTACATGGGCTTCAGATTATTCTTGTAATTATTTTATATTTTATCTTTTTCAACAATTTTTGATTTAGATAAATCTTAAGAAATGTATGCTTTGCTTGTTTTGGAATTGTTATTTGCTTACAAATAAAGGTAGCTAGTAATATGTATAGTGTGACTAACAAGCAAATGAAAATTAAACAAACCTGGCTGGGTAGACTTTATTACTGAGACTAAGCTAAGTCCTAGAGAGTGATTGTATCATCTCCAATCTTTTGCATATTTTGCTTGATTAAGGCTGTAAGTGCAATACAAAGATTTCTTTAGTGTGTAATATGATACTTATAATCAAAGAATAGTTTAAAGTGATAGGATAAAACCGCAGTTTTAGTATGATAACCTCACATTCTCAACACTACAATTTCCTTTTTTAATTGAACTGAAAGGAAATTAAATTCAAGGTCTAAAGAAAAAAACTCATGTAAGTTGGGGCAAAAAAGGTTAGTTTGTGAGCTTAAAGCCCTAGGACTGAGAACTTTGTAAAGCAAGTCCAGGCATGTCCAGCTAAGCCCATTGTTAAAACATTCCTGTCCTGGCTGTCTTTTACAACTAGTCCTCAGTCAAAGGAGCCCCTCCTGAGTCTATTCAAATGTAAATTAGATGTTAACCACATGTATGCAGACTTAGATATGCATCTGCCCCACCAGTCTCTGGACTTCCTAATTGCAAGGCTATGGGTGTTGGGTAAACTTTGTAAACTTTGTACTCTCCAGCCCCCAACCCTCTCTCCCAACCCCCAACCTATAAAATCCCACAGCTTTCAAGCCTCATGACTGATACCTCTTTCTACTGGGTGAGATAAGTATAGGCCCGGAGCTCCGTCATTAAACTACCTCATGCTTTTGCAACAAGAAGGTCTCTCATGTTTCATTGGGTAACCCCGTCTCCTGAGACTCAAATGGGGGACCCCGGAAGGGAGTCCTACAGTACAACTTTATTTTAAAACACAAAGATAAATGTATAAATTTTAAGCATTTTTGCATAAAAGTATAGGAATACATTTTGTCAGGACTTGATTTTTTTAAAGATTTGATAGTGTGCATTAAGATTGTACTAGTTACAATGAGCATAAAGTATATATAAAACAGGATGTAACCTGGAAATTTCTATAAAGAAAGATTCCACTGCTAAGGGACATTAAGATTAGGAGAAAATAACAACATCCAAGAAAGTCCTCATATAGCAATGTGTACTTCTTAAAGTTGCTGTGCTTCCTTCTGCTTCAAAGTTCTCAGGAGTTATCCCTTATGTCTGTCAGTGTATCATCAGCTACTCACTGTTTCTCGTTTAACTTATTATTTTTCATGGATCTAAGTGCAGTTTGTGTACGTGAATTAGTATGCATGTAGCTCCACTTTTTTGTGCATGTAAACATGCTCATGTGTGTTTACTCATGTGGAGTAACATGAGAGAGTAGTAGTTATCCTCATTAATCTCTCTCTGCCCTATTCACTGAGGCAGGATCTCTCAATTTGTTGAGAACAAGCCACATCTACTAGCTGCTCTAACAAGCCTGCTTATGAGACCCTGAGTATTCAAAGGCTGGGATTACAAACAGTTGCATATGCGCAGCATTTGTGGTAACTGGAGATCCAAATTCTTACTGTGTGACAGTCAAGCAGTTTACATCCTAAGATGTCTCCTGAGCCAGATCTCCAGTATTTTGTGCCTTGAAAAGAGAATGAGCTTGTTTGTAGTTTGTCATGTGATAGTGGTTTGTCTTCTCCCACAGTGTAATGTCCCTGGCCTGACCACATGGAGGTTTCTATTTGTTTGTTTGTTTTCTTTTTCTTTTCTTTCTTTCTTTCTTTTTTTTTTATTTTATATATCTGCAATAAAATACAAGGCAGAAAAGAAAATCTAGCTATGGACTTTCAGGGTCCCTTTTGATTGTTCTTTCTACAATAGTTTTATTTTGCAAATCACATTCTCTCCTTGAAACTCAGAAGGAAATCAAGCGGAGAGCTGGCTGACTATATTTGCCTGAGGCATAGACTAATTTCAAGTAAATCTGTGAAGATGTTCTGAAAATTATCCTTTGCATTTGTTATAAGTTAAGACTAAAGATGAATACTTAATTTCTTCCTTCTTAAGACATGCTTCACATGTGTATACATATTTGTGAGATTTTAAAGTTTTTTTATTATTTTTTTCAATGTTCTGTTCTTTTTGCATAGTATGTCAAAATAAGCATGATTGTCTAAAGTTCCTTAACATCATAAATATGTATGTTTAAAAAATAAGTCAAATTCTCAATATGCACATATTTAGCATATATGTGTTTTTGAATGCATGTGTGTGTGCAATTATAGTTTATTTTTTAAAAGATACATTTGACATTTTTGTATTGTTAGAAGTCTTTGTAAATGTACCACAGTTCCAGAAAAATATGTAAGTTATTCTTGAATAAGTAGTTAGGTACTTACAGAAAAATTGCTATATCATTAATAATAATAATAATAATAATAATAATAATAATAATAATAATAATAATAAACTCACCTTATAAGTCTCACACTCATGTACAAAATAGAATTGAATAAGTGGAACACTGAGAATTATATTTAGGCACTGATAACCTTCCACTAAGTGGATGAAAAAGAGAAAAATGAAAACCTTTGAACATAGTTTCAGTGGTCTAAACATCCAAGGAAGATCTTATATTTCTGAAAGGTTAAATACTGGACACTAAAATGCTGCTTATATGTTTTCATGTAAAGAAATAAGAATGATAAACTAGTAAGTTTTAGAGACAGAATACTTACAAAAGAAGCAACATGTTTTCAGATATCTGTATTAAATTATCCACAAAATTTATTGCCACAGAGATCAGTGTACACAGTTCTCCTATTTTCCCAGCAATTCTTCTGTCATGGACTTTTGTGTTGTAGTATTTAATTAAATCCTGGGTCATAGTTTCTACCTCACCTTTGGTTATTGAGTCCAGAGATAAAAGACACACATCCTAACTATTCACACTAAGCCTTAATCAGTATAAGAGCTGGGCAGCTGCCTACCCTCCATGTTGTTAGTGTCTACTATCCTATCCGTGACTAAGTTATTACTTACTGCTTACTATGTTTTATATGGGCTGTTCTTACCTCAAACCAGCCAGGCTTCATGGCCATGCTTTTAGGACTCACCTAATCCATGGAAGCTTCTTTTTCTCCATCCTTCTTCCTCCTCGTCTCCAACCCCAAGCCTGAGAAACCTAAACCCCACCATGACTCCTCTGCCCAGACATTGACAAATGACATCTTTATTTACCAATCAAAAATATCTTGGGACAGGGTCACAGACACTATATACAGACTCTAGCTCTTGAGGGCCAATATTTAACTTATTACATTATTACATAATTTTACATACTAATATTATTACATATTAATTTATTACAATAGACAAAAAAAGACAAAACCTGAACATTTGTGGTTATGTTTACAATACTAGATTTGCATTTTCTTTCATTGAGCAATCTTTTACTCTAATCAGAAAGTACTTAGTGATATCAGATGGTCACTCTAAAATTTCAGTAGTGGACATAAACTGTCAGAGAAGATGGGATTGTAGCAAAGTAAATCTACTCCTGAAAGAAAACTCTGATGATTGTTCTTCTTCAGCAGCACGCATAGCAATTATGAGTGACAGCCAACAGGAATAGACATGCTAAGTTCCAACCTGATTTTACTATGCTCTATAATTAAAGTGTATGGTATCTTCAATAATAGAATTTTATTATCTTGCTTTGATAGGCAACCAATAATCATGGAAATAATAAGTAATCTTTTATCCATTGATTAGGTTAATTTTTCCAACATCCTGTTGGGTGCATGCTGAAACCAGCACTAGGGTTTGCATTATTACTGAAACAAAATGAAATCAAATTTTAATTTATACTACTATAAATTGCTTTGTGAATTTTTCATGCATCATTAGCTTCACTAACCATTTAATGAACAGCACATAAAGATATATATTTTCTGGTGATTATAATAAATCCCGAATAAACATGTATAACAAACAAATTTTAAATATTCTCCTAATTTAGTCAGAAAAAAATTTGCTGAGTAGGACATTGATAAGTAAGCAATTAATAAAATCAGACCTCATGAAACTGAAATGATTCTGTACAGTGATGTAGTTATCAATAAAATAAAAAGGCAGCCTACAGAGAAGGAAGAAAGTCTTCACCAAATGTACAGTTGACAGAAAGAAAATTATCTGAGCGCTCTTCTCCAAAGCTTCTTTTTGCAGTCAATGGTGAACAACTTAGACCCACTAGTAGACAAACTTCAGAGAATAAGAGCCTAAAGAATTCCCAGCCTTAAAGGACCCAGACATACTTCACCCTTCCACGGAGATCAGGCATAGTTGTAGAAGAGGGAGTGGAAATATACAAAAGCCAGAAACACTTGACAACTAGAAGGAACAATTGTCTTCATGACATAACATGACAGCTTCACATAAGAACACATGGTACTTGACTAGAATCAATATAAAAGAACCATGTAAGTCACAGGAAACCAAATCTCACCATGGAGATAGAAATTAAACAAATAATCCACTACTATACTCTTCCTCTTGACATGATAATATAGCCTGCTGTGAGAGGTAGAGATACTTTTCTCTAAGATTATACGTTCTGTGAACCATCCTCTATTAAAAGATCACATATCCAATAATTAGCAAAAGTTGGTTTTGTTGGTAAGGCAAAGGACCAGAAGGGTGATAGAGGGTAGGTAGGAAGTGAGGGCAGATCTGGTAAGAATTAAAGAAACAGGATGAAATTTATCAAATTAAACTCCAGGAAAAACCCAAGGAAATAATAATAAAACAAGCAAACAAATTTGCAAATTGAATGTATGTTTCTAAATTTAGCACATTGTTTGGAATATATATATCCCAATGTGCTATATATATCCATTATGAATATCAAATTTAATACTTTATTATAATTAAATAGATTTATGGGTGATCTAATTAGGGCCAAAGCCCCCAGGTTTCTAGGGATCATCTGAAGAGAGTGAAAAAAGAAAAGAAAAAGAATAGGCAATCAAGTAGAAAACATGAAGAATTTAGCAACTTATCCTTGGACTTAAAAATCTCCCTCTAGCATATAATGATAACTAGAAATCCACCAAGACTCAAGTTTCTATGATATTCTCTGGTTTAACCCACACTCACATCTTGTGCTTGGAAAATACAGATTTAGCAAGTAGAGCAGATTATCAGTGTAATGGGAGGCAGTATTTCACTCTCACACACAAATGAATCCATTTTCCTCATGTGAAGTCCTGGACTGACATAAATATGAGTTCACATGTTGTGTTTGAATGTTTGGCCCTGGACATGTGCATCAGATAAAGGTCCAACCACTACGTGGCAAAGCAAAAACAATCCCCATTCCTAACCCAGAAACTATTTCCAAAAGATAATCTCTCTCAAAGAAAGGATAAGATGTCTAAAACAAAGTCTCACTGGGAATACAATCCACACTTAAGGGCAGGTGCCTTGCCAGCAATAAATGGCCAACACAAAACTAATTCAAGAAAGGGTTCTTTTGTTCGTTTGTTTTTCGTGTTTTTATTTCAATGTTGTGTCTGAACTTTGACTTTTTTAAACCTGACAAGACGTTTTACACACACACACACACACACACACACACACACACACACACAATCATACACAAATCACACACACACATGCATATATGTATATTAATATATTCACTAATATACATATATATGTGTGTATATTAATATATTTTATATTTTTATGGGTTATCAGGGTGTCTAATTGTGTGTTGCTTTATATCTCTGTGTATGTGTCTATTTATCTATTTATTATTTATTTAATCTACTCATATCTCTTAATCTTTTAAATTTAGATTATGACAGTAACACACACACACACACACAAACACAAACAAACACACACATAAATGTATACACACAAACATCATTGTTAAGAAAGAAAATCTTATAATCCCCTGATAGAAAACCTACTTTATGGTGGCGAAGCTGTCATATATTATAATGTCTGTTGCTAACCTTCTTCATTTCAACCTTATAAGACACAAACAAAAGATCTAATAGAGTTTATAATTTCTTAAATATATTATCTACAACATGTACACAAATTAAAAGAAAGCATAAAAAAGATATTGTGATATTACTGACATTGATATTTTTTTGATTAAGAAAAAGTAACTATAAATGCACACTCACCTTCCCACAAAATGCCTTTACTTTTTTTTTTTTGATATAGCAGTATGAATTGATACACACAGACGTGTGAGAAGATAGAGACCCACCAAGGGGCCAGCAAAATGTGTATATGACTATAATAATCTTGAGAGATTTTACAGGAATGGATAGCCAAGTGCAGGCCGGGCTGAGAGATCTGTGTGATTTATACAGAGACCCACCGAGGGGCCAGCAAAATGTGTACATGACTATAATAATCTTGAGAGATTTTACAAGAATGGATAGCCAAGTGCAGGCCGGGCTGAGAGATCTGTGTGATTTATTAATCATAATCTCTTCCTTATTAAATATTATAGTAAAAGAAACAACATTCAATGTGGCATGTATGTGAAAAACTATACTAGAGGAAGAAGTACAGTGTGATTCGTTATAACGTAATGGCAAGAGTGAAGACAGTTTTTCTTCCAATCTGCGTTTTTAAATTTGACTATCAGTATTATCAAAATCTAGGATGATTTTTGTTCTATGCTTTAGTGTTATCAAGAAATGGGTCAAGGTACCTTCTTTATTAATTAAGGGAATTAAATATTTTACAGTAAAATTTAAAGGACCTTTATATGTGTCAGTATATAATAATATTAAAATGATGAGAGTTTAAACAAGCAAGCACAACTAAATTTGAATCTGTAAGCTCTCATCTCTCACCTGGACCTATTGGGTATGGAATAAAATTTCACAATATCTATACATTTGTTATTTTATTTTAGAATTCTGTCTGTAGTGACAGTCATAGGGTTAAGTGAGACTATGTGTCATGTGTGCCTTCAAAGTTCTGAATGGAATTAGGATCCCTCAGAAAAGGCCTTGAAACTTGATCCCTTTAAACTAGGGGTATGACCTAGAGTGATGACTGACACCGCCCTGAGGTTGAGCAAAACCATTAATGAGCTTTCAAAGATAGTACCCTGGAGTTATCTTCACAAAGTGCAATTAGGGAGAAGAAACAGGCCAATTAGTGGTGGGAAACAGTAATTGATTCCCAAATGCCTCAGGAAGAGCAATGCTTCACTTTCTCAATCAACCTATCAGTCTGGCTTAAGAAGGAGCATGAGTAGTGCACTGCTGGTATCAGTGCTGCAATGCTGGCCTCTTCTAGACATGCACTCTGTATCAGCCCTTAGTAAAGGGCTGTCCGTCTGAGAAAAAGTAATTAATTTGAAAAAAAAGTGAAACGTGGTGTTAAAAAAACAGAAACAACTAAATGCATATTAAAACAATATAGGTCGGGCTGTGATTTTATGGTAGAGTGCATGAATAGCATGCGACCCTAGATTCAACCTACAGAAGAACACAAACACATTTTTTCCTGTCAAAATTCATATACATGTACACACGTGTGTGTGTGTTCATGGTAACTGCCAGTATTGTGGTTTGGACTATAACAACGATGACTGGCTAAAACTGAGACTGTATTCCTGCTACTTATCTATGGGAAATTAATTTGTTAAAGAGTCTTAAGTTATCTCTGAATGACTATTATATTCTCTATCCAAAATTTCTCTGGTGATAATTTCCCCACATATTTTTATATAAGTTTATATGATTCTATTATTTAAATGCTGATAAAAGTGACAGGGGGAACATGGGGGAAAAATATAACCTTGTACAGCATCAAAGGTAAAGTAATTGTAAAACCCAAAACTTCCCTACATTAAACAAGAAATTTAGGTATTCTGGTTGCTAATAGATTATACCAGGAGAGTTAAACTAGATATGGCAAGCTATGCCAATGTCTGTCATGGTTCATATACAGTATGCACATCACATGAAAATTTACAACAATATATAAATGGGAATGTGCTGGGCCTATTACATCATTAAAAAACACCTGTTTTCTATATCTTTTCATATATTTCCAAAAATTAAAATGCATTCAATCAGGACACGTTGTGTGAAACCATTTTGACTTATTATGCTATGCATCGTATGGCCTAAGCATGATAGTAACAGATAGAGGGTGTAGAAAATGTTGACAATGAGCAGCCAAGCTGTTTGGTCCTGATTCTATTGTTCAGAGCTTTTGTTTGTTACATGCTTGGGTTTTCTGTCAGCTTCCTTTAATTCCACCAGGAAGGGCTGTTAAAAAGTCTGTGGTTGTTGTTCTTCTGTCCTACCAGCATGCTTAGCCATGGGACAGGGTTTGAAATTGAATTTTATTAATAGCACAGCAGCCTATTAGTGTCGCCTCTGTATGAAAGCATGTCAGATTCATAGAGAACAAGCAGAGACCTGTCTTAGTTTGATCTCACAGGCACCATCCCTTCTAAAATAAGGGAAAATGCTTAATCAAACCACTGGCCTTGATGCATCCCCTTTTCTGAAGACCCACACCCCAGGTGTATGGGTTTGTCTCATTTTTAGATACACATAATAAAACGGTCATTCTGAAAGTTCATTCATGTGTGCCTGATACAACTGCTGACACAGGGGGCTTGTATTCTTTTAGAACATGGGGCACAGTAGGGGTTTGCAACAGGCTCTATTTGCTAGTCCGCTCACAATGGATCACAGACTAAGTCCTTTCACTCTAGGTTTCAAAATTGAACCACCAACCTGCTAAGAAAACTTTCATCTATTTCTTTTAAGCTAAGCTGCAAAAATAATGAGCAATTAGCTCTTGAAATGATACACTGCTGTTTAGATGAACGACTTGTAGATATTTCAAGTAGCCCATTTGGATCCCAGAGAAAAGAAAAGAAGTCTACCTAGGATGAGCCTTCCTATTTAGTCTTCAAAGTCCTAGGTTGTTCACCCCCAAGCTGAGCTTCTGAATAAAATCATTGCTTTTAACCTCTATGAAATGTTAGGACTATGTCAGAATCGTGTTTTTTAAGTTTCATTTTCTGGTGCCAAATTTTCATGTTCTTTAAGTTGCCTCCAAGAAAATTATAACTTTGATATAGCCAACCATATTTTTTCCACGGTTTAGGATGATTAAATAAATTTGTTTATAGCTGTCAGCACACATAGAAATTTTACTTCAAAAAAATAAAATAAAATAATACTGAAACCCTTGGTCCCTTTACAGGAAGCTAGTCAGAAGTACATTTTGGTAGCTGTTTAACAAATATATCATCAAAAATTAATTGTCTGACGTGGACTACATCAGAAGCTCTTTCTACCTGTTTATAGTGTTTTGTGGGCTAAACTTAAAGAACAGATTTCACTTTGATTTGTTCCTTTTGTAGAAGTTGTAAATAACTCCAAAGCTTCAGAATTAGGGACTTACATGTAAAAAGGCTCAGAAAGTGGAACTTTTTAAGGCAAGAAAACTCATATTTTAGGTAGTACAATTAAATCCTGATTGCGACCAAAGCTATTAGCATCTTATGTTGGCTTACTGTAGCTTCAAAAATTCTGTCCTTCAGGCTAAAATTTTGAAAATTTATCCTGTTGATAAATTTTATCCTGTTGAACTTTCTTATATTTGTACCATTCTTTGGTTATATGTCACCTGTTTACATAGTATATGTTAATGCAGCAGGACAAGAATTGATAACATTGTTTATAAGTAATTGACCATGTCAAGGATGTTAATGTCTTTGACCCTTTGGAGTGGTAAGGCATTCCCCTGGTCTATTTCAATATTGTGATTAATTGCTGACCACTAACTAAACCAATGCAGGCTTCAATTACAATTCCTAACTCGCTCACTCCAGATACAAAAGCATAAGTTTGTTTTCTTAAAGAGATACCTCACTGACATTAGCAAACCTATCTTTGTTTTATTTAAACCTAGGATTTTAATATGACAATACAACTTTTCTTTCTTAGTCTGTCTTAGAATTTTATAAATAGTAATGCTTAGAACAATGTCAAGAACAGGGGCAGTATGCCTCAGAGCCTATTACTAAGAACAAAGCATAGTTTCTTGAGAAGCAACAAGTTCGTTTGCAGGAGAATCTGTTTCTTACAATCTCCTAGCTTAAGATACAGCACTTGATCCTTAGCAATTAGAACTTCCTATGAACTTAGTTGATTAAAAGTGAGTTGTTATGTCTAAGAAGATTTGATATAGAGTGGGGACAGCTGGGCTTAGAAAACTGAGGGAGTTTGGACAACCAGGTTTCTTTCCATCGTGTTCTTTATGGATAATAATTTTACTTGTAGCTGCTAATCAATGTTATTATGGAAAAATGTGCTTCTTATTCTCTCGAATGCTTTTGATAACCTTAGTCTGTTTGTAACAGACTGCCCTTGAATCCCAGATGCAGGCAGATTGATGAAGCTGTTAAAGTCTCACGGTTTGGTCAGAACGTCATAACCAGTGGTGGTGTTGGTGTTAATGCTTCAGAACAAGAGGGAAGTTCCTTACATTCTGGGTCCATGTTTCCTGTACATCTATTTTAAACTCTCCGGGGAAGGATTCAGTATGAATAATATAATATAGATTTGCAGAACTCAAAAATGCTTTCTAAGTGGAGGATTAAGGACTGAGAAAATTAGAAACACTTCAGGAGTCAAAGAGAGTGGGAGTTAACAAAAGGTTAGCAATGCAAAGATGGAAGAAAGGTCCTCGGGGTATTAGCAAGCTAAAGGCTACTTGATCACAATTTTGAAATGAGGAGAAAAGTTCATCAAGTAGGAAAGGAATTGAGGTATGGATTCTGCTCACAGAAAAGAGTTTATATGCTTCTTAGAGGGACTTTATAAGCTTAAAAAAAAAAAAAAAACGGAGAGCATGGCAAAATGTACACATGGAGAATCAAACAGAATAGTAAATCTTCCATTTTCCCACATGACAGGGCTTTAATGTTAAAAATTTCCTGACAAAGAGGATCAAGAACAAGAGGCTCCTTCTCCTGCCTCCAGAAATAATCTCATGAATGCAGAGCTACAGGCACTGAGAGCCAGAGAATGCTTACATCTAGAAAATAAGTTTTTGGCTCCTCAGACTTTTCAACACTACAGATTGCTTCTACTTTGAGAATTTTTTTCTCCAAATGTTCATCTTTAGAGCCAAGTCCCCTAACTACTTTCTTAAAATCATTTTCATTTAACTATTTACAGAATGTTTGACAATGTTGTTTGTTTTCTTTTATTATTTCCCAAAGCCAGTGTTTGACCTTCACATTATGTTGACCCTTAAGCTCCTCAGAAGGAAGATGTGGTATTCAGAAGACCAGAGTTGGATAGTAGTTTCTTCCACAATGTCAAAAGTAGGCAATGTCTCTGTGGAATTTGAAGTTTCCCCCATCTCCCATAATTTGGCACTAATTCTTCTAAGCAGCCCAGTGATGATCCAAATAAAATGGAAGATAATCATGGTGGAGGAAAGGGAGTTTTATGGGTAAAGAATATGAGTCATTCCCATAATATTCTACAGTGTTTCCAGATAAAAAAAAAAAAAGAAAGAAAGAAAGAAAGAAAAAAACCCAAAAAACAAAAAATACAAGAACATTCTTATCCACATCTTAACTGGACTGAGAAATATAGGCAAAATTAATAAAGAGACATTTGGGTGTATATGTGAGTGATTTCAAAAGTCATTTCATCAGAATCATGACCTAGGGAATCTATAATTCAATAGCCTGTTTGTGAATCTGTAGATTGCAGTGCCAGCTTGGTAGAAATAACTCTTGGTACCACTTTAGGGGCTATGTCATGTCCTGGCCCTTCTTGCTTCGTATTAGCTATGGGGTTGCTTGTTCCACCACTTCCTAGATAGAGTGATTGACTAAAACATCTAAATTTTGAGCATAATAAAATATTTATCCATTCACAACATTACAAATCCTGATTGTTCCCAGAAAAATACACTTTAGAATGATTATCTGTTTTATTTCTTTTTTTTTCCTGTTCTTTTCCTCAGTTCTTTTCTTGAACCTCACAGCAAGAGATCAGAGTGAAGCTTTTGTCCCTTGCCCTTTACTCTTCCATCAACTGATCCTTTATCATGCAGCCATCATGCTTTCTGGTCACTTCTTTGAAGAACATGCCTTTATAGTCCAGTAGGTAGAGAAAAATACACATTCATAATAGGAAATCTGAACAAGCCCCTGAGAAGCAAGACACACAATGTATTTTCTCTTTGCTTCATGCAAAAAGGTTAAAAATAAAACCAGTAATATTTACTAAACAAAGACACATTTTGAATTTCTGAAGATTGAATTGTAATTCAATATTTAAAATTTACTCTTCAAAATGATCCAAGTCACTCATTTGTAAATCATTGAAAGATGGAACATAAGTCTACATCATTACTGTTTTTTTTTCATTTATTGCATTTTCATGTATTGCATTTCAAATGTTGCCCCTCTTCCCAGTTTTCCCTCCAAAAGCACTGTACCTTATTTCTCTCTCCTCTCCATTGCCACTTAAAATGCTCCACCACCCATCTACCCACTCAAGCCTCACTCCTCTATTATCTTCATTTTCTGTGGGATCAAGCCTCCATAGGGTCAAACACATCCCCCTCCCACTGGGCCAGACCAAGCAGTCCTCTGCTACATATGGTACAGGGCTCAGGGACCAGCTGGTGTAGTGTATGCTCTTTAGTTGTTACCTTATTCCCTGGAAGCTTTAAGGGGTCTGGTTAGTTGATACCATTGTTCTTGCTACGGTGTAGGAATCCTTTTTTACTCCTTCAGTCCTTCCCCTAACTTTTCCATAGGGGTTCCCTGGCTCAGTCCAGTTGTTGGTTGTAAGAAAAAAAGAAAGAAAGAAAGAAAGAAAGAAAGAAAGAAAGAAAGAAAGAAAGAAAGAAAGAAAGAAAGAAAAAAAGAAAGAAATTAAAGACATTCTAGAATTTAATGAAAATGAAGGCACATCATACCCAAACTTATAAAACACAGTAGCATCACTATGAGGAAAATTTATAGCATTAAATATATTCATAGAGAAATTGGAGAGATCAGACACTAGCAACTTAAGAATGCATATGAAAGCTTCAGAACACAGAGACGCAAACACCCTCAAAAGAAGGAAATAATCAAACTCAGGGCTGAAATCAACCAAATTGTAAACAAAGAGTATGATACAAAGAATTAACAAAATTGAGAACTTTTATTTCTAGAAAATCACCAAGATAGATAAAACCTTAGCCAGATTAATGAAATGGCATAGAGCTATTATCCAAATTAAGAAAATCAGAAATGAAACGGCAGAATCTTTGGAAATTGAAAAATATATCAAATCTTATTACAAAAGCTTATATTCAAGAAAATTGAAAAATCTAGAGGAAATAGATGATATTTCTAGACAGATATCATATACCCAATGTTAAATCAAGATCAGGTAAACTAAGAAGTCCAGCAACTTCAGAGGGAAAAAAAGCACAGGGCAAGAATGTTTTAATGCAGAATTCTGTAAGACTTGCAAGGAAGACCAATACCTCTCAAACTGTACCACAAAATAGAAACAGAAGGAATACTGTATAGTTTGTTCTGTGAAGAAACAGTTACTCTGATACCTAAAGCACACAAAGACTCAACAAATAAAGACAACTTCAGTCCATATTACATATGAATCGTGATGCAAAAAATGCTCAATAAAATCACTGCAAACATCATTGCTGTCAATTTTCCTTAATTTTCTTAGTCAAAGACAGAAGGCATTTGAAGTTTGAAACATCCATATGAAAGCTTAATCTTATTATATTGGAGAAGAAGTCTGCACACCTGATTTTTGGAACTTTGCTCAGAGAAAAATAGTCTGAATTGATAGTTTTTAATTGCCTCATTATTATTTTTCCCATGCCTCCTCCCTGTCCCACTGTCTCCATGAGGACATCCCCAACCTACTCACCCCACCAGACATCTAAACTCCTTTGGGCCTTCAGTCTGTTGGGGGTTTGGTGCATTTTCTCAGACTAAACAGAGACCCGAAAGTCCTCTGCTGTATATGTGTTGGGAGACTCATATCAGCTGGTGTGAGCTGCGTGGTTGGTGATCCAGTCTCTGAGAGACCTCAGAAATTCAGATTAATTGAAATTATTTCTCCTCTTACAGGATCACTCTCCTCCTTAGCATCCTCCAGCTTTTCCCTAATTCAACCACAGGGGTCAGCAGCTTCTGTTAGTTGGTTGGGTGCAAATATCTGCATCTGACTCTTTCAGCTGCTTGTTGGGTCTTTTCGAGGGAAGTCATGATAGGTCCCTTTTGGTAAGTGCCTCATATCCTCAGTAATGGTGTCATGCCTTGGGGCCTTCCCTTGAGCTGGATCTCCTTTAGGGTCTTTCCCAGGACCATGGAAGAAGTATGAGAAATGGAACATGGGAAAGTGTACTGGGAAAATAATTAAATCTTGCAAGTAAAAATAAAAAGTAAAAAGTAAATAAATAAATAAAAGGATTTTCCAAATCCACTGAATTAAGAATGCGGTTGATAATTTCCAAACCAATTTTAATGTTATATGAAAACTTCATCATTTGAGTTTGCTAAATGTCTTGAGGCTGTTTAAGGGCCATTTCTGGAGCTGGCTGAAGAAAGTGTCATTACAATACAGTCTTAATATTTGCCTATTTCTGCCATGATAAAACTAAACTAGCTCTTTTTCTACTCTGAATTTTACCATTAACCATGCCAGTTAAAATTTTTAACGATTACATCAATTTATTTCTATTTCTGATATGCTGAAATTTCTACTTGAATAAAAATTATATATATATTTTATATTTTTTGTATCACACATGCACATACACACACACCCACACCCACCCACCCACACACACACACACACACACACACACACCAGATTCTCTAACTATCTCCACTCTACAGAGTAAACAACAGGAATAAAAGCTCATAGCTAAGCATCTAAGCCTAATGCTACATGATTGATAATAAATGCATCTTTTTTCTACCTGTTTGTGTTTCTCTTTTGGTAAAGTACTTATGAATAATAACAAATGCAAAACTTAATTCAAGATAATTTCACTACGTAAATTAACAGTATATATAAGACAGATAAAATAATTTTGTCTCTTATGATCAAATTGTTAGTAATATTCAGGGCAGGCACGTTATAACTTTATAAAATTAAAGGAAAAGGATAAAATGATGATGTGCAATTATTATATGATTTCAAAATAACACATATTACTAGATGTAGAAAAAATAAGTTAGAAAATGAAATACTAGTTTAATTAATTATTCCCAAAACAGCTACTTACAAATATGTGTTATATAAATGTCTAATGTGTAGGTAAAGATATAGTTCTGATAGGCTGAGGATTATAATACTATGGAAAACAATAATATCCTTAAATTTTCAGAAAAATGAAAAAATATTATATGCCTTGAGGTAACCAAAATGCAGTAGGGCAGGTATGGTATATACTCACTTGTAAGTGGATATTAGCCTTAATGTACAGAGTAACGATGATATGTCACATAGACCTTAAGAAGTTAAACAAGAAGAACAGTCCATGTGAGAATGCCTCAATCCCACCTAGAGGGAAACAAAATAATTGTGGGAGGAAGAAAAAGGGAGGGTCATAGTTGAGAGGTTAGGGGAAAATAGGCAGTATCTGGTATGAAGGAGACAAGAGAGAAGCCCAGAGGGTCAAAAGAATGAACTAAAATATGTAGCTGCCTTGGATAAGGGCTAAGGGACCTCTAGGAAGTCTCAGTTACCTAGGATAGGGGATGCTTCCAGAACTCAATATGGGTGACTTTAGTCAAAATGCCCAATAGTGGAAATATGGAAACTGAAAAGATCACTTTCAGGGAGTAGCTTCACAGGGCCTCCAGAGGAAGCATGGGGCACCAACCAACCTTCTACAATTTCCTGTTTAATAGAAATTCAGGGAAATAAATGCAGCAGAGACTGGATGAATGGACAACTGGTGACCAGCTCAACTTATGATCCATCACCATGGAAGGCACCAATCCCTGATAATATTACTGATGCTAGGCTGTGCTTGCCCATAGGAGCCTAGCATGGCTGTCCTCTGAGAGGCTCTATCAAGAGCTCCCTGAGAAAGAGGAAGATTCTTTGAGCTATCCAGTAGACTACTGTGGTGGACCCCTAATGAAGAATTAAAAAAGAATTGGAGTATCTGAAGGGAATGTCAACACTAGAGGAAGACCAACAGTGTCAACTAACCTGGTCCTCTGAAAGCTCCTAGAGTCTAAGACATCAACCAAAGAATATATAGAGCTGGTCCATGGCCCCTGGCAAATGTGGAGCAAATGTCTTGTCTGGTCTCAGTGGGAGAGGAGGAACCTAATCCAGTAAAAACTTACTGTCCCAAGGAGGCTGGATTTCTGGCAGTAGGGCAACCTCTTAGAGACAAAAGAGAGGAGGAATGGGCTAAATACACAGAAGGGGGGCCCAACTAGGAATATAAATAATTAAAATAATTATCTAATAATAAGAAAGTATAAAATAAAAATGACATAATTAAAAAATAATATTACATAATACAAATAATTGCTTAAACCCATAAGAATATAATCTTTAATTTTCTTACAATAATATATATATATATATATATATATATATATATATATATATATATATATATATATATATATTATTGCTATACCCATGTCAGTTCCAAATAAAGTCTTTTATAAACTTTGGTTCTTAAATATATAGTATATCTAGCAAATAAGTACTCTATGCCCACTTCCAACATGACAAGTCAAATGTTAAAAAATGAAAGATTAGCCTGTGAAGTAGAAAACAATAACTAAAATTATAGGAGTCTGATTCATAAACACATCACTTGTGTATAATGTCATAGATGTAAGTAAGAACTTGTGCTGTAGCTAATAATGCATCCTTTGTTATAATCATGGGATATTTGCCACAAAAGAAAAGGCCAAAGTGACCCAATCTTCTATACCATGGTCATTTCTGTGCCCCAACCTGTCATCTACAATCAGCACAACACAGATGTAAAGAATACCCTGTGGAGACTGGGACACATGTGGGGCCATCTTTAGGAAGATGGCCAGTAAGAGACCAATAAGGTATCTTAGGAATAGTGGGCAAGGTTATATGGAAGGTACAACTCATCACTAGGGGTTCTTTTTGTGTTTTCTTCTTGTTTTATTATTATTATTATTATTTATTTTTACAGTCCAGTTATTACACTGCTCTTGATTAGCCTTCCAACTCATCCCTTCCTCATTTCCCATCTCCAAGAAGATGTCCCCAAATTTCCCACTCACCCCAGCAGAACACTCCACTTTCTGAAGCCTTAAGTTTCTCAAGGGTTAGGTGAATGGTCTCTCACTGAGGCCAGAACAAGCAGTCCGCTGCTGTATTTAAGTCTGGGGCCTCATATTAGCTAATGTATTATGGCTCAGTGTCTTAGAAATCTTGGGGATCGAGGTTAGTTAACACTGCTTGTTTTCTTATCTGTTTGCCAGCTTCCTCAACATTTTTCGGCCTTTCCCAAAATACAAAAACAGGGGTCCTTGGCTTCTGTTCATTGGTTGAATATAAGTATCTGCATATGAATTCTATAGCTGCTTGTGTTGTCTCTCAGCGACGCTCCTCTCTGTAAGAACATCATAGCATCAATAATAGTGACTCCCCATGAGATATATCCCAATTAAGATGTATTCTAATTGTAGCTGGTCACCGAACTTCGTTTTCTTCAGTCTCTTCTCCATTTTTGTCCCTGCTGTTCTATCAGATAGGAAAAATTCTGGGTGAGAATTTTTGTCTGTGGGATAGCAACCCCATCCCTCCACTTGATGCCTTGCCTTTCTACTGAAACTACACTCTACAAGTTCCCTCTTTCCACTGTTGGGAATTTTCTCTAAAGTTTCTCCTTTTGAGTCCTGATAGTTTCTCACAACTCTTGTCCTTGTTACACTTTAGAGATTCTCCACACCTTCTACCTCCTGAAGTTACTTGTTACTATTCTTTCTGCTGGTCCTCAGGGCTTCAGTCCAGTCTCCCCAACCCCAATACCAAATCGTGTTTCCCTTTTCCCCTCCACCTCTCCTCTTCTACCTAGGTCCCCTTCTCCCTTTGCCCCTGCTCCCCGGGATTGCTTTCTTTTCCCCAAGTGGGATTGAGTCATCATCACCTGGGCCTTTCAGCTTGTTCACCTTCTTGAGTTCTGTGGATTTTGTCCTGAGTATTCAGTACTCTTTTGGCTAATATCTTCTTATTAGTAAGTTCATACCATGCATGTCCTTTTATGTCAGAGTTACCTCACTCAGAATATTTTCTAGTACTATTCATTTGCATGAAATACTCACGATGGTTTTGATCTTTATAGCTAAGTGGTATTCCTTTGGCTAAATGATCCACATTTTCTCTTTCCATTCTTCTTTTGTGGACCTCTGGGTTGTTTTCAGCTTCTGCCTGTCACACGGCCACTATGAACATAGTGGAACACATGCCCCTGTAGCATTTGTGTATTTGTGGGTCACTCAGTCTTCAGGTAAATCTATTTCCAATTTTCTGAAGAAAATCAAGATTGATTTCTAGAGTGGCTGTACCAGTTTGACATCCCACCACATCCTCTTTCTCCACTTCCTCACCAACCTGTGCTGCCACCTGAGTTTTTCATCTTAGCCATTCTGATTGGTGCAAAGAAGAATCTCAGGGTCATTTTTATTTGTATTTTCTTGCTTCTGAGTAGCTTTCTGCATATTGCCCAGCTTCCTATATTTATTCATGAAACATCAAAGTTTCAGAACCGAAAGGACATGCATGCTATGTACTCACTAATAACTAGTATATTAGGATACTGTATTAGGACAATTATTCATTAGATAAAGGCTGTTCCTTGGAGCAGAAATAATCACCCTCTGAGGACTAGCATTTCATTTAAATGGCAAGGGGTTTTGTAGACCATTCAGTAGAAACATAAAAGACACGTAGCTAAGAACAAACAACCAACCACACAATATTTGTCCTCTGTCTAACAACCTACATCATTTCAACTTAAAACTCACGTTAGTGCCCCGCAAATGAACTCCTATCACTGGACTTTGCCATGCACTGTCCACAGTGTAGTTAACTGAAAATTGAGGTGTCATCTCTATCGTTTGCATTTTGTTACTTACTCGACTTCCCTAGTTATGATTTTTTTCAAAAATTTATTTTCTTTTTTTCTTGGATATTTTATTTATGTACATTCCAAATGTTATCCTCTTTCACTGTTTCCCCTCTAGAAACCTCCTATCTCATCGCCCCCTTGAGGGTGCTCACCTACCCCCACCCTACCCCCCAACTTCTGTCTCCCTGCTCTGTCATTCCACTACACTGGGGGCATCAATCAGTCATAGGACCAAGGACCACTGCTCCTGCTGAAGTCCAACAAGGCCATCATCTGCTACATATGCGAGTGCAGCTATGTGTACTCTTTGGTTGGTGCTTTAGTTCCTCAGGGCTTTTGGGGGGATCCGATTGATTGATATTGTTGTTCTTTCATCTACTTATATCTTAACAGTTGTTCAGCTGTGTTATCTCCCATAATTTTAAAGGTTTCGTGCACCACCCATTGCCTCTTGTAGAATCTAGAAATCAAAATGAAAAACAATGGCAAGCCTTTACTTGTTCATTTGAGACTCTGTACATATATAGGCATCTATGCTAACATATGAGAGTAGAAACATTCATCCGCTCAGTCCTTGGAATGAATATTAGTACCATTTATACAATGAGTCAAAGGATAACATCAAGATTAGATGGGCTATAGTGGCTAAGAATTATATTGTATTTCAGTATGTAAAAGCATACATTGTATTTTACAGAAAGCTGTGATTCAAATTAGAAAATAGTAACTCTAAAGTTGGAAATCTAAAAAAGAACTAGAACATTTGGAGAATTTTGGTCTATATTTAGTGCTCATCTTTAGTTCTATACAAAACTGTGAGTCATAGAGCAATTTTAAATAAAATTGTGACGTAAACACATAGACATTTTTAGAAGATCACTTTGTAGGCAGTGTTAAGGCCAGACTGGACATGATTAATTCAAGAAACAGAAAGACTACGATGATCTCAGAGCACTTCATGGGTCACTGGAAGAAAGAGAAATGCAGAGATTTAGAAATGACCAAGAGATTATTCAGATATTAAATTTGACGAAATAAAAAAGAGTACATATTTATGGCTATAAAATAGCTTGTGTTTCTAATATCCTGACAGAGCAATCCATATGTGTTTCTTACAATGGAATCATAACTTATGTATGCCTACATACCCTCTACATTTACATTGTTAGGAAAATCCTACTCAGATATATGATTACATTTCAATGTTAGTTTTCCATTACAATGTTTGTTGGAAAAATCTTAAAATTGCAATTTGAAGAACAGCATATCAAATTACAAGGAGATGTTTGAACATGATTTTCAAATGAAATGTCTCTGAAGCTCTCTGGACATTATGAACATGCTTCTGGACATAACTGTTCATTATCAGAATTTGAAATAATATGGCTAAAGTACACGTGATCACAACTATCTCTTACAGATTGTGCAGATAAATATTGGACCTGTAAGAAACTAAAATAATATAAAGATATTGGTTGTTCATTGTTCATAAAAATATAGTGCCAGTAACATAAAAATGAAGAAAATGGTGTAAATTCCGTAATCATAAAATGCACAACATATCCCAGTTCCTGTCAGTGATACAAAGACAATTTGATTTAATTTAATTAATTAAAATTATTATTTTTGTCTTCCTATGTATCAAACATTGTATGATGCCTTGAGTACTAAGTAGCAACTGAAAATAAAAGGCTCAGGGAATTCTGCCGTGGATGTTAACAGTCATTACATTAACACAGGTTGGGGAAGTACATAGTAATTATGTTTAACATAAAAATTTACATCAGGTGAAAACCTTCAATACAAGTTTAAAATCTATCATTTAATTAGTATTAATAATCATACTAATATATCTCAGACTTTGTATAATAACGTACTTCTGATAGGAAAAGTTAAGATTTATGAAAATATATATTGATACTATTTGATGTGAGTAATGAATGTGAACATATTTTGAAACTAAACAATACTGTGGAAAAAGTACTACAGTTTATATAGCCTCGTAGCCACCACACAAGCACACACACACACACACACACACACACACACACACACACACACACACACACATTCTATTGTACTTTTGCCTCAATCCTAATAAATTAAACAGATTTCATTCTAAATAATTAAAAAAAACTACATGTGCCTCATAGGTCTTAGAATTACAATAATTAGAATAATTCTTCTTGAGTTCATAACATCAATTCATATCCTGATAGCAGGATTGTCCTTTTATTTTAATTTTATAGTTATTTAAGGATCTTAGAAAGTACATAGGTGGGTGTGTATAAAATGCAATAGTATGTACATTATAGCAATTAATGAAAAGAATAAGGAAAAATAAAAAAAAGTGAACAAGGATAGGTGTATAGGAGAGTTTTCAGATAGGCAAGTGAAGAGAAATATTATGTAATTTTATTATAATCTCAAAAATAAAAGGCATGATTAAAATCAAAATCACACTTGTGACAGTATTCCTGTCAAAGGAATAAAATTCATTCACCCATTTTTCCAGTGTTAAAAGCAAAGAGAGACATTTACTTCTTATTCTTTTTTAGTTCTTATTCATGTGGGCACAATGTAAACATGAAAACAAAATAAAAACCTAAAATCTGCTCATCTCTCTGAGTTCTTACATGCAGCCATGGGGTTTGAGACATGCCGAGAGGAGCAGCAAGCTTCAGACACAGCTCAGAAGCAATTACTGTGGATGACAGTGTTTACTCTCTCCAGGCGATGTCACTAAAGACTGGCAAGGACAAGCTTCACCTATTTGTGACAACTATAGAAGTTGAAAAGGTAGAGGTGGTGGGGGATTTAGAGTTTCAGTCTCACTAAACATATATTTATCCATTTTTACTTTGTTCAGACTCTAAGGAAAGGAACGAAAAGTACATTCTTTTATGAAATTTTGTGTCTTGATAATCAGGGAAGGCATTTTTTACCTACCGTAATAGATAGAGTACTTCAGAGAGGGGGAAGGGGGAAATGTCCTTGTCTTCTGTGCACTAGAAAAACTATATTTCTCAAAGAGAATCCAAAGAAGAATCACAGGCCAAAAGTTTATTCTTAAAATTTGCAATATGTAGCTTTAAAATTTGTATTTTATCATTGAATTAAAATATAAAGACCTTTCCCCTACCCTGCCAACAGGACAAGTTATTTCCAAGGCTACTATTTGTCCTCTACAACCATATGGTAAGAACCTATGATTTTAGACAAAATCTATAAAACTCATTGAACATGGAACAATCAAAAGGCTGCCTTCCTTGAACCTTCACTAAAATGACTAATAGTTATGGTACTGAAAGAAGGTCAGCACATTGCTAAGGGAGACAGGTAAACACCAACTCAGCTATGAGCACTTTGATCTATACCAGTGACATGAAAGTAAGATGTGCTTGTGTCATAGTGGCACAGACGTCTGAGATTAAGCAGTCAGTATCTGATAGACTTTATCGTCCACTCAGTGAGATGAAAACCATCCCTAACTGAGGTGATTGAGGACCATGAACTAGAGACGAGATAGTACAGCGAATAGGGAGAAAAGCAAATATTAATATTCTAAACAAACCAGCCAAAAATTAAAAAGAAATAAAAAGACTCCCAATGACATCCCGCTGCACTTACAGACCAGTGTCTGTCTCAGACATCATGAGGGAAGCTTCTTACTGCAGAACATTGAGATAGACACAGAGATCTTCATCTGAATAATTATAAGCAGAGAATAGAAGACCTCCCGACACAGATCTAAATGGGATGTCTCCATCACCTCCCTCTCCACCTGGCTCAGAGATCTCTGGGAGAGAAGGAGGAATAAGAGCCTTAAGGAATAGAAGACACCAAGGAAATGAAGCTTTTTAAGCAACAGGACTACTGTAAATATGAACCCACAGAGACTGCACACTGTTGAGAACCAGAGAGCATGCACACTGCTGACTTCCACCACAGACAGGAATAGCACATTGAGAGGAGGAGAGACAAGTCCCAGTTCCTATCCCACAAGCTATTTCCAATTAATAGCCACTTGTGAACCAAAAATTAGTTCTCTGGGTTGGGGAGCACCCTCATGGAAGCAGGTGGAGGTAGAATGGTTTAGGGGGTTTCTGAAAGGGGAAACCAGGAAAGGAGATGACATTTGAAATATAAATATCCAATAAAAAATTAGTTTTTCCCAACAGTGTCCTATTCAGGGTTCAAGCTACTCTTAAGGAGGCAGGCCGCATATTCAGCAACAACACAAAATAAATGTAATGATATTTTTTGTAGGTCATTTTGTTTGAGAATTTATTTTTCTCTTTTTCTTATGGTTCAGGGGGTTTAGTTATATATTTATTACATATTACATAATCACATATTACACATTACACATTGCACATTTCACATTGTCTATTACCGAATGCATATAGTATACTATGTATATTATATATTATATATATATATATCTTCTGACTTTTTGCCTTTTTGGGGATTTCTGTGATTGCCAATATGATGGTATATTTTTGTATATATGGGTTCTTGGGTTCTTTTTTTTTTTTTAGTTTGTTTTTTTTTTCTGTTCAGTTGGGTTATTTTCTAATTAGGTTATTTTTTATTTTATCATTTTTTAAGTTTGATTCTGTAGTCTCTTACTACTGCTTTTAATTTTTATTGTTTAATCTTTTTTTTTACAGGTCAGTCTTTATCCCCCCCATGAAGTCTTCCCTCTCACTGTTCCTTATTCTGTACCTTCTTTCCACCCCCCCCACCCACTCCTTGTCTCCAAGAGGCTGTCTCCACCTATAATGCACCAGACCTTCCCATTCTCTGGGGCCTCAAGTCTCTCAAATATTTGGTGTATTTTCTCTCACTGAGGCCAGATTCAGCAGTCCTCTGCTGTGTATGGGTAAGGGGCTTCATTTCAGCTGGTGTAAGCTGCCTGGTTGGTGGCTCAGTGTCTGAGAGATCTCAGAAATATAGATTACTTGGTTAGTTGAGGCTGCTGGTCTTCCTTTGGAGGCAGCTCTCCTCCTCGGCTTCTTTCAGCCTTTCTCTAATTCAGCCACAGTGGTCCCTGGCTTCAGTTCATTGGTTGAGTGTAAGTATCTGCATTTAACTATTTTGTCTTTAGTAACCTGTTTTTATAATAATAGATAAGAGAAAAGATTCTGAATTTGTGAAGATACAGGTATGGACAATCTAGAAGAATTTGGGGAAAGAGGGTATATAATAGTATATATTGTATGGATAATCCATTTAGTTAATCAAAGACACAATAAAATACACTATTTCCATCTTTCTTTTCCTCTCCAGTCTATCTTCTTTCCTCCCTTATTATGTGTGTCAAATCAATGACACTTTTTATTATTGTTACATAGTACACACACATGCACACACACATACATACATACACACAAATACACACACACACACACACAAACACACACACACACACACACACACACACACACACACACACAGACACACACACACACACATATTAGTTCTCCCCAACAAAGTCTCATTTAGGATTCAAGCCACTCTCCACGATCAAGTGCAGACCAAATACTTAGCAATAGCTGGCCAACACAAAACATACATAATGATAGTTTTGTGGAGGTTGTTTAGTCTAAGAATTTATATATGGTTGGAGGATGGCTAAACAATCTTGGCATTTTAATGATCTGTAATATTGTTATAAATAAAAAATGTATTTCTTAATAGAACCAAAAGTTTACCCAGCAAATTCTTCTTATGGACCAACTTTTTTTTTTTTTAATTTTCTAACTTAATGTATATTTTTATAGACATTTTAAAATAGGTGTTTTATAAAAATAATGCCCATTATTGATTATGATATTAGTGATTTTAACAATTCTAATGTTAAAATTGAGCACTTTATTGACATTTAATAACTACACAATTAATTGTACCTCAACTATTTCATCTTTAAAATTTCATGATGGCTTCAGTGATGCTTTCTTTTCTTACTTCTCACAATCTTGTTTAAAGCAGAGATCCAATCTGCTACAATATACTTTAAAATAATTTATTTATAAAATGTATATTACTTGTAATAATAAAATATATGTGATGTTTATAACCCCTATTCTCTTATTTTATTATAGTCCTCAGGAAGAATTCTTGCAGGCCTTTAAGCAAAGACACATTCAATCCATTTCCATTCTTAATCTTTGCTTATACACTTAGAAAGTTTTGAATTCAGAAATAATATTTACAGAAACTATTTGATAATTTAATTCTATTTTATGTGAGAAAATGTCTTTCGATCATGCTTCCTTCCTAAATATAAATTTCCTTTTTAATGTTTCAATCCTTTTAAAAAAAATTATTTTATTTATTTCCTGTCCAAATATTGCTCTGTCCTGATTCGACCTCAGTAAGTTCTTTACATCATCCTCCCCCACCCCTTCACCTTGGAGAAGATGTCCAAAGTAACTGCCCTTCGTTTGGGCATCAGGTCTTTACATGATTAACCACATCTTCTGCTGAGGCCAAACACGGCAGTCCACAGCTTCTTATGTGCCAAGGCACCTGGACCAGGCAATGTATGCTCTTTGGTTGGTAGTTTAGTCTCCAGCATCTTACAGTAGTCCAGTTTAGTGGACACTTTCGCTCTTCCTCTGGGGTTGTCATCTGCTTCACCTCCTTCAGACATTTCGCTCATTCTTAACCTACTATATTGGTCTTCCTATCGAGTTCTCATTCCCTCCAGGGCCCACAATTCCTCCCAAATTTATCCATTAGTGTCCCTGAGTACCATCCATTTCTTGTCTGTGGGTGTCTGCATCTGTCTGAGTCAACTGGTGGGTGAAGCCTCTCAGAGGACAGCCATGCTAAACTTCTGTCTTCCAGCATAATGGTATCATGAGTAGTGTCGGATTAGTGCTTGCTTAATATGCACTCGCATATTTCCATTTATCCTCCTGACCCCCCCATACCTGATCCCAGACCCCTTTTCCACCCTCCTCATCCCTCTCTCTCTCCTATACAGATCTCATGCTCTGCATTCCACAATTATTTTCTTCAGATTTCTAAGTGGAATTGAAGCATCCTCATTTCAGCCTTTCTTTTTGTTAAACTTCTTGTGGTCAATGAGTTGCATCATGGGTATTCTGTACTTTTTGGCTAATATCCACTCACCAGTGAGTACATACAATGCATATCTTATTGGGTCTGGGTTACCTCATTCAGGATAATATTTTATGGTTTCAGTTAATTACCTGCAAATTTCACAATGTCCTCGTTTTTAGTAGCTGAATAGTATTCAGTTGTGTAAATGAACTATGTTTTCTTTATCCATTCTTCTGTTGATCGACATCTAGGTTGCTTAATGTTTCTGGCTACAAATAAGGGTGCGATGATCACAGTAGAGCACATGTTCTTGTGGAATAGTGGACTATCTTTCTCCAACTCAGGAGTTGGAAAGCTGGAATAGATAGTTTGATATTTATTTCTGATTTTCTGTGGAACAGCCAGCCTAATTTCTAGAGTGGTTTTTCCAGTTTGCAATGGCAGCAGCAAGGGGAGAGTGGGCTGAAGAATTCTGTGAGAGGCAACCCGGGTTGGCGTGGGGTGGCAATATTTGGTATTAAATAAATAAAGTAATTTTTTATAAAATAGTTGATACATTATAAAATAAGAGATGATATATTGTAAAAAAAAAGTAAGATGGAATGCGAAGCAAGGAAACCTTCTCAGCACATACTATCGCGTGAGCTTGTGATCTTAACCATTCTGCATGGTATAGGGAGGAATTTCAGGGTCTTTTTGATTTGCATCTTTTTAAAGACTAAGTGTATAGAACATATTTTTCGTGCTTCTTGGCTATTTGAGATTTCTATTTTAAGTACTCTCTGTTTAGAGCTGTACCCCATTTTTTATAAATCAGGTCATTTGGTTTTCTGAAGTTTGACTTCCTGAGTTCTTGTATATTTTGTATGTAAGTCCTTTATTAGATATAAGATTAGTGAAGATCTTTTCTCAGTCTGCAGGTAGCCATTTTGTCCTGTTGACAGTGTCCATTATCTTACAGAAACTTTTCAGTCTCATGAGGTTCCATTAATTAATTGTTGATTTTAGAGCCTGAGTTATTGGTGTTCTGTTCAAGGAATTTTAGCCTGTGCCAATATGCTTGAGGCTATTACCCTCTCTTTCTTCTCTTTAAGTGTGTCTGAGGAAAAGTGTTCACCAGCACATTTAGTCACACATACTTTGGAGATTCTAACTTTTGTCTAGTTCACTACACGTCTATAAAATTAGACATAGTATAACAATAACTTTTCACCAAATTTTGTCGATTTTGTTTTTAATTTTACTTCAATTAATAATAGGAAGTACTGATATTCCATATACAAGACAGTATATAGCATTTAACATTATAGATGAGTTCTGAAAAAAAATGCATGTGGCATGAATATTCTCATCTTGGGAACACTTCGGAATGCATTTATCATGTGAAGATAGAGATACCATTAGTAAATGGCGTAATTTAACCAGACCACTGTGATATATGAAGTCTGCCATTCAATGAAATGTCACTTTGTTTTCCATTACTGTGTAGATGATGGCATAGGAGATTAGGGCAAGAATAAGTTTTGACAGTGAAATGTATTATAGTCATACACAAATATGTTATACTTAGGCAGAAATCATGCTCTATGCATATGCTTATTGCTTAGAGAATGAAAAATTGAGCAAAAGACGGGTATGAAAAAGGGTGGACAAGTAATCAGATAGCTGAACTCCGTGAATGTACCAGCTTGTGCAAGTAACTTGATATGAGGTTGAACAGACAGAACTGGTTTTAATTGGTTACATTGAGTTGTACATTCTGGAATATTTTGACATCTCGTAATACAGCTTGTGATTTCTATTCGCACTGTGCAGCACAGTGTTGACATAGCAGCTTCTAATTCTACCTCCCTGGCTTTATGGACAACATCTGTTTCAGTGGCAGAAGAGAAACTGACTTTTGAACTTAATTAATAGTGCTCTTTATGGTTGACTTAAGTTACTTCATACAGATTTTGCTTATGCTAATGTACCTTACATTCTAAATTTAGAGCCTCTTCTATACTTAGCTGCAAACACATTTATAATGTCTATGCTGCCTTTTTAAAAGATATATATTTCAAATTAGAAACACCCATTTCCTGAAAAGGTGAAACTATATGTGCAACATTATGTCTTTTTATATTCTTGAAGCAAATGTTACCTAATTATGCTAAGATTTAAAATAAAAAATAATTCTAAATTATGTTTTAATTATAATTTAATACTTTACCTTAATATTGCCACAAAACTGTATCCTTGCTTAGGTTTTTAGAAATTTTTCTTAATACTTTCTTACAGTCCAAGTCCTCCCTCTATCAGTTCTTCATATAATTCTTCGCTCAACCCCTCAACCACATTCCTCCTCTCTTCAAGAGTATGTCCTCACTGCCCACCTCCCTGGGGATCTCAAGTCATCCAAGGTTAGGTTGATCTTCTCTCACTGAGAAGTTGCCAGATATATATATATATATATATGTGTGTGTGTGTGTGTGTGTGTGTGTGTGTGTGTGTGTGTGTGTGTATGTATGTATCCAAGGAAGAATGACAGTAGGGACTAAGGAGAACATGACAATGACATGAAAGTTCTATCAAACACAGGAGCTTCCCATAACCCAGTTTTCTCACAACCCAACTTCTCTAATTTCCTTCCTTAGAAACTTCACAGAAATTATAACAATTATCATAGTTTCTTGATTATAGGCTATGGGCATAAATATATGATTGACTCAATAGTCCTAAACTCTTTAGCACCATCTCTCAACAACAATAATTCCAAACTATGTACATTTCATCCAAAATGCCTTATCAAGCAATTATATTAAAGTGCATAAAGAGTTTCTGACTGTTAGGCAAATTGAAAATAGCCAAACAAGGTAAAATTTCCGTAGGTTTCAGATGATAAATTCATTAGAGATAAATAAGAAAGAATAAAATGTTTTATTTATATAATGGGGATACTTAAATTGTATTTCTTTAACATTCAAAGTTATTGAAATATTTATGCAGTTTTGAGTTATTGATTCAGATTGTTTCATTCTCACTATCTTAAATGAATCACAAAATTAAAGTAAATGAATTCATAAATTTTATGTGTGCTCCAAATGTTATTTTCAAGACAGTCTTTCATTTACCTCAGCTTAACAAACGTCATGTAGATTTCTTGATTCCTTTCATCTCTGAACCTCATTCCCACCCAGGCCTTAGCATATTGTGATAGTCTTATCATGAAAGGCACTTCCCTCCACTTGCTTCAAGTGCTTTTCTGAGAAAAATTACAATGTAAATTCATTTACTGCTCACCAAGAGATTTCGATAAATCTTTCTGAAAATCCCTTTGCTAATATTTCCTCTAGTTTTTTCTTGTGATTTCCTACAAGTCTTGAAAGTTACCATTTGACATATTATCTAGGCAAAAGACACCCCCTACTGAAGTTCTTAGAGATGAGAGGGGTTTAACTTAGGTGAACTCATTGTGGTACAAAGTAAAATGATGTTTTTTTTATGAGATATACGTTTATTTTCATTTACACTACAATTCATTATAAGAGTTTGCAATCCTTCTATGCAGATCTTAAATATTCTGCTGCTACATGTCTCTGTAGATGTCAGTTGGAATACACGTGACTTTTAATTATTGCAATAGCTGTGAATTTACTCTTCCCAAACTGCACAGGACTTAAAAAAGATTTACTTTCATAGCCATTAATGTATACATAGATGATGGAGAGAAGTATAGGTAGATAGATAGATGACAGATTGATAGAAATAGATAGATAGAAAGATAGATAGATATCTACTTTACATCCTGATTGCAGCTTCTCCATTCACCTCTTCTCCCAATCCAACCCTCTCACTGCTCTCCTTCAATTACTGCTACAGTTTCAGAGAAGTGGAGGCTCCACATGAGTATCAATTTATACTGGCAGATCAGGTCACAGCAGGACTAAATGAATCTGTCACTGAGGCAAGACAAGACAGCCCAGGTAGGGAAATGGGATGCATAACCTGACAGCATCTGTTCCAGTTGTTAGGAGGAACACATGAAAACCAAGATATAAATGTGTATGAGGACTAGGTTGAGTTTCGATAGGTCTTCCAGATTCTGTGAACCCCCATGGGGCCAGGTTTGTTTATTCTGAAGGTTTTCTTGTGGTGTCCTTGAACCCCCCTGTCTCCCTCTATTCTTCCCCTGACTCTTCCACAAGTTTCCTGAGCTCTGCCTATTATGTGACTATGAGTTTCTGCATCTGTTTCCACCTATCTGCTGCTGCTGCAGGCCGCAGAGGACAGTTATGGTAAGCTCCTGACTGTGAGCATAACCAAGTATCATTAACAGTGTCAGTAGTTGGACCATGGTATGGGCCTCACATTGGGCCAGTCAATTTTTGACTGTTATGTCAACTTCTGCTACATCTTTATCCCTGCATATCTTGTAGGAAGGATAAACTTTGGGCCTAAGCTGTTATGGGTGGATTGGTGTTCCCCTCCCTCCACTAGAAGTTCTGCCTGGCTACAAAAGGTGGTCATTTCAAGCTTAACATGTCCATTATGCACTTTAACATAATGTCCCCAAGGAACTATAATGTTATACTGCTTTAAGTGTGTTAGCCTAACCCATTTATGAACTAGAAGAGTATGTGAAGGGAGCAGACAAGTAGAGCCAAAGGTACAGGATCTCCATGAAACAGGAGAGCAACATGTATCTCAGAGGATTCCCATGAGGTTCTAGTACTAATAGTACAGCAGAAATCAGCAGTGTTTAACAAAACCTATGACCCATTGCAACTAACACCTGCAAATGAATCTGTGCATGAAAAAGAGCCTATTGTGTGATCTATTGACAAACCTTCTTTCTTACAGTGTTGATCTGTTTTATTGTTGTTGTTTCTGTTGTTTTATTTCATTTTGATTTGTAAGGGCTAAAGATGGATATGAAGGGATAAGGGACTGTGAAATTCACAATCAGTTTTTAAAAAGTTAAAAAAGTACATTTACTTAAAATTTCCTTTTGCATTTACTTTTACTTTCATATATATTTTATGATTGATAAATAATGGCTTCCACCCTTGATAACTAAAGCACAATTATTAAACAGTCAGAACTTTACTTCATTGAGTACAAATCTCTATTCAAAAATAATAATAAAGAGAAACAAACAATGCATGACTTGTACCAAAAATCAAAAATTTCCGTTGAGATAAAACAATAGTAGTTTTCTCCTGTGACTGAGTTACCTCACTCAGGAAGATAGTTTCTAGTTCCATCCATTTGTCTAGGGATTTCTTAAAGTCATTGTTTCTAACAGCTGAATAGTACTCCATTGTGTAAATATACCACCATATCTGTATCCTTTCCTCTGTTGAAGGACATCTGGGTTCTTTCCAGCTTCTGGCTATTATAAATAAGCCTATTATGAACATGGTGTAGCAAGTGTCCTTGTAATATGTTAGAGAAACTTTTGGGTATATGCCCAGAAGTGGAATAACTGGGTATTCAGTTAGTACTGTGTCCAACTTTCTGAGAAACTGCCAGACTGAGTTCCAGAATGGTTGTACCAGCTTACAACCCTACCAACAATGGAGGAATGTTCTACTTTCTTCACATCCTCACCAGCATCTGTTGTTACCTGATGTTTTGATCTTAACCATTCTGACTAGTGTGAAGTTGAATCTCAGGGTTGCTTTGATTTCCATTTCCCTGGTAACTAGAGCACATATGGCATTCACCCACTTAAAAGCAAGCATTAGCCCCCAAAATCTATGAATATTCAAGAAACAATTCACAGACCTCATGAAGCTCAAAAAGAAACAAAGGCCTAAAGTGGATGCCTAAGTCCTTCTTGGAAGGGAGAACAAAACACTCTCATGAGGAAATGCAAGGTCAAATGTAGGAGCAGAGATTGAAGAAAAGATCAGTCAGAAACCGCCTAACATGGGGATCCATCCCATATGCAACCACCAAACCCAAGTACTATTGCTGATACCAAGAAGTCCTTACTGGCAGGAACCTGATATGGGTGCTTAATCAGAGGCTCTGCCAAAGTCATTTAGATACAGTTGAGGTTGCTGCACCTAACTACTGGGCTGAACACGTGGACCCCAATGAAGGATCTAGAAAAAGGACTGAAGGAGATAAAAGGGTTTGCAACCTCATGTGAAGAACAACATTATCAACCAACCAAACCCTACACAATTCCCATGAACTAAAACACCAATCATTGAGCACACATGGAGAGACCCATGGCTCCAGTTGCATATGTAGCAGAGGATAGCATTGTCTGGTATCAATGGGAAGACAGGCCTATTGTCCAGTGAGTGCTCATTTTTTTTCCAGTTTAGCAAAATGCCAAGATACTGAGGTAAAGAGGGTGCACCTTCAAGGAAACAAGTGGAGGGAGAAGTAGGAGCTAGGGAGAAAGGGTATAACATTTTAAATGTGAATACAAATAATATTTAATAAAACAATTTTAGAAAGCAGTTTTCACACATGGAGTCTTGGTAAACTCATTTCTCGAAGATGCTATTTTCTGTCCAAAAGGGAAAAAAAATTAATGACTTTTGACCACAAGATTTGTAAATTTCAAGCCTACATGTCTCTGCAAGTCTGCTCTATTCATATACTCTTGCAGTTCATTAATGTGTGAGGGCCAACCCATTCAAAGTAGTATAACATTAATGTTCCATAGAGATGTTATGTTAAAATGCCCAAGCTTTGTCATGCCTGATGATTAGCTTATTATGCAATGAAAGAATATTTTTTATAATTCCTTAATACTTTATAAACTCATTTAAACCATATACATGTAAGATATGCCAGTTATAGAACTAATAATTTCAACTTTAAGTAATGAATCATTTTTTTAATTTTTAACCTTCTTATAATTATATGAGTTAATAGGAATTTATATCTCAAGTTTTTGTGATAAAGTAACTGAATTTAATTTAAAAATACATTAAATTCTGATGTGGTATTTAAATATAATAAGGTCTATTTTTTATTTATTCTGTCTGTGCAATATTCATCTTGCTTTAATATTTACCGACCTTTGATCTTTAATCTTCCAAGAGTGGTTTGCTCTGATATTAAATTACTCCAAAATGATGGTTTTGCCTTTGTTATGTTCAGTACAACACTAAATTTATTCACATAACTTTCTCAGCAATTCCCTTTCTTTAATATGCCTTCTTAATTTTACTATATATAGTAACTCTAAAAGAAAGGTTCATGTATCTATGTTAATTCAGTTTACCTCTGAGTCAATTAAAAAGTTGAGTTCTTGATTTAAATATATATGTATATATGTGTGTGTGTGTAAGTGTATGTGTATATGTATAGATTAACATAAAAGATATTTATTTTTCACTTAAAATATTCATTTAAATTCTTTATTGCAGTATAAATAAGAGTATGTGAAGAGAATTTGAACAAGTTGCATTTCTGTCTGTAATAGATGATTTCTTGCGCTACATTATTTCTCAGATTGGAAAAAATTATCAATCATCAGTACAGTAATAATAATATATGTTTTATGTGATCAGACATTATCTTCTTGGCTCTGTTCTTCTTGTAGGACTTTCTGATCCCAAATAAGCTAGCTTCACAGTTGTTTGCATCCCAGACTTATGACTTTACGTGTTTTTCATCCAAAAGGACAAAAACAATCAATAAGATACATTTGAATCTCAGGATTCCTTGAGATACTTAGTCAACTACACAAGTGACTAAATGGCCCAATGTTGGTGTGTGTTTTCCACTTAGATTAATATCTATACTAAAGAACTTTCTATATAAAATAGAATACTATGAAATGATCAATGGGGTATGATAATAAAAAATTTACCAGTCAAGTCAGGATAAACAAGTCGTGAAATAAGGTCTGAACTATAAAAGAAAATTAAATAGAAAAATAGTGTATATAAGAATAATGTATAAAACAGATACAACTCAAATTTTTATACATTAGAAATATATATCACTGCTTGCCTAATATTTAAATTTCATATTTTTTCTGAATTGATATGCTAAAATTTGATGTTCTTCATCTAGAAATAACATTTTATATAAAATATTATTAATTTAAATGAAAATAACACTATTGAGTACTGTACATACTATAGGCTATGATCATTAAATTAATGAGACACTGGCTGCAATCTTGATGCATCTTCTAATTATGTATGATGCATAGTTTCTTTCACTAGGCAACGAATTAATTAGATACAAATGTCATCCATAGGTCATTGACAGATAGGATGATCACTAATGATTTGGTTTCATCAAAGGCAACTTCATACTTCTCTGGGATTTTCAGAAATGTCATCTTAAACCAAAAATGTTTTTCACAAAATTATTTTAAATAATGAGGAAACCTAGATTGACTGTCCTTATATTTCATATAATAGCAACTCTTACTCAGAGCACTAATAATAACTTTCTCAGATACGTGTATGTACAGTTATTAATAAAACATGTGTGCAGAAAATAAGAAATTATCAATTATATTGGCATAAAAACATTGAACATTTTTTATTTGTAAAGGATAATGTACTGCTTAAATTGGTAAGGTGTAGTTTACTTGGATTGGATTACAGAGACTGATAAGATGTTCTAAAATTAAAGAAGGGCATTTAAATTATTATTGTCTATATTTAAAATTTCAGGCTTTTCTGGAAAAAATACTTTTAATAAGTTTCCTTGATATAATGCATTTTAATCCTTGGTAAACTTGATTAATTAATATCCCCCACACGTTGTTTATCTTTCACAGGTAAACAATATGCAAGATCAACATATTGTCATTGATTAATAAACACTTTTAGAAGAGTTGTAATTATGTACTTTATTTTAAATTTGTCTCTTATATTTATTTTATTTATTTTTGTGTAATTGACAGTGTTGAATGTACAAAGAGTGAGTGTAGAGGTCAGATGACCATTTGGAGAAGCTGATTCTGTCATTTTCTCATGTGGAACTTGGAGAGTGAACGCAGGTCACAAGGCTTGAAAGTGAGCATCTTTACTAGCGGAGCCATTCAACATGTACCTCTTACAGGTAGTTAAACAGTATTTCAGTGGAATGATTATTAGTAGTTCAAATATTGTAATGAATTCACAGCATCTAAAATATTATGAAAATTACAGTAATAAATAATGATAATATTCCATTCTTGTTCAAAATGACTTTCCAGTGTCTTGCCCTAGTAATTTTAAATTGCCAGTTTTTACCAGTATTTTAATATTATTAAAGAACAGGGTATCCAATCTTACATTTTCTTTTACATGTATTTTATGCTCATTGTAACTAGTAAGTTTTCAATTCATACTATCAATCCTTTAAAAAAAATCAAGGAGAGACAAAAATATATTCATATAATTTTATGCAAAAATGTTTTTAAAATCAGTACATTTATCTCTGTTTTTTTTAAATAAAGTTGTTTAATTAAAAAAAAAAGAACAGACTGTTCTTATGTTCTTTGGCAATTTAACATTTCAATATAAGGATATGATATTTTATAATTGTGTATGTACATATTTGTTAAATATAATGTATTATATTTTGTAATCCAAATGATTTATAATCAACAAAATATTTGGCCATATATTCTTCTTAGCCATATTTTTGGAGATATTTTTTGTATTTTAATTTATTTATTTTATAAAATATTATTATACCTCACAAAATTTATTACATAATAATATATGATGAATATACAATATTTTTTTCTTTTTCCTTTCTCTTTTTTTCTAAGAAGGACTAAGGCTTCCACATTTTGGACTTTCTTCTTTTTGAGCTTCATAAGGTCTGATAATACTTTCTGGGGTATTCAGACCATTCTGGGGCTAGTATCCAATTATCAGTGACTGCATATCATGTCTTTTCTTTTGTGGCTGGGTTACCTCACTCAGGATGATAGTATCTAGTTCTATCCATTTCCCTGGGAATTTCCTAAAGTCATTGTTTCTAATATCTGAGTAGTACTCTATGTGTAAATGTACCACACTCTCTGTATCCATTCCTCTGTTGAAGGACATCGGGTTCTTTCCAGCTTCTGGCTATTATAAATAAGGATGCTATGAATATGGTGGAGCATGGATGCTTATGTTGGAGCATCACTGGGGTATATGCCCAGAAGAGGAGTAGTTGAGTTTTTAGGTAGTACTATGTCCAATTTTCTGAGAAACTTCCAGACTGATTTTGAGAGTGGTTTTACCAGTTTACAACCCCACCAACAGTGGAGGAGTGTTCCTTTTTCTGTACATCCTTGCCAGCATCTGATGTCATCTGAGATTTTTTATCTCAGCCATTCTACTGGTATAAGGTAGAATCTCAGGGTTGTTTTGATTTGAATTTCACTGATGACTAGGGATGCTAAGCATTTATTTAGGTGCTTCTCAGAGCGTTTTATTACTACTTTGAGTGAACACATTAAACTCAACATGCATTTATGTATAAACTGAGACAAAACTCCCATTTAGTTTCTTGGTTTTAGTTTTGTGGAATCTGTCTAAAACACTCTAGCTCTTCACGTTGACATGTGGATTTAGTAAGTATACATTGATCTCTAAAGAACAGATTTTTATGCTAACAAGTTCAAAGTTCTAAGGGAGATAAGGGGATGTTCTCATATTTGTGTTCATATATATTACGCCAAAACATTACTAGGTCATGATTCCCTATGAACCCAAACTGATAGAATGTGCGTGTATATGATTCAGTAGAATAACTTAATGTCTGAGGACCAGCAATGTTTGTCTCTTAAAGGAATGATCAAGACGCAGTATTTGTATAATTGTTCATCCACAGAAATGGATGTCTCTGGTCATCCTCAATATATATCAGAATACTGAAAATGTTTGCTCTAATACTGAAGACAGAAGAGAACTTTCATTGAAATTGAGGGATAGCAGACAAACATAAAAGTTACTTCCTTTATATTCTTTCTATAGGCTGCCAGAGGAAAATATGACCCACTTCAATGAATACCCTCTATAGATTTGTGCAAGAACAAAGTATTCTCACAGGTACACCCAGCAGTTTGGACATAGGTTAATTGCATATGTAGTCAAATTGACAAAACAAAACAACAACAAAAAAATGACCATTACACTGGGTCAAACTATATCTAAATATCAATGGAATTTTGTTAAAAGATAAAAATCCTGTTAATTCCTGTAAGTAGGAAAGCTATTTCTAAGGGATATAGGAACATCTATTTTTGGTCTTTATAAAAGATTGCCATTGTACTAGCATGTGGAATAAAACTTCCTGTGAATGATTATACTCTACCGAAGCCATAACATGCAAATAGTAATTGATATTATTTGCAATAATGCTATTATACAAATTACTGTTGTCTAGCATGAGTAAATAAGAATATAAATGAAAAATGTGTTCACATGTTAGAGGTTATTTAGTTCTTTAAACAAATTTCTTTTTTTAAGTCATTATCATATTTTGTATTTTAATAGTGATAAACTAAGAGAAACAGATAACTACTAGTTTGGCAAATGTATGCAAGCATAGAAATTGAAATTGGTATTTCAACTGAACAAGCAATCTCATTCTGAATATGAAAAATTATCACCATATATGCAAATTAAAAATATATTACCTTTTCTTTCTTTTTCCTTAATTATTTTTATTAGGAATTCTCTGAATTTACACTTCAAATGTTATCCCTTTTCCACCATTCCATTCCCCTTCCCTATCTCCATGAAGGAATTCCCTCTCCAAAACACTCTCTCCTACCTCAGCACCTTGGCATTCACCTACACTGGGAAAACAAGCCATCACCTGACCAAAGGCCTCTCCTCCCATTGGCCTCTGGTATATATGCAGCACAGCATAAACACATTTCTGAGTGATTAATTTATACATATAAATTCAGAAGTTGCTCTTACATTACTGTTAATAAAGATTGAAATAAGAATCATTGTTTAGCAATTCTCAACAACATGGTGTGTGTGTGTGTGTGTGTGTGTGTGTGTGTGTGTGTGTGTGTGTGTGTGTGTGTTTGTACAGGTCTTCCAGGTCGGAATCACAATAATTCTTTACACTGGCAAAAGCTAAGCTTGATTTTATGATTTTTGTGACCAAACATCTTGATTCATGAAATAGAAACATGTGTTACCATATCTGTATCTGATTATTACTTCATAATTATTTTTATTAAAGAAAATTTCACCCAATTTTGTTTTTATTTTTAAATATTTATTTTCAATTTTTTATTGTGTATATGTTTGCAACTGAATACATGCAATTGTAAAGAAGGAGTAGCCAGTGGATCCTGTGGTATAACTCAAATCATTAATAAGTTTTCAAGTGTCTTTGTCCACTAAGGTATTTCACCATAATTGTTTATTATTTTTTAATCTAACATTTACATTTTAAAAAGTGAAATAAACACAGTAACATAAATATGGTAAATGAATTCTTTGTGATATGTTGGAGTGTTTTCCTTGGGTATATGCCCAGGAATGAAATAACTGGGTCTTCAGGTAGTACTGTGTCCAATTTTCTGAGGAACTGCCAAACTGATTTGCAGAGTGGTTGCACCAGCTTACAACCCCAGCAACAATGGAGGGTTGTAACAATGTTCTACTTTCTGCACATCCTTCAGAGCATCTGCTGTCATGTGAGGTTTTTATCTTAGTCATTCTGACTTTTATGAGGTGGAACCTCAGTGTTGTTTAGAGTTGGATTTTGCTAATGACTATGGATGTTGAGCATTTCTCTAGTTGCTTCTTAGCCATTTGGTATTCCTTAATTAAGAATTGTTTGTTTAGCACTGTATCCCATTTTTAAATAGGATTTCTATTTCTCTGGAGTCTAATTTATTGAGTTCTTTCTTTGTTGGATATTAGCCCTCTATCAGATGTAAGATTTGTAAAGTTCCTTTCTTAATCTGTTGATGGCCATTTTGTCTTCTTGACTATATCCTTAACTTTACAGAAACTTTACATTTCTTGAGGTCCCATTTGTCCATTCTTGTTTTTAGGGCATAAGCCACTGGTGTTCTGTTCAAGACATTTTTTCCTGTGCCTATGTGTGCTAAGTTCTTCCCCACTTTAGCTTCTAATAGTTTCAGTGTACCTGGTTTTATGTGGAGGTCATTGATCCACTTAGACTTGATCTTTGTAAAAGGAGATAAAAATGGATCAATTTGCATTCTTATGCATGCTGACTGCCAGTGGAAACAATATCACTTGTTGAAAAGGCTGTACTTTTTCCATTGAATATTTTTAGCTCCTTTTTCAAAGATCAAATTACCATAGGTGTGTGGGTTCATGTCTGGGTCTTCAATTCTCTTCCATTGATCTACCTGCCTATCTCTGTACCAATACCATGTGATTTTTATTACAGTTGCTTTGTTATATTGCTGGAGCTCAGAGATGGTGATTTCTCTGGAAGTTCTTTTATTTTTTAGAATAGATTTTTCTTTTCTAGTTTTTTTGTTATTCCAAATGAATTTTCAAATTACTCTTTCTACATCTGTGAAGAATTGATTTGGAATTTTGATAGGGATTGCATTGATTCCGCAGATTGTATTTGCAAGATGGACATTTTTTACAGTGTTGACCCTTTCAATCCATTAAAATGGGAGATCTTTCCATTTTCTTTGAGATATTCTTAAATTTACTTCTTCAGAGATTTAAAGGTCTTGTCATACAGATCTTTCATTTGATTAGTTAGGGTCACCAAGGTATTTCATAGTGTTTCTAACTATCCTGAAGTGTGCCTTTTTCCTAATTTATTTCTCAGCATGGTAATTTTTTCAGTAGAGGATACATGCACTACCATTTTCATAGTAGCTTCATTTATAAAGACCAGACACTGGAAAGAACCCATATGTCTTTCAACAGATGAATGGATACAGAAAATGTGGCAGAGCTACATAATGGAGTACTACTAAGGTATTAGAAACAATGACTTTAGGAAATGCCTAGGCAAATGGATAGTACCAGAAACTATTATTCTGAGTGAGGTAACCCAGTCACAAAAGAACACATATGGTAGGCACTCACTTATAAGTGTATACTAGCCTCAGAAGTCTCTAAATGAGGATGCCTCAGTATTCTTAGAAGGTAGAAAAAAAACACTAATTGGGGAAAATGCAAGGTCAAATATAGGAGCAAGGATTGAAAAAATATCATTCAGAGGCTACCTCATCTTGGGATCCACCCTATATACAGCCAATCACTATTGCTGATGCCAAGATGTAGTTCTTGGTAGGAACCAGATAGAGCTTTCTTAGGGCCTATGTCAGAATCATATAGATACAATACTGAACAAGGGGATTCCATTGAAGGAGCCAAAAAAGGACTGAAAAAGCAGAAAGGGTTTGCAACTCCATGGGAAAAACAACATTATTAACCAACCTAAAGCTCCACAATTCCCATGGATTAAAACACCAACCATTGAGAACACATTGAGGGACCCATGGATCAAGTTGCATGAGCAGCAGAAAATAATAGTGTCTGTAATTATTGTGAGAAGATGGTCCAGTCAGGGAACGTTTTCTCAATGTAGGGGATATCCTGGCACTGAGTTGGAGAGGGTAATTAGGAGAGAGTACACTTATGTGGAGACAAGTGCCAGGGGATGAGAGATGTGAGCAGGGTGGGGAAGGTGATAAGATTTCAAATGGAAATACAGAGAGTATTCAATAAAAAAATAAAAAAATGGTAAATGAGTAAATCACACATATGAATCTGAATTTTGATAAGTTGATTATATTTATTGAAGTTTATTTGTGTATAGTATTTGAATATGTAATTTCTTGCTCTTAAATAAAGCAAAGAAACTAAGGTGCAAATATTTACTTAACATAATCATTTCCAGTTTTCTAATTTATTGTTCTCTTTTGATCCTGTATACAAATGTATCTTTTTTCTTCTCAGTTTATTTATTTTTCCTTTGGCCCCTTAGTGATTTTATTGACTTTCTTGCATTTACTTGAAACAAGGGAGGTCAGCAGAGATGGAGGAGTAAAGGATTGGGTGTAGATGACATTAAAATCCCTTTGAAAAGCTGTACAGAAAAGTCACTAAAGAAATTTTTTATATACAGACACACATAAATCACTTAAATTATACTTACATTGTAATGGAGAGTAGATATGCCACAACATAGTACAAGCTAACAAATAAAAAGACTAATGAGGGGGATGAATCAAAACTTTTGAAGTTGTTGGCTAGGGAGAACACATAGCTATTCAGACATTGTAGACTATTGACAATTCTCTTGATTAGTATGTAATACCTGACATTAAGACTATATCATTAAAGACACTGAAATTGAGTTGTGATAAATGGGGAAAGCAAGCTAAAGCTCACATTTGAGCTTCATCACAGTTGGCTAAATTTCAAAACTATATGTATGTATTATTAGAGAGAAATAATATTTCCTTTGTACCCAGTAAAGAACCTCACGAGCTTCAAGAATGACTAACTTGACAAGAACTGGCCACTGGTACATTAGTGATGGAGATAATGGAAGGAAATTAACCACTTTCTGAGTGTACTTAAATCACACTCAAAATCATGAACCTTAATATTGGCATCATTATCAGGACCAGAAAGTATCTCCTGACATCAATCATATGAGAGACTATATTACTATATTTTTCTTCATTGAGTGGTCATACTAATACACTGCCTCCCAAAGAGTTATCATTAGACCCATACGTAGATCAACACATTTATTAGTGATTATCAGGAAATTCCTATTTGCAGTTGGTAGTGCATAACATAGATATAAAACTTGTCAAGGTGAGAAAAATACAGAAAACCCAAATGCCCCAAATGGAACACATATACTTCACATCCTTTCCCAACGTCTCAAAGCTCATGAGGAAAGAGGCATTCCAATGAGTGGAACACCAGAAGGAGAAGTCTACATGAAGAGAGCATGAAATCGGCAGAGCAGTGCTGCTTCCATTTAACTCACAGTGCTCTTGACAGCATGCCAAGACTCATCCAAGCTGAACTCAGGCAATAGACAAGCATGTGTAGGTGGCTTGGGTGCAAAGTCCTACCTCTAACTAAGAAGATGTTGATAACCTTTAGAAGATGAATGCCAGACTCAATATTTTCTAAGAGTATATCCCCTATATGTCAATTATCCTCTGGTGGAAGGCAATTTACAAGACTATTTGAGAAGTAAAAATTGGTCATGATACAATTAAAAATATAATATAAAACTGAACATGTTTGGAATTAGGTGGGATCTAAGAATCATTGGGACAGGAGCAATCATAATAAAATTGAGATATATGAAATTATTTAAGAAACAATTAAAAGTAATATGTTAGGAATGCTTTTAATCTCAGATTGAAAGGAAAATATATTAATTTAAATGTTTCATAAAAATATTTTCTAGTTTTTTCCGTTTACTACATACATTTTATTTACATATATAAGTGGTCACTTGTTGATAGACATTTAATATGATTACACTCTTAATTAAGGTGAATATTTGAAGAAGAACCTTGGATGTCCAAGTATATCTATGGTAGGTCCTGGAGTTAAGTGTATACCTAATAGTGCTACATAAAACATAAATAACCACCTGATTGTCTTGGAGCTGGAAATGATATTTTGTGACCTGTAAGCACAGGTCTTTACTCTGGAGATTTTTTTGTTGCAAAGCAATCTCTTACTTTTCAGTAATCCTGATGAATTTCAATTCCTACATTTGTTACCTGAGCTACTGGATTCCTTTTCAGAATGTGCTTACTTCTGTCTTCAACCTAAATCCTTTCTGTTTTACCCTAGTAGTCTCAACATTTCTTCTTTTATACTAAATCCTTCAGTACATTTTTGGTTGTTTTGGGGTGTGAAGGCAATTATGTAGGAGTTTAGTTTTATTCTTCTATTATAGATATCCAATTTGAACAGCCACATATCTTAATGATGAATTTTCTTGACTTTTTGACACTGTCATGGTTGATATGTTCTCTATTTATTTTTGCTGTACCATTCTATATCATTGATCAACACGTCTACTTTGATTCTGGTAACATAGCTTTTGTTGGTACTGTTCTTTATTGAACTTGAAATAATGTGTATCTTGTTCTCTTTGCTGTCATTGTCTGGGGTCTTGTTAAATTCCATATGAAGTCAGCAATACCCCTTTTTTTCTGGCATGACACACATTGAGAATGAAAATTGAACTGAGTCTGTAGAGTTCTTTCAAGAGCATATCTATAATCACAAAATAAATTCTGACAGTGCTTGATCTGTAGAACATGTCCACATTTTATTATTCTTTTCATTTTTCTGTGTATTCTTTGACTAACAATATTACTGGGTTTTTGTTTTGTTTATTTATTTTTTGTCATCTTATCCACCGAACCTAAATCCCAGGTGATCCATATCAATGTTTGCCTCTCTCTGTCTTCACGTGTTTGTTTGTGTGTTTGGGGGGGTGCGGAAAAGGGCTTAAGACCTTTTGGAACTGCAGGTCCAGGCAGTCGCTAGCTTTCATATGAGTTCTGAGACCTGAACCCAGGTCCCTTGGAAGCATAGGCAGTGCTCCTAATCGCTGAGCCAGCTTCCTGCCCTTTAAAGCTGTTCTAAATAGGACTATTGCTCTCTCGTGCACAGGGCACTCATGTCCTGATTTCCAGCGCCCGCAGTGAAGATGTCCCACTCATCCCCAGGAGCCAAGCCATCCATTTCCAAGAACCCGCAAGTCTTCTTTGACATAGACATCGGCATGGAGCGAATTGGACAAATTGTTTTAGAATTCTTTGCAGATATCGTTGCCAAAACTGCAGAAAAATTTCGTCCACTGCATACTGGAGAAAAGGGCACTGGATCCACAACTGGAAAAACTCTCCGTTTTAATGGATGTCCTTTTCAACATAATGATTAAGAAATTTATGACTCAGGATAGAGACTTCTCAAATCAGAATGGTACAGGTGGAGAAACTATATATGGTGAAAAATTTGAAGATGAGAATTTTCATTATAAGCATGATCGGCAGGGTTTACTGAGTGTGGCAAGTACAGGTTCCAGTACAAATGGTTCTCAGTTCTCTATCACAAACAGTTCCAACTCCTCATTTGGATTGGAAACATGTATTTGGTCAAGTAATAAAAGGACTAGGTGTGGCAAGGATGCTTGAAAATGTAGAAGCGGATGGTGAAAAATCTGCCAAACCGTGTGTTAGCACACATTATGGAGAATTGAAAGAAGACTGAGGAATATTCCCTAAAGATTGCTCTGATGACATTCATCCAGATTTCCCTGAGGATGTAGATGGAGATTTAAAATATGTAGATAAAATTTTCATAATATCTGAAAATCTGTGTGCTGAATATTGGTGCTTGTAAATTGAAGTTGTCAAAATGGCAGGGGGCAGTTGACAGTTGCTTGGAGGATCTTGAAATGCACCCTTCAAATACTAAAGCACTATGCCGAAAAGTGCAAAGCTGGCAAGGAATAAAAGCATGTGACCATACATTGGCCGATCTTAAGAAGGCACAGGAGATGACCCCAGGAGATAAAGCTATCCAGGCAGAATTGCTTAAAGTCCAACAAATGATAAAGGCAAGGAAAGATAAAGAGAAGGCAGTGTATGCAAAAATGTGTGCTTAATAAGAATTAAACCTTTCTTAATTATTATACACTGGTTATATTTTGGACAAAGTATAAAACTGTCTAAACATTCCTGATGTGTTTCCCTTGATCTTTGTCATTGTTTACATAGGGATGCTGGCATAGGCTCATTTTTAAGAAGGAATAAAGTGTTACAAATACAAAATAAATTAGGACTCTTCTTCTTTTAATTATTTGTATATCTTTTGCTGCTCACAAACAACTTTATTCAAAGCCCCCAATTCATTTGAAGACACCCATGTATAATACGAGATCAAGTATGGTCAGGCATCAGGAAGTCCAGAAAATGAGCACATGACCAAGTTAATTCTTTTTTTTTTTAAATTGAACAACTTTATTTTAAAAAACAGAGATAAATGTACAGATTTTAAAAGCATTTTTGCATAAAATGATATGAATACATTAGTGTCAGTACTTGAATTTTTAAAGGTTTGATAGTATGCATTAAAATCTTACTAGTTACAATGAGCATAAAGTACATGTAAAACAAGATGTAACCTGGAAATAGTCAGTTTTCTTGGTGTGTAAAGATTAAGCATAATGATTTCTCAATTTTTTTTTTTTTATTTTATTTTTGGCCTTTGTTTTTCTCGAACTTCATATAGTCTGTGAGTTGTTTCTGGGGTGTTCAGAGGTTTCAGGGGTTAGTATTCAATTGTCAGTGACTGCGTATTATGTCTATTCTTTTGTGACTGGGTTACCTCACTCAGGATAATAATCTCTAGATTAATGCATTTTCTTAAGAATTTTATAAAGTCATTGATTCTGATAGCTGAATAGTACTCCATTGTGTAAATATACCACAATTTTTGTATCCACTCATCTACTGAAGAATATCTGGGTTCCTTCCAGCTTCTGGCTATTATAAATAGGGCTGCTATGATTATTGTGGTGCATGTGTCTTTGTGGTATGTTGGAGCTTCTCTGGGGTATATGCCCAGGAGAGAAATAACTGGGTCATCAGGTAGTACTATGCTCAATTTTTTGAGGAACTGCCAGACTGATTTTTCAGAGTGGTTATACCAGTTTACAAGCCCATCAACAGTGGAGAAGTGTTCCTCTTTCTCTGCATCCTAGCCAGCATCTGCTGTCATCTGAATTTTTCATCTTAGCCATTCTGACTGGTGTGAGGTGGAATCTCAGCGTTATTTTGATTTGCATTTCCTTGATGACTAGGGATGTCGAGCACTTCATTAGGTGCTTCTCAGCCATTCGATATTCATCAATTCAGAACGTTTTGTTTAGCTCTATACCAGATTTTTTTAAATGACTTTATTTTATAAAACAAAGATCAATGTACAGATTTTAAACATTTTTTGCTTAAAATTATACATTTTTGTCAGTACTGTTTTTTCAGATATTAAAATAATTTTTACATAAAACTATGTGAATATATGTTTTAGTCAGTACTTGATTTTTTCAAGGGCTTGACAATATGCATTGAAAACCTAATAGTTACCATGAGCATAAAGTACATGCAAAACAAATCGCAACATGGAAATAGTCAAAGTCTTCTTGTTTTGTAAATATATATATATTGTTTTCTTTATTTCTTGGACTTCATACAGTCTGTGAGTTGTTTCTGGGGGAGTGCAAGCCTCTGGGGTTAGCATCCCAATATCAGTGACTGCATATTATGTCTGTTCTTTTGTGACTGGGTTATCTCACTCAGGATGATATTCTCTAGATGCAGCCATTTTCTTAAGAATTTGGTTAAGTCATTGTTTCTGGTGGCTGAGTAGTATTCCATTGTGTAAATGTACCACAATTTTTGTATCCATTCATCTTCTGAAAGACATCTGGGTTCTTTCTAGCTTCTGGCTATTATAAATAGAGCCGCTATGAACATTGTGGTGCATATATCTTTGTTGTGTATTAAAGTGTCTCTGGGGTATATGCCCAGAAGTGGAATAGCTGGGTCTTCAGTATACCCCATTTTTTAATAGGGTTGTTTGATTCTCTTGTGGCTAGCTTTTTGAGTTCTTTGTATACCTTGGATATTAGGCCTCTATCAGATGTGGGGTTGGTAAAGATCATTTCCCAATCTGTTGGCTGCCATTTTGTTTACTTTTTCTTTTTTTTTTTATTGAAAAACATTATTTTAAATAAACAAAGATAAATTTACAAATTTTAAAGCATTTTTGCATAAGAGTATACAAATACATTTAAGGTTGTAATTAAGTATTTGTGGGTACATATACATACACATATGTATATATGTAACAATAGTATAAGAAAAAATGGTACTAATTTGAGGGGATAGGAGAGAAACTGAAAGGGGTTAGGGAGGAAAGGGTGATGTGATACAGTTCTATTTTAATTAAAATATATTAATTTTTTTTCTTGAACTTCACACAGTCTGTGAGTTGTTTTTGGGGTGTTCAGATCTTTCTGGGGTTAGTATCCCATTATCAGTGACTGCATATTATGCCATTTTTGTTTTCTTAATAGTGCCCTTAGCCTGACAGAAACTTTGCAATCTCATTAAATCCCATTTGTCAATATTTGAAATTAGAGCATGAAACATTGTTGTTTTCTTCAGCCCCCAATATTCTCATCCATCTCTTGTAGTCTGTTGGAGATGCTTGCATCTGTGACTCCTGATATCTTTTTTAAGATTTTCTATCTCCAGGGTTGTCTCTTTAGTGTTTTCTTTATTGTTTAAATTTCCATTTTAAATTTCTTCTTCAATTCCTTCATCTCTTTGGTTCTGTTTTCCTCTAATTCTTTTATTTCTTGAGTATTTTTCTTGTTTCTTTAAAAGCTTCTATTTCTTTATGCTTTCCTCCCATTCTTGTTTAAAGATCTCCATCATCATCTTGAGATAGGATTTCAGGTCTGAGTCTTCTTTTTCTGGAGTGTTTGGCATCCTGCTGTTTCTTGTGATGGGATAGCTGGGTTCTGATGCTGCCAGGTTGTCTTGGTTTCAGTTGGGTAAGTTTTTTTGCTTTCCTCTTGCTATCGTGTTGTCTGTGATTATAAGTGGTCTTGTTGTCAGTGATTGGTTCCTTTCTCTCCCGTGAACCATGCCTGTGTCCCTGGATCTCTTCTGTTTTCGGTGGCAAATTGCTTGAACATTTTGTCCAAATGCAAGTGCATTTTGGGTGGAAACCAAGTCCCTACAGCAGAGTTCCTGCTCCCCTGAACCAATCCCTGGATCTCCGCTGTTCCCAGTGGCAAATGGCCTTAGCGTTTGGTCTGCACGCAAGGGCCTTCAGGGTGGAAACGAGTCCCAGTGTGAGAGTTTCTACTCCCCTGAACCAATCGGGGGGCATGTAGGTAAACTTGGTGCTGTAAAATGTGTTCAGAGTTCTACATTTGGACCCATAAGCAGCAGGAGGGTATTCCACTCATGGCACAGTTTGAGCACAGGACACCTCAAAGCATGCCCACACATCGACACATATTTCTACCAACAAAGCCATACCTTAACTTCTAATAGTGCTACTTCCTATAACATAAGCATTCAAACACATGAGATTTTGGTCACCATTCCCATTTAAACTACCACACCTGACAATCAAACTTTTTGGTCCTTTAACACCTACAGTTTTTGTATACACTCTTTACTGAGGAAATACTACCACAGCAGGAGTAACACCTTAGATGTAACATCTGAGGCTGGGTAATCCAGAGTCAGAAATGTACTGTTTTGAAATGAAATGAAACTCTACTGTCACCAACTTATTTAAATGGTTCAAGAATAACTTTATCCATTTGTTAATCAATGGATTATTGCAGTGGTGTTCATTGACAGATAAGATTATTACTTTCTCCAACACTATAAAGAGGAGTCATATACCTTCAATAAGAAAACAGGACAAAGTGATAGAAGGTCAAACTAGGAAGAATTCTGAAATAATTGACAGTGTTTTGCAATCAATTATTCTTTTCTAGTTTGATTCCCTGTAAATTTGGAGACTTGTAAGAAACACAGTTTTTCAGCTCCACTCCAGATCTCCATATTTTCCTAGTGAATAAATTCAATGACACATGTCTTTGTATACCAAACTCTCAATATTGTTGTGTAGTAAGAATATAAGATTGCATGACCTTGCATTCAAGAATAGAAATGACTGGATAGAGAAAAGAATGTAATTGAGTTTTTAAACAACTAAATCATGTGGAAAGATAATACCAGTAGGAGATACATTTTCTTCAAATGACTACCTGGAAGCATAAAACAGAACAGAGAGTTTAGATAAAGTGGGGTGGTTATTATATAGAAATGTATAGGAATTTAGTTTTTTTCATTTTAAAGATTACTGAATTCTGTAAGATATTACTTTACAGAAAAAAATAGACTCATTCTTTATAAGTGCATTGTACAAAATTTTTTACCTAGCTGAAGCATGAGGATAAGGCATTAATATAGCATTTCTGAATGTTACATATCTTTAAAAAGAGATTAAGCACAAATGAATTAGACAATTTATACAGTACGACCCAACAGTGAGAGGAGAACAAACAAACCGGACCAAGAACTGAGACTGTAAATAGAAACAACCATAGAAACACAAACAGAGTAGTAATTGTGAATTAAATTTAAGAACTTGAACAGGAAACTAAGACACATGCCTTATCAATGGAATACAAAGTATGGAAGAGAAAAAGATTGGGAATTGAAGATGTAACAGAAATAGGTATGCCTCTTTTAAGAAAATATTGAGTCTAAAATATTGTAGCACTAAAGATCCAGGTAATATGTAATATTAAGAAACCACCAAATAAGAGAAATATAAGAAGGAGAAAAACTTAATAGGAGAGATAGAAAATACTTTCAACAAATCATAGAAGAAAATTTTCCTAACTGAAAAAAAAAAAAAGATGTCAATCAAAGAAAAAGAAGCATTGACAACACCAAATAGACTTGACCATAGATGAAATTCTCCACATCATATAGTACTTAATACACTAAATTACTTAAAATTTGAAGAATAGTAAATGCTACAAGGAAAAACAATACCAGGTAGCATAAAGTATGTCCAATTATGACAACAATAGATTTATCAATAGAGATTAATAAAACAGAAACCTTCAGCAAATATTTTACAGACCCTGAGCAACAGCACATGCCAGCCTAGACTACACAAATCACTCTATAATGAGAAAATGAGGCATTTCCTAACAAAACTAAATTGACGCAAGATCTATTTACAAATAAACCCCTGGGTGGAAACATCAGCCATATAATTTTCCCATGCCCAAGAAAACACAGGAACCACATAATCCCAGGTAAACAAATAAAAAGCATGAAAGCATCAAACACACACACACACACACACACACACACAGAGAGAGAGAGAGAGAGAGAGAGAGAGAGAGAGAGAGAGAGAGAGAGAGAGAGAGACTCACACTGCCATCACCAAGACCATCACCACTAACAACAACAAACAAAGTATCAGTTATAAACTCAGACTGCTCATATATATCTGTCAACATCAATAGCCTTAATTCTCAAACAAAGGAGAAAGACTAACAACGTGAAAACAGAATACTTTCTAAGGCAAATCTTTTGTAAATTATCTATCTATCTATCTATCTATCTATCTATCTATCTATCTATCTATCTATCTACTATCTATATCTACCTATTTACCTACCCATCTTTCTAGCCAATGTAGGTTCTCTGCATCAAATCTATTTCTCTGCAAGAGCAGTGAATACACTTAACCACTTAACTATGTCTCCAGCCACAACTCTTAAGTTGTTTCTTTCTGCTTTTTATATATTATTGATCAAATGACTGTGATTGGTAGAAACTTTTCGATTAATTTTTCACTGAAGAATGAAAATAAAGTGATAGTAATAATTATTAAGTAAATATATGCTATAATTACAACTAATATTCTGTTATATCAGGACTTGTATATTCAAAAAACACTGTATCACACATTGTTGAATCAAGATTGTTGTCTTCAATGCAACATATATTCTAGTTGAAACATAACAACATTTTATCTAGGCTTCCAGACTAAGTCACATTTGTTTTTGTATATTTGCACATTTACTCTACAAAATAGTTTTTTCATACTTTTTCTGATGTTTTCAAACACTTTGTGGGTATAAATTATAGAAAATATTCAATATATAAAATGAGTGCCTTAAAATTACTTTATCAGCATTTATAGGTTTTATCTGTCAATATATTTCTTTGGCCATATGATATTAAACTCTACCAATATTCTACATAAATCAAAGCATCTTCTGTAAATTCTTCATCTAAATAGACCTATAAGATATATGTCTATTATTTACCATAAAAACTGACCATAATACACATTTCAGTTAGAAAGGTGAAATAGCCCTGACTTTTTCAAAATATCTCCTGTATACATGTGGAATCTGGTTTGTCTGAGGAAGTCATGCAGAGTAAAAAATCATCTGTCTTATACATAAAAATAGGGCAGTAAGTAGTCACTGTGAAAATATGTATAAGGAGTTATTTGTTCATCTTTCCAGCCATGGGAGAAGGAAGGTATTGTGAAAAGAAGATGACGGTCATTTCCATTACATGTTTTCATATAACCCTGGATAAGGTTGTTATAGGTAGAATATTTTAAATGTATTTTCCAATATACTTCCCTTATATTAAAATGTATGACATTCTTGGCAACCCTTTAAATATTTATATCCCACTTCCCCTGAGTTCACAAAATGCAGGTAAACAATATATATTGGATAGAGTCAGCAGACAGAAGTAATTTTCTAAGTCCCGACCATATTAAGTTCTACATTTTTCACAATATATCTTTGTCTCTGTTATAAGAAAAAGTGCAAATATTACACTGGAAAACCAGTATTACTTAAGTACATAAAACTATTACATGAGAAATATAGATAATTTACAACTGTATATAACAACAAATTTAGTAAATAGCCAAATTATCTTTGTAATCAAACTCATATATATCTTATACTCTCATATTTCCTTGCAAGACTTAAGTAATTTTTATTCATTATAATTATTTTTATTTAAAAATGTAATATGCAGGCATAAGTAAAATATAATACAGTTCCTTTACTTTTAGTTCTTATCATTTAGCAGCAAGATAAAAAATACATTAGACAGGGAAGTCCGTAGTGAATATGGAATCTACCATATAAAACCAAATTATCATTAGCCAAAATTGTTCTTTATTAATAGAATTTAACTTTAATCATAGAAATGTAACTCTTAAATGCATGAGTGTACTTTTAAAACATTTTATTTAGGCAGCAAAGATTAAGAAGGTAACAGATATCCTATAATTAGAGATATTCTGTAAGTCCTATATGATATGACACAGTTCATGTTACTTACATACAGTTTGGAGCAAATATGAATCTTAGTTTTTCAAAAGTAACACTATGGCAATTTCCACTGCTTTTATTATCTTAGTTATTTATCATTGCTTAATAATCACCCTTTAGTTAAAATAATCATCAAGTGATTAGTGGTAACATATATACAAGTTTATTCATAACAAATATTACTAGACAAAGATGCACCTTTTCTATTTCATCAATATATACTCTATTTACCTTTTGTATCATTATATTTTCCATGAGTTCCAATTCTTCTCCGTTTAAGAAATCATCTACTAATATTATTTCAAAAGGTCAGGCAGTTTCAGCCTTCTTTACTGAGTAGTCCTGATCATGTGAGATTAGGATCACTGGTCCCATAAATTGAGACATAAATTTCAAAACCCTGTAGTCTTCAAAAGTTTTATTAACGACTTGATCCAGTAGTTTGTACACAAGTGTTCATCTTTTTCATTGTGCTTCAACTCAGGTTGATTTTCACAGTTAACTTGTTCTGTTTTACAAGAATTTTTCATTCTCAAAGAGTTTATTTCCTCTATGATTAGCTTTTGTTTGTGTTCAGTGAGGTGCCCTGTCTAATGATAAGATACTTGCCCATTTATTCTATGAATTTATACTCCTCTTTTTGACCATAGCTTTCCTTGATGCTGAGTCCTTCTAAAAGAAATCCATCGCTTTTGTGATTCTGAAACTGTATGTTTCTGATGATATGAACTAGAAGTATTTATTTGAAGTGTAGATGTTATTTTTCTGTTGATGTTTGTGATGTTTTCTAAGAATAGAATAATTTTCTGAAGTGCATCGATCGGGTTCAAGTGAGATCACGGAATACGTTGGGGAAAAGCCCTGCACTTCATATTCTGTAATCTTTGAAATGAATGTACTGACCAATTTCAAGGTTTAGAAGAAAAGAATCAGAAACAATGCTGCATTTGTTTAGAAATGTGCAGAATGTGTTAGATAAACCAATCAATATCTAATTACAAGTCTGCAGCACTCTCTGTTTTAATGCTTGAGCTTTCACGGAGATAAACCACCCGCTGTGTGACCTGATGTATTTGTTCTGACAGCACTTATAAAGGACTGTTCAAAACCTGGCAATGTCTGCATTCTTCCACGAGAAATAATTTTCCAAGAGACTTATTTCCAGTCATGTTTGAATGAAGGTGAGAGTGAGAGAGAGAGAGAGAGAGAGAGAGAGAGAGAGAGAGAGAGAGAGAGAGAGAGAGAGAAGTACACACTACTTCATTTTTTTTGTTATATTTTGAAATGTATTAATTAATTGTTTTATTTGTTTACATTTTAGATGTTATCCCTGTTCCTGGTCTCCCCTCCACAAAGTCCCCACATAATCCCCTACATCTTTGCTTCTAAACAGGTGCTCCCCTACCCATCCACCGACTCCCACCTCATGCCTCTTTTATCCCCATTCTCTGGGGATTAGCTCTAATTAAAATAAACTAAATGCAACATTTAGAACAATATCTTTGTTACTATAATTAAAAGACAAAATTGGGGGTTGGGGTTATAGTGTAAATTCTATCAGCCACTATAAGTCAGATTATTGTTGAGCTGTAAACAAATGTAACCATTAAAACCGCTCAAGCATAATAATGTCTAAGCATATAGCATAGATTCTTAATATTCCTATTTGATTCTACAAAATATATTCATTTTTGCTGATTTTATGTTAATCATGAATTCTAATATATGTCATGCAAGGCTCTATATCAAATTCTGAACAGAACTCAAGTAATCATAATCCCCAAGCCTTACTGCATCAAGAACAGACTATCTGGCATCAATTGGAGGAGAGGCCTTTGGTCTAGTGAGGGCTTTTTATCCCAGTGTAGGAAAATTCCAAGGCACTGAGGTGGGAGAGGATGGTTGAGAGAGTGAGCACTTTCATGAAGCAAGGAGAGAGGGGAGGAAGGGGTAATATTTGAAATGTAAATACAGAGAATATCCAATAAAATTTTAAAAATTAATAAAAGAATAGACTATGATAACACCATCTTCTGTTTCCTTGAAATTCCAAATATTAATGTTTCAGCTAATAAAAATCTAAGGAAGAAAAAACTACTATGGGAATATTTATATTGATTTTAGACTGTTTTAAGTATTCGAATTTCTTTGGGTTAAAATTATGGATATTTACAATGGTTTAACAATGTTGTCAGGGTAATGTTTAACATTACTGCTTAATCTCATTATTATTCTTTCTTTGGTAAAATAATATATATTAAAATTATACATTTAGTTTTGAAGATAACATTGTTTATGTTCCTTGTTGAAGTTGAAGATTTTAAGTCTCTATGAGGTCAGCGTGGTTTCCAGGCTGCTTATGACCTGCAAAGGTTATTGAACTATCTATTTTAAATACATTTTAAGGCCTACAGACTTCTATCTTTTTGTGATTCGGTGTAGTCAAATGCCTTCTGTGATTAATTTTAAATCAACATGTATTATGCAGCAATATTACTGGAGCAGATAATAGAAAAGTGTGTCATCTCTGCCATTATCACACTGAGAATATACCCCCCATAATTCTTCCAGCATTAATTTATTTACTCAAAAAAACCTCACCTAGAATATATTATGAAAACTAGAATGGTTCCTATTGATCTAAAAGATATCTTTAATGCTGCCAGTTGTAGTCACATGCTCTCAGTATGTCAATCTGTCTGAAAGTACTATCTCAGATTCATAAACAACATCCCAATTAGATGTACAACATGTATGACTGTAAAAGGTAGATTCAAATGATGTGCACTTTACTAAATAACAGACCATACACTTAATATTACATTAAGCATATATTCAAACACACATACAAAAACACACATACACTCATATATATATATATATATATATATATTTATGTATTGTATATGCATGTAAATATAACAATAATTTTTATGTGCTAATAATTTTTTGACTATTTCCATGTTACACTTTGCTTTACATAAACTTTATGACTTTTGAAAATAGTAATATTTCAATGCATAATATCACACCTTTAAAAAAATCAAGTACAAGTACTGAAAATATTCATATATATTTATGCTAAACTCCTTTGAATAATCTGCACATGTATCTCTGGTATTTTTTTAAAAAAAATAAAATTGTTAGAAAAATGAAGATTACTCCCATGCATCCTCTCAGATCACCATGGTCTACGGTTGGTCTTTAACAACAACAAAGACAACAAAATGCCCACATACACATGGAAACTAAACAACGCTCTGTTAAAGGATAGCAGGGTCAAAGAAGAAATAAAGAAAGAAATTTAGGACTTTCTAGAATTCAACGAAAATGATAACACAACATACCCAAACCTATGGGATGCAATGAAAGCAGTATTGAGAGGAAAACTCATTGCCCTAAGTGCTTCCAAGAAGAAACTGGAGAGAGCTCACATCAGCAACCTGACAGCACAGCTAAAAGCCCTAGAACAAAAGGAAGCAGATATACCCAAAAAGAGTAGACGGCAAGAAATAATCAAAATTAGGGAAGAAATAGACCAAATAGAAACAAAAAAAACCATTGAAAAAATCAACAAAACAAAGAGTTGGTTCTTTGAGAAAATCAACAAGATTGATAAACCCCTAGCCAGACTAACTAAAGGGCAAAGAGAGAATATCCAAATTAACAAAATCAGAAAGGAAAGTGGTGACATAACAACTGAAACAAAGGAAATTAAAGAAATCATCAGATCCTACTACAAAAATTTATACTCCAAAAAATTGGAAAATCTGGAGGAAATGGACGAATTCCTAGACAGATACAAGGTCCCAAAGTTTAACCAGGACCAAGTAAACCATCTAAATAACCCTATAACACCTAAAGAAATAGAAGAAGTCATCAAAAGCCTCCCAACCAAAAAAAGCCCAGGTCCAGACGGGTTCAGTGCAGAATTTTATCAGACATTTATTGGGGATATAACACCAATATTCGCCAAACTATTCCAAAAGATAGAATCAGATGGAATATTACCCAACTCATTTTTTGAGGCTACAATAACTTTCGTACCTAAGCCACACAAAGACCCTACAAGGAAAGAGAACTTCAGACCAATCTCACTTATGAACATTGATGCAAAAATACTCAACAAAATCCTTGCAAACCGAATCCAAGAACACATCAAAACCATCATTCATCATGACCAAGTAGGCTTCATTCCTGGGATGCAGAGATGGTTTAACATAAGGAAATCCATCAATGTAATCCACCATATAAACAAACTTAAAGACCAAAATCACATGGTCATCTCACTAGACGCTGAGAAAGCATTCGACAAAATCCAACACCCCTTCATGTTAAAAGTCCTGGAAAGAACAGGAATCCAAGGCCCATATTTAAACATAATAAAAGCAATATACAGGAAACCAACAGCCAACATCAAACTTAATGGCGAGAAACTTAAAGCAATCCCACTAAAATCAGGGACTCGACAAGGCTGCCCACTCTCTCCCTACATATTTAACATAGTCCTGGAAATCCTGGCTGGAGCAATTAGACAGCAAAAGGAGATCAAGAAGATACAAATCGGAAAGGAAGAGATAAAAACATCACTCTTTGCCGATGACATGATAGTGTACTTGAGTGACCCCAAAAATTCCACCAGAGAACTCCTACAGCTGATAAACAAGTTCAGCAAAGTGGCCGGATACAAAATTAACTCAAACAAATCAGTAGCCTTCCTATACTCAAAGGACAAACATGTGGAGAAAGAAATTAGGGAAAAGGTACCCTTCACAATAGTTACAAAAACTATGAAATACCTTGGTGTGACTCTAACTAAGGAAGTGAAGGACCTGTATGACAAGAACTTCAAACCTCTAAAGAAAGAAATTGAGGAGGATCTCAGAAAATGGAAAGATCTCCCATGCTCATGGATTGGAAAGATCAACATCTTAAAAATGGCCATCCTACCAAAAGCAATCTACAGATTCAATGCAATTCCCATCAAAATTCCAAACCAGTTCTTCATGTAATTGGAAAGATCAATGTGAAATATCATATGGAATAACAAAAGACCTAGAATAGCAAAATCCATCCTCAACAACAAAAAAACATCTGCGGGAATCACTATCCCTGACCTCAAGCTATATTACAAGGCAATTGTGCTGAAAACTGCATGGTACTGCTACAGAAATAGGCAAGTGGATCAATGGAATAGAATAGCAGATCCAGAAATGAGCCCTCATGTATATGGTCACCTGATTTTTGACAAAGGAGCAGTAAACATTCAATGGAAAAAGGACAGCCTATTCAACAAATGGTGCTGGTCCAACTGGCACTCAGCATGCAGAAGAATGAAAATAGACCCTTTCTTATCTCCTTGTACAAAGCTCAAGTGTAAGTGGATTAAAGATCTCCACATTAAACCAGATACACTGGAACTATTAGATGAGAAAGTAGGGAAAACCTTAGAACACATAGGCACAGGAGAAAATTTCCTGAACAAAACACCAATGGCTCAAGCTCTAAGGTCAAAGATTAACAAATGGGACTTAATGAGATTGCAAAATTTCTGTAAGGCTAAGGACATCGTCAAGAAAACAAAACGGCAACCAACAGAATGTAAAAAGATCTTTACCAACACCAAATCAGATAGAGGCCTAATATCCAAGGTGTACAAAGAACTCAAAAAGCTAGACACCAGAGAATCAAATAACCCTATTAAAAAATGGGGTACAGAGCTAAACAAATCATTTTCAGTTGAGGAACACCGAATGGCCGAAAAACATCTCAGGAAGTGCTTGACATCCTTAGCCATCAGGGAAATGCAAATCAAAACAACCCTAAGATTCCACCTCACACCAGTCAGATTGGCCAAGATCCAAAACTCAGATGACAGCAGATGCTGGCGAGGCTGCGGAGAAATAGGAACACTTCTCCACTGTTGGTGGGGTTGCAAGCTAATACAACCACTCTGGAAATCTGTCTGGCGATACCTCAGAAAATTGGATATAGTACTACCTGAAGACCCAGCTATTCCACTTCTGGGCATATACCCCAGAGACACTTTAATACACAACAAAGATATATGCACCACAATGTTCATAGCGGCTCTATTTATAATAGCCAGAAGCTGGAAGGAAACCAGATGTCCTTCAGAAGACGAATGGATACAAAAATTGTGGTACATATACACAATGGAATACTACTCAGCCACCAGAAACAATAACTTAACCAAATTCTTAAGAAAATGGCTGCATCTAGAGAAGATCATCCTGACTGAGATAACCCAGTCACAAAAGAACAGACATAATATGCAGTCTCTGATAGTGGGATGCTAACCCCAGAGGCTTGCACTCCCCCAGAAACAACTCACAGACTGTATGAAGTCCAAGAAATAAAGAAAACAAAAAAATATACATATATTCACAAAACAAGAAAACTTTGACTATTTCCATGTTGCGTTTTGTTTTGCATGTACTTTACGCTTATTGCAACTAGTACGTTTTCAATGCATACTGTCAAGCCCTTGAAAAAAATCAAGTACTGACTAAAAAACATATTCACATGGTTTTATGTAAAATTTATTTTAATGTCTGAAAAAACAGTACTGACAAAAATGTATAATTTTAAGCAAAAAATGTTTAACATCTTTACATGTATCTTTGTTTTGCAAAATAAAGTCGTTTAAAAAAAAACAAAAAAAATTAAAATAAAAATTAAAACATTCAAAAAAAAAAAAAGAAAAATGAAGATTAAAACCTTAGGTGTCAGATAACCATAAACCTATGTGGAGAAGAACTATTGCAGCAATGGGAGCTCAGGTTAATATTCCTTCAATGTATCCCTATTTTAACTGACTTATGGCTTGATTGTTAGTATTTAAATAAATAAATAACCTGGCTCAAGTTGTGTGGAAAAAATATAAAAATAAATATATCTGCATATATAATCTGTACTATGTCCATAATAAAGTAGTGATTTACATTCATATGAGGACATAAATTTAGATAAATGCATGACCTGTCTTAATCACAAAATGTATATTATGTATTTATACAGATTCGTGTATTAATAAGCACTTAGTTTAGTATATGATTTTTTACTTTTTTGAAATGTATGTACATGGGTAAATAAATGCATGTTTCTATTATTATGGCTAAAATAGTTGTAAAACTTTCACTTATGTTTAATCACAATACATTTCTTTTTTTTTTTTTTTTTTTAGTATGGAATAGAGTTTATTCAGGTCGTGGGAGAGTTAAGAGGGTGGTAGAGGCAGAGAGAGAGAAGTAGAGGAGTAGAGGCTGACCATGAGCACGTGGGAGAGAGGGAGGAAGGGAAATGGGAGAGCAAGGCTGCAAGAGCACAGGGGCAGGAGAGGCCAAGAGAGAGAGGAGGGGTCAAGCAGCTCCTTTTATAATGTCAGGCCACTGGGGCGGAGCATACTTGGCCACTGCTGGGTAATTGAGGGGTGGGGTATACCTGGTGTTGCTAGGTAACTGAGGGGTGGGGTTTACAGAATCCCAACATTCCCCCATTTTTGTTTAATTAAAAAAGAAAATTTAGAGGCGATGGTGGACCAGGAATAGGGTCGTTGTGATCTCTTGACTGCTTCATACTTGTTTGGGGCGATGTTTTTTGAGAGTCCAGAAAAGTGAGGGTAGGGATGTTTGTCTAGTCTTAAGAGTTGGCTGTTTCCTTGTTGTCCAGGGTCTGTGGAACCATCTGAGGATAGGTCAGAGGTAACAGGTCCAGTGGAAGCGTCTGTGTCTGAGAGAGAAGGCTGAAGCATCTGTAGGTTGCTTCTCTGGAGCTGTTCTAGATGTAATGAGTGCCTGGACTTGACAAGATGGTGGAACACACACATGTGTATACATTATAGGTAGAGATTAAGTGCATTTGGTTTAAAAGAAAGAAAGATTTTTCAGGAGCAGTCCAAATGCTGCCATTCCTCCCTTTTTCTCATTATAAAAAGGAGAAAAAACGGGATGGGGAGGCCGATGGTGAAAGGGGAATAGGGGCGTCGAGTCTCATTGGCTACTTCCTGCTATCTTGGGGCGACGTAAGGGGGGTGCAGCTGGCTTTCACCATGGGGATCCACCTGGCGGATGTTCACATCAGGTTCCTCTATGGACAGTGGCTGGTAATCCTGTAACAGGAACTAATTAATAGTTTGGTTAGAAAAATTTTGTCTGTCGTTGAAGTAGACAGAAGATTGATAAGGTTTGGAGCAAATTACTATAATGTGTCCCGGATATTTTAAAACGGCTTGCCATGCCATGAAGAGGGATAGGGGAAAGGTGTGGATTCATGGCAACATCAGAGTCAGGGCAGCTGAATGTTGATAGTACTTACAGGGGGGACTCTGGCTGGTTTTTTACAGTAGAGGTTACCAACAACTTCTGTCTCCCACCTGGGATCTCATGGATCTTGTATGTGGTAAAAGAGCTGCAGGCGTCTCAAGAATCACCTTAAAAGGGTCTTGGTAGGGTCTAATAATTGGATGATAACAGGAGGGTGTTTAGCAACAGACTCAGTGTCTACCTGAGAAGCTGGTAAAGGAAACATGTTTGTGTTAGTAGGTTGACTGGATAGAAGAAGCAGAGGGGTTGCTAGCGAGCTTGGGTTCAGGCAAATGGGGGGGGAGCAAAGGAAATAGAGGCTCCCAAATTAGCTAGATCTCTTCTCTAATAAAGGGACAGGACATGTTGGCACTAAACTACCAAAAGGAATGACTGAGAGGTACACCCCTAAAAATGTAAGTGAGTGCTGGAATCTGGTGAGGAAGGTAAGGTGTCTTCTTACCAGACAATAGGAAATTGGGAGGGAGAAGTAGGTCCCCAAAATTCCGTCAGGACTGAGTAAGTGGCCCCAGTGTCCAAGGGGAAGGAGATGGGCTGCTCACATACCATGATAGCTACCCGTGGCTCCCTGTTCGTGATGGCAGTGGTCAGGTCAAGGGAGCCTGGGCCTCTTCAGTTGTCCATAGCCAAGCCTAGAAGGCCGGAGGGTTATTTGGGCGTGATGTCCCTCTGTCTTGTGTGACACAGGGCAATCGACAGCCCAATGTTCTTCTGAATCATACTTAGGACATTCCTCCTTGGCTTGTGAGGGCTGGAGCGAGCTATCACCCAATGACCTATTGACCACATCTGTAGCAGGGGCCCGGTGGTGTAGCAGTGGCTGGGGCTGGTCGGGAAGCCTTTGCCAGCATATGGTATTTGTGAGCCTTTTTACCTTTCCCATGGTACACTTTAAAGGCCAGCACCAAGACTTCTGCCTGTGGAGTTAGGGGTCCCCTCTCAAGCTTTTAAGCTAGTCTCTTATGTCGGGGTAGTTCTGGGAAAAGAAATAGGTCATTAGAAGTTGTTTATTTTCTGGGTTTTCAGGGTCTAAGTTAGTGTCTATCTGTTTGATGGATCTCGTCTGCATGCATTTTTCTGCTCCCAAACTCGCTGGTTTTCCTTAGGAAGTAAATTATTAGTGAAACTCACAGTAAAGCATGGAACATCAGACTATAAGATTGCGGCGCAGAAGAGGACAGAAAGGGAGGAAAGGGGCACCAGCAGTGGTGCTTGAGGCCGGGTGGCGTGTCCACGTCCACATGTGAGTCTGGCTGTGGAGGGGAGTTTTGAAAAGCTTAGAGTAGCATGAGTACAAGCTGAGGTAGAGGTTTGGATTTTGCGGCGATGGCTCGTTGGCTGAATGGAGAGCTGTGGTGTCATCTGCCTTATTGCCTCATTGCTAAAAGGAGGTGGGTTGGGTTACAAGAACACAGAGAAGGATTAGAGCGGAGATAGATAAATGCCTGTACACAGGGAACCTCTTTCCATTTACCAGATCTTTGGCAGTATGAGTGAAGGTCTCATAAAATTAATGAGTCTAGGGTGCCATTTTTTGGCCATTTTGAGTCATTATCTAGCGGATACTGAGTCCAAACATTGTTGTAGAGGTGTACCAATTTAGATGTCTTTAGCTGAGGTGTCAGTGTTAGAGATTTGGAATTTTCCAGGAGACATCCCAGTGGGGAGCCTGGTGACCCGTTTTGAGACATTGAGTTGTCCATTGGGAAGGTACAGGGAGGGGGCTACGAAGCCATCCAATCCAGCGTCCCAGTGGATGAAACTCGGTAGAAAAGTTTCGCCTATGCGCAGGGGTCTCGAGTCGTCACTCGGACTCCTGGTGGCTTCTCCAGATCCCGGATCTGGCAGAGAGTGCCCTCGCCAGGCCTGGACTTCGGCTGAGTGAACTGGCTGCTAAGAGCCCTGGGGAAGGGAAAAAGAGTGAAGGGCACTCCCGACGGGACCTTCTCAATGGTTAATGTCTGTCTCAAAACTGTGGCTATAGAGAAGTAACCCTCTGCCTGCAAAGGCTGGCCAGGCCTTTTTTGGGAAATCGGGATTCTCTCTGCCAACTGGAGTGACAATCTCTACCAATTTGCTGATGTTTGTGCGGGAATCTTAGCCATGATCTGGTATCAGGAAAAGTGAAACCGTGTGGTGTGTGGCTGATCTATCTCAGCAGCCCACGTGGCAGGAGCTACTGGCACACATGGTGGAGCAGTGGCCAGCAAGTGTCTAGAGCTTCAGTAATGGCGACAACTCACGTGTTGGAAGTCTGTGAGTTGGGCAGCTGTTGGCAGATCAGCCATGGCGGCAGATGGGGAGGCAGTTGTGGCACATGGCGGCGGCAGCGGTAGCAGCAACAGCGGCAGCGGCAGGGAGACGGTCACTGCGGCAGTCAGGGGAACGAGAGACAGTATGGGAACTCGAGGCAGTGGCGTTGGTTAAGAGGAATAGGCAACCGCAGCACCAGCCATGCAGCCAAGGCTATGCCGAGCCCGATGGGGTGGGCCGGGGTGGCCGGCAAGGACCAGTCGGGAGAAAATCTAGGTCCCTGTGCGGGTTTGGCTTAACTATCTCAGTAAAGAAAGAAAAATTTTAGATGTACATTTGAAACCCACATTTGAAATCTAGAGGAATCCCACCTTTTAGAATAGGTAGTGAGCTTTAGGCAGATGTACTTATCTGGGTGGAGTCTTATTTGGTGTATTGGAGGTAGATCTGATTGGGTTTCCTATAACTTATAAGTTTATAAGAGATAACAACATGAGTTAACAACATAACCATTTTTAAGATGAGCCTTTATGGAGCAGAAGGAGCAAGAATTGTATGTAGTGGAAAAGGAGGTTTAACAAGAGGAAACATGAAGCATTAATGGAACCAGAGCTTACTTAAGAAAGTAACCATATATCTGAGCTACTTGTTAGAAAATAGAAATCTGTTTTTTTTTTTAGTTGTTAAACTGCAGTTACCTTAGCTGTCAATGTAGTCAGAAATCTGGCTTAGAATAAATAAAACTTTAATCTAGCAAGCAGAATAAGATTGAAAGTAATAAAGGGAAACAAAACATGCACGAGACAGGCACTATTGCACACAGGTGAGAAAGTGCAGTTAGGGCACTGGAGGCACTCACATACAGGGAGGGGGTTTGGTACTGTGGCAGCAGGGCAAGGCTAGGTGTTCCAGCCAGGTGGCGCACCACCCCACCCCTCGGTGGGCGGGGAGTACCTGTGCTGCCGCCATGGCAGGGGACCACATGTGTGATCTGCTAGGCAGGTGGCTGCTTACTAGGAGGCCTGCTTTCATGGTTTCCCTAGGGACTGCCAGCAGGGCCAGGGTCCCTGCAGAAACCCAATCGCCACCCTTCTGTTCACTGCCCCTAGGGAGCGGCCGGAGCCTGGGGCACTAGGCCCACAGCACATCAGCCTGCTCTGAAGCTCCTGTGGGAGCTGTGTCCCTGGCTGCTGCTCCTTTCAGGAAGCCCACCTACTGGCAGGCTCTACTAGCTCCGGATTCCTGCCGCAGGCCTAAGCAACCAAGCCTGAACCTTCCGCAGGACATGATACCTGCTCACTGGGTCCCAGCGGACAAAGAGTCTGGGACAGAGACCAGGATGGAGAAAGCACATGTGGGATGGGAACAGCTAGGTCTAGCAAACAGTCTCAAGCAGAGGCTAGGAGCAGGGCCAGACCTTCACACAGAACAGATAGCTAGGGAGGGAGTGCAGTTTATTGGTTTCTGATCACTGTAAATTAAGCTAAAGCATCCCACGAAATAGGGACAAAGGCGGCGAAAACAATCCCATGGCTGAGGGTAGGTATAGCTGCCATGGGGGCGCAAAACTCTGAGGCTGTTCTCCACGGAGGTGGCCCATGGGTGAGAGTCAGCAATGGGGTTAAAGGGGAGGCAGCGCTCGTTGGAGGCTGTGCTCCAGAATGAGATCCAGGCCTGGCCTGGGTCTAGTAAAAAGAGGAGGGGGTACCAAGGGCAAAAGTCCTAGAATGAGGGTCAGTAAAAGCATCTGTCCCCACGGGTAGTTCAGGAACACTTCCCTGGGACCTCTTGGATGCTTACTCTGATGGATGTGGGGAGAGAGCTTACCGGGTCTTGGGCTAGTGAGCTTCGGGGATGCGAACCTGCATTTTCTTGAGGCGTGCTGGCACCAATCCAAGGTTGTTTAAAGTCACGGAAAAGAAAGAGATTATCTGGTCTTGAGGAAATCTAACCTCCTCACACGGGGCACCAATGTAAGGAAAAGATGACGGGGCACCAATGAAAGGAAAAGTCACTGAAAGGAAGAGTCACAGGGCACCAATGTTAGGGGAAGGATGAAGAGAGTGGGGGGCATATGGCCCATTGAGGTGCGGCAAGGCCTGAGGGCAAGGGAGATGCCTCTGGGGGGTCCATGTTGGGAATCCCTTCCCTGAGGGACCAGCCACACAACAGTATAGTACGGAATAGAGTTTATTCAGGTCGTGGGAGAGTTAAGATGGTGGTAGAGGCAGAGAGAGAGAAGTAGAGGAGTAGAGGCTGGCCATGAGCACGTGGGAGAGAGGGGGGAAGGGAAATGGGAGAGCAAGGCTGCAAGAGCACAAGGGCAGGAGAGGCCAAGAGCACATTTCTTAATAAAGTATTTATTTCCAGAAGAGGCGCTCAGGCCATCTGCCACTAGGAACAGCAAAGATCCAGGGACATTGGCCTGGTGAGAAACCATTCCGAGTAGCCTAGCCAGGGAGCAGAGAGATCTCTGCTGAGTGCTTGAAAAGTGTGCACAACCCCCTCCTAACCAGGTCTGTGGAGCAGGAACCCTGCTTCAGAGCTGTGTGTTTCCATCTGGCAACCCGTGCATGCAGAACAGGTGTTGATGCCATCTGCCACCAGGAACAGCAAAGATCCAGAGACACAGAACTAGAGAGAGAGCGCTCTGAGTAGCCAAGTAGCTGGGAAAGAGAGGTCTGTGCCAAACACTAATTAACTGCACACCCTACCTCCCCTGGCTTGGTCCAGGGAAGCAGGAACCCTGCTTTGGGCTGTCTGGTATCAGACAGCGGTCCGTGCATGCAGAATAGACAGAAGCTTAGGCTATCTGTCACCAGAAACATGTAGAGATCCAGGGACACAGGCTGAAATCATACCTCAACATGATGATAGAGATCATTAAAGGAGAGCAGTAGGACAAGCATAAAAATTTAGAAGCTTTTAAAGAGGAAACAACAAAAAACACTTAAAGAACTCAAAGAACTAGAGAAAACAGAACCAAAGAGATGAAGGAATGGAAGAAGAAATTTAAAACGGAAATGGACATAATAAAGAAACACAAAAAGAGACAACCTTAGAGGTAGAAAACATAAAAAAGAAATCAGGAGTCACAGATGCAAGCATTTCTAACAGACTACAAGAGATGGAAGAGTGAATCTCAGGGGCCTAAGACAACATTGTAAACATAGACAAAACAGCCAGAGAAGATGCAAAAAACAAAAAGCTCCTAACTTAAAATGTCCAGGAGATCCAGGACACAATGAGAAGACTGAACCTAAGGATAATAGCAATAGAAGAGGAAGAAGAGTATCAACGAAGAGGCACAGTAAACATCTTCAACAAAATCATAGAAGAAAACTTCACCACACTTAAGAATGAGATTACCATGAGCATAAAACAAGCCTACAGAACTTCAAATAGGTTGGACCAGAAAAGAAATTCCTCCCAACACATAATAGTCAAAATACCAAGTGCCCAAAGCAAAGAAAGAATACTAAAAGCAGTAAGGGGAAAAGGTCATGTAACATATAAAGGCAGAACAATCAGAATCATACCCTAATTCTCAACAGAGACTATGAATGCTTGAAGATCCTGGACAGACATCATGCAGATCCTAAGAGAGCACAAGTGTCAGCCCAATCTTCTATAGAAAGCAAAACTCTCAATCATCATAGAGGGAGATACTAAGATATTCCAAGACAAAACTAAATTTACACAGTATCTGGCCACAAAACCAGCACTACAAGGAATTATATATGGAAAACCCAATACAATGAGGAGAACTACATTCTACTAAAAACAAGAAAACTCCTAATCAATAAAACCAAAAGAAGAAAGACACACAGGAACAATTCTACCTCCAAAAGCAAAAGTAGCAGAAAACAGCAACCACTATTCCTTGATATCTGTTAACATAAATGGACTCAACTCCCCAATAAAGAGACATACGCGATCAGACAAGATACATAAAAAAAGAAGAAAACAGCATTTTTGCATACAGAAAACTCATCTCAGAGACAAAGACAAACACTATCTCAGAGTAAAATGTTGGGAAAAAACTTCCAAGTAAATGGCCCCAAGAAACAAGCTGGTGTGGCCATTTTAATACCAAATAAAGTAGATTTTCAACCAAAAGTTATCAAAAAAGAAAAGGAAGGATAATTTTTACTCATTACAATGGAAAACTGTTAGGAGGAACTCTCAATCTTTAACATATATGCTCCAAATATAAAGGCACCAATATTCATAAAAGAAACCATACTAAAGCTCAAAAAATACATTGTACCCCATACAATAATAGTGGGAGACTTCAATACCCCACTCTCACCAAAGGACAGATCATGGAGACAGAAACTGTACAAGGACACTTTAAAACTAGCAGAGGTTATGAACAAAATGTAATTAATAGATATCTGCAGAACATATCATCCTAAAACAAAAGAATACAACTTCGTATCAGCACCTCATGACACCTTCTCGAAAATTGACCACATAATTGATCACAAAACGAGCCTGAATAGATATAAAAAAATGAAATACTCCCATGCATTATTTCAGATCACCATTGTCTAAAGGCTGGTATTTATTAACAACAAAGGCAACAAAAAGCCCATATACACATTGAAACTAATCAAAGCTCTATTAAACGATAGCAGGGACAAAGAAGAAATAAAGAAAGAAATTAAGGATTTTCTAGCATTCAATCGAAATGAAACCACAACATAACCAAACCTATGGGATGCAATAAAAACAGCACTAAGAGAAAAACTCATAGCTCTGAGTGCTTCCAAATAAACTGGAGAGAGCATACACTAGAAACTTGACAGCACAGTAGAAAGGTCTAGAACAAAAGGAAGCAGATACACCCAAGAGGAGTAGACAGCAAGAAATAATCAAACTTAAGTCAGAAATAAACCAAATAGAAACAAAAAGAACTATTCAAAGAATCGACAAAGAGCCAGTTCTCTAAGAAATATAACAAGATTGATAAACCCTTACCCAGACTAACTAGAGGGCAAAGAGAGAGTATCCAAATTAACAAAATCAGAAATGAATGTGGAGACATAATTTCTGAAATAAAGGAAATTCAAGAAATCATCAGATACTACTGCAATGTCTATTCTCAAGGAAGCTGGAAAATCTCAAAGAAATGGATGAATTCCTAGACAGATACAAGATACAAAAGTTAAATGAGGACCAGATAAGCCATCTAAATATTTCCATAACACCTGAATGTCACGCGCCCACGCTTCCCCCCGCTAGGAACAGGCGTGCAACAAACAAACAGATTCTTCTGCGGATAACCTTTATTGTACAGCACTTTGAGCAGGGGACTTCTTGAGCAGAAAACTTCTCTCTGGGCCGGGGACTCCCTACCGGGTTCTACTGTCTAGGCAACCTCTCATGCACAGTCTCCCACGTGCGATCTCTCTGTCCAGTCTCTGTCCACGCGGGATCTCCCACAGTCTCTTTTACCGAGTCTGAACACCCCAGAAACAACTCACAGACTATATGAAGTTCAAAAAGGAAAGAAAAGAAAAGAAAAAAAAAGAAAAAACTGTTATGCTTAATCCTTACACACCAAGAAAACTTTGACTAATTCCAGGTTGCATCCTGTTTTATATGTAATTTATGCTCATTGTAATTAGTAAGATCTTAATTCACACTATCAAATCTCTAAAAAGAAATCAGGGACAAAAATGTTTTCCTATCCTTTTATGCAAAATGCTTAAAATTTGTACATTTATCTTTGTTACTTAAATAAAGTTTTTCAATAAAAAAGAATTTATTTCCAAATTATAAATGTTGTATTTAATGTATACTGGTATTATTGTTAAAAATAATAGTTTTTTTATAATAATGCACTTTTAAAATACTCATTTATTCTAATACAGTCTAATTATAATTTTAATTATTATTGCTATATATATCTACATTGTCTACAGATTTTAATATTATCTTTTTTATTTTTGAGATTATGTTCTAATTACATTATTTATCTACTTGATTTCTCCTTCAAATATCTCCTTCATGCAATTCTTTGCTTTCTTACAAAGTCATGGCCTTTTGCAATTGTTATGAAACACACAGAAACACACACACACAATATGTTTCTGTGTATACATATGTATAATCTGCTTACACTTTAGAACATTTAGAGTATGTTTTCAGCTGAAAATTTTGGATTACATAACCAATTAATAAACCCACTAAAAGAAAGACTATTTCTGCTTTCTCAGCTATCTATAATCTGTAACTTTGGTGCTACAGAGCTGCCCCGTTTCCAGGAACGCAAGTGTAGCTTGCTGCATTGCTGAGAGACACGATGGAGCAGCATATCCTCAGATCATTTGGCTCTTAACGATCTTTCTGTTTCTCTATGAAGCTTTTATGCAGGAGTTGTGCTAAAGATGTATCTGATAAGGCAAAGCCAAATCACTCCACATTTTGATTGTTTGTGGATCCCTGAAATGATCTTCACCTATTTCAAAGAAGAGTTTTCTTGATAATGGATGGAAGCTACACTTTTCTGTTAATATAATCAAAATTTTGTAGAGTAAGTAAAGTGACAGTTACAGGTTCTCTTCAGAGTTCCATGACTTCACTAGCCCTTGAGTACTGTCAGTCATGGATGCCATCTTTTTGACTGATATCTCAAAGTCTTTTCAGTTATTATCTTAGAGTTTCTGGTCTATGAGATATGAGAAATAAATAGATATTGCTTATAATCTATACAGATTCACTATGTTACTACAGCATCAGAAATGGACCAGGATAGAAATAAAGAAGTTGTAATAAAACTTCAAGATAAAATTTCAATATAAAGAATAAAATAGATAAAAAACTCATCACAACAAAAAAAACAGTTTTATGTAATTGATCAATATATCACAATGAAAATTAAATTTCATATAAATATTTCTAATTTTATTAAAATCTATATCATTTTTTGAAGAGAAATAGAAAAAGAGTGGATCTCGGGGGACCTCGGGGAAAGACTGGGAACAGTGTAAGGAGGGGAAACTACAGAGAGGACTGTGAGGACTGAGTGTATTAAGAAGACAGCAAAACTTTAGGAAGAGAATTGTGATGCTCAGGAATTTTTATCTTGTTTACTCAAAGTTTACAAACAAAATTTTGATAAATTTCTTAAAGATCTCAATATAGAGAAAAATTAGGAAAATTAATTTTTACCTTTATGAAAATATTATCTAAAATAAAATTACCAAAACTGTGTTGCTCAAGTTTGTCCATTTTTGCTCATTCGAATTTCATTAATGTTTCATGTTCCTGATTGACTAATACTTGAAAAGTTCATTTCAGACATAAATCGATATTAGCATATAAATAGAAATGAACATTATGGCAATAGTGATTGACAAGGTTGATTTTGTGGCTTGCTCATTTCAGATCAGTTTTACCTTTTGTCTTAGAAGCAGAAAATGTAAAATAGTGTTTCAATTTTCCAATCCATTTAAAATGAAAAGAAAGTAATAAGCTAGTGCAAAATAATAAAGGCCTTACTGTTAGAATGTGATTGACATTTGGCTAAAATGTGTTTTTGTTGTAAAGTGTAGCATCAATAAAACTATGCTGACACACTCAGCATCTTCAAACACACTTTGTCTCTAAAAATAGGCAAATGAAAAGCTGTGACTACAAAATATTACCAACACACTTTGTGCATTAGTGTCTGTGTAGATTTCCACAGATATGACACTGCTGCTGTGCATAAGATATATTTAGAATGAAATTAAATACCCCAAAAATTTAACTTCATATCTTAAGGAATTTCTCCCATTGGAAATTAAGTTATAAAGCTCTGCACCTCATTGTATGATAAGCACAGAGTGTCTATACATATAGACAAGTATAATGAAATGATAAATACACAAGGCTGACTGAAATTAGGATGCAATGTTAGTTAATAAAATTTATAAATATTTCCAAAAAATAAAAAGAAGGTAATTATTGTATGTATCAGAAACAGAAAATATCTACAAAAAGATATGCCAGGATGAAGTCAAGAACTTTAGAATAAGCACATACAAATACTTAGTAGCTAACTGGCACATTTATGCTTATAAGAGATATGAGTATTCATATTTGATATAATTAAAGAAGAAAAATTAACATCTATTATAATGCACTTAAATTTTTCTTGAATACTAAAATGTGTATAAAAAACACAAATTAATAAATATTCATAAACTATCTCAGAATGTTTGGTAAAATGCATAAAATAATAATAATAATAATATAAATATCATTCATGTATAAATTATTGGAAATGAAAGTGGCATATAACAAAAATGAACTAAATCGATAATCAAGTTTTAATATTTATATTGTTATTCACTTCTAGGTTTCTTTGTGTTTGTATTTGTGTGTATGTGTCTACGTGTCACACAGGTCAATAGATAGCATTAGTTTCTCTGTGGCTATAATATAAAGAGTTTGTGAGTCATGGAAGCCAAGTTGTCCTTCCTCAAAAGCTGCAAACTCTTTTAACTGCTGACCAATGTGTCCAGTTTTCAAAGACAGTATTCGAATATAGTGTCTTCACTGTTTTGGATATAATCTTGATCATTTTTTCCAATGGTGGACAATAATTCCAGTTTCATAAAATAGGATAGTGACATTTTCTACTTAGTACTATTATGGTAAGTATCTCATGATGTTCTAAAAACAAATAATGGTGTCTGATTCAAGGCCCCTCAGTGTCTTTTTCTCCTTGAGCAGTTTCAAAGCATTTTTTCTGTGATTTCACATTTTTTCCAAGCTTCCAGCTCCACGGGGTTTCTTGTACCCTTGTAAGTCATTGCATAACCCAGCACTGAAGATGTGATGGATGTTAGCCGCCACTGTCCCTGACAGATGCTGTTTCCACCAGTGATTTGTCATCTATCACAGACATGGAACATTCAACTACTTCTTGATGATTTAGTGTCCCAAATCCTGTGTTCTACAGCTTCTGTTTAGAGCAGGCAAACCTTAACATGATTTGGAAAAGATGGAACAATTTTCACTATTTTCTCAGTATAAGAACACTCTAAAAAAAATACAGAGGTTAAGCCATTTTGCATTACATCTTGCCAAAATAAAATGGCACTCTCTTTTTTACTTTTACATGTTACAGTAGAATACAGTATTTTGAAAATAAAACATTCTCACACTATGCTTCATGTAACAGTGAAAATGACATGTAAATTGTAACATGCATGTCATGGTATGTCATGGTATTGTACAAAACATAAGACAGATGCCATTATACAATTTCTCGGTGTATACCAATAATATTCTAAAATATTAAATATGCTTAATATTTTAAAATGAGGTGAAATAAATAAAAATTCATTTTAATTTCCACTAGAATTAATCCAAATAAAAGAACAAGTTTCAAGGTTTGAGAACATTTAGCATTATCTATAGGTAACAACATTACTTTTCTCAGGATTTTGTTTTTAATTTGCTTTTAGTTAAAGTAAAAATTTTCAAACAACTTATATTCAGTTTTATGATAGTGTTTACTTTATAGAAATAGATAAAATATTTTATGCATACTATATCATCAAAATTCAAAGAACAAAATAACAAATCTAAATATGTCAAGACAAATATAACTATTTTACAAGATACTCATTAGAAGATTTTTTATCTATACTCAATATTTAATTTATAGTTTTATAGAATTATTTTATAGCATGAGCAAGTCTATAAATCATTGATGTACCTTGTTAAAATAGGTGACTAGAAATAACACCCGGGGTGTTGATTTAGTAGCTTGAGAAGATTTCCACACAATTAGCATCTTTAGCAAATTCACAAGTTACAATGACTCTTTCACACTGGTTAACCCATTTTTAGAACAACTACTTTAAAATACAAGTATTAAAAGTACATGACTACAGGGCTCCCTTAGAACTCCTCCTTTGGCAGCTGAACTGGATGCATCAAGCTTGGCTCTGATCAGCACACTCTTTAACAGGTGGTAATGTGTTAAGATTGAGCAGAGGCAAACATGCCATGTTCCTCTCCAGGTCTAAATTATTCCCTTTATCACACAAAAATTGTTTATACCGGCTTTTAGACAACACTTTAGATATTTTTTCTATGTGTGAAACCTTCTAAGTTACACAGTGAGTTGCAACTCTTAAAACACGTATAGAAAAATGCACATTGTCTATAGGCAGTAGAAGCTTTGATTTGTTCCAGAGCTCATGTATTGGGGGGTGGGGGATGAACTGTGTTGGAATCATTGTTTAAGTATACTCCCAGGAATATATTGTTCTGCTCCCTTAAAGGTATGTTTTCATGCAGTTTCTTAAAGTTGGGTAGCCACTATAAGGCTGACCTCCTGATTTGGTGTAATTCAGATAATCTCATATTTATTGGATTTTTATGAAAGCTATCTGCAATCCAGAATACTTAGATCTAGCCTATGATAGATTTGTATGCTGTCAATGTGTAACACAGGTTTTGATATAAATACTTTGATTATCTTTCATAAGTTTATTTAGTTTTCAAAAGAAAACATAAAAGAGTACACTCCATCAATAGATTCATTATATAAGCAAAAAATAAATACAAACACCACACACCGATAAAACCTGCGACAAAAAAATGCAAAACACCAAGTCTTTAATAATGCACACCTGGCTCTCTTTATTTTTCCAGCAGTTCAAAAGCTTAATTAACTTAAAGCATGACCATTAAAAAGCTATGGAACTCATACTGCAACAATCTCAAAGTTTGGTACTCCTGGACCTTACATCATTAATAATCCAAGAGCTAAGAATATAGCCGTATGGCAATTTTTGGTATTCAAAAATCATTATGTTTAATCTATACACACCAAGAAAACTCTGACTGTTTCCATGTTGCATTCTGTTCTCCATGTACTTTATGCTTATGGTAACTAGTGGGATTTCAATGCATACTATCAAAAGTACTGACAAAAAATCCATATAGTGTTATGCTAAAATGCCTTTAAAAATCTGTACATGCATCTCTCTTTTTTCTTGACCCTGCATTCCATATTTATTTACTTTTCTCTTACAACTCTATTTTTAAAAAGAGGGACACATGTACAGATTTTTAAAGGCATTTTGACATTACACTATATGAATTTATTTTTGTCAGTACATATTTTTTTAAATAAAGTTGAAAGAGAAAAGAAAAAAACATGCAAATATCATTTATTTACTTCTGTCTTTATGCATAGTATCTAGTAAAGACCAAAGACAGAACACAGATCCTTGTTAGGATAGGTATAATTGCTGATTAGGCAACTGACCTTACTTGCTAGAGCATTTCATTTTTACTCACATTTTAGCATTGCTTCAGGATTCTCAGTTGATCATTGTACAAACCTGTTGTGCTATAGCCTCACTTTAAAGGTTAATAGTTAGTATGCAACTAATATGTTTATCTTGGAAATGTGCAAGTCCTGAAATTAAGTTCATTGTGTTATTTTATGGGGTTTATTCTTTCAGTCCTACTCTATTTTAACTCTCAGCTCCACCACTGCTTCTTTCACTAAGACCTTCTCTATATTTCCAATTAATACATTCTGTTTCTGCTCTTTTAATAATATTTATCTCTGTGCTAGTGTGCTGATCTAAATGCATTCATGTTTATTCTCTGATACTTTTTCTTGAGAATGATGTAAGATGTGCTGGAGACATGGCTCAGCATTATTGTGGTAGAAGATTAGAGTTTAGCTGTCAGCACTCAGATCTGGCAGCTTACAACTTAGCTCTATCATCAAAATATTTGGCTTCTGCACTCACATGCCCCCAACCATGCATGGACAAAACAATATTAAAAATAAATAGATCATTGGAAATATGTTTAAAATTAATAAAATACTTCAATTCTTCCCCTCATCCTCATCTTCATCATCCTAAAATGCTCACCAAATTATCTCAATCTAAAACAAAGCATACAATGTCTTATTATTCACTGTATAATGCAGGTTTTTAAAATAATTTGTAAAAATGCTGTGAATTTGTAATATAATAAGCATTCACTTAAGTAAAAATTATTATTATGTTAATAGTATATTCATTTTCTAACATCATAACATATTGATGTGATATATTTTGATTTTTTTCTACTTACAGCATAAAATCTTACCTCAGTGTAATAAGCAATTTAGTAATTCTAGTCATTTTGATGGAAAAAGCTTCAAAATATCAACGATAAATGCCTGGCACTCACGTATTCAGGTAAGTGATCTGAAATGTAAAGAAATAAGTACTAAGAAAAGTTTCAAACAGATATAAAAAAGTGGAAGCAATTATATTTACAGCTGACAACTATTCAATATTAGTGTGCCATAGGTCATGCAGAAGCCAAACAGCACTTGCTTCAGGAATCACTAATAACAGGAAGAAATAGTAATAAAAGGAGGGTACCTCCTGCCCACTACTAAGCCCACTACTTGTCATGTTTGAAGGTTAAATTTAGATAGCAAAGCTGATGCTAAAGAAATGTTCACATTTCAAGAACAGACCTGTCTTTTTTTTCAGAAAAGCTATTATTTATAATGGATAATAAATAATCATTTATGGAGTAAAAGTTAAAGAAATCTAAATATGCAATGAAGATAAAAAGAGACACAATTAAGGGGAAAAGGAAAGAATTGCATTAAGGTTTCGCTACAACTTTGGTTGGTAGAAGAAAAATTGACTGGATAGAGAATGAAAAGGAGGAGGGGATAGAAAAAGCGAATAGAGGCCTTTCTGGGCATTTTCAGATTGTAGCACCTAAAATAATAATAAAAGAAAAAGTTAACTCAAAGAGAAGTCACACACCAAAGACTAAACAAGAAAGATATTTTCTGAGTGCAAACTGCATTTTAATTTAGTGAAGTCTAGAAATAATGATTAAAATGTACCTTCACAATGCAGAGTCAAAATATGCTCGCTAACTTGCCTCTTTAAAAATAACATTTTGAGATCGATATTATATCTTATTATAAGTAAAGAAATACAATTTGTTGGTATTTACAACTTCATTAAAGAGAGCCCCAAAATTGCAGTTTGTACTCTGAAGAGGTGTGCCCTAATTTTACATTTTTCTATTGAGATTAAATAGGTGCAATGTACTAAAAGTATTCTAAACAATTGAATATTTTCTGCAAATTGGTATTATAAATACAAAATTATGTGGCATATATGACACACTACACAAATATGTGATAAATTTATGTGTCAGAGTACAATGTTAAGGTCCCATTTGGGTTTAAAAAAGGAATGCATAAAGTTGGTTTAAAAAGTGTTTTCAGGAGGATATATGAGGGGTGGAATAAATAGTGGGTGATAGATTTAATTGTATCATGCTATTTATTTTTGCATTCCTCACAGAACAAATAACTATAATGCTTCATATATCGTGTTCACTCCTACTGAATTTCAGATAAAACACAATTAGTAGAAACTTAAGAAAATGCAATCTGTTATATATTCTACAGGCACTTTTTCTGTTTGTTTCTTTGTTCTACAGCATTTATAAGTATGTTTTTTTGTGCCAGTAAACTACACCCATTTATTTTAATACCCTGGGTAGCATCAATTGAAAGATAAGCCAAAGTACTGTTGGTACAACCAAATTTATGCACTCTTTTCTCTTGACCCTCTGCATTCTCAGCTGAACAATCTACTTCTTCAGTTAGCTTCTAATTTCCACCATGTATGATGTCACTTGAAATGCTTTCCTTCTTTGCTCTATACAATTGATGTGGGCCAATAAATCAATCCATTGTGTATTCAAGGATCTTGCACTTTAGATGCAGAGGGATGCTACCCTCCTGTCCAGGAACTTTGAGGAGTCCTTTGCTTCTCTCTGTTCTCTCTTACCATCCTATCACACTGGCTTCACTAGCTCATTGTAGGTTCTGCTCTTCTATGGAATGCACCTCCTTCTTTGAAAAGGAGTCAGTCAGCAAGAAAAGTGCTCAATATGGGGTGCTCCATTCTTTGTAGGCACCCCAGGTATTCTGAAACTTGAACCACCTCTTCTACTGTCACTGCCCAAATAATTGGCCATCTTCCCATCCTTTATACTTTAATGATCATACACTCCTTTTTAACTTTGAACTACTGCAAACTCTTGACTTCTACAATAACAAGGGATGGAAGAGAGAGAGACTGTCAAAGCTTAGTTACTTTTGAAAAATCTTCAACTTCTGTCCAAATTATGTCTGTATTATGTTTAACAGAATACAACTCTATTCTTCGAATTGATTTTACAATATTACTATTAAAATACATTCTTTTTATTAGTAAATGGTAAAATATTTCTTCAACATTTTCATGAATATTCAAAAATCAAACTATAGTATTACTTACAGTTAGGTAATATAATAGAAATTGATTTCTATAAACTTTACAAAACATATTCTATATTTTTCCCATGTCTATTTTTCTATGTAAACTATAGTTCTGAGCTTATTTTTTATTAATTCTGTTTGTGTTGATTTTCGATGATAGTTTAATCCCACATACTTATTTTTTCTCAACTCTTTCCTTGAGAATCATTTAAAATTCATTTTTATAATTCTTCCACAACTGGTAGTCAATACATCATATTTCTTCTTACACCTCTACAGTAACTATAAATGCTTTATTTTTAGAACAGTGGAACTATTTTAAAAAGTCAGTATCTCTGTGATTCTGGTAATACTCATTTTATTGTATATAATTTGATGAAATTATTTTATGCCGTACAATTATAGCTCTTTCTCCTTAAATTTAATGTGTATAGTTGTAGGTAATCTCTAAAATCCACCATGGTGATATCTATTCATAAAGTGGAAGAGTCACTGCTTTGAATTGATCAGAACTTTCTAGTTTTACTTTTTTTGAAAGGTAGAATAAATTTTAAGTGTGATGGCTCAAAGGTTTCATGATTCTTGCTATGTCAATTATTTCAGTTATTTTAACTATAAGTCCAAATGTATTAAATACTATATGTTGTAATACTAGTGGGGTTTTACAATGACCACCAAATTACCAAGTTTTATACATAACTTTCATTTTCTAGATATAATTTTCATCTTAGAGGGTTCTGCTATTAAACTCACTCTCTTTCTAGCTCTTTCTGAATTCTGAATGGCTAGCTCAAATCAGCTATTCTTGCTCAAACTTTTCTCTAAACTGACTGGTTCAAATGCTTCTTTCAGCGTCTTACTGACTTGCTCTCCTTGAAAACTGTCTCTGTATTCCACAAGCTGAAATTCACTGACTGAGCTGACTTTTTGAATTGAATGTAACTATATGGGAGTGGACAAACTCACCAGCACTTAACTGTATTCAACTGACCTCCACTTACTGAAATGTGCTTCTCTCACTGGTGAGCTCTTGCTCTCCTCTTGCTCTCTTCTCACTCTAGCTCTCTCACTCCCTGTTTCCCTCCCTTTCTCCCTTTCCTCCTTTCCCTCTTCCCCCTCTCTCTTTCCCTCTCTATCTATCTCTGTGCTGTTCTCATATGGGTTAAGTATAACCTATCTCTTATGCATTCAGTCAAACCTTTCTCTAATTTGTCATCTTGTCTACTGCTCAGTTAAAAGCTACTTTCAAAGATGGCTGCTTATACAGGCAAAATACCATAAAATATCATACACAGGCAAAGGAAGTTATGTTAAAGCTTGGTTTGTTTCCAACCTTATTGTGGGTAATTATACAAATTGGTTCTAATTGACCTTTGTTGTGATTGGGTTCCAAGAACACCATCACACAGAACAGCATAGTAAAAGCAGGAACAGGACTTGAGAACGTTTCCTTATTACATTAGTAACAGCACAAAATGGCAGTCAAGACAGGTAGCAGTTACCCAGGCCTTAACATTTTATGTCAAGTTTAACACTGTCATATGTGCACACATAAAAGGTAAATTCGCTAATATTCACTTAATGTTTTTGAATATTGCTATCTTCTGAATTAAGAATATAAACATATTTTTGTATATTCTGAGTATGTTGACTCAAAACTATATAATTTTATTTCTAAAAAAAATCTAAAAAAAAATTTTTAAAGCCATAATATAAAATACATATTTTTTTCATTTGATAGATGGCTGTGAATAATCGTTTTACATATATCACTCAATTAATTTTGTAAATATATCCTTAAGAATATTGTGAGGACAGGATGGAGAGATGGCTTACCAGTTAAGAGCACTGACTGTTCTTCCTGAGGTCCTTCACTGAATCCCAGCAATCACATGATGGCTCACAACCATCTGTGGCAAGATAGGATGCCCTCTTCTAATGTGTCTAAACACAGCTACAGTGTACACATACATGAAATAAATAAATAAATCTTTTTAAAAAGAATATTGTGAGGTAACATAGAGCCACAAAGGCAAATATAGTTTCTATTCACCTATAAGTAGGTAGAAATTTAATTAAATGATCACCATGCTATTATACAGAGACCCAGAGAACTTAGGTAAAGAAGGCTTTCAGGATGGGGATAGGCTTGGATTTTCCTGGGAAGGAGAAACAGACTAGATTTTTTCTGAAGACCTGGGGGTAGATCAAGAAAAGAATACCAAGGATCAGGTATTGAGGAAAGGTGGAGGGAAAAAATATGAGAAGAGACCGCTGAAATTGCAGGGAGTAGTGCTTGGTGGTAACCAAGCAATGCTTCCAGTGGTGGGACTGAGTTGTTTTAGGTTAAGTTGTTAGCCAATGGGATCCTGTGGAAATTCCTAAATTGGACAAGCTGAGGCTAGAACATATATCACTCAAGTGTGAAGCAGAGACTGAAATAAAGGTCATCCATAGACTGCCCCATCTGGGCTTTTATCCCATATACAGAAACGAAACCCAGATACGATTGCTGATGCTAAGAAGTGCTTGCTGCCAGGAGCCTGATATATATTTCTCTTGATAAGTTCTGACAGAACCTGGGAATTAAGAGGTGCACTAACAATTGGACTGAGCATAGGGACACCAATGGAGGAATTAGAGAAAAAACAGAAAGAGCTGAAGTGGTTTGCAACTCCACAGGAAGTACAATATCAACCAACCAGAGCTCGCAGGGACTAAACCACCAACCAAAAAGTACACATGGCTCCAGCCCCATATGTAGCAGAGAATGCCGTTGTCTAGCATCAGTGAGAGGAGAGGTCCTTGGTCCAGGAAAGGCTTGATACTCCAGTCTAGGGAAATACCAAATTAGGGAGTCAGCAGTGGATGGGTGGGGAAGCACCTTCATAGAAGCAAAGGAAGGGGCATGGGATAGGACACTTCCAGAGGGGAAACTGGGAGATGGTATAACATATGAAATCAAAATAAAATATCCAATTTAAAAAAAGAAGAAATCAAAAATGATGGCATGGAACTATTGCTGAAGATAATATCCATACACCTAATTGAATGCAGAGTTCAAACTGATGATTGCATCTAGCCTTCACCCATACATTTGCATCTTTGTCCAGGAAGATACTGTAAAGCCATAGGGATGAGAAAACTGTACAACAACCCAACAAGAAAACATCTGATTTACAATCTGTCCTGCTTATAAGATGTGCTGTGGCGATGGTCATACGGAATTTGAGTGTAAGTGGCCAGCATTCAGCTAAACTTAGGTTCATGGCAGAAGAGGGATCCCACACCCTACGTATTCTAAATAACCATGAACCTGAGATAGATAGTCCAGAGACCTAAGGCAGAACAAATACAAATTTGAGAGAGAGAGATAGAGAGAGAGAGAGAGAGAGAGAGAGAGAGAGAGAGAGAGAGAGAGAGAGAGAGAGAGAGAGAGAGGGAGAGAAGTGTTTCCTGATGATATTCTGCCATAGCTACGCTCTTGTCTTCAAGCACAACATAGCATCAGTAATTGTGGCAAGGTTAAGGTCTGCAAATGAGATGGATACCATGGTGAGCCAGTTACTGGAGGTGTTTCCTTCAGTATCTACTCTATTTTAGTCTCTACATTTCCTTTAGTCAGAAACAATTCTGGGTAAAATTTTAGCCGAAGCAGACACAAGTGAAATGAAGTTATACTAAAGCAAGAACATGAAAGGCCATGTGATGAAAGATTCTTTGTTAGCAACACATGAGTGTTCACCTTCCTTATACAGGATAGTTGAGCTGTACTTGTCAGGACTCAATGGAGAGAAATGCACCAAATGTTTTCCTGCCTGCTAGGTTTTGCCATTTCTGCTAATGACCTGATAGTTTCTTACAAGTGGATCAAGCTGTCCCTGTAAACCTGTGAACTGAACTGCTGATTCCCAGACCATGCAGAAGGGGGTTACTCCAAAAAACCTTTCTAAAAAGGTCCACCCCTCTCGCCATCCTCTTCTTTCCAGTACCTCTGGTATGTGATGGGCTAAAGGGAGGTTAAAGTGTTTAACAATCATTAGTAAAAATAAGTTTTGAAAAAAAATTAAGTTACATTAAGTGGTGTTTCTTCTGTTTCTATTTTGTGAAATAGTTTTGGTAATATTGATATTCGCTCTTCTTTTAAGGTCTGATAGAATTTTACACTAAAACCATCTAATCTTGGAGTTTTTAATGACTTCTACTTTTTTAGGGTTTATGGGACTGTTTAGATGCTTTGTTTGTTTCTGATGTTACTCTGGTACTCTCTATAAAATTATCCATCTCAAACAGATTTTCCAGTATTGGTGAGTACAGGTCTTTGTAGTAGGATCTGGTGATTTTTTTTTTAAATTACCTCAGTCTCTGTTATGTCTTCCTTTTCATTTCTGATTTTGTTAATTTGGATACTATCTCTGTTTCATTTGGTTAGTTCATTCTCCTTTATTTTGTCAAAGCACTTGCTCCTGGTTTTGTTGATTCTTTGTATAGTTTTCTTTGTTTCTTCTTGGCTGACTTTAGCCCTAAGTTTGATTATTTCCTGCTGGATATGTTTGCTTTATTCTGCTTTAGAGCTTTCATGTATGCTATTAAGTTGCAGACCGTGATCTCTCCAATTTCTTTATGAAGGCATGTAGTGCTATGGATTTTCCTCTTAACACTGTTTTTATCATGTCTCATAAATTTGGGTATGTTTGCCTCCATTTTCATTAAATTATATAAAGTGTTTAATTTCTTGCTTTATTCCTTCCTGCCCCAAGTTATCATTGAGTAGAAAGTTGTTCATTTTACATAAATATATGGATTTTCCTTTGTTTTGATTTTTATTGAAGACCAGACGTTAACCCTGGTGATCTGAAATAATGCATGGAATTATTTCAATATTCCCTATATGTTGAGGCTTGTTTTGTGTGCAATTATGTGGTAAATTTTGGAAAAGGTACTATGAAGTGTTGGGAAGAAAATATATTCTTTTGTTTTTGAGTGAAATGTTCTATACCTATTGTTTCATCCATTTGGTTCCTAATTTCTCTTAGTTTCCCTGTGCATCTCTTTAGTTTCTGTTTCTATTTTCTATTCATTGTTGAGAGTGGGGTGTTGAAGTCTCCCACTATTTTGTGTGGTACAATATAATATTTGAGCTCTACTAAAGTTTCTTCTTTTTTTTTTTGAGGACTATAAATATCTCTTTATTTTAACTTTGGTCAGAGGGTCTGAGATGGTTTGAAAAAAAAAATGGCCCACATAGGTCCAGAGGTTTGAATGCTTGGTTCCCAATTAGTCAAACAGTTTGGGAAGTATTAGGCAGTGTGGCCATGTTATAGGCGGTGCTTTGGTGGAGGAGGGGTAGGGGTTTCAAAAGTCCATTCCAGTTTCTTTTATAAATGTGGGCACCCTTGCATTTGGGGTATATATTTTCAGAATTGAGAGTTCATTTTGCCTTGTATGTTTATGTAGTGTCCTTTCCTAGCGCTTTTGATAACTTTTGGTTTAAAGTCTGTTTTATTGGATATTAGAAGGGCTATTCCATCTTGTTTTTACAGACCATGCTTTTTAGAAAACTTTCTTTCCAGGCTTTTACTCTGAGGTAGTGTCTGTTTTTGTCACTGAGGTGTATAGCTTGTGCACAACAAAATTTTGTTTACATATCTAGTCTGTTAGTCTGTGTGTTTTTATTGGGGAATTGAGTCCACTAAGTTTTGAGAGTTATTCAAGTACAATGATTGTTGGTTTCTGATATTTTTGTTGTTGAGGGTGGTATTTTGTTATGTTGTGTGATTCTCTTCCTTTGTATTTTTGTGAGAAGATTAATTTTTGTTTTTTTCTTTGGTGTATTTACCCTCTATGTATTGGAGTTTCATTCTAGTATCCTTTGTAGGGCTAGATTCAAAGAAAGATATTTTATAAATTTGGTATCATTATAAGATATGTTGGTTTCATCTGTAGTCATTAATAGTTTTCTCTGTGTATAGTAGCCTATGCTTGCATTTGTGTTTTTATGGTCTGTATGACATCTCTCCAGTATCTTCTGGCATTTAGAATCTCTGTTGATAAATCTGATGTAATTCTGCAAGGTTTGCTTTTGTATGTTATTTGGCCTTTTCCCTCTTAATGCTCTTAATATTCTTTCTTTCTACTGTGCCTTTAGTGTTTTGATTATTATGTGATGTGAGAATATTTTTTCTGCTCCAATCGATTTAGTGTTATATAAGATACCTGTATATTTATGGAGGTCTCTTACATTAGGTTAGGAAAGTTTTTATTTTTTCTATAATTCCATTGAAGATGGTTTTTAGTGCTTTGAACTCAGATTCTTCAATTTCTTCTATTCCTATTATTATTAGGTTTGTGTTTTCATTGTGTCCTCAATTTCCTAAATACTTTGAATTAGTATCTTTTTGCCCTTTATATTTTCTTTCACCTTTGCGTAAATATCTTCTCTTGTATCTTTTGTGCCTGAGATTCTTTCTTCAATATCTTTAATTCTTTTGCCAATACTTAGATCTGTAACACCCAATCTCTTTTGTAAATTTTCCATCTCCAGAGTTGCCTGTATTTGTGATTTCTTTATTATTTTTATGTTTAGGTCTTGAATGCTTTTTTTCAATTTCTTCACCTATTTGATTATGTTTTTCTCTATTTCTTAAAGGGCTTTGTTTCCTATTTAAGTGCTTCTACCCATTTGCCTGTGTTTTCTCTTATTTCTTTAAGGGTGATATTAATATTCTCCTTAAAGACCTCTGTCATCTTCATGTGATAGGATTTTATGTAAGCATCTTGATTTTCAGTGGTTTGGGGTATCCAGGGCTTTCTATTGTAGGATAATTAGGTCTGATGGTGTCAATTTACATTGCCTTATGTAGCTAAAGCTATCGTGCTTGCCTCTGTCCATCTGGTTATCTCTGGTGTTAACAGGCATAGGTGTCTCTGATTGAAGCCTATTTATCCCTGAAGTTATGTTACTTGGGTTAGAGCAGGCCTCCTGGGAGGCAGGCTTATGTTGTCTCTGGTTAGTGGCAGATTTCCTGTGTTCCTGGTTAGAAGAGTTTTTTGTCCATGGTTATGGCAGACCTCCTGGGAGACAAGCTGTTTTTGGGGTGTGATAAAGGGGCAGGCATGCCTGATCTGCCCTGGTCAGAGTTGCAAACAGGGCTTTATAGAACAGATATGTCCTAGGTAAACTGGGATCTGTAGAATGTCCCATCTGGGGCAAGTATTGGGGGAAAGGTCTCATTTGCATTCCTGGTTATAGTAAACTTCCCAGGAGACAGTAAAGCTGTAGGGTATGGGAAAAGGGCAGGAATACCTGATCTGCCCCCAGTGAGAGTTGCAAACTGTAAATAATATGAGGGTCTGGGAGAGTGGATAGGTTCCCTCCTGTCTGCTAAATTCTGCGGGGTTCCCAGGTGGGACAGGTGGAGCAACTCACCGGTGTCCGTGGTTATGGCAGACTTTCTGGGAGACAGGCAGGATCTGAGGTATATGAAAGGGGCAGATATGCCCCCATCTACCTGTAGTCCGTATTTTACCTACACTATTATGTTGGATATCATTTTTATCACTCTATATTTGGTGTTCTGTATACCTTTAATATAAAATAGGCATCTTTTGGAAAAGATTTTCCTATGATTTTATTGAAAATGCTATTTATGACTTTGGCATACAATCTTTTCTTTCTTTTCTGTTTACCATGTGTAAATTTGTTCTTCTCAAATTGTTTAACACATTTTGTATGTTCTTGACATATAGCTTCATTTGTTGTACTTGATGTGAACCTAATGCTCTAATTCCTCAAATGTCATCTTTATATGATCCCTTATATGATCCATTTTTTAGAGAAATTTTTAACTATGGTCTTTATTCTGTATATTAAATATGTTCATTTGCACAATTAATTCATCTTTGTTTTTTCCTTTTTGTTAAATTCTAATTTTATATTCTGAACTGACTTATTTGTTTATTCAGCTGCTGTAACTTCTTGGAATTTTTGTGGGGGATTATTCGTGTGCTATAAGAATTAGTTTATGAGTTAAAATAAGGTTCATTATTAGACCTTTAACATAATCTGAGAACAAGGAAAAGTAATTGTGAAAAGTTATGGTCATAAAACTCATAACCATCCTGCTTGCCTGGCTGAGTTCAGAATTCTGAGGGGTAAATTTTGCCGTGGAAATAGGATCCACAGAGGCACACATCTCTTAAGGTCTGGTTCACAGGAGCTACTATGTGTCTAAAAGAACAAGTCTAAATCACTACTTACCAGCCATGGCAAGGTGCTGGTATGACAAGGCATATTGTCTCAGAGGCAGAATTTCTAACATCTCTTGCTCACATATTCTGTATATTGGATTAATAAGAACGTTTATGCTGGAGGCAGTGTATTTGATATCCCCTTATTTATCTGCTACAGGTGATGTCAGGGACAGAGTGCCCAAATAACCACACCTTTGCCTCTCTGCCCTACATGCTATTAGGATATACTATCTTAGGACCCATTTTCTATCTGTTCTAGATGTTGGTGGGAAGGGGTAATTGTTTATCAAATATTAAATATTGTCATCTTTAATCTCAGGTTGATGAATAACTCAACAATCAACAGGAAGTTAGCATTGGACAGTTTTGGAGTCTTAATGAAAGTCGACAATTAAAATTGACTAAAATAATTTCTTCTAATTAATAAAATATACACGTGTTAGGGATGTTGCAATATTTTACTAATTAACCTTAGTATAAAGTCGGATTTTTAAAGGTAATGAGGTACTTGCTAGATTAATTAGAACTGAAGCAGGGAATGACATAGTTCACATAAATTTAGCATATGACAAATGGTACAGCACATGGTCTTTTAATGCACTATTAAATTGCAACTGTCTGGAGTAAAAGAAATATACATAAGGACTGTCAGGAGAACTTAAAGTAATATATCATCCTCTCATAAATAATAGTTACCTGTCACCAGGGAACTGCTTTGTGTGCAGTAATTCAAGTTAAAATGTAGCAGTTCTGCTGCTTGTCCACTCATACTGCTGCAGTATACATTTATTGAATGTAGGTTAAGAAATACTTAAGCAGCCACTATTCTTGAGAATGAAATAGACATATTAAACAACAATGTTTTATTTATATACATTGAAAACTACACCTTGTTTTAGTGGATTGCATTTATATATGAATTATCTATCTAAGAATCATGGATAAGAATAAAATGTACTGAAAACAGTTTCTTTCAAGGTCTGCAAAGAATTATGTGCTGGAATTCTTATGAGATGAACTTTAAATTTGAGGATCGCTTTAATAATTTGACCATTTTCTGTTAATTATACCAATAGATCCATGAACATGGGAAACCTTTCCATTTTCTGATATTTTCCTCATAGACTTGAAATTATTAACTTCAAATCTTTAACCCATTAAGTGAGAGTCCCCTCAAAATATTTTATATTTTTGAGGCCATTATGAAGTCTGTTGTTTCCTGATCTCATTCTCAGTTGTTTCTATATAGGAGGATTACTGATTATTTTCATTTTTGGAATTAGTCACAAGTATATCTACTTTGCTAAAACTGTTTATGAATTGTTGGAGTTTCATAATATATTTAAAGTCACTTACGTATTCTATAATGTCATCAGTAAATAATGATATTTGATTGTTCCTTTGTAATTTGTATTGTATTCCCTTAATTGGCTTCAGTAATTCTTCATCTTTTGCTAATGCTTCAAATACTATATTGAATAGATATGGAGAGAGTAAACAACCTTGTTTTTTTTCCTGATGTTAGCTGTGTTTTACGTTGTTTGATATAATAATCATTTATTGATAGGCTTCAATAAAACATAAATTTTTATTAGATATTCTTAATCTTTTTAATTATTTTATATAAAATGTCCCTTAAGAGCTTCTAAGTTGTAATATTTGCTGATGCTTTCTATATTTTTAATGATTCAAAAATATTTATACTATCAGTCATCAAACAAAATTCATGTTTATGTAAATCCCATTTGTATTTATTCCATATTTATTGGTATACTTGGCAGACTCTTTGTTATGAAAATATACTCTACAGGACACACATAGAGAAACTTGTACAAAACATTCCACCATCAATCTGTCCTGCCTCCAAGATATTCTAAGTTAATGGTGGTATGGAAATTGTTGAAGTGGTCATTCAATGTCTTGTTTAGTATAAAGCCCATGTCATAAGCTGGCATAAGGTCTCACACTGCTTAGATGACCAAGAACGAGATACTGAGCATCCTTGACCAAACACCATGGTAGAAACAAATATGACTGAAAAAAAAAAACAAGAAAGTGATTTCTAAAGATATTCTATACTTATATATCAGTGTCATGTCCAGACTTTACCAGAAAGGCTTTGCTGATTGCAGACAGAAGTAGGTGCAGAGAATCACAAGGGGAGGAGACATTATGTACATAAAGAGTCTAAATTGGAGGTCTCCTCAGGTTCCCTCCACTTAGTGCTTAGAATCTTCACAGAAGAGAAAAAATAATTGTAGGAGGTGGGGTTGGAGGAAATAGAGGACAACCAGAGAACATGTCCAATTGAAATTAATTAAACAGGGCTCATATGGAATCTCAGAGACTGAAGTAGCAACCATGCACAGGTCAGAACCATATTCTCTGCATTTCTGTTATTGCTCTTAATTTTCTGTTTTTGAGAGGCACCTAATAGGGGGATTTGTCCATCCCCTTTCTCTGATTCTATTGCCTGTCATTAGGAGTATATTCCTCTTATTGGATCGCCTTGTCCAGTCTACATATGAAGCCTTTTGCTATGACATATTGTATCTTTTATTTCCTGTGTGTTTGATGTCTAACTTGGAGCTCTGCTCTTTTCAGGAGAAAAATGTAAGGTGAATGGACCTGTGAGAGAGGAGGTAGGTTACTTCTCGGAGGTGTGGAGGGGCAGAAAACTGTGTTCGGGATGTTCTTTATGAGGAAAGAATGTATTTCCTTTAAATAAATAAAAATACAAAAGATAAACATTAGGAGTACATTAAACCTTGTCTGTGTAAATATCTTTAATAGAGAATCTAAAATGTTCTACTAAGTTTGTAATTTTGAGCTAATCCTAATATTATGTAAAATATTTAATATGTGTATATAAAGAAAATCTATGCAAAACCTCCTACTGTTTAAATAATAAAAATATAATGTTTATAGAATTTTCCCTTCTTATATATAGTAATCATATATATATTTAAAATTTTCATAATATTTTGAAAATTAATATAAAATTTTTTCAAAATCATGCCAATGTTATTTTTTGGGCTTGAAATCTTGAGGCTATTATTATAATTAAATTCAGGAGCAATGTTCAAGAAAAAAATTTAAAAAGAAAGTGGAATACATGTTTCCAAGAAGATTGTTCTGGCCACTATCAGTTGAGTTCAACATGAATAAGGTACTCTGTCATAACAATAAAAAGTAATTATAAATATTAAATGTCACAGTGTGAAATTTAAGAAATATTACTTGTTTATTGCTGTGTGGGAGTAGCATGTATATAGGTGTTTATGTTTGTATTATGTATAATATGCCATATAGAATGGAAATTCTAATATGAAAAGTCTGGTACTTTATTCAAGTAAGTTCCATATATTCACCACAGTTTATTGAAATATTTGAGATGTGTTAATATGTAGTTTAGTAATTTTCCCAAGATTTGATTATGCTACTTAAACTCATATAACTTCATTTACTGGATAGTCAATATTTTCAAGCCCATACATTCCATAAGAGATGTTTATTCATAACTGGAGTGAGCTCATGTGCACATCTGTATAACATAAATTAATAGGATATCAACTCCCTTTCCTCCCCCTCTCTTTCCTCTTTCTCTTTTTCTCGCCCCTCTTTTTTTCTCTCTGTCTCTGTCTATGTCTCTGTCTCCCACTCTCTCTCTTCATTTTTGTATACCTATTTAATAGTTAATATATTTGTACACTTTTACAAACAAATACATAAAACTGGCATATGTCTTAGATATAATCATTTATATTTTAATATATCTACTCGAAGCACACACACACACACACACACATGCACACATATACATGTTCATAATACTAAATTCCATTCATTTTAGCAGCACGTGTATTACATTATACTGATTTATAGCTATAACACACTTCTGTATATTTTTAAACTTCCTAATAGATAAGGATTTTTCTTAGAAACACAGAGACAAGCATTGAAATATTAATTCTAGGAAATGAGGAATAAAAATTACATTAAGAAAATTTTTTATTAAAATTGCTAACTGAGCAGAGTAGACAAAAATAAATTTATCTTCATGTTTCATTTGTAGATTTTTGTTGATTTTACAATATTAATTTTACTGACTTCTACTTCTCCACTGCTGGTGCGGTTGTAAACTGATACAACCACTCTGGAAATCAGTCTGATGGTTCCTCAGAAAATGGACATAGTACTACCTGAAGACCCAGTTATTCCACTTTTGGGAATTTACCCCAGAGATGCTCCAACATACAACAAAGATACATGTACCACAATGTTCATTGCAGCTCTATTTATAATAGCCAGAAGCTGGAAAGAAGCCAGCTGTCCTTCAATAGATGAATGGATACAAAAATTGTGGTACATTTACACAATGGAGTACTGCTCAGCAGTACTGAAACAATGGCCTAACGAAATTCTTAAGAAAATGGGTGCATCTAGAGAATATCATCCTGAGTGAGAAAACCCAGTCACAAAAGAACAGACATAATATGTAGTCACTGATAATTGGATACAAACCCCAGAAAGCAATGAACACCCCAGAAACAACTCACAGACTGTGTGAAGTTCAACAAAAAAAAATGTATTTTAATTACTGCATCACATCCCCCTTTCCTCCCTGCAGCCCCTCCCAGTCTCTCTCCTATCCTTTCAAATTAATAGCCTCTTTTCCTATATTATTGTTACATATATACATATGTGTATGTATATGTACCCACAAATACTTAATTACAACCTTGAAAAATGTATTCATATACTTTTATGCAATAATGCTGAAAATTTGTACATTTATCTTTGTTTTTTTAAATAAAGTAAAAAAAATACTAAGAAAACAAGAAAAAATATACTGAGTTCTAAAAAGGTAATTATTTTGCACATTCTGCTGCTTATATATATATATCGCTGTAGCGCTGTCCACAATAGATTGGCCATTTGAGATTCCTGAAGAGTTCCACTTGCACAATAAGAGGTTCATTCCATCAACATTGTTATCTCTTCTATACAATAACACATTTTCTGTTCCTTCAAATACCTGACAGGACAGTGAATTTACCTGGCTTTAAAATTAAAAGTATCATGTTCTCATATCTCTTTTGAGTAATCATGGAAACTGTCACGGGGGACTCATGGCTGAATTCCACAGAAATCTTATCAAGGGTGCACAGCTTTCTGCTTTTTCAGACACAGTTGCTGTTAAGCAAAGTACCCATTAAAATCACATTTAATTGTAATAGAGTGTCAAAAATGATAGCATGCCTTTATGCTGCTGTTTTAAAATTTAGTTTGTCATATGTGTCATGCCATTTCTGTAGTTCTAATATCAATTTACAAAAGGATGCAATTGGCTAGATTGTGTGTATGTAATGAATCACATCTCTTTGTATCTGAATAGAAACACTTAAAAATGAGTGAACACCTCCACATTATTAGGATACTAGCTGTGTTGTAAAATCTTTAGTATTAGTCTCTAAAGAACACTGTTTTACTTTCTCTTTATGGTTAACTATGAAAGGTAGACTGTTGCAAAATCTATGGTTACCTCTGTACTTTCATAGGGCACAAGGGCTTTGAGTTTGGGATCATGTTACCACCTTTCAGATTGGTTGCCATAGTCTGAAAATACCACTAAGAGCAATCCCCCACTCTCTCCCACTTTCCTTTACATCCTATGTCTGGTCATTCTCCTTTCAACCTACTCAAAATGGCGGTGAACACATGAAGGGTTGTGGGACAACTCTCATTCCATTGTTTTCTTGTTTCTCCCTTCTTTGAAGTTTTATCTTATTTTTTTTCTTATAAACGACCATTCATCAATTGTATTAAATAATAGCCATTCTAACTATTTTTATGACTGAATTTGAAATTATCTGTGAATCATTCTTGAACATCAGTTTTGATATTTAAACTTAGCCTTCAGTGAAAGCCAAGAGCTAATGGTATGGTGAATGTTGTCTGTATGACAGCCCACATAACTGTTTCATACCTTTTTTTCAATGGTGGATCCCAGAAACTAATACAATTTGGTTTTGAATGATGTTTGACACTTTTGTATTGAAATAATATCTGCCTTAATTTTTAATTTCTAATAAATTCTACTTATTTGTATTTGATTATACATTTCCCCAAAGCTTGAGTCATTTTTTTTTGAAAAACAGGAATGACAACCATCTATTTTGATAATGTTTAAGTATGCCATCAGAAATTAAGAGCTATTCAAAATTTTGCACCACGTTGAATTATGTATGATAACATGTAAATTTTCAAGGCAAATCATAGAAAACCCCAGGAATCTTTTGTTTTGTTAAAAAATACTAGTACAATTATTTAAACAATTCATTCTTGTTTATATATATGCTCATTTACTGTTAATAGTTTCTTGGCAGGTCCAAGTAATGCCACAATTTTTAACTGAACATCTATCATGTGTGTAGTATAACTCAAGATTTAGAATACTGGGGTAGTCAATATGACCAATATGTCTACCATTAAGAAACTGAAGTCTCATTTAAGACTCCCCATAGGAAGAACAACATCAACTAACCAGAACTCCCAGGTCTCTCAGGGACTAACCCCTAAACCAAAGAGTACACAAAGAGTGTCCTATCACTATTTCCTACATTGGGGTCCCTCCCCTCTGTTTCTCAGTCCCATGATAGGCTGCAAGTATCCAAATCTGTATTTGTAAGGCTTTGGTAGAGCCTTTCAGAAGAAGGCTCTCTGGCTCCTATCAGCAACCACTTCTTCGCATCAGTAATAGTATTTGGGTTTGGTGTATGTACATTGGATGAATTCCCAGGTGGGGCAGCCTCTGGATGGCTTTCCTTTTGATTTCTGCTACTTTGTCCCTGTATTTCCTTTAGGGCAATTATAGGCTAATATATTTGATATGGGTAGATAGCCCCGTTCCTCAGCTGGAGGCCATGTCTAAGCCTTATGTAACATGAATATGAGGGGAAGCCCTTGATTCTGTGACAGCTCAATGCCCCAGTATATGAGAACTCTAGGGCAGTGGGGTGGGAGTTGGGAGGTAGGTGGGTTAACTCATAGAAGCGGGGTGGGAGGGAGAATAGGGAGTTTTTGGAGGGAAAATCAGAAAAACAACAATTGAAATGTAAATAAATAAAATAACTAATATTTTAAGTAAAAATAAAAGAAATGGCTAAAGTTGAAAACACAAAGGACATCAAATGCTAGTGAGAATATGGAGCAAGTAGAACACTGCTCCACTGCTGTTGGACTTGCAAACTTGTACAATCACTTTGAAAATCAATCTGACATTTTCCCAGATAATTGAGACTACTGAAGCCTAAGACCTACCAATACCATTTCTGGTCATATACCAAAATCTATACCAGCATACCACGAGATACTTGTTCAACTACGTTCATAGTAATTTTATTCATAAGATCCAAAAAACTGGAAGCAAAGCATATGTCCGTCAAAAGGAGAATGGATAGAGAAAATGTGCTACATTTACACAATGAAATACTCCTCCAATATTAAAACAAATATGAAGTTTTCAGGCAAGAGGGTGGAACTAGAAAATATCCTAAGTGAGGCAACACAGATCCAATAGACACATAAGGCATGTACTCACTTATAAGTAGCTATTATCCATAAAGTATAGGATATTCACACTACTCTCCACAGGCCCAATAAAGCTAAATCATTTTTTTCGTTGTCTAAAAGTGAAAATTTCTCTGTCCCAGAAATTGTATTATAGTCAATTGAAAACATTAAAAATTGCATACTGTCAGATACAGTGACATACGCTATGGTTAATTGAACAGAAATAGCTCAACATATCTCACGTATTTGAAAGTTTAATCATCATAGAGTAGCGATATTAAATGTTGTGGCCTTTTTGGTGTAGGCTGTCAGAGGAACTATGTTTGAAGAACCTTCTGATGCTTGCCAGTTCAGATGTAGAACTCCTGGTACCTTCTCCAGGATGTGTAGCAGCCTGCTCTCAGACTTCCTGCCTTGAAAATAATGGAGTAAACTGTTGACCTTGTAAGCTAAACCCAAGGAAGCGTTTTCCTTTATAACACTTGTTGTGGTCATGGTGTTTCTCAGCAATCAATAGTAACCCTAACTAAGACACATATTTTTCTGAAGTTATATCTATGAAATATTAACAATTGATACTGACAGCACCGCTAGAATATAAAATTGTCTATTGGGCACAATGTCTATTACAACTAAACTGTAAGAAAGACATGCCAGTGTGCAGAATCCCCAAATCATATATTGCTTGTATATATAAAAAATATATGTATCTATGGTTTTTACAAATAAAACTGAAAAAAAAAAGTCTCTATGGAAGATTGCAACTTATGCTTGTCAAATGCATGAAAGCCTAGAGCTAGAATACTTGAAAATTTGTATGAATAAATATTGCAAACTGCCTTTGGCATTATTCATTGGGAAACTGGAGGCCATTAGGTTACATGTGTAGTTCTAGTAACATACTCAAGAGCTCACAAAAAATAGGTCTAGGGGAATGGCAACAGCTAAGTTTCATATATTAATTTATTTTATATTAAATTTTTCTTATTTTATATGTAACTGTTACCTACATTTATGTACATGTAGCAGGTGCCTGTTGTGCCCACCCACCTAATAACCATTGTGGTTATGATTTGTTTTTGTTTAATTCAAAATACTAAAAATAGTGCTATCAAGATTAACAGATTAAGTGTTATGCTTATGGAGCTGATGAAATGTCTCATCTCAATGCTCGAGAATAATGGCTGCTCTTAAAGAGTACTCTGTAACTCTAGTTCCATGATTTCAAGGTGCTCTTCTGTGCACCTGACACCAGGGACACCTGGTGCACCACACACCAGGCTCAAAACTGGTACAGAGGGAAGGATGCGGGCAAATCACCTAAACATATAAAAAATTAAATATAAAAATGAATTTAACTGGTGTTTGGTCTCATTAGAAATGTAAAAACCTTCTCAAAATTGTACTTGCACTTATGGACAGACTATAGTGAGTATAATCATATCTATACATAAAACAATACTGAATGGTGATACTATAGGGGGATAGTCTGTCTCTGTTTTGTCATTATTCATTCTTTAATAACATCCTCAATGCTCCTTAATTTTCAACACCACTCATGAGGGAGAAGGTTCAGAGTAAAATATAAAACAAATATAAGTTGCACACTTGATTAATTACTAGATTAACAAACATTTCTTCACACAATTTTGCTTATATCCTTTCTCCAACGTAGCAAAGGATAATAGATTTGCTTTACTTGAAAGGCTGCGCTAACTCAGAGGACTTAGCATTTCAAGAGTAAAGTTGTAAAAGCCATTCCAAGCACAATTAACCCAAATGGTAAATGTTTTATAAACTTTAATTATAACTTAAATATTGTATCTTGAAATATGATTATCAATAAATGCGTTTAAAACAAACATTGGTTTTTTGTGATATTCAAATATTCATTTTGAAATATTGCTCTGGGAAACACAGGAGGTCAAGTCATTTTCTAAAGGTCTTTGCATTGAGAACGTTTTGTTAACAAATTGAAACTGTTTAATCTAAAACATGTCTTTCAGGTAATTCATATTTCATAGAGCTTTTAAAAATTTAAAGCAAAGATTCACACTTATGTTCTGGAAAGGAAGTGCTGTTACTGAGTTCTTTTATGAAAAGCAAAATTTATATATTTAATTAAACATGAGTTATTTTTAATACACTGACTAATGACTATGCATAGTAAGAGCTTAGTGACAGCTCAGGAAGGTCGGGTGGAGATCAACTCCCTGCAGACACGTTACATTGAATAGCTTTTCACACATCAAACTACCTTCAGATGAGCAAAAGTGGCACACAAGTGAACATGGGCCTGGTTTAACAGCATAAAAAAGGAAACCAGGCGAGAAGGCTGTCAAGAAAATAAGTGCCACTGTCAGCTTTCTCCAGCTGGTGATCTCCAAACCAGAAGCTTAGAAAGAAACACTCACTTTGGAAAGGGATAAGTAATAACTGTAACTGACCATTAAACTGGAATTCGGTATGAAAAGATGTATTGTGTGAATGGTGCTAGTCAAAGCCCTACAACCCAGATCTTCTGGCTAGTGCCAATGGATTGAACTACTGGAAATGTATCATTAAGCTGGCTAAATGATTGATTTTTTTGTAATTTATAAGTATACATTTATCCCCCCCAAATTTTTATTGGAAATTCTCTGCATTTGCATTTCAGATGTTGTCACTTTCCCACAATCCCATCCCCACTCCTCCTTCTCATTGCCTCCATGAAAGAGCTCCCTCTCCCAACCACCATTTCCCACCTCAGCACCTGGGTGTTCCCCTAAACTGGGAAAATGAGACTTCATTAGACCAAAGGCCTCTTCTCCCATTGATGTCAGAAAATATTATCTTCTGCTACATATGTACCTCGGGCCATTGGTCTTTCCATGCAAAATCATTGGTTAGTGTTTTAGTCCCTGGGACCTGTGGTAGGTTTGGACAGTTGATTATTTTGTTCTTACAATTAGACTGCAGACCCCTTCAGCTCCTTCAGTCCTTTCTCTAGCTCCATCACTGGGGTCCTTGTGTTTAGTCTGACCTTTAGCTGCAAGCATCCACCTTGGTATCAGTATGGCTCTGGCAGAGCCTCTAAGGAGGCATCCATATCACGTTCTTACTAGTAAGCAGTATTTGGCATCAGCAATAGTGCTTGGGTTTATTGGGAACATATGGGGTGTATACCCAGATGAGGCAGTCTCTGGATGATCTTTTCTCCAATCCCTGTTCCTCTATTTGTCTCTTTATTTCCTCTCATGAATGTTTTGTTCTTCCTTCTAAGAAAGACTAAGGCATCCAACTTCTGGCCTTCTCTTTGACTTTCATAAGTTCTCTGAATGGTTTCTTGGGCACTCCAAGCTTTTGTGGGCTAGTATCCAATTATAAGGGATACATACTTTTCATGTTCTTTTGTGACTGGGTTACCTCACTCAGGATGATAGCTTCAAGTCCAGCCTCTTAAACAAATTGTACTGGTTCAACTGGCAGTCAGCATGTAGAAGAATGCAAGCCTATTCTTTCTTATCTCCTTGTACAAAGGTCAAGTCCAAGTGGATCGAAGACCTCCACATAAAACCTAGTAGACTAAATCTAATATAATGCAATGTGTGGAGAAGCTTAGAACACATAGGAACAAGAAAAAATTTTTCTGAACAGAACACCAATGTCTTATGCTCTAAGATCAAAAATCGACAAATGGGACCTCATGAAATTGCAAAGCTTCTGTAAGAAAAAAGATGCTGTCAAAAGAAAAAAATGGAACCAAAAGATTGGAAAAAGATCATTACCAGTCCTTCATCCGATGGAGGGCTAGCATCCAATATATACAAAGAACTAAGGAAGATAGACTCTGAAGAATCAAATAACCCTAATTTTAAAAATGGGGTAGAGACCTAAACAAAGAATTCTCCACTGAGGAATTTGAAATTGTGGTTTATGTACACACACACACACACACACACACACACACACACACACAATGGAATACTACTCAGCTATCAAAAACAATGACTTCATGAAATTTCTACGTAAATGTTTAGAACTTAAGTGATTGGTCTTCAAACTCCTCTTTACAATTTAGATACAGAGGGAAGATCAGGGCTCTCTGGACTGTCCATAGGACAAGATTTCACATTTGAGTTTGCTTTATAGTTTAATGCTAGTGATAATCTTTACCGGAAGTAGACATAGTATCTCTAAAATCAACCCCATATTGAGAAAGACATAAGTTTAGAATACATTTGAGCTGATGTCTACACCATGAGCATCCTTTAAAATGGGCCTCAAATGTATCCTACTCTCCTTATTTCGACTTACAGAATTTCTGATATTCACAAATGACTATACTTATCTTCAATTTCATCATATTAATTTGATAGAGCTCTTCCTAAATGAATTGTCTACACATAGTAACACTAATGACATTATTGTGTTATTTAATAATTTAGAGACATCTTAATATTAACTTAATATTAATCTTGTCTCATTTTGAGGAGGAAAGTATTTGGATTACACATCAACATCACAGTCTGTCACAGAAAGAATTTAGGAAAGGGGTTCAAGCAAGAAAAATCAGGAGATGAGCAATAGAGAAAGAAAACCTAAGGCCTAGGGCTCAAGGACTTTTGCTCAGTTTGCTTTCTTTTACAATCAGTTCCACATATGTGGGGTTGCTGCTGAGCACACTAAGGTGAGATATCCCACATCCAGCATTATTCAGGAATATTTCTCCTACAGACTTGCCCATGAGTAATCTGAGACAATTTTTCAATTAAGATTTCTTCTTCTTAATTTTCTCCATTTTGGGTCATTTTGACAAAAGCAAGTCAGCACAGCATGTAAGCAGTTCAGGAGGAATTATTAGAACTTGAGAATGTGATGTCCAGTTGTCTTAATTTTCATGTTAGTTGATTGCTCTGGCCCTTTGGTTTCTAAAGAGTTGAAGAGTATCAGTAAGTTTGCAAACTACAGTCAGCTATATCTAGTTGTGATAGTGTTTTGAAACTGATACTCACAGAGGTTGCCCATCCAAACTAAAATAGACATTTATCTAGTATTCCACAGGGCTTAGTTCTGGATATTTAAGTTGTTAACTCTGAATACTTCTGCATTCACCTATGTTTATTGACACTTGGTTGATTAAAATGTACAGGTACTCACCTTAGAGTCAAAGATTTAACTCAGGAGACAACTCTAGGGGGGACTTGAAGGATAAAAATATGTTTTAAATTTAAATCCCTGCAATTTAGATTTCTATAAAATAGAAATGTCTTTAATCTTATCAATGCTCAACTAATGCACAGACAGATAATTTTCTGAAATGCTGGAAAATGCTGTTCATGAAAGATAAAAAGCTACGTGTTTGTACTTCAATAAACAAAGATGGGTGCCACAAGTACACAGGATGTGCTTCACAATGCAGGGTGGGAGGAAACAGGCAGGAAATATGGTAGGATATGTGCCTATCCCCAATTTTACAGATACTCCAAATACATGGCTATGTAGATTTACCTTTATAAGCAAGTATTAAATCTAATTCATTCAGAGTCTTTGGCATTCCAGTATATGTAACTGGTCAGTATCATTTAGCCTAATCGGTACATTTTTTTTTAAAGGTGCTTTACTTAGAAAAAAATGTAGCTATGTTAACCTTTACTCCCAACATAATCATCTTGGAACAAATTAGAGATAAATATTTCCATTTTTAAAAATCTTGGTGAGTGTGAATTTCATGAAGCCATTGTTTTTAATAGCTGGAAAGTACTCCAATGTGTAAATGAAGCACATATTCTGTATCTATTCTGATGTTGATGCACATCTCAGTTGTTCCCTGCTTTTGGATATTATAAATGAGGCTACTTTGAAAATAGTGGAGAATGTGACTTTGTTATATGTTCGACCACCTTTTGGATATATGCCTAGTAGTGGTATACCTGGGTCTTCAGAAATAATTATTTACATTTTTCTCAGGAATATTCTGATTGATTTCCAAAGTGGTTTTGAAAGCTTGTAGTCTCATCAGCAATGGAGGAGTGTTCCCCTTTCTTCACATCCATGTCATCATGTGCTTTCTCCTGAGTTTTTGATCCTAGGCATTCTGATTGTTGTGAGGTGTAATATTGAAGTTGATTTGCATTTCTCTGATGACTGAAGATGTTGAACATTTCTTTAAGTGCTTCTCATCCATTGCAGATTCCTCAGTTGCAAATTCTCTGTTTAGTTATGTCCCCCATTTTTAATAGTGTTATTTGGTTCTCTGGAGTCTTCTTTAGTTATTTAGTATATATTGGATAGTGGCCCCTTATTGAATGTAAGACTGGTAAAGTTTTTATCCCATCTCTTGGTTACCATTTTGTCCTATTGTTAGTATCTTTTGCTTTACCGAAGCTTTTCAGTATTATGAGGTCCCATTTAACAACTGTTGATCTTAGAGCATGAGCCATTGGTGTTCTTAAGAGAACTTTCCCCTGTGCCCATGTGTTCTAAGTCCTTCTCCAATTTTTCTTCTATTAGTTTTAGTACATCTGAGTTTATGTGGAGGTTTTTGATCCACTTTGACATCAGCTTTGTACAAGGAGAGAAAAATGGGTCAATTTCCATTTTTCTACAATCTGACTGTCTGTTGAACCATCACCACTTGTTGAAGATGCTGTTTTTTTCCCACTAGATGGTTTTACCATTTTGTCAATGATCAAGTGACCATAGATTATGTGTTTATTTCTGGGTCTTCATTCTATTCTATTGATCTACCTGCCTGTTTCTGTGCAAATATCATATTGCTCTCTAGTAAACTTGAGGTCAGAGATGGAAATTTACCCCAAAGTAATTTTATTGTTTAGAATAATTTTCACTATTCTGGGTAGTTTGTTATTCCAAATGAGTTTGAGAACTGTTCTTTATAACTCTATGAATATTTGAGCTAAAATTTTGGTTGGGATTGCATTGAATTTGTAGATTGCTTTCAGTGAGATGGCCATTTTTATTATATTAATTCTTCTAATCCCTGAGCATGGGAGATCTTTTCAACTTCTGAAGTATTCTTTGATATTTTTCTTCAGAGAATTGAAGAAAAATACCTAGCAGTGGGGGATGAGGAACTTGGGGAGGCCATTGGAGAGTCACAGATGCCGTAGTATTGAGAGGCCCCGAGGACACAATGGGGAAGATGTAAGCCAAAATGAGCAGGGAAGGAGAGAACCTATAGATACCACCTCCAGTAGATAGGCATGACCCCCATTCAAGGGATGGGACCACCCACCCATCTTAAACTTTTAACCCAGAAATGTTACTGTCCAAGGAAAAGACCAAAATGTGGAGTAGAGACTGAAGAAAAGGGCCCTCCAAGGACCACTCCACCTGGGGGTCCATCCTGTCTGAAGACACCAAATTCTGACATTGTTGCTATTGCATAGAGGCATTTGCTGACATGAACCTGGTATGAGTCTTCCCTGGGAAGTTCAATCAGCACATGACCAATGTAGAAGTGGATGCTTGCAGCTAAACTTCAGACTGAGTTTTGTGAGCCTTGTCAGGTATCTGGCAGAACTAGAGGAGAGTAGGGAAATTTCAGCCCCATAGGAAAAACGGTGTCAGCTGTCCAAACTACACAGTGCTCCCAGGGTTTAGAGCACTAACAAAGGAGTGTACAGGGAAAAATCTATGATTCCAGATACACATGTAACAGATGATGACCTTATCTGACATCAATGGGAGAGGAAGCCTTTAGTCTTGAGGAGGTTGTTTTCCCCCAGTGTAGTGCGACACTGGAACTGCAACAGGAGAGTAGGTGAATGGGTAGAAAAGAACCCTTATAGAGGCAAAGGGGAGGGGGGAGAGCATATAGGATAGGGGTTGTAGAGCAGTAACTGGGAAGGGAGTATATCCTTTAAGATGTATGTGTATAAAATGATTAGTAAAAATCAGTTGATAGTGACATTTGTTGAATCTTCAGTTAACAAATGACATGTAACAAACTATCACTTACTTTCAGATTGTATCAAAGAAGTTTTATCAACTCAATCTTTTTAACATATTAGATAATGCACACATGGTTGGTGAATGCTTACTAATTCAGCTTGGAAAATGGATTTTAAGCTTTTTCTTTATTGCCACTTCACTTGGAATTTATATTATATTTAATAGATTAATGAGGTATACATACCATGTACCTAAAATTATATCCACTTAATCAAAATAGTAATGATAGGACTTTCAAAATTTCACACAGAGAACTTAAATATGATCCACAAAGGGCACAATAAAATAATTTTATTTTGTAGTAGATTCTTTGTTTTCCTTCATCTTGCTGATACTATACTTGAACAAAGTAACTAGCAAATGACAAAGAAGTTCTCTGACACTGAAGTAATCTCTCCCATATACATTAAAGTAAAATTTCAAGATAGAAGTCAGAATAAATTTCCCAGTAATATATTGAATGTTATTTTAACTATGCTTATATTGACTAAGTAGTGTATTTACAGAACTGTAAATTCAATATGAAAATTGACATTAAACCACAAATTAAACACTTACACACTTAAGAAATCTGTATGAAGAGCAGAAACTATGTACAAAGTACAGAAAATGAGAGAAAGAAATATGCATACTCTCACAAACCATTAAAAAATCACAATATGTTAGAAACTAGAATGTGCAGCTTAAGTCTCAGAACACTAACTCAAAAAATAAAATGAATCAGTTCATCCTGGTGAAAACATAACAGGGTATGGAAAGAAATTCTCACGGATTACTAAAGCTGTTAATTTATTCTTTAACAATTTGTAGAAGTAATATAGTTACTGTTTTTAATAGAAAGATAAAAAATAGCATTATAAGCTTCCAGCAGAAATTGTAAGGCTTAAATAATGAAATAAAAAGCCATTCTGGCACTGATTTGTTCCTTTTCTATTATTGGTAGTAAATAACAAGCTGAGGAAATAATTGATTGGACCTCATTAGATTTTTTTTTATTTATTTAGATTTTCAGTTTTATACCCTTTCCCACTTTCCCCTCTAGAAAGCTCCTATCCCATTTCCCTCCACTTGATTTTATGAGAGTGCTCCTCCACCCTCCCATCCACTCCTGCCTTCCTGACGTGGCATTCCCCTACAATGGAGCATCAAGCCCTCCCAGGACCAATGGCCTCCCCTTCCATTGCTGCCATGCAATGTCATCCTCTGCTACATATGGGGCTGGAGTCATGGGTCCTCCATGTGTACTCTTTGGTTGGTGGTTTAGTGACTGGAAGCTCTGGGGTTCTGGTTGATTGATAATGTTGTTCTTCCTATGCGGTGCAAGGGAGGAGTTAGAGAAAGGACTCAAAACATAATTCTAAAAAAAAAAAATTTGGAAGAAATTGACAGTATTGCTACAATGTCTAACACACATAAGGGAAAGATTAAAAAAAACAATTAGGTATTTATAATATGATTTAATATGTACCTAAGGGTGTATTGTACTTTTGAAGATTTATGTTTTATGTGTGTTATTTGTGTTTCTCTGTGTCTCAGTCTCTTTGTCATTTCTGTTTCTCTGTCACTCTAGCTCTGTATCATTGTGGGTGTGTGTAAAAGGTGGGGGAGAGAGGGAGAGAGAGAGACTATGTGGATGTATGTGATAGAGTGTGTATGTGTGTTTTCATATCTGTGTGTCTGAGTGTATGTGCCAGCTAGTATAAATCAAATTTTCTAAAAATCTGTTTACAGACGGTTTTGAAATCCCCAAATGCTCATAAAACTCAGGTTCTGTTGAAGACTATGAAGCTCCCTAACATTTAATCTACCTTTACAACTGGGCTGTTAGATTTTTTGTAAGTTTGACAAGTTTATGTGTCATTATAAAATTGAAATTAAAATAGAATTGAATGAATTTTAATATAAAAACTGATATATACATATAATAGTATAAATATTCAATAAGAAAATATATTAATTATTTTATGTATAAATAAAATAGGTAAAAATAGATAAAAGAAGGATACAGTAAGAAATCATCTCCCTAAAGTGAAGGCATTCATAAAGTTTTAAATTGCTTCCTCTCTCCCTCCTCCTTTCCTCCCTCCATCCATTCATCCCTCTCTTTCCTCTTTACCCACTGTCTGGGGATCAGGATTTTGATTCTTAGGTACTGATCTAGCACTATGCCTACCTGCCTGCTGCCATGCCCCAGCCTTGATGGAAATTGAGTCACCTTCTGAAACTGGTCTCCTGGTGTCCACAGCATCAGCATTTTCCATTCTCTCCTCTTGACCTGCTCTGCCTCCACCACCTCTCCCTGGATGACCTTCACCTTCTGAGAATGGGGGTAAAAAGGAGGAGCCCTGTCCTTATCACTCAGCTCTATTTGCCCAACTTCATCAGGAAAAAGCCATCACAAAAGGGCTCCTGGATGTCACAGATGACAAGAAGACATCGAAGAATCCCAGCCTTAGGGCTCAAGGATGAATTCGATCTTCTACCAAAACTCACATGCCAAGCCTCACGTCTCCAAAATTGAATTCTTCTCAGAAACATGCTCCAGTGTTGGAGCTAAAAGAGAAGAAATGGAGAGTGGAATACCAAGAGGACAGGAATGACCTTGTCATCTCAGAGATTGAGCTGAAACAAGTGGCTTACATTTTCAAATGTGACAAATCCACTCTTCAAATGAAGGGAAAAATAAGCCCCATCACTGTCGATAACTGCAAAAAGTTTGGCCTGGTGTTTGATCATGTGGTGGACATCATCAAAGTGATCAACTCCAAGGACATTCAGATCCAGGAAATAGGGAGAGTGCCAATATCTCCATTAATAAAACAGAAGGATGTCACCTGCACCTCAGTGAAGATGCTCTAGACTGTGAGATTGTGAGCGCCAACTCATCCAAGATGAATGTCCTGGTCCCTCAGAATGATGATTGTAGAGACTTTCCCAATCCTGAGCAGTTCACGACAATATGGGACAGATCCAAGCTGGTCCCTGAACCTGCAGAAACCATGGCCTGACATCTAAGAGACATCCTTCCCTGAGTCTTCTCTAGCCAACAGAAGTAAGCAGCTATAGGAGGAGCTAGATATCGCCATAACCCAGGTGTCCGTCCATGTTCTGTGCCGTGGAAAACAATATCTTCTCTAGCAGGCTTTTATAGGCATTTTGAAATATTTAACATTTGATAATGATTTGTGTGTGATTTTATTTGTGTGTGATAACTAGTGAACACAGCAGTTAAAGGGAAAAGAATAGTTCCTATCACTAACACTGTTAACTGATAAGGAAAAGCCCTGCCTCTTCCTTCCTTTCCTTTTAATTGCTAGTTGAAGCAAATGAAGCCTTAGAGAATCTATGTATCTTTTTACCTTTTAGACAACTTTAACATGATGAAATAGTCTTGTTCCCTAAAGAACAAGACTCTATTTTTTAAATTTTTACATGTTCATCTTGATCACTGTGGATCATGGACATCCTGTCATCATGAATGCATACTCAATCCATGTTCTTACCAAAACACACATATAACCACCAAGAGGAACAGTCTAAGGAAACACAATATACCCTTTATAGTTACTGAAAAACAATAAATATATTTAGGCCGAATCACTTTGAAAATTTATTTGTCTCCACATTCCTAAGACAAATGACAGTGGCAGGGATGAGTGGGGTGGGAAATAAGTCCTCGTTTTTTGCTTTATAATACCTTGTGATTATGTTCCAAGGCTAGCTCGATCCTTGCTTTCCAGTTTTGAAGCCTCCCATATGATCAGACAAGCCCTGAAGGTCTCTACTGCTTATTAGAGATGAGTCCCTTTTCCAGTAGCCAGGTTCTCAGTTGCCAACCAGCCTCAAATCAAATGCCCAAGAGCCACAACCAGTGGCTGTCCATTCTCCAGTCAGTTGTTTGGCTTTGGTTGGGATTTCTAGTCTTGATAGTATACACTCTTTCAGGTGAACAAGGATGCTCTCCCTGTTTTTTCTCCGCACATGGCTGAGAACTCTGCAGCGTTTTGGGTCATTTGTAAGGAAACATAGCGCTAAGCTTTTGGAACCAATGACAGCATTAAGATTGTGCCTATGAATGCCTCCTTGGATATCCTATTGAGTTTTGAGTAGCTTCTATATTGATCACTATCATTATCTATATCTTCTGTATCTATATAGCATTCACATCACTGATGTTTGTGTATCAGATTTTTTGCTATAAAAGTTCTGTTCTTATAAACTACATTGTGTCTTTAGTAAGTATAATTTTTCAACAGTAAAGTTATACTAAGTAAAAACTAATTGTTTAAAAAACAGGAAATCTGGGTTTAACTTTGAAAAGAGAAAAATAAAGTGAGTCATAAATGAGTAAGTTAGATTAGCAATATTCATTTTGGCAGGCATTATGCTAATAATATTGTTTTAATAACATCTAATAAAATAACGCCAAGTATTGTTGCTTGAAAATAATTTTTGTGCCACAAGAAGAAAAAATACATTAACTGCAAATCAAAATAAGTCTTTCAAATTATGAGGAAGGTACACATTTAAGCATGAAAATAAATGAATCTAATAAACAAAAATTAAATACAAGTTTTACTATAACAATAAACCAAAATGCAAAGAAATTCAGTCATGTAGAGTCTAGTCTAGACATAATGTGTCTGAATCAATGAAAATAGCAGCAAGATTTACACAATGACAACTTAACAATGAATTCTTGAACATTCTCTTCTAAAATACAGAAAAAACAAAAGCAAAAATACTTGTAAAAATATTAGTAATAAATTAAATCCAAATTGTCACAAAAGGCTTATGGTTTATTTTGGAAGTGATAAATTATTAGCAAAATGTGGGATGTAAATAAATAAATATAAATTTAAAAATATGTTATTTAGTGTATTTGATGTAATGATTTTGCTTGAAGTGTTAAGCACTCCTAGTTGCTGATAATCAATAAAATATACTTGCTATATTGTTTTATTTTTGCAAAAATAAGCATCAATAAAATATTTTTATAACTTTACTTAAAAAACAAAGACACATGTACTGATTTTTAAAGGCAATTTGGCATAAAACTATATGAATATATTTTGTCAGTACTTGATTTCTTAAAAGTTTGACAGGATGCATTGAAACCTTACTAGTTACAATAAGCATAGAATATATGTAAAACAAAATGTAACATAGAAATAGTCAAAGTTTTCTTGGAGTGTATAGATTAAACAAAATAATTTTTAAATACCAAAAATTGCCACAAGGCTATTTTCTTAAATCTTGAGTTATTAATGATTTAAGGTTTAGGTATACCCCACTCTGAGAGGGTACTATACACTTGTACTTTTGTTTTTCCTAAGAAGGGCTGAGGCTTCCACTTTTGGCTTTTCTTTTTTGGAGCTTCATATGTTCTGTGAGTTGTATCTTGGGTATTCACAGCTTTCTGGGGCTACTATCCAATTATCACTGATGCATATTATGTCTGTTCTTTTGTGACTACGTTACCTCACTCAGGATGATATTCTCTAGATACATCCATTTTTCCTGGAATTTCATAAAGTCATTGTTTATAATAGCTGAGTAGTATTCCATTGTGTAAATATACCACAATTTCTGTATCCATTCATCTACTGAAGGACATCTGGGTTCTTTCCAGCTTCTGGCGATTATATATAAGGCTGCTTTGAACATGGTGGACCATGTGTCCTTACTGTATGTTAGAACACTTTGGGGTATATGCCCAGAATTGGAATAACTGGGTTATGAGGTAGTACTGTGTCCAATTTTCTGAGGAATTGCCATACTGATTTTCAGAGTGGTCGTACCAGCTTATGGAGAAAGAGGAACACTCCTCCACATAAATGAAATTTTATTGTTGAGGTAATTAGATGGCATTATGTGAATTTGGAGGTCTCATTTTTAAAATGCTGTTTTGGTGATTGAGTGGTGTTTCCTGGGCTAAGATTATTGTTACTTTTGTAGAGGACCTAAGTTCTGTTCTTAGCACTGAGTCATGTGTGTCTTATTCTCTTGGATGGAAACTAATAACCTTTCCTTGATACAGTGGCACCTGTACTCATGAACTTTTTACCATGCATAGAGAAAACATGCATATAAATAAAGAGTAAAATGAACCTGAAAAGAAACTCAAAGGAAAATGTTTTAGGAAAACTAACTAACATGACAAAATATCATCTACTAAAAGACTTGATTGAACATTAAATCTAGCCAAGAAAATAAGAAAAATATCATTCATCATAGACAACTATCAAAAAAATTAACTTCATGAAATTCTTAAGTTTATGGCTGTAACTAGAAAATATCATCCTGAGAGAGGTAACCCAGTCACAAAAAAGAAAAGAAACAAACAAAAAAAAAAACATAAACCATGGTGTACACTCACTGCAAAGTATATATTAGCTGAAAAGCTTGGAATACCCAAGATAGTGTTCACAGACCATGTGAATTTCAAGAAGGAAGACAAAAATGTGGATGCGGCAGTCCTTCTTAAAAGGTGGGAAAAAAAAATACTTACCTGAGGAAATAGTTAAGAGTGGACCAGGGGCCAAAGAAAAGGCTATCCAGAGACTGCTCCACCGGAGAATTTATCCCATTTGTGGCCACCAAACCCAAGCACAATTGCTGATGTCAAGAAGTGCTTGCTGACAGGAGCCAGATATAAATGTCTCCTGAGAGGTTCTTCCAAAACCTTACTGATACAGATGAGGATGCTTGCAGCTAACTGAGCACAGGGACCCCAGAGGAGGAGTTAGATAAGGAATTAAAGAGCAGAAGGGGTTTTCAACCACACAGGAAGAACAACAATATTAACCAATAGACACCCCCAGAGTTCTCAGGAAATAAACCACCTACCAAAGGGTACACCTCAGGGACCTATGGCTTCAGCCACATATGTAGCAGAGGATGGCAATATCTGGCATGACCCTCTCATCCTCTGTCTCCCATGATTATTTTGTTCCACCTTCCAAGTAGGCCTGAGGCATTCAGACTTTGATATTCTTTCTTCATGAGCTTCATATGGTCTGTAAGGATTTTGTTTACTTACTTTTTAATTTGGGCTTATTGTTTCTTTTTTAAATAGAAATTTACTGGATATTCTCTATATTTACATTTTGAATGATAGCTCTTTCATCCCCAGGCCCATTACTCTCCTTCTCCCCTTGCTTCCATGAATATGATCTGTCTCCCAACCACCTTCTTCCACCTCAGTATATTGGCATTCCCCTACACTGGGAAAACAAGCCTTAACTGGACCTAAGGCCTCTCCTCCCATTGATGCCAGACAATGATATCCTCTGCTATATATGCAACTAGAGCCATGAGTATCATTGTATTCATTGGTTGGTGTTTAAGTCCCTGGGTGCTCTGGAGGGTTTGTTTGGTTGATAATGTTGTTCTTTCTATGGGGTTGCAAACCCTTTCAGCTCCTTCAGTTCTTTCTCTAGCTCTTTCATTGGAGTCAGATGTTTAGCTGCAAGTATTCTCAACTGTATCAGTATGAATCTGTAAGAGCCTTTGAGGAGGCAACCATATCAGGCTCCTGCCAGTAAGCACTTCTAGAATCAGCAATATTGCATGGGTTTGGTAGATCGCCAGGTGAGTGCGTCTCTTAATGGTCTTTTCTTCAATCCCTGTTCCTCTATTGTTTCTGTATTTCCTCTGTTAGTGCTCTTCTCTCCCTTATAAGAAGAACTGAAGCACCTACAATTTAACCTTTCTTTATTTTGTTCTTCAAAAGTTCTATGAATTTTTTTCTTCAGTATTTTGAGATTTTGGGGCTAGGATCGGCTTATCACTGACTACATACTATGTGTGTTCTTTTGTGACTGGGTTACCTCATTCAGGATGATAATTTCTAATTGCATCCATTTGCCTAGACATTTCATGAAGTCATTGTTTTATTAGCAGAGTAGTACTTTGACAAAGGAGCTAAAATCGTTCAATGGTCTGTCAGTTTTATTTTCAGTATTTCAAGCTCTTTTTCTATTATTCAATTATCAGTGAGTACATACCATGTGTATTATTTTGGGACAGGCTTACTCACACAGGATGATATTTTCTAGTTCCATCCAGTTGCCTGTGAGTTTCATAAAAACATTTCCACCTCCTCTTCCATAAGATTTCTTGAACTTTAAGATAAGCTGATGGAGATTCCCCATTTATATTCTCTCTGTGTGTAGTATGTGGTTTTGAGTTTATGCATCTGTTGCTAGTGGAAACATCCCTGTGATGACAATTGAGACAAGTGTCTATGGATAGAGCAGAAATATTATTAAGAATTTTTCTATTGATGCTTATTTTGTGTTTTATACTACATACCTTGTATTTGGCTTTACCAGCCTTTCTGAGATTCTTGCTATTTTTTTTTTTTGTATTTTTTACTAACTTTTAAAAAACAAGACAATGTATGTTGCAATAGAATTGGGACTATCATCCAAAGCCTGATCAAGCTATTCAATTAATATACAACTGAAAGTAGGAATTTCATATTCCTTGACAACATCTGTAGCAAAGAACATAGCTTTGAGATGTACAGCCGCAGGACAAATTGCAAGCCTTTGTGTCTACTGTGACATTAGGTTTAGAAAATCTTCTTGTTGCCCAGGTATCATTGTTACATTTCAAATGCTGTGGCTTTACTAACCCTAACTAAAATCTTATAACTAAAAGTGCTCATTTTTTTAGCTCATAGTTCCAGAAAGATAGAGTTCATAATGATACATCATGATGTATAACATGGAAACCAATAGGGAGGAACACTGTTGGCCAGTAGTTGAGTGTTCACATATTTATCCACAAACTAATGACAGAGAAAACTAACTGGGAATGACGTGTGGTATTGAAAATTCAAAGCCAGAGTACAGTACTCCTCCACCAAGTTTAAACTTTCTAACCTCAAATATTTCTATCAATTGGGGTCACACTAGTCAGGACTATTTACTTTTAAATAATCTCATTCCACTCATGACTTTGGGCTATACTATAAAATTCATTTAGTCCAACTTGATAAGTCACCATAGTCTTCCAGAACTGCAACATAAAGTCAGCATCCAGAGTCAATTTTGAGTTACACAACAATTTGTCATTGTCACTATTTCTGAACTCAAAACAAAATGCAATTTATTATTTCCAACATACAATGGGAATGTACAAGCATTATCATTTCAATGAGGAGTTTTCTAGAAAATAGTTAGGAAACACTGGACAAAAGCAGAATTGTTGAAACCAAGTAGAACAAATGTCATATCCTATAGTAACAGTCTAATGTCAGAAGGCATAAAGGCCATTGGCTATCCACATTTGCTGACTGCAACACACTACTCTCTTTTGTAATAGTTATACCTCTTGACTATAGCTCTCTTTGACAGATATCACATAATTTTTGAATCTCTAGCATCTTGGAGATCTCTAAACCAACTAGTTTCACTCTCACATCATTATAAAATCGCCACCAGGGCCTTCATGCAGGGAATCACATGATACATGCCTCATCTCTGCAGTTTTCTTAAACCATGGGAAAGATAGTACAACCTTTTTACCTCTGTATCCTAGGATTATTCCAATTCAAACTACTACACCAAAGATGTCCTTTCATTGTGCTTTTCCTTATCTAAGGTCTTTACATTCTTCCTTCCACTACTTCTCCAATGTTACTTAAGTCTCAGAGAGAATAGAATGACTTTCAATGCTGAGCTCTCATCCATAATGTATCCTTGGTAACTTGTGCAGTCTGAGTCTCGATTTTTACTACCTATTTCTCAGAAGAGAAACCCAGTGTTTATTTATAGGTATAAACATACATATTTAGAAGGCAGGTAGGTGCTTTATCAATTTATTAAACAACCAAATTCAGTTATATCTTGGAGTCTATGGCCTCTCCTATCATTTTTTATAAGGTTTACAAAACTAGGAATGCATCTAAGACTAATTTCATATTCATCTTTCAAAATGTATGTTGTAAAATCAGATGTTCTTAGAATAACAAAACTGTGATGTATTTACAGTAAAAACAATGAAATACAGACTTTATTATAGGATTGAATAAATTAAAACATTTCAATAAATTTTAATAAATAAAATGTATATTTTGAGACAATATTAATGTTTCAATTCTGGCTAATGTGATTTCATAACATCACATATTTAAATGATGGTAAAATTATTTTGAACATTTGACATATAATTTATTCCTATGGCAGCTGTAATAATTAATATTTAACTTCTTGAGTCCATATGATTGATTCTATACAGAAAAATTGAAATCCAGGAGGTGATCATACTCTTTCCCTTAAACCACATCAGCTCAGGTTATATTACTCATGTAATGATAAACGTAAAGTGTTATCTTCTCCATACAATTAAGCATTCCCACGTACACCTTTATCGTGTTCTCTTCAAACTTCCTAGATTTGTATGGATACCTACAAATCATTTTATTGTTATCTGAAGTATTTTTTTTCATACAAAACCAAATTAGGTTAGAGAAAAGTTCCTATTTTCTCATTGAATTAAATGCAGAGTGCTTATGTATATGCACAAACACTGGCATTCAGCAGAGCCCTCATTACCATGCTGAGAAGTGTGGATTCAAATTAGAGCTGCATGTTAGACAAGAGCTTGCATAAGCTAAGGCTTGTTAAAACAATGTTAATGAGACCCCATTGTATTGAGCAGCCTCACTTTTCAGATCTCTCATATTTGTTCACATGAGGCCTGGGAAGATGCTGAACTGATTAAGTCTGAAATAGGACACGAAATTCTTTAGAAAGTCACTAGGGTGAAAGGAATTGGAACACACACACACAGAGAGAGGGGGGGGAGAGACAGAGAGACAGAGAGAGATATAGAGAGTCAAGGAGAGATACAGAGAGACAGAGAGTCAGAGAGAGAGACAGAGTAACAGAGAGAAACAGAAACAGAGAGACAAATAACCAGAAACCAAAAGCCATATAAAGTTTATATTAGGTTAAAATTGTGGCTGTACAACTTCACCAGTATGTGATAATTTATGTCAAGCATAATTTAAAAGTCTGGGCAAACAAAACTTGCATTCGATGGGTAATGTAAATATCATCCTCAATTTTGTTTTATAGTGTAATTTGGACACTCTTTTTTAAAGGTTTATCTTTCTTGGAGTTTGTTTCTTTAATAATTTCCTTCATCAAAAAAGAACATCATAAAATTATTTGACAATTTTGTACAGGTACACAATGAATTATAATAAAATCTTGTCCCATTTCTATCAACACAATGTTCCCCCCAAGTACCTTTCCCTACTAACTTCATGTCTTTGTTTTTAAATAACCAGTTAACTCCATGTAGTGCTGATTATATGTGAACAGTTGTGAAGCCGTGTACAGAGCATGGTACAACAACCAATGGACACATTCTCAGAGAATGCAATCCCTCAACAGCTAGTACCTCCCAGCAGTTCTTTGCTGACAGCTTAGTCAGCGAACTCCTTCAACTCTGCAATAATTTTAGGTAGCCTGACTTCTAGTAGGGTCTTTGTGGGTTCATAAGTATGAGATTTATGTCTATTACAGAAGACGGCTAAGTTTGGGAACCATAAATATAATACCAACTACAATTAATTCCCAGAGTCAACTAAGTACTTTTAATACATTGAAAATTAGTAAAGCTTTCCTTGGAGGCTATCTTTGATGTTATAAGATGGCCTATAATGTTAGAAGGACAGAGTTGAAAATAAGTTTTAGAAGCAATATTATTGAAGTGTTTATAGCCCCTGGTAAGTAAAATATAAATAAAATTAGTTTAAGAAACATTACATCGGATGGTTAGCTGTAAGCATCCCCATCTGTATCAGTATGGCTTTGGTAGAGCTTCTGAGGAGACATCTATATTGAGCTCCTGTCAGTAAACACTTCTTGGCATCATCAAAAATGACTGGGTTTGGTGGCTGGATATGGACAATGGGACCCCAAAGGAGGAGCTAGAGAAAAGACTGAAGTAGCTGAAAGGGTTTGCAACTCCATGGGCAGAACAACAATACCAACCAACCAACCAACAACCCCCCAGAGCTCTCAGAGTCTAAAACACTAACCAGTGAGCACACATGGAGAGACCCATGGCTCCAGCTGCATATATGTAGCAGAGGATAGCATTGTCTGGCATCAATGGGAGGAGAGGCCTTCGGTCCAGTAAAGGCTCATTTTCCCAGTGTGGCAGAATGCCAAGGCGATGAGGTGGGAATGGGTGGTTGGGATTTGGATCATCTTTTTGAAAGCAAGGGAAGGAGGGGAGAGGGAGAAAGCAAGGGGGGAAAGGGAATAACATTTGAAATCTAAATACATAGAATATCAAGTAAAAATGATAAAAAAGAAACATTAAATCAATACTACAAGTGTTCTTTCTTTTTCTTCTCTTCCTCCTCCTTCTTCTTCTTATTATTATACAAGGAAGGGTTTATTTTGGCTAATTGTTTCAGAGTAGGAGTCCATAATGGCAAGGAGGATATATAAGAAGGCAGTTGAAGCAGAAAACTAGAGAATCACATTGTAGAACACAGAAGTGGGTAAGGTTACAAAACCCATCCCCAGTGGTGATGTACTTCATTTGATGAGGCTATACATTTTAAATATATACGAACCTCAATCAAGGCCATCACATAGAGACTGAGTGTTCAAACACACAAGATTTTGGGAAACATCTTAGTTCAAATTCAAAGGGTTTGGGGTTGTCAAATTGTAGCTTCATGGGAAGCAACTTTATCATCTAAAACAATGGTTCTCAAGCTTCCTAATGATGTGACCCAATAAATATACTGTGTCGTGTTGAGGTGACCCCAATAATAAAATTATTTCATTGCTACTCCATACCTGTAATTTTTGCTGCTGTTATGAATCACAATGTTAATATCTGATATGTGAAATATCTGGTATACAACCCATAGAAATAATGATCTATAGTATTAGATAGACTATACTTCCTTTTGCCTTCATTTTTTTCTTTTTTTAAAAAATGTTTTATTAGATACTCTCTGTATTAACATTTGATATGTTATCCCCTTTGCACACTCAATTCCCATCCTGCTTCCCACTCATCTTGTCTTCGCAAAGGTGCACTGGCTCCCAATCACCCTCTCCACCTCAGTGCCTTGGCATTCCCCTATATTGGAAAAATGTGCCTTCCGTGGACCAAAGGCCTCTTCTCACATTGATGCCAGCCACTGTTATTCTCTGGAGCCATGGGCCTCTCAATGAATGTTCAGTGGTTGGATATCGAGTTAATGGGAGCTGTGGAAGATTTGGATGATCCGCAGTGTTGTTCTTCCCATGAGGTCTCAACCACCTTCAACTCCTTCATTCTGCTCTGTACTGGGGTCCCAGTGTTCAGTCTGATGGTTAACAGTAAGCATGCTCTGCTGCATGATTCTGGCAGAGACCTTGAGGAGGCACCCCCATCTAGTTCCTGCCAGCAAGCACCTTCGAGCATCAGATAAATCTTGGCCTCATAGCTGCACGGGGGGCAACCCCTGAACTATCCCCTCTTGAATCCCTGCTCTTCCCCATGATCCCGTACCCCTGTACCTCCTCCCATGAGTGTTTTGTTCTCCCTTCTAAGAAGAACTGAAGCTTCCACATTTTGGCCTTCCTTCTTTTTGAGCTTCATAATGTCTGTGAATTGTTTCTTGGATATTGGGTATTCAGAGCTTTCTGAGTCTAGTATCCGCTTATCATTGAGTGCATACCATGTGTGTTGTTTTGTGACTGGGTTACCTCACTCAGGATGATAATCTCTAGTTCCATCCATGTGCCTATGAATTTCATGAAGTCATTGTTTCTTATAGCTGAGTAGTTCTCCATTGTGTAAATGGAAACTTTCTGTATCCATTTCTCTGTTAAAAGATATCTGGGTTCTTTCCAGTTTCTGGCCAATATAAAAAAAGGCTGCTATGAACATGGTGGAGCATGTGTCCTTATTATATGTTGAAGCATCTTTGTGTTATATGCCTATGAGTAAAATAGCTGGGTGTTCAAGTAGTACTATATCAAATTTTCTTAGGAACCGTCAGACTGATTTCCAGAGTGGTTGTATCAGTTTACAACCCCACCAACAGTGGAGAAGTGTTCCTCTTTCTCCATATCCTCGCAGCATCTGCTGTCATCTGAGTTTTTTGATCTTAGACATTCTGATTGGTTTGAAGTGGAATCTCAGAGTTATTTTGACTTGCATTTCTCTGATCACTGGAAATGTTGAGCTTTCCTTTAGGTGCTTCTCAGCCATTGGGTATTCCTCAGTTGAGATTTCTTTGTTAACTTTGTACCCCATTTTAATAGAGATAATTGTTTCTCTGGAGTCTAATTTCTTGTGTTCTTTGTATATATTGGATATTGGCCCTCCATCAGATATGAGATTGTTAAAGATCCTTACCCAGTCTTTTGGTTGCTATTTGGTTTTCCTGACAGTGTTCTTAGTCTTATAGAAACTTTGCAATTTCAAGGGTTCCCATTTGTTAATTCTTGATCTTAGAGCATAAGCCATTGGTGTTCTTTTCAGAAAAATTTCCCCTGTGCCTAGGTTTTCTCAACTCGTCCTCACTTTCTCTTCTAATAGTTTCAGTGTACCTGGCTTTATGTGGAGATCTTTGACCCCCTTGACTTGAGCTTTGTATAAGGAGATAAAAAAGGATTGATTTACTTTCTTCTACATGCTGACTGCCAGTTTAACTAAGACAATTTGTAAAATAGGCTGGTCTTTTTTCATTGAATATTTTTAGCTTTTTTTGTCAAATATTAGGTGACCATTCCAACCACACTACAGAATAAGTGTAAATATACAGAATCTACTTTGGAAATATGCTGTGGTTTTGAATATTCCTTGTAAAATATGCATCAGTGTTATCATGACAGAGTTTTTCTTGATCCAGTTTTATTGGAATTTAACATTAACTAAAAAAATAATAATAATTCTAGACAATCAGTATATATCACAGAGTTCAATTTTGTATTTGATTTTGATACTGCTGGAGCAGTAGTTTTTTTTAATTGTGGAGGCATCTCTTCAACCTGAGAGACTGTATATTTTTTATCATCCCTTATAGGGATTTATCAATTGTACATGAATTGCCAGTCACTTGTGAGTGCTTTCGAGGTCAGAAGTGTGAAAATGTTGATAGAGCAGAACTGATGAATTGGAGTAGAAAAGGGACTTTCCCAACTACACAAGGATTATAGTAAAAATTCAGTTCTCAAAAATCACTTTCCCCCCATGCACATTATCAATCCGATCCAGGGGATTCTTGTTAGAAAAGAGGTTAATTTATGTGACTGTTTAATACTATAACCAATTAATAAATTTGAAGAGAAGGGGCAGATAAAATAAAATAGATTGATCAGATATAATAAATGTTTTTCCCTAATATTGGTTATCAAGTTTTTGTGACACTGTCTGTAATTGTTAGTCATGAAACACAAAATTCCAGCTTCTCAGTGGAGAGCCCAAGTCCGTATCAAGAAGAACATATTTACTTTTCTGATACTAGACTTTCAGGATACATACTATTACAGAAAATTAAATTATTAATGATACAATTTTGCGGTTTGTACAATCTAAGATTTCTGAACTGATATATAATTCTTAATTATCTCCATTACTTAAATTATATTTTTGTGTTTCACCTTCATGAAAGAATGGGGCTCTACACTTTTTCTTCTTTTAGGGGTTCTCATAATTTTAAAGTTCTTAAGTAACATAAACTCTCTCTTATTATTTCTCATTATGCCCTAGATAATTTGCAAATAGTTTTAGCATTTTAAGGGAATCATCATTTCCATGTGAACTCATTCCTGTTTGATCAGATGCTAGGCATTCGTTACTAAAATACAATGGGTATCCTCTTTGTTCATTATGGTTTATTGCATATGATAAAACAGTTCCTCAGTGACTGCTTCTAGAAAGAGAATGTCAAAACAAAACTAAAATAAATGAATGGTATTATTTTCTAGGTCTATGAAGACTTAAGTATTAAGAACTCCATTGAAAAAGAAAACTACAAAAAAAGACACTGAAGACTTTATAATAGCAAATGTGCTTACTGTCAGAAGTAAATTTTCATGACCGTTCACTTTTAAATAGATCAAAAAGTCAAATGAAAAGAATGGTAGGCAAAAGAACATGTAGTTTTAGCAACATAGTTTTTAAATTATCAATTAAATTTTTAGTTTTCATTCATAGAAAACTAAGTATTTACCTGTATTTGAATATGTATACAAAAATTATCTATGGTTTGCAAATGAATTATTACCTCTGAAGTGTAATCTTATATGAAGAAGGCACAAAGAAATACACTAAACACTAAGATCAGATTTTGGGACAGTCCTGTTTTCTTTCCTTTTATTAACAAAGATGACTGTATATAACAGAAAGTAAATTCTTTCTTTTACAAGGTTAGTCATTTATGTTTCACACCTTAAGATTTCCTGTGCTCAAGTAATGGTTTTAAATGAAATTGAAAAGATCAAGGCAGAAACTTGATACTTGGAGCCATTATTCAAAGTGTGTGAGCCTGACCTTTAAACATCAAATGACTTGTCAAAGGTTTGTAATTGAATAGTACTCTAGAGTTAGGTAGTGCTTTTAAAAAGTGCAAATCACATTAATTGACTTCTTTTGTTAACCTGCAAAGAAGCTTCCCATATCAAGGGCAATAGAAGGTGAGGTGGAGGTGCTATGTGTGTTGGACAATATTATGTTCAATGAGCTGCTCAGGTGTTGCCTTCAGCATTTCTGTCTAAACGATAAAAAAACAAAAACAAAAAGAAAAACAACTTATTATCTTAGCAACTAAATTTTTGGACATGGGCTGACTTTCAGTGGTTCTCTTTGGTCAACAACTCAATTGGATATAACCCATTGCCAGTACTGGGTGCTTGACTTGGTCATAAAAGATGGACAAGTGGGATTCTGTCTCCCTCATTCTTTCATAACTTCATTGGGATCATCTTGATATATTTTATGGAGTTCCTACTGTTTTAGGTGTTTATACAACCCATCAAATGTCTCTCAATTTGGGCTGTTTCTTCCTTCATTTCCACCCTTAACTCCACGTTCTCTTCTTTCCTGATTCTGCCAACCTGTGGTTTCTCCATATACTCTTAAAATCTATTATGTTTTCTCCTTCCAGGGACATTCCTATTATCCATTATTCTGAATGAGATAGTTTTTAAATACTTCTTTTGAATTTTAAGTTTAGAATGGTGAGCATTTAAGAGGAGCTTTTAAAGTATAGAGTCATGTTGATCTGTGTAAACAGAATGACAGTGTATTTAGTACTGGTCAACTTATACCCATTTTTTTCTGTCTTTTGTATTTTTGTTTTAGCAAAGGCTTCAATCACTATGCTGAACAAGTACTGAACGAGTGGACACATTTCTAGTTTTAAATGAAATGTTGTTAGTTTTTCTCTGTTTACTAATGCTGACTATAGCATGTAATATAAGTTTTTTATTATCTGAGATATGTTCCCTAATGATGACTATGGTATATAATATAAGACCTTCATTTTTTTTGAGATGTGTTCCCAATTTTAGTAGATATATTAGGACTTCTATCTCATGTGAAAATAATATTTTTGGATAAGCAAATTTGGGTTTGATTCCAAGACCTTTACTCTAAAATGAGATATGCAATTTCAGAAAATTGTTTGTGATCTTGACTCACATGCATTGCTCTTCTGAGCCCATACATATGTGCACATTCATGTTTAATTGCTTGACACGAAAATAGTCAATATGTGTTTATAACAATTTACATTTTTAATAAAATATTTGAAGAAAAAAGACATATCTCTTTGATAATCAGAAAGTTGAAATATTTCTACAATTGAAAGTAGTTTTACAAAATTGATTATAGGAAATTACATAACATTAAAATCTATTTGTTATGGATACAGATCTCATCTTTTCCTAATGAGACTAATGTTAGAAGTTTATTGAAAATGGTGCTATTTAAGCAGGAACAAAGTAAATTGTTCTTCCCTGGTGTTGATTATCACAACTGTTCTCTTACTCTACTTACCATCTGGTTCAAATAATTTTACTTTGCACTTATCACTAACACCCTTACATACTAACCTCTTGGAAGAAATAAATATAGGCATTATTAATAACTCATGAGACAGACACTATTATCTACCCTATTTTCTTGTAAGAAATCTGTTTTATATAAATGTTATGGAACTTGCTTGTGGAAAATGACATGACAAAAATGGAATAAGATTTGAGGTTTTTCAAGAATGAGATGACCACGAGCATAAAAGAAGCCTTCAGAACTCCAAATAGGTTGGACCAGACAAGAAATACCTCCCGACACATAATAGTAAAAACATCAAGTGCCCAAAGTAAAGAAAGAATACTAAAAGCAGTAAGGGAAAAAGGTCAGGTAACATATAAAGGCAGACCAATCAGACTCACACCCGATTTCTCAACAGAGACTATGAAAGCTAGAAGAGCCTGGACAGACATCATGCACTCCTTAAGAGAGCACAAGTGCCAGGCCAAGCTGCTATACCCAGCAAAACTATCAATCAGCATCGATGGAGAGACAAAGATATTTCAAGACAAATCAAAATTCACACAATATCTGACCACAAACCCAGCACTACAACTAATTATAGGTAGAAAACCTAATACAAGGAGGGAAAATACAGCCTAGTAAAAACAAGAAAACTCCTAAACAAGAAAACTAAAAGAAGAAAAAAACACAGACACAACTCAACCCAAAAAAGCAAAAATGGCAGAAAACAGAAACAATTATTCCTTGATATCTATTAACATAAATGGTCTCAACTCCCCAATAAAGAGACATAGACTATCAGACTGGATACATAAACAAAATCCAGCCTTTTGCTGCATACAGGAAACTCATCTCAGAGACAGAGACAGACACTATCTCAGAGTAAAAGGGTGGGAAAAAAACTTCCAAGCAAACAGCTCCAAGAAGCAAGCTGGAGTGGCTATTCTAATATCGAATAAAGTAAACTTCCAACCAAAAGTTATCAAAAGAGATAAAGAAGGACACTTTTTACTCATTACCGGGGAAATCTGTCAGGAGGAACTCTCAATCCTTAACATATATGCTCCAAATAAAAAATCACCCACATTCATAAAAGAAACTCTACTAAAGCTCAAAAAATACATTTCACCCCACACAATAATAGTGGGAGACTTTAACACCCCACTCTCACCAATGAACAGATCAGGGAAACAGAAACTGAACAAGGACACTGCAAAACTAGCAGAGACTTTGAACCAACTAGAATTAATAGATATATACAGAACATACTATCCTAAAGTAAAAGAATACACCTTCTTCTCACCACCCCATGGCACCTTCTCAAAAATTGACCACATAATTGGACAGAGAACGAGCCTTCATCGATATAAGAAGATTGAAATACTCCCATGCATCCTCTCAGATCACCATGGTCTACGGCTGGTCTTTAACAACAACAAAGACAACAAAATGCCCACATACACATGGAAACTAAACAACGCTCTGTTAAAGGATAGCAGGGTCAAAGAAGAAATAAAGAAAGAAATTAAGGACTTTCTAGAATTCAATGAAAATGATAACACAACATACCCAAACCTATGGGATGCAATGAAAGCAGTATTGAGAGGAAAACTCATTGCCCTAAGTGCTTCCAAGAAGAAACTGGAGAGAGCTCACATCAGCAACCTGACAGCACAGCTAAAAGCCCTAGAACAAAAGGAAGCAGATATACCCAAAAAGAGTAGACGGCAAGAAATAATCAAAATTAGGGCAGAAATAGACCAAATAGAAACAAAAAAAACCATTGAAAAAATCAACCAAACAAAGAGTTGGTTCTTTGAGAAAATCAACAAGATTGATAAACCCCTAGCCAGACTAACTAAAGGGCAAAGAGAGAGTATCCAAATTAACAAAATCAGAAAGGAAAGTGGGGACATAACAACTGAAACTAAGGAAATTCAAGAAATCACCAGATCCTACTACAAAAACTTATACTCCACAAAATTGGAAAATCTGGAGGAAATGGACGAATTCCTAGACAGATACAAGGTCCCAAAGTTTAACCAGGACCAAGTAAACCATCTAAATAACCCTATAACACCTAAAGAAATAGAAGAAGTCATCAAAAGCCCCCCAACCAAAAAGAGCCCAGGTCCAGATGGGTTCAGTGCAGAATTTTATCAGACATTTATTGGGGATATAACACCAATATTCGCCAAACTATTCCAAAAGATAGAATCAGATGGAATATTACCCAACTCATTTTTTGAGGCTACAATAACCCTCGTACCTAAGCCACACAAAGACCCTACAAGGAAAGAGAACTTCAGACCAATCTCACTTATGAACATTTATGCAAAAATATTCAACAAAGTCCTTGCAAACCGAATCCAAGAACACATCAAAACCATCATTCATCATGACCAAGTAGGCTTCATCCCTGGGATGCAGGGATGGTTTAACATAAGGAAATCCATCAATGTAATCCACCATATAAACAAACTTAAAGACCAAAATCACATGGTCATCTCACTAGACGCTGAGAAAGCATTCGACAAAATCCAACAACCCTTCATGTTAAAAGTCCTGGAAAGAACAGGAATCCAAGGCCCATATTTAAACATAATAAAAGCAATATACAGCAAACCAACAGCCAACATCAAACTTAATGGCGAAAAACTTGAAGCAATCCCACTAAAATCAGGGACTCGACAAGGCTGCCCACTCTCTCCCTACCTATTCAACATAGTACTGGAAGTCCCGGCTGGAGCAATTAGACAGCAAAAGGAGATCAAGGGGATACAAACCGGAAAGGAAGAGATAAAAACATCACTCTTTGCCGATGACATGATAGTGTACTTGAGTGACCCCAAAAATTCCACCAGAGAATTCCTACAGCTGATAAACAAGTTCAGCAAAGTGGCCGGATACAAAATTAACTCAAACAAATTAGTAGCCTTCCTATACTCAAAGGACAAACATGTGGAGAAAAAAATTAAGGAAAAGGTACCTTTCACAATAGTTACAAAAACTATGAAACACCTTGGTGTGACTCTAACAAAGGAAGTGAAGGACCTGTATGACAAGTACTTCAAACCTCTAAAGAAAGAAATTGAGGAGGATCTCAGAAAATGGAAAGATCTCCCATGCTCATGGATTGGAAAGATCAACATCTTAAAAATGGGCATCCTACCAAAAGCAATCTACAGATTCAATGCAATCCCCATCAAAATTCCAACCCAGTTCTTCATGGAATTGGAAAGATCAATGTGCAATTTCATATGGAATAACAAAAGACCTAGAATAGCGAAATCCATCCTCAACAACAAAAAAACATCTGCGGGAATCACTATCCCTGACCTCAAGCTATATTACAAGGCAATTGTGCTGAAAACTGCATGGTACTGGTACAGAAATAGGCAAGTGGATCAATAGAATAGAATAGAAGATCCAGAAATGAGCCCTCATGTATATGGTCACCTGATTTTTGACAAAGGAGCAGTAAACATTCAATGGAAAAAGGACAGCCTATTCAACAAATGGTGATGGTCCAACTGGCACTCAACATGCAAAAGAATGAAAATAGACCCGTTCTTATCTCCTTTTACAAAGCTCAAGTGTAAGTGGATTAAAGATCTCCACATTTAACCAGATACACTGGAACTATTAGATGAGAAAGTAGGGAAAACCTTAGAACACATAGGCACAGGAGAAAATTTCCTGAACAAAACACCAATGGCTCAAGCTCTAAGGTCAAAGATTAACAAATGGGACTTAATGAGATTGCAAAGTTTCTGTAAGGCTAAGGACATCGTCAAGAAAACAAAACGGCAACCAACAGAATGGGAAAAGATCTTTACCAACACCACATCAGATAGAGGCCTAATATCCAAGGTGTACAAGGAACTCAAAAAGCTAGACACCAGAGAATCAAATAACCCTATTAAAAATGGGGTACAGAGCTAAACAAATCATTTTCAGTTGAGGAACACCGAATTGCCGAAAAACATATGAGGAAGTGCTCGACATCCTTAGCCATCAGGGAAATGCAAATCAAAACAACCCTAAGATTCCACCTCACACCAGTCAGATTGGCCAAGATCCAAAACTCAGATGACAGCAGATGCTGGCGAGGCTGCAGAGAAAGAGGAACACTTCTCCACTGTTGGTGGGGTTGCAAGCTAATACAACCACTCTGGAAATCTGTCTGGCGATACCTCAGAAAATTGGATATAGTACTACCTGAAGACCCAGCTATTCCACTTCTGGGCATATACCCCAGAGACACTTTAATACACAACAAAGATATATGCACCACAATGTTCATAGCGGCTCTATTTATAATAGCCAGAAGCTGGAAGGAACCCAGATGTCCTTCAGAAGACGAATGGATACAAAATTGTGGTACATATACACAATGGAATACTACTCAGCCACCAGAAACAATGACTTAACCAAATTCTTAAGAAAATGGCTGCATCTAGAGAAGATCATCCTGACTGAGATAACCCAGTCACAAAAGAACAGACATAATATGCAGTCACTGATAGTGGGATGCTAACCCCAGAGGCTTGCACTCCCCCAGAAACAACTCACAGACTGTATGAAGTCCAAAAAATAAAGAAAACAAAAAAATTTACATATATTCACAAAACAAGAAGACTTTGACTATTTCCATGTTGCGTTTTGTTTTGCTTGTACTTTACGCTTATTGCAACTAGTACGTTTTCAATGCATACTGTCAAGCCCTTGAAAAAAATCAAGTACTGACTAAAAAACATATTCACATGGTTTTATGTAAAATTTATTTTAATGTCTGAAAAAACAGTACTGACAAAAATGTATAATTTTAAGCAAAAAATGTTTAAAATCTTTACATGTATCTTTGTTTTGCAAAATAAAGTCATTTAAAAAAAAGAAAGAAAGAAAGAAAGAAAGAAAGAAAGAAAGCCTCAGTCCTGTTTAGGGGAAAAGAAGATGTGTACTAGCACCATCTCAGAGTGTGGTAAACCTGGACCTCAAATTATTAACAATCCAAGAGCTAGGATAGTAGCCTTGTGGCAATTTTTGGTATTCACAGATCATTATGCTTAATCTATACCCAACAAGAAATCTGTTTCCATGCTATGTTCTGTCCTACATGTACTTTATGCTTATAAAAACTAGTGGGATTTCTATGCATGCTATCAAAACTAACAGAATTAAGTACTGACAAAAATATTCATCTAATGTTATGCCAACATGCCTTTAAAAATCTGTAAATGTATCACTCTTCTTTTTAAAATAAAGCAATAAGGAATAATAATAAAAAAAAAAGATTTGAGGTTTTGCTATGTCAAACACCCACACACCAATACTTTCCATTGCATGAATTTCTTCATAGAAACATGTTGTTTTAAATGTTTGCTAATAACCTTCCATTTTCCTACATTCATCTAAATGTTTCCTGGTAGTTTAGAGATTTTAGTTCACTCTGAGAACAGATTTAGTCATCTTGTAGTGCAGCAAATCAGATTGAAGTGGTGTGTAAGCTAAAGATAGCATCCTTTATTTTCATTTTAGCCTACACAATAAGCACTTGTACTATAATGTTTTTGTATGCACATAAACTTTATGCCTAGATTTATAGTATTTTGTATATTAAATATTTTAAAATATAAAATGCAACAACCTATACTACTTAAATGACATATGTCTTGAGACTTTATTACCTACTTTAATCAGTGAAATATCAAAATATTTAAATCATAATACATGGAATTTGTGAGTATATTGACTTACATGTTAAATATTCTGACCAGATAATTAGGGCTAAGTTGCAGTGGAAAATGTAGGAAAAATGTAGCACTACCCTACTATAAATGTTTCATCAATCTGAAATTAAATGTGAAAAAAATCCTATAAAATAACAAAAATCCACTCATGGCCATTAGAGTTTTAAAATCGGATGACAATGTATTGTAGATAAAGTCTCACAAATACAAAGAAATGAAACGTTGAGGATTGGAGAGATGGCTCAGTGGTTAAGAGTATTGATATTGCTTCAGAAAATAATAGTTTGGTTAAAGTACCCATGTTAAGCATCACACAACCAGTTGTAACTCTATTTCCAGGCTAATTAATGCCCTCTTCCAATTGCCATTTTTTATTTGCATGTGCATATATAACCACACAAACAAATTATATAAATATATATGTATTTAGATTATATACATAATCTAAAACATACTGATAATAGAAACACTAGAAAAATAGAAACCTGCTTACACATTGAGTTTTAAAACTAAGATTCATATTATTCCTCCCAAATGCTGAATATGTATGTGTGTTCTTAGTGAGTCATTTGTCTCATGATAAATTTTGATGGCAGCAGTACAAAATAAGAAGAACAATTTTATATATTATGTTAAGCATGTATATAAAACTCCGCTTAAAACAAGTGTGTATTTCACTGTAATTATATGGTTACAGAAATTTCTGGATTTTAAGTGTGGCTTTGTCTTAGTGCATGTAGATGTTGTTTTTGTATCAACTTGATTAATTTACGCTAATAATTATTTTCATGTCTAGTAATTGCTAAACTGATTTTACCAATAAATACAGTTCTAATAGAGATGTATAAATTTGGGTGTAATAAAAATGGCAAGACTGGTAATTAAATATTAAATATTCTAAGTAGTAAATCTTCTCCCAAATCAGGGTAGGCAATTCAGTAAATTAAGGCTGACCTAAAATAATAGCTGCTGAAATAGTTTCATTCATGGAAGACTGACATTTGTTCTGGTTAAAGAGATTTATAGAAATAAGCACAAACTTTCTTAACATAAATAAAATGAAGACAATATTTTTGTTTAATATCTGGAGAAAAATTTGTTCTACATATTAATGTTAGAAGAAAAGTTTATTTGGGAAATAAAATTAATTAAAATCTTTAGGCACAATACTATAAAACTGCTTGCATCTTCCAATTTTCAGTTATAGTAAAAGTGTTTGGTTATTGTTTCTCCTGGAATTTTTTGTTTTAAAAATAATTAATGGCATTCTACCCAACATTGGGGAGATAGGTGAAGAAACTGCCTCCAGTAGTTAGACATAGCTAACAGTGAAGGGATGGTGTGCGTGTTGCAGGGGGTGCCTTAGGGGATGTGTGGCTGGGTGGATGCATCAGAGAACACCCTCTCAGAGGCAAAAGAGAGGTGGGATGGGGTCAAGAACTTTTAGAGAAAAATCTGGGAAGCTGGACAAACTTTTGCATGTAAGTAAATAAAACAATTTGGAAGAAAAGAGTAAAGAGCTTTCTTAATATCTCAGGAACTGCAATGCATTCTTCATGAATAAACAACTTACCAGTAAAATGCTTCTTTTGAATATTATACTTTGAATCATCTATAAGTAAGGAAAAAAGAAAATATATTGAAATAATAATGTATTCAATAAGATTTAACAAAAACTTTAAATCACTCTTGTGTCCGAGCAACTTTTTCACTTAGTGGTTGTTGAATGTTGATACTGATCATAGGCTGTATGGTGGTGTTCCTGGTATGTATGAAATAAAATGGTAGATTTAAGTTTTAAATCTTAGCATTATTAACATAATTATAATGTGCCAAAACTTTAAACACAATAGAAAAGAAAAAAAATGTATGCACATTTAATTCTTGCTGTTTTATCTAAATGGAAAAACCGTTACATGCTGCTAAAATTTTTCTCTTTTCTGTATTCCAAATATAATTGAAAATTTACAATTTTAATTTCTTTAAACTAACATAAAAGGATTAGTAAATATTAAGAAACATAATTTAAATTTATAGTGCATTACACTCATGCACAGGGTGGCATACATACCCATTTCTGGAATTATAGGATAAAACAGAATGCAAATGAATATAATATCATCTTGAAAGATAGAAGTTGCAGCACATTATAGATAAATGTAAGGAGTCACACTGGAAGTGAGATGGTATTTTATTCCATGTCCATAGAACAGACTGAGTGTATCCTCATTATCCCTACCCATAGTCCTTAAAATGCAGTTTATGAACATATTCACCAGCTGGTTGAAGGAAGAGCTGCATCCAGACAAATGGTTCCCAGTTTCAGACTGAAGATGAAATAGTGGTTGGGGAACATAACAGCATAACAACACATGAAATCCCAGTGGGTATGAATGGCTGCATAAAATCTTCTCTAATAAGTCAAAATGTTAGATGAGGGAGAAAAGGATATCCCCACACCTCAGCCCTAGCTGAGCATCTAATGGCAGTCAGTAGCTACTGCAAGAGGTGGATGTTAAATCATCAGACTACATGGAAATTCTTTTAGAACTTGATGAGTTGAAAAGAAATATAAACAAGTGAATAAACAAAACAGCATAAGATACCAAAAGAAATGAAAATAAAATAAAATTTGCTGTGTGAGAAAGAGAATATATGTGATCAAAATACATTGTATGAAATTTCTAAAGAACTAAGCAATAATACTAAAAATATTATATTCTTGAACTATGGAAGAGCTTCTACGGAAATTTTGGAAGGACACTTTGAAAATGTGAAAATTAACAATTATAAGCCACTGTACTAATAGTTACAATAGAGGAAGTAGTTAACACCTGGTAACCCAGGAGACAGCAGACAAAAGACCAACATTTTGCTCTATGTAGCCAAAATGGAAAAAGAAACAGTTTCTAGTGCCAGGATTATAGAACTGCCCATGGTATTGCTACAGGAAAATAATAATCACATCTAAACTGTAGAAGAAAGTGTAGAAAGAAAATGTGCTTTCATGAGAGTTCTCAGTTAAGTCAGCTGCAGGTAACAAGAGTGTCAATGGCATGTGTTGACTAATCAGCCAGGTTCAAACTTTTAAGATCAATACAGTCACCTGGGGTACCTGTTAATAATTGACTTTCCTGAGAAGTACTCCATTCCAACAAAATTGGTGTCTCCTGTGGTGCTGAGCGTCTGGATTTTTAGCCAGAAGTCATGTAGGTGATCATGATAATTAGTGAAGTTTGATAACATTGGTATATACCAACAGGCTCTAATCTTTAGGAATTACATGAGCTATGTCAAGGCGGTTTGTCTACTAGACCTGAGCAGGAGTGCTGAATTTATTATTATTTTTCTGTCTGTCCTTTATCAATACCTCCCAGAGTCTTAGTTATAACCTGTTTGTTATTTGAGTTCCTTCCTGCTGATCTAAATTTTTTCTCTGAAGACGTTAATGTTATAAATGAGTAAGTTGTTTCTGAAAATGAATAATGTTGCTTGGAGAATTAGAAAATGATTCAGAGAATTTGCTAAGTCTCACACACCTAGGAACCACAGTACTTTTATTTTTTTTTCTTTCATTTTTTAATCTGATGGCCAATGTCTCATTATACTGTTGTTAAATACGAGCCCAAAAGAGAATACATAAATGCATAAACTTAGTGTTTTCCAATACTGTGTTTGTAGCCCTTTGAGAAATCAAACTTTTAGCCCCAGAGAATATGTAAAACAAAATGATAAACAATGAAAACAAAGCAAATTCAAAATTAAGTACAGTTTGTTTGTTTGTTTAAGAACATCTTAAATGATATTTTCAGGTATATTTTGTTCTTTGTAAGGATATATTATTTTCTCTCTATTTTTCTCATTTAACATATTCTTATTAATTTATTTCCTCTCATATATATGCATCATATATATGTATATATATATGTATATATATATATATATATATATATATATATATATATATATAGGTGTATGTGTCTATACAAATGATCAGTGGGTAGATGAATAAGGGTTGATGAATGAATATATAATAGATACATGTAAAAATAGTTGACAGATAAATCAGGAGTCCAATATATAACAGATATAAATGAATTAACAGATAGATGCATATATACATACATGTATACATAGATACATGGATAGATAGACATATCTTTGGATATAGGGATTCAGTTTAGTGAAGATGTATATTATTACTTTTGAAAGTCATACTTTAAAATGGGGAAGAACAGTTCAGAAGAGCACTATGAAAGTTTCTGTGAGTGAGTTTTAGAAGATGAGTCACTGCTGAATCTCACATAATCTGTAGAGCCTCTGGAGGAATTACACGATCCAAAGAAGCCCATAAATGTTGCCCTAAAAGTGGGACACTGCCTAATGGAACATATAATTCTTGGTGTTCGTTTTCCTTTGGAGCATCGATGCATTTTTAAAATTTGCTGTTAAGAGTGGATTGTAGTTTTGTGTTTGTCATTACAGCACCAGTAAATAAAACAGTGGTTTGGCTATGCAGCTCTAGGGATTTCCGCATTAAAAACAAAATAAAACACAACACATGCTGAAAATTGCAAAAGTACTTTCCAATTGGGATGCTATTTTTGGTATTATATATTGAGATTTTAAGCAATGGTGAAATACTACATGCTTGGTCTTCGAAGAAGAGCTGAGGGAAAGTCTGAAATCTTTTAGTTAAACCTTAAAGAAAATGTTCTTGTATTTAAAAATGTTGTATTGAAATTTGAATATAATATTTTCACTTTTTGTCTTAGGGATTTGAAGCTAATAGCCAATACTATAAGAAACTTCAGTACCCCAGAATTTTGTCAGTCAATATTTTAATTTTATGACAAATGTACCAAATTGTCACTTCCCTTTGTATTAGTTGTGTTTATAAAACATGGCTTAGTATAAACACAATAGAGTTGTGATCACCATATAATAGAGCATAGTCCCTAGACAATCAAAATGAAGAAATATAGTATTGACCATTACTCTTCACATTCATCCCCAAAGCCATAGAAATACTGGCTTTTCATCTTAGAAAAAAAGCCCACACCCTTAACTAGGCAACAGAAGAACCAACGCAATAATTCACCTTGTATACTCATTTTCATGTTGCTGCTGCTGCTCTACAACACAGGCGAATAGGAAACCACTCTTTCTCATGACTGTCTTCTTTAACGGCAGCTTCTCTCCAGCAGTGCTGCCATTAAGATGCATTACAGAGAAAAATAAGCACTAGAATTAAAAACACAAAGTCATTGGCATGTTCCACAATGCTACAAGTTATTCACTGTCCTCCCTTTATAACATTCATTGTACCTATTTAGAGACGAATATTTTGTACATGATCAGTTATTTCCAGGATTCTCAGACTTTAGGGTTTAACACAGGGAATAATTAGGTAGCTCATGTAGAAATCAATTAATCGATTCTATGACTTCAGCCTTAGAATTCCTGGGAAGACAGATGCATACAGACTTGGCCAAAATTTCCTATGATTTTATTATTGCTTTTAAGTTTATTTAGTTTTATGTAGTTTAAGGGAGAAAAAATTCTTAATTCAAGATTCAATTACACACCATTGACTATCCATATGTTATTTTCTGTTTGCAGTTACCCATGAGCCCTAGGGGTAGTTGAAACATGAGGCAAGAGTTAAATTGTCATTTTCTGCAGTCTCACATCCCAAGATAGCAAGATGGCCTGTTCATTAAGGAGGATCTTTGCTTCCACGCCTACTTACAATATTTTATCCTCGAGATATTTTTCTCCGGAGTATTTTTAATTCCTGTTTGTTACTATATATGAATGAAGTATAATGCCACCAAAACTCTATTATTAACATGTGCAGTCTGATTGGTCCTTCCTTCCTGGCAATATGGAGAGGTCTTTGGTTATATTTCTATATGAACCTTTTGATCTTAGAAGAAAAACTTGCCTAGGAGAAGAGGATAATAGAGAACAAAGTCAGCTGAATTTATCTTCTGTCCTATATCATAATGCTACCCCTCTCAAGCTGGGGCAACTTAAAACCTTATCCCTTCATAACCATCTTCTCTAATCTTAACCACATCCACACACTCCTGGAAATGTTTCTAAATATTGAACCCTGGCTCAGGTGAACACACTAGCAGTTTCCTACCTGTTGAGCCCACTTCTGCTTTTTATCCATAGGACTTTCCAATTTGCCTTCCACCTTGAATTTTTATTCCATTTTGATTATTGTGTTCAAGTTCAGACCTACAAAAACTACCAGTGCTGAATTTTTGTGCACTTTATGTCTTACTCAGGTGCATCAGGGACATGGCATTGGAGCATGATGGATGCCTGCACTATAATACCCTTATTACAAACTCTACAATATATGATTCCATTCTAGTTTTATTGTGCTATCGGAGCATCATGGAAGGGATCTAAGTTTTACCTCTTATATGACTATGTAAATCAAAATTCAATAACATTCATAGTTCAGGGCTCAAGTACATTTTGTTCAACTATGCCTCCTCAAAGTTTACAGGCAGAGAGGGAGGTAGGTTGATGGATAGTATAATAGAAACAAGAACAGGTAAGGCAATAACACCTAATAGGAAGAATGATATTAATGGAATACTGGTGTTTTACACCACTCACCCATAAATCTTATTCCTTAAAAGATGACCATGTTACAACCTTTTGAGGCCAGTATCCCTCTTCACTATGATCTTTTAGATGCACCAAAATGAAAAAGCCACACACTTAAGATACTGAAATATTACTAAGTACTATAAACTTGCACCAGATTTTTAAGCTTCTCTGACATGATTTACTTCTCAGTAAATTTAAAATAGTAACACACATAATTATACTGAACATATTGAATCGAACTATATGCATAAAATATTGATGAATTTAATGTAGAATATTTGACAGAATTAATGTATGATAGTTTACCAAATGCATTGTATTCTATTAGTCATAATTTGTGAATTTGGTTTCTGATTAAAAATAATAAGAAAATATGATTCATGTAGATTAAAATTAATAGTGAACTTCTGAATCAGTCATCTAGCTTAACAACCACCAATAAATTATGAGACTTTTCAACAACACCGTTTCTTCTTGTCTAAATGCTGACAGTAAACTAAAGCAATTAGCAATCACTATGCCAAAAATAACATGCAAGATTGTTTGAACATTCTCTTCAGATATAATAGTTCTTTGCTTGAAACAGCCTCTTGCTGGTCTCACAATATTAACAAAATGTTATTTATACAGTTTGAATTTTACATAGAGTCCTATTCCCCAGGGTCCATGTTATCATCTGAAACATTACAAAGACTCTTTGCTGCCCATACTCCTTTTCATTAGAATGTATAGAAAAATAATGCAGTTCTAGTTTTAATTAAAAATACAGTGAAGGGCTATAATCAGAGTCACCAGTATACTAAAAAACCAAATAAAGGAAGAAATTAGTAAAAAAAAAAAAATCTAAAGATTTTGTGAGTATGGTAAACCCAAAGTTGAAATGTGTCTTCTAAGATTGAGCAGCATGTAATAGAATGTGAAGAGTGCATTATGAGGATAAAAGATTACTGAATTTTGATATAGAGTGTGCCTAACTTAGATAGCAATATTTCAAAAATATTTGGTAAACTTATAGGTAAAATATAGATAAGCTTTTAGTGTAAGGTATAATACTAATAAAACACTAATTGTGCATCTCTTTATTTCTTAATTTTGTATATTTAAAGATGTTGCAAAATTGAACCTTAACTATTATACTGATATTTTAATTTATTCATGCAAATTCTTAAGTCAAAATACCACGTTCAGGAAAATTTGCTTCAAGTTCAAGATAACAGAGAGGTAAAAATTGTCTTAAATCCAAATGTCTTCTTTCTGATATCTAAAAGGTCTCTGCAACTGAACTTATCAACATACGTATTAATTATATATAGTCAAGGAAACTGATATGTATCAGATCTTTGTACCCTTGTAGGTAACCAATCTCAGTATTACTATCCCATCCTATATTTTATATATGAGTTTTCGGTGTTGAAACTGACTGACATTCAGTTTTAAAGGCTGTAACAGCACTGCATAAGTAACCTCACCCTAAGAAATCATATTCACTTATTCAAAGAAATAATAGGTCACTATAATGCTGCGTGGTTTGCTAAATTATTTATATCATCTCGGCACTGTTTTGTCAGCCATACATTATTAACAGTATTACTGGAGTTAATGGGACATAAAGATTTTAAGTTTATGTCCAGGCTGTCAAATAGTTCTATATGTAGCCCTCTTTATTCCCTTGAATATTTGGGTGATATTTGTTAAAAATACATGTTCATGTTAGTCTTAGAGAATACCTTATCTTACTTAATACTGCTTCAGGTTCTAAAACTCAATGCCTAGCAAAAGTTTCACTTTTTTTGTCTTCCCTTCACTTCAGATATAATTTATTAATTGCTATTTTCATTTTTACATATGACAGACTCCTACCAATCCATCAAAACACAAATTAAATACTGTGTTTCTAAAATAGACCAAAGCCCTTTAGATATCATGCGTTACTGAGTTAGTGGTGAATGGTTGTCTTTTCACATAAAACTCTCATCTTAAACAGGAGTGCTGATATAGGATGCTGAGGTTAAAGGATCCAGAGCTTAAGGCCAACCTTGTTTACAGCACACCCTTATTTCCTAAATGAAAGCAAGTCACCAATTCTGTCATTTTGAATTCTCCTTGATTATTTCCTTTAAAAGATTATTCCTAGAATCATTTATTTATTCTGCAGTGTCTGTCTTTATTGTTATTTTACTGATTTTAAAGCTGGTAAGTTAAAACTTACTTTCTTCACAAGCTATTTCTCTAACTTCAAGCATCTGTACATATTTATAAATGTGATAATTTAATGAGAATGATATAACTTTCTTTACTCTAATACTGAGTACAGAATTGTTAAATGTCTTTATAATAAAGTATTAGAGCATTAATAACATGGAAGTTTAATTTTATGTCATTATGTTGACTATGTTTGAGGTGAAATTCTTTTTTTTTTTTTTTGTTCTGAAAACTTTATTTTTAAAAAAGAGGGATACATATTCAGATTTTAAAGGTATTTTTGGCATAAGATTATATGAATAATTTAGTCAGTACTTAATTATTTTACAGGTTTAATAGCATGCATTGAAATCCCACTAGTTACCATAAGTATAAAGTACATATAGGACAGAATGCAACATGGAAACAGATTTCTTATTGAGTATAGATTAAGCATAATGATCTATGAATACCAAAAATTGCCACAAGGCTATTATTATAGCTCTTGGATTATTAATGATTTAAGGTCCAGATGTACCACACTCTAAGAGGGTGCTATATATTTATTTTTTTCCTAAGAAGGATTGAGGCTTTCATTTTTTGGCCTTTATTTTTCTTGAGCTTCATATAGCCTGTGAGTTGTTTCTGGGTTGTTCAGAGTTTTCTGGGGTTAGTATCCAGTTATCAGTGAATGTATATTATGTCTGTTCTTTTGTGAATGGGTTACCTCACTCAGATTGATATTCTCTAGATGCATCCATTTTCTTAAGAATTTCATAAAGTCATTGTTTCTGATGGCTGAGTAGTACTCCATTGTGTAAATATACCATAATTTTTGTGTCCATTCATCTACTGAAGGACATCTGGGTTCTTTCCAGCTTCTAGCTATTATAAATAGGGCTGCTATGAACATTGCGGTGCATGTGTCTTTGTTGTATGTTGGAGCGTCTCTGGGATATATGCTCAGAAGTGGAATAACTGGATCTTCAGGTAGTACTATGTCCAATTTTCTGAGTAATCGCCAGACTGATTTCCAGAGTGGTTGTACCAGTTTGCAACACCACCAAAAGTGTAGGAGTGTTCCATTTTCTCAGCATCCTTTCCAGCAACTGCTGTCATCTGAATTTTTGATCTTAGCCATTCTGACTGGTGTGAGGTGGAATCTCAGAGATGTTTTGATTTGCATTTCTCTGATTTACATTTTTTTTGATATTAGAATGGCTACTCAAGCTTGTTTTTTTGGGGCCTTTTGCTTGGATTTTTTTTTTCCAGCGTATTACTCTGAGATAAAGTCTGTCTTCATCTCTGAGATGAGTTTCCTGTATGTAGCAAAATGCTGGATTCTGTTTAGGTACCCAGTCTGAAAGCTTATGTCTTTTTATTGGAGATGCATTCATTTATGTTAATAGATATTAAGGAATAATGGTTGCTGTTTCCTGCTATTTTTGCTTGTAGACGTAGAATTGTGTCTGTGTGTCTTTCTTCTTTTCTTTTTGGTTTTCTTGCTTATTTATTTTCTTGTTTTTTCTAGGATATAGTTTCCCTCCTTGTATTGGGTTTTCCACCTATTATTCGTTGTAGGACTGGATTTGTGGTGAGATATTTTGTAAATTTAATTTTGTCCTGGAATATCTTGGTCTCTGTATCTATGGTGATAGAGAGTTTTGCTGGGTGTAGCAGCCTGGGCTGTCATTTGTGTTTTCTTAGTGTCTGTATGATGTTTGTCCAGGCTCTTCTAGCTATCATAGTCTCTGTTGAGAAATCGGGTGTGATTCTGATTGGTCTCCCTTTATATGTTACCTGACATTTTCCCCTTACTGCTCTTAGTATTCTTTCTTTGCTTTGGGCACTTGGCATTTTGACTATTATATGTCGGGAAGAATTTTTTTTTCTGGTCCACTCTATTTGTAGTTCTGTAGGCTCCTTTTATGCTCATGGTCATCTTATTCTTAAGGGTAGGGAAGTTTTCTTCTTCAATCTTGTTGAGGATATTTACTGCGCCTCTTAGTTGATATTCTTTACCCTCTTCAATTTCTATTATCTTTAGGTTTCATCTTCGCATTGTGTCTTAGATCTCCTGGACATTTTGGATTAGGAGCTTTTTGGTTTTTGCATCTTTTCTGACAGTTTTGTCTGTGTTTTCAATGTTGTTTTCTGCTCCTTGAGATTCTCTCTTCCATCTCTTGTAGTCTCTTAGAGATGATGAGATGATTTCATCTTTGAGTCCTGATTTCTTTTCTTTTCTTTTCTTTTCTTATTTTTTGTTTTTTTTTTTTTTTTTTTTTTTTTTTGGTTTTTATCTTCCAGGGTTGTCTCTTTTAGTGTTTTCTTTATTGTTTCTATTTTCATTTTCATTTCCTTCATCTCTTTAGTTATGTTTTTCTGTATTTCTTTGAGTATTTTTTTGTGTTTCCTCTTTAAAAGCATCTATTTCATTATGGTTGTCCTCCCGTACTTGTTTAAGGGAGTTATTCATGCTCTTCTCAAAGATCTCCATCATTTTCTTGAGGTATGCTTTCAGGTCTAAGTCTTCTTTTTCTGGGGAGTTTTGCATTCCACTGCTTGCTGTGATGGGAGAGCTGGGTTCTGATATTGCCATGTTGTCTTGGTTTCTGTTACTTAGGTTCTTTCATTTTCCTCTTGCCATCTTGTTGTGTGTGATTATACATGGTCTTATTGTCAGTGATTGGTACCCATCTCTCCCGTTGACAGTGCAGTCTTGCCAGGCCTGTGTCCCTGGATATCTACTATTCCTGGTGGCAAATGGCCTGAATATTTGGTCTGCACGCCGGTGTGAAAAATTTTATCTGCTTTAGATATTTAATCAAAACCTTGATAAATTACCTAGTGAATTCACATGGTATTAAATTCACTAGTAAGAATTTAATAAAATATTCATAAAATGCAGTGATAGCTAAGAACAGGTCAACTAGCTTACAACATGAAGTTGGCAAAAGTCAGTTTTCCTCTGTTATCTCATTTTTTTTCTTTCTGGCTATTTTATTTAACTTTTTTAATATTCCTCAATGTGAAAATAAATAGAGTTCAAGAAAAAGGACATAAATGCACTATATCAGTTGCTATTTTTCTTTCTAAAAATTTATCCAAAATGGTCAATTTCAAACTAAAACTAAGACTGGCAAAGAAAATCTAAGAAGTCAGCATTAAGTATTAAGTTCATATTGGATTCAGCTCATCAATGTATTTGTTCAGAGACATTGCCATTTATACCTAAACAAAACTATGACTAAATATTTTCAATACTGTTAAAATCTTAACATTAGTTTTAATCATGATTTTTTTCCAAGTCAAGCACACGAATTATTAATCCATGTTTGTTTTCCACAGAATGTTACCCAGTATAGTGTAGGAATTACCAGTAACTTCTGTAATTAGAATCATCAGTGCACAGGTTATCTTTAATCAATACATGTGTGGTTAGGTGGATAATTATGGAACTTGAAAGTTTACAAAAAGTGATTTGGAAAAGTCTGGCGTCTTTAATAATATTAAAAAATATCACTTGGAATTCATATAATTTTGATGACAAAATAGAGAGAATGTATTATAAACATTTACATTTTAATTTTATTGAAGATTATTATTTTAATATAAAACACAAAATAAATATTAGACAATATATCACAGTTAAGCTACTTAAACCTAAATGTGTTATTTGAGAAGGACTTACTTTATTAGACCATATGTAAATATATTTTTCTAAATGTTTTCATTGATAAATTTATAAAGGCAGTATTTTCAACAAATTTTGCTGGTTCAATTGGTGGCAAGCATGTAGAGTAATGCAAATCGTTCCATTCTTATCTCCTTCTACAAATTTCAGATCCAAGTAGATCAAGGACCTTCATATAAAAACAGATACACTGAAATTAATAGAAGGGAAAAAAGTTAGTAAGAACCTCGAATACTTGGGCACAGGAGAAATTTTTCTGATCACCACGCCAATGCCTTATGATCTAAGGTCAAGATTGGACAAATGGGACATATTAAATTGTAAAACTTCTGTAAGGAAAAGGACACCGTCAATAGGACAAAATGAAAATCAACAGATTAGGAATACATAATGACCAATCCTTTATTTGACAGAGGGCTAATATTCAATACATACAAAGAACTCAAAAAGTTAGACCCCAGAGAATCAATTAATGCTATTAAAAATGGGGGACAGAGATATACAAAAAATTCTAAACTGATTTATAAAGGAATAACCAATAGCTGAGAGGCACATAAAGAACTGTTCAGCATCCTTAGTTATTAAAGAAATTTAAATCAAAACAACCCTGAGATTCCACGTCACACCAGTTAAAATGGCTAAGATCAAAAACTCAGGTGATAGTAGATGCTGGAAATGATGTGGAGAAGGAAAACACTCTACTATTGTTGGTGGGATTGCAAGTTGGTACAACCACTCTGGAAATCAGTCTGCTGGTTCCTCAGATAACTGGATATAATACTATGTGAGGACTCAGCTATGTCAATTTTGGGCATATACCCAAAAAATGCTCCAACATATAACATGGACAAATGCTCCACTATGATCATTGCAGTCTTAGTTATAATAGCCAAAAGCTGGAAAGAACCCCAATGCTCTTTAACAGAGGAATGGATACAGAAAATGTGGTACATTTACACAATTGGGTACTACTCAGCTATTAAAAACAATGACTTCATGAGATTCTTAGGAAAATGAATAGAACTAGAAACTATTATTCTGAGTGAGGTAACCCAGTCACAAAAGAACACACTCACTGACACATGGATATTAGCCCAAAAGCTCAGAATACCCATGTAAAAATTTACTGACCACGTGAAGCTCAAAAAGATGAAAGACCAAAGTGTGGGTGCTTCATTTTTAGAAGGGGGGAATAAAATGCTCACAGGAGGAAATATGGAGGCAAAGTTTGGAGCAGAGACTGAATGAATGACCATCCAGAAAGTGCCCCACTTGCAGATCCATTCCATTTAAAGACACCAAACCCAGACAATTTTGCAGATTCAATAAAGTGCATGCTGACAGGAGCTTGATATAGCTCTCTTCTGAAAGGCTATGTCAGAGCCTAACAAATGCAGAGGTGGATATTTTCAGCCAACCATGAAATGGGGTTCCCATTGGAGGAAGTAGAGAAAGGACTGAAAGAGCTGAATGGGTTTACATCCCCATAGGAAGAACAATATCAACCAACCAGACCCTCAGAGTTCCTAGATACTGAACTAAACCAAAGATTACAGTTGGAGGGAACCATGGCTCCAGCAGCATATTCATCAGAGGATGGCTTTATTGGGTATCAATGAGAGGAGAAGCCCTTGGTCCTGTGAAACCTGGATGCCCTAGTGTAGGGGAATGCCTAGACAGGGAATTGGGAGAGAGTGGATGGGTGGTTGGGTTGTGGTGCATACAGGCCCAGGGAGGCAGGATGAAATAGGTTAACTGCAGAGGGAATACTGAGAAAGGACAAAATTTTCAAAAGTAAATAAGGAAAATATCTAATAAAAAATAAAATATATTTTAGTTCATTTGACACACACACACAAACACACACACACACACACACACACACACACACACACAAAAGCAAACTTATAGGAAGGAGAAACCTGGTAATAAAAACACCTCAGTACCACCTATAGGAGAACACATAGAAATGATGTTCGGCTGGGATTCTACAAGTTCTCTTGACCTAGGGAATGTCTTCCAGGGCTCAGTGAGGTCATTTTGATGTCACTGTTTCTGGCTTTTTAGTTCTTAGTTTGGGTCGCTATATAATTCACAAAAAAGCATCTTGCTATGTATTCTTATGAACTTTGAAAAACCAAGCTTCTGAGTGTCAAATATTGTTTCTAAATTTAGCTGCACATAATTCTAAATGAATAATATTTCATATTTTTTTACATTCAAACAAAAAGACTAAACATTTACACCACTTTAGTTTTACCTTGTGATGGAGGGAACTCCAGCTGTTGCTATGTTAATGACATGGTTTTCCCACATCAAAAGATGAAGTAAAAATTTTTTTGAAGAAATAGACCAGAAGAAATTTTGAGAAGAGAAATTATAGTCAAAATACTTATGATTTTCAATGAATTATAATAATATATTGCTTTAGCAGCAAAGGGGCTTAAAATAAAATTTAATTTGTTGCCTATTTAAAAAATTTCTTTAATTTGATATATATATATATATATATATATATATATATATATATATATATATAGTTGCATAATGGAAAAACTATAATTAAGTTATTATATTTTAAATAGTTACAATAAGTGAATTTTCAGCTTCAAATTATAAACATATAAACATGCATATGTAATACCTAATAGTAATCACATACGTACATCATGTAATAAAGGGATAAATTAGAATTACCATGAAAGATAATACTCATACATTCCCTGCTTTACATTTATTAAATTTCTTTTCTATCTTTGGAATTATATTGTTGCCTAATAGGAATTAAAATTAAAACTTGAGTTACATAAACTTTTATCATTCCTTTAAAATTTAATATTCTGTATGGATCTCTCTTTGTATTGATTCTTGTGTATGCCACAAAACATTTAGATAACTAGAAATATATTTTAGGAGTCAGTTGTGACCTTTAACGATGTGAGTTTTAAGGATAGAAGTCAGTTTCTTAGACTTGGCTGAAACAGTGTTTATTCCCTGAAATTTTACACTGGCCTCAAATTGCATTCTGAACAAAACATTAAAACACACACTTTCCCTGGGAGTTGTGGTGGGTTTGGTTAATTGATAGTTTTTCTTCTCATGGGGTTGTAGACACTTTCAGCTCCTTCTATTCTTTCTCAAGATCCTAAGGTGGAAAAGGGAGGTTGAGAGAGGGATCATCTTCATGGAGGCAATGGGAGAGGGATGAAAGATGGGACTAGGAGGAAAGGGGATAACACCTGGAATATAAATTCAGAAAATATCCAATAAAAGATAAAAAGAAAAAAGAAAAAATCATTTTAAAAACTCATACTTTCCAATATTTTCATTCTCTGATACATAACACTTGTGTTTGATAATTTCTTGATAAAGAAAATGTTTTAAAAATAAGTATGAAACATACAATATAATGTATTCTATAGTTTATAAGTAGCAATCAATAAAACAACAGTAGTGACTAACCTTGCAGTAAAGATAATAGACTGCTGAACTCTTAATTTTTGTTTCCTTGTTTCTCCCAAGTTCACCTTATCAAACTGCACAAACCTTTGTAAACATCTTAGAAATGTAACTTGGTCTGAAGACTCTGGGTTGCTATTTAGAGCTTAGGAATTATTTTATTATGTATAATATGTATAGCAATGTAATTTCGTGACATTATTTTGCACCAGAGAATTAAAGTTGAAAGTAAGCACTCTAATGGTCCACCATGTATGGATTATTACTGAATATTATTTATCATTATAAACATTTAAGGTAAAATTTAAGGTAAATACTGTTCATGTTTAGGAATTTTCATTTATGTGTTCTATACACATGGATACTGATGCACTTGTGACATATATATATATATATATATATATATATACAAATATATGTCTAATATATGTGACATATATAAATATATACATACATATATAGATGGGTTATTTAAACTTGGATGCAGATGATACTTACCATGAAAAATATATAGCTTGTAAAGTTCACAGTCCTTATTTCATTACCAAAGAGTATTCAATTGATCTCTAATTGCTAATACCACAAGGATAAATATATAATCAGATATATTTGGATATTGATGACCGACAAAGTCATTATATTTTTACTATTAAAACACAGACAGTCTAGCTATAGGTTAAATTTTATCTCTTTTCCTCAGTCAAAAAATCCAGTTTTATATCATGTAAAGCAATAAGTTTAGTGTAAATTTATTTATAAGTAAATACAGGTAATTTTAGTGCTTGAAATCTGCCACCCAGAAAATAGTTTTAAAAGGCAGGCCCCTGTTTTTTGTCAAAGTTAATAGGAACAACTGGTGACTACACTTCTGTACACATTGTAACATTCTAAGAAGTCATTCATATATAAACTATCATCTTACAGGAACTAAGCTCAAGTGAAGACAGAAAAATGGGCCCGAACAAGTGAGTGTTTTATAATTCCAAGTGGAAAAGATGAAAAATTCTAATCGTGTTTTATAGCTAACATTAGACTAAGTCACATCCTTTCTACTCTTTGATATTTCAATTTCATACTTTACAAAACTCAGTGCGATGGAGTAAATTTTAAAAATAACTCTGTGGCTAGTTTTGAAGGTGTCTTCTGAAGAAAGTCAGGGCTCTGAGACTTTCTGGAAACACATCAAAGATGCCCATCTCTTGTTTAATGTGGAAGAAGAAAGGGAACCATACAAAGAAGAAAGCCATGTGTTTGGCATCTACATTCCTCCAGCTCCATGTGTAGACAGTGAATCCATGAAGTCTCTACAGTATGATGTCTTGGAGCACTCTTAAAAATTGGGGCAAGAAACTTATTCAGTGCTCTAAAACCTACAACCCCAGCACCACACTGTCTTCCCACTCTAACATCTCCTTCTAGAATCACTACTGACATTACTTGGCTTTAGTTATAAAAAAGTACCTTCAGATATTCTAGCAAGGATTAGTATTAGAAAAAAATACAACAATGGGAGGTGTCTAATTATTCCAGGGCACAGGAACTTCTTTATCTGTGAGAATCATTTTGCAATATTACACTGGCTAATGATCTCTAGAATACTTTCTTGAATGCGTGCTCCTACAGCACTTAGAATAGAGCTTTGAGATACAATCATTTCTGGGTCAGTCTCAGATAGAAAGTAATACACATTTTAACAAAATATTTAAGGCCAGAGGCATTGCAAGAAATATTGAATGTAGAAAGACAAGTATGATTGCTGATGATTTATTGTTTGATGTCATAAAGACTGAGAAATGTCATCACTGAAAATTGTTTGTAACATGCAAAGTAAGCATACAACAACATTTCTTGTCTAAATGACTTATTTTGAAATAAAAATTAACAAAGACTTGACTGAATAATGGAAGAGTTATTTGACCAAATTTCACTCAGATATGTAGGTTTTATGTTTATAGTGAATGTTTTCATTTTAATGCTAAAACAGCAAGAATCATCAACTGTTTTACATTTTGAGGTTTCTGATTTATCGATGAGGATTTTTTTCTGATGTAGTTATATAAGAATATATTGTCAGACCTTGTTAGTCATTCTTTGTAAACTATGTTGACACAAAAGAAATCATCCCATGTGAACAATTTTGAAATCTTCATTTGATCAATAACCTCAGGTATGTATTCTCAATTTATGGAAATACATAGCTCTCTACCTTTCTCTTCCTACCTGTGAAACTTGAGTCAATCTAGAGTAAAGGGAATAGCTGTGGAAATGGCTATAATTTATTAATTGTATTTTATTTAGTTAACATCTAATGATTACACAATTCTATAAGATATTATGCAGTAATATTGTAGGTATTTATTCTGGAATGACCAAATTGTGTTGATCAGCAGATAGAGCAACTTAAATATTAAGCTCCTTTTCATTGCACGATATCACTTAAAATTGTGAACTTTAAACATTGACCTCCACAGATAAGTTAAATTAAAATCTGGCAACTTGATATAAAATAGTCTCCAAGGCAAAGAAAAAACTACATAACTGAAAAATTATTTATTATTTTTCCAGATAAGTGCTCAAGAATGTATCATTGATAGCAGATACATAAACTAGGTCAAATATAAAAAAATCATTGCTAAACTGTTACTGCTATAACTTGAGAACAGTGTTCTCAGAGATATTTTTATTTCTGAACTTTTTGCCATACAATAGCTGTTCTCTTCTGCTGACTTGTGTAACTTTGTTGTCTCTTTCCCTTGTGGCAGTTAAAAGACTTCAGCCTGTGTCTAATGCAATAATTTCAGTAGCTGCATCCTGGGCGCATTGTCTTTGTTCTTGAATGGTGCTATTGACAACACTCATTCTTTTGGCTTACATTTTACTCACCTTTTCACATAATTCTCCAAAGGTTTCTCCTTTTTGCACCCTGTTCAGCACATATAATTGTATACTAAATCCTTAAGCTGTGTCTTTTAATAGATTGCACTTGAAGTCGACATTTAATTTTTGGACATTATTAAATGAAAACATCCACCAAGCAATCATAAGAAGAAGAAAGCAAGAAAAAATTTCATGGTAAGATGCACTGAAAGGATATTAATCTTTAAGTTCATGGATGGAAGGAAAGTTGTTTGAAGGAAATTTTAGAATTCAGAAAGAATTCTGTTCTTTTGTGCAGGTTTTATTCTTTTCTTTCTCCCTTAAGCTTCCATGACACCGTTCTATATTTAGCTTTGTGATTACTGCAAGATCCAGTGATTTCATTGTTGACAATATTTCACTCATGTTTATTTTTGCTACATACTTTAAGGTCAGCCTGGATGTTATAATATAATTTAAGAAAAGAGAAATCTATTTAGTAATTACTGTGTATTATGTTTAATTTTAGAATGTCTACTTTCATCTGGTGTGCATGTTTGTGTATGTGTATATATGTTTTCAATAATTCTGAGTAGAGCACTTTTACAACTGAAATAAATAGAATGATTTATTCTGTTAAAATTGGAATTTGAAATTATTCATAAATAAAATGACATAGAAATGTATATACATGTCAATTGTATATAAAGTCACACACACACACACACACACACACACACACACACACACACACACACACACAGACACATGTGCATTTCCAGAAATGCATTCTGCATTCTTTCATTGCCTGGCTAAGAATTGGTTATTTTGAAAATGATGTGAAATTCTTGCAATGTTATAGAGCCATAGTCATTCCTAAACAAATATTAAATTGATGTAAATAAATCATCTAATTAAACTTAGTAGGATTTCAGAATAAGAAATTGGGCTTTTCCAGGAAGTGAGTGATTAAATTAAAACCTAAACATCAAATTCACTGGATAAAGAAAAAACTGTTTCAGATGAACAGTTTACACAGTTGCTGAAAGTAACCACTGGATGGCAATAGATATCCACTCTTAGTTTATGTTAGTTTTTTACATTTCAAAATCCGTAATCGCAGGGAATGAACTTATTGGGCCTCAAGGTTATTTGTGGGACCTAAGACAGAAAATTCCTTTCTTTTCAATGTGTTCCAGGTTCTTTGTTTCCCAGACAGAATAGGCTCTGCAGTTTGTTCCTGAAAAACTGTTCTCAATCCATTAATTGATCCTGGCACTGAGGGGCAGGCAATAGAGAATTAGCAGTGAATGCAGAAAAAGAAGAAAAATAAAAGACTGAGAATCACTAAGAAGCAGCATATAATAACCACGTATACTCATCTCAGAATGCCCATCTTGGAACTAAAATCGTGAGACAGAACAGCAATCATTTCTGAGTCAGTCAGTTCGATATGTTCCCCTTCATACTTTTGATTAGTGTTCAAAACCATTTGCTAGAATAAATTACATTGAAAATTAGGAACATATAGCTCAAATATTCACAGTCTAATAAGCCTTTATCCTTCCTCTAAAACAACTTCCTCTACCATGTAGTCCTCTCAAACTGACCCAATAGGAAAGGGTTGAGGGAAGTTAGAATGTATCATGTTTCCTTCTTTCTTACTGTGTTAACCTCCAGTGATAGACAAGAATCAATAGGGTTTTCTGCAGTTGCTTTATAGACACTGACCAGCTTTAGAACATCCAGGATTTTGACTTTTACATAAAAATGCCCTACCTCTGTATTAAAAAGATCAAATGGAGATGACATAGAAGCTCCCTTTGCAAACTGGCCGGACTCTAAAGCTGTCCACTGATAAGTTTTCTCCCAACATTTCTGTCTCTAGAGAAGTCAAAAATAGAGAGGATTTCTACTTTGGTTTTACACAGGATTTGACAGCAGGTTTATTTTCTACATAGTTGTTTTTACTAGTGAATTTCAGAACATGATTTTTCCAGGTTTGGGGATGCCATCAGACTGAGTGCAGCCAATAGGTCACAACATGGGGAAGAATAGCGGTAAAACCATTTTACTTCCAACCAGTTTGAGGGGAAATTTTTGTATTCAGATAGTCTTTTTTTTTTTTTTTTTTTTTTTTTGCAAGATTATGAAAGTGTGACCTCTTTGATCATTGTCCTGCTTCTGGTTTCAAATAAAGGCTCCAAGAAGTCACCAATTCTGTCATGTTTGTAATTCTCAGTGCAGCATTCTCTGATTCTACTATGCAATGCACAACATCCAAAAATGCCGTCATTTAAGAGATGTCTGCTCTTCTAGACCTTGATAGTTTGAAACTGTGGGTAGTTGGTTATTTAAGACACTGGCTTCAAAATTTTCAGCTGTAAATGGGAAAATCTACAACACAACATTGTAAAAGCTGACAGTCAGAAAGCCAGCTACCCCTTTTTTTCTTTGATTCCAGACTTGAGGAGGTTGAGCAAGGGCTAAATAGGACCAGGCTCTACATATATGCCTTGAGTGACTAACCAGTAATCTGCAGGGGTGAATGAGTAACTAAAGCAAATGAGAGACACAGATGAAGGCAGAGGTACCAGGCTGTCAAGCTGCTGTTTGTTACCTTGTGGGACTAAATGTATCAATGCTTTTTATAGCAAATTCAGTTTCTAAGTGCCGGTTATAGTGAAGCAGTATCCTTTTATTCTTAGAAATAACCATACACAATTCTGCTTAGAGATTATTCTTTATTTCTGTCTTAGAATTGCTGTCCTTACCTAATACTTTCCATCTAACATGATAGCAGGACTGAAAAGGACATCCTAACATATGCAATATATTGCAAATGAACCATCAGTAAACTGTGAAAATGTTCAGCATTCCAATATTTGTTTTCTTCCAGTTCCCTCAAAAAATGCGTAAAAAGGAAATTCAAGAAAATGAATTCAGCTCCCGCTCTCACTGCTCCCCTCCCTCTTCCTCTTCTCTTTGCTCTTCCTCTCTCTCTCACCATCTCCTTCTTCCTCCTTCACTATGTCTTTGCACTTGGTCTTTGTATCTTTCTCCCCAACTACCCCTGGCCACCTATGGTGACTTCCATGTCCTCCTTCCTTGGGGACAGTGAACCTGCTTGCTTGAAAGCACCTTTCCAGTAAACCTTCCTTTAATATGAAAAAAAAATCAATTAAACAAAGCCATTTTTTAAATCAGGGGGACTGCAGCATGCAATGGCATTTATGAACCACAAACAAGAAGATTAATAGGAATAGCAGCAAGGGTATGTGCATATTCTCTGTGGCTTTTCCAGTGTCTTCAGTTTCAGAACAATGGACAGAGGTAGGTACTCTCTGAGTGAGGCAGGCACTTGAATAAACTATAAGTATAGAAATCATTTGTTTTAAATTAAACAAACTTACTTAACAAAACAGAAATAAATGCACAGATTTTAATCGTGACTACTCTATAGGACACTAAATATTTCTTTGTATTTTCTATAGGGGGCATTGTTTTATAATTCTATGACTCAAACTTGATTGGATTTTGTTCTGGAGGAAGTTTACCTGTATAAATATATAAACATATCCCTATTCCAACGTTTAAAAAATGTTTTTATGACCAAGATTTTTTTCTCCACAAAACAATCGTGAACACACAGTAAGAATTAAAGGAATGTGAGTGCTTCTTTCTCAGAAGACAAGGAAAAATATTGGTTGCCTTTGCAGAAGAAATTAATCTCTCAGTACTCCCACTTCCTTTAGTAAGTTCATTTATTTTCCCACAGTAACTTTTAAAAAAAATTCATTTCCATAAAAACTTTAAATTGGATATCAAATGCTATTTTGATGAAAGCATTTCATCATCATCATCATCATTACTTTGAGTAGTGATGAACGTCACATGCACAGGAAAGCTTCTTATAGTCAATTTAATTAATGTTTGAATTTTGTTAAGTCACCTTTAATGCTGTCTTAACTCTGTGTCTTACATAGTCTAATTATTGAGGCACCATGCCTCCTCATATATCCCTAGTGGTCTAAGTATTTAGAATTCTTTGGCTTCCAATTGATGGATTTAAACAGAAGGCACTTACACCATGTTCTCACTGAGAGCACGGGGCATTACTGAGTTTGTTTTTGAAGGATATCTCTATGCCACAGATATGTTTCTATTAATTCAAGAAGAAACTGAACTCAGCTGAGGTTCAAAGGCAAGTCCCTGAAGACATTAGTGTTATGCTTTACTTCGTATACATCATTCTTTCCCCACTACACTGCTGGGCAATTCTAAGGCTCTCACCTCCTCTGCCTTCCATGTCTGCCTCCTTAAAGTGAAAGAATGTGGGTTCCAATTGACCTTCTTCACTTAGTGCAGTGACCCGGAAACTATCCTCCAGCAGCAATGAACTGAAGGAGTTTTAGAACTCACCTCTTCTGGTTTGATGCTCTCTGCTCAACAAATGTAAACTTTTCTTTCATGGATTTTGTTCTCTGCCTTTGCTAAATATAGGTGCTGTGTTCACAAAATGGACATTGCTGAAAGTAAAGGTTGTCAGAATGTTGCACCTGTCCTCTATTTTGAAGGTTACACCCAAATTTAGATTGAATGTGATTTTTATCTATTAGAGAGAACATTTGTAATTTTTTACTGTAAAATTTATAGGATGAGTAAAATTAAATGCAAATCTTATAATTATAAAAAAGCACAAAATATTGTTATTGTAATTTATGTTTCAAATAAAACCCACAAGAGCATAAAATAATGTTCACAATTGCATGTAAATGTGTATATATAATGCTTATTTAATGTGATTATTTTTGTCTTTCTAATTTGGATATAAGTTATTTATATAATATGCATGCCATGCTACACATAATTGACCTTATATGTTTTCCATAGTGAACATGATTCTAATTTCATAAAAATATATCAAATTATGTTTTAATTACTTAAAAGGCAATATGTGAACTATTAAATTCATTCAGTTATTTATTAAATATCATATTATTTCTGTGATTAGGCATTTATGTTTATAAATGTTAGTTCTGAGGTATGTAATGCCAGCCTTTGTGAGATACAGGCACAGGAATAAAAGGTATCAGGCCATATTGAGCAGATACTCAGTTTTATCAACAATCTTTGCTATATGAGTACTTATCTCAAAAAAAAATTCTGAAAAAAAAATCTGAATTCATCAAAACATCAGGAATTCTTAGAAGATCTGCAATTATCAACTGAAATTGCATCCCATGTGTATTAATATAGATTACAAGGCAAAAACAACTGTGATTGAAAGAGTATCACACAAAGCAGATTTCTGCTCTTCTTTCTATGATTACCTCTCTATGGAATAATAATAAAGATATTCAGGAAGATAGAAGAAGATATCTATGAGCACCAAAAGAGGAGAGCAAACAGCTACCTTTGATTTCAAGGAGAATAAAGTTGATTCCCTCATCAAAATTGCTTTCTTATTCTCTTCTACTTTTTTCTTCTTCTTTTCATTTATTGAATATTTTTATTTAAATGTTATCTATTTCCCAGGTTTCCCCTCTAGAATCTCTCTATCCCATCCGCCTTCCCCTTAATTCTATGAGGGTCTTCCCCACCTACTCACCCACTCCCTCCTTCCTCCTCACCCTGGGATTCCTCTATTTTGGGGCATCAAGCCTTGACAAGACCAGTGGCCTATCTTCCCATGAATGCCCAACAAGGCCATCCTCTGTTACATATGTGGCTGAAGCTATAGGTCTTTCCAAATGTAATTTTTATTTGGTGGTCTAGTCCCTGGGATCTCTGGATGTTTGATATTTTTGTTCTTCCTGTGGGGTTGTAAACCCCTTCAGCTCCTTCAGTCCTTTTTCTAACTCCTTCATTGGGGACCCATTCTCAATTAAATGGTAAGCTGTGAGCATCCACCTCTGTATTTATAAGGCTCTGGTAGAGCCTCTCAGGAGACAGCTGTAGCAGACTCCTGTCAGCAAGCACTGCTTGGGTTTCTTGACTGCATATTGGATGGATTCCCAGATGTGCCAGACTCTGGCTGGCCTTTCCTTCCATCTCTACTCCACACTTTGTCCCTATATTTTGTCCTGTGATTATTTTGTTTCCCCTTCTAAAAAGGAATAAAGCATCCACACTTTGGTCTTTATACTTCTTTAGCTTAATATGGTTCGTTAATTGTATTTTGGATATTCTGAGCTTTTGGGCTAATATCCACTTATCAGTAAGTGCATATCATGTGTGTTCTTTTGTGACTGTGTTTCCTCACTCAGAATGATATTTATTATTTTCATCCATTTGCCTAAGAATTTTATGAAGTAATTGTTTTTAATAGCTGAGTAGTACTCTGTTGTGTAAATGTACCAAACATTTTCTGTATCCATTCTTATGCTGAAAGACATCTGAGTTCTTTCCAGCTTCTGGCTATGATAAATCAGGCTGCTATGAACATGGTGGAGCATGTGTCCTATTCCTTTTCACCTACAGGTATATTTACAGATTATAAACTTACATAAGTGGTCAAAGGCCACAAATAAACTTTTATTTGAATACATATCAACTTTGCCCAATTTTTGAACCAAGAATATGTGGTTTCACAGGTAATAGGCCTAAGGAAAACTATTCTTCTGCTAAAGTATACATAGAACTAAACTCCTTCCAGTTTCTCAGTATAACTGACCTTACTGTGAATATCAAGATTGGGTTGTATACTAAAACACTTGCTTCTAAGTGTGGTGTGCCTCTGCCTAAGTACAAATCATGAATCCCAAACAATGAAGGTAAAATTAGCATGTTGAAAGAAACAAACATGTTTGAAAGCAAATGATGTTTAATTTAGTAGCAGCTGAAACTAGAGAAGGAACTGACAGAATAGAATCTGCCCAGTTCTCAGGATAAGTGAGAAGAAAGAGAGACTTCATTAGACAGAGCAACCCACAGAAAGAAAAGAAAACACTTTTACCAGGACTGCTATAGAGAGACAGGCTGCACAGACTGAACAAGCTAGATATAGGTTAAGACAATACAAGCCAGAGAATGAGAAGGAGCCAGGAGATTACAACAGATTGCCAGAGTTAGGTGAGGTCAAGTGTACCAATTGAAGATTGAGACAGAGCGATACAGAGACAAGTTGGATAGAGAGAGGTTGGAGAGAGAGAGAGACAGAGACAGAAACAGGGACAGGGACAGAGGGAGGTGGAGAGGGAGAAAGAGAGAGGTGATCTTATTTAGGATTAAGTCTCAGAGGCTGAAAACAGTCTAGGAATAAGCAAAATTATATGGATGCTAGAAGCTTTCAGGGCTAAGCCTCAGTTAGCAGACTAAGGCAAAACAATCAATTTACATAAAATTTGTAGACTCTCACAACCATGCTTTAAAACAATGTCCAAAATACAAAATCACATGAAAAGTGCCAATTGGGTATTTATTATTATTATTATTATTATTATTATTATTATTATTATTATCATCATCATCATTATCATTATCATCATCATCATCATCATCATCATCATCATCATCATCATCATCATCATCATCATTATACTTTTAAATAAGAACATGGAAGAAGAAAAAGAATCTGGAAAAGTCAGGGAGGTGGATATGTTTAACACTTGTCAAAATTACTCAGTGAAATTATTCTAAAAGTTCCATGAATTTGATGCCAGTATTTTAGTAAACAATTATTTAAAACAGACCAATCTAGAAAAGTACCATTTTCTAATAAAGAAAATAATAATACTTAGGTTGCTTATATAAAGAAGTGAAGTAATTATGAAATAAAGCTCATTATTCTTTAAAGGAATATATTATACTCATGGGTTCGGATTGTTTTTCAGATAGGTTTTAGAGTTCAGGGAAGAAAGAATGCACATGTTACCTTATTAAGACCTGTTGGCTGGCTTCTAAAAGATTGGTAAGGGACCATTTTCTTGATTATTTTACCAGAGACAAAGGAGGGCATCTAAGACTAACCTGCTCAAACCATAATTTCATTAGGCTATGTGGCATACATCCATTTCCCTTGAGTATTCTTAATTGAATTGCATTAAGAAAATTGATGTATGAAATCAAAATGGCTTTTTTGGCAACACAATCACTTCAGCTATAATCCAATACACAACATCCCTTAAAAGTCTACAATGCAGAAAAAATGCATTATTTTGGCTCTATGACAAAACTAGAGGTGTCTGAGTCAGCCCTTAAGCCTGGGCAGAAGTTTCTGTAATGAATATTTAAAATTTAAAGGTGTGATTGCACCATTATTATTTCAACAATGCTAGGAAATAACTACAAACATACTCATGGACAAAAACTCTTTGCCTGTTCAACTGCCATGGATCTTGAAGGCTGAGACCAACCCTGAGAAACTGAACAGGGTAACATGATCTGTGACAAAAAATACACACTGGAACCTTGTCCTGGTTTTCCTTTTTTTGTAAACACATTTGGTAGACTCAAAGTGCTGATGCTATATTCTAATTTACATTTATGTATGAAATAACTCCCAGAATTGTTTATTTACATACATATGAATATATCACCTATAGCTCAAAAGAGAAGGCTTATTTCGTATAACATTTCCTGCAAAGCACGTGTCCATGTATGAAATAGAAATTAGTCAAACTCTGCAACCATTAAATAGGTCAGGAAAACATTAGTAATTTACAGCCTAATTGCACTGTGAAAATAAATGTTTCTGTAATATATTCATATATGAGTGTGTGTGTATGTATGTATGTATATATATATATATATATATATATATATATGTATATAATGAATGGTATCTGTGTATAAAAATGATTTAAGATAAACAAATGAACACTAATACTTTCAGGTTTATTGTCAAGCGTCCCTCTTCCGGCCGGCAGAAAAAGGCATGCAACAACAGGATTCTTCTGTGAACAACCTTTATTGTACAATACTCTGAGCAGGGGACCACGTGGAAGGAAAATGCACTGCTTATATATGCCCAGGAGACTCGTGCGCCCTCCAGTAACTCATTAGCATGCCCCAAGAGTGGGCTGTGACATCTTTGGCACATGTGCACTGTGTCTCTTGGGCTCTGGGAGAGAAGCCGGCACCATGTTTGGGTGCGGCACAAACGGCTCTCAACATCTCCCCCTTCTCTCTTAAATAAAACATAAAACATGGCCGGATCAACCATCAGGCTCTTGTTGGACCTTTAGGGTTCAAGACCATGATCAGCAATAATTTTGTTTAAGGCACCTTCCTGTGTGCAATGGGAACAAACCCTGCAGTGTGCAAAGACTGCCTATGTGTAGGATACTCATTCCTGGTGCAATGCCTCAAAGGTTCAGGGTGCAAAGACTATCAAGACACAGACCCAACACTTTTCCTAAAGCATATCTTATAATTTTGGGTAAGGCACCTTCCTGCGTGCAATGGGAACGAGCCCTGCAGGGTGCAAAGGCTGCCTATGTGTAGGATACCCATTCCTGGTGCAATGCCTCAAAGGCTCAGGGTGCAGGAGCTATCCAGACACAGACCCAAGACTTTTCCTTAAGGATACTGAGCCAAACAGAGGGAGAGGTGCCCATTTTGAATACAGCAAGAGCTTGTGCTATGGCCACTTTGTCACGTTATTGTTGAGTACGGAGTTTGCACACCATCTAGAGCAGAAACACAGTCTCTCCGCACAAAAGCATGCCAAAAATTTCTTGATAAGGCAAGAGTTGTATAATCCCCTAACCCTGCTATCTCTGTGTCTAAGGGCAAGTACGGTACATCAAAGGTTTTAATGGTGTCAAACAAAGGAGAAAATAGTTTTGCATTAAGGTGAATGGGCATCGGTTTTGGAAACACCAACAGAATCTCCCAACTCGGTTCCGCTTGAATGGTCATGCAGGACAGGCTCATCAGAAGCAGGTGGAACAGCATCTTGTTCTGGTAGCACTCGACATGTTAGAAGTTCTGGGATCCAAATCGGGCTTTTTTCTTCCTGTGGAAAAACACAAATAGCTCCCCTGGATCGTATTAAGATAGGATCTGGGCCTTTCCAATTGCCAGTGAGGACATCTTTCCATTTTACTCACTCTTTAGGTGGCACAGGCCATTGTCCATGGCGCTCAGCAGCTGAATGGCCATGAGCATCCAAATTTTAAAAATTTAAGGTAAGAAGCATAGTAGAAATGGCCATTTTGGGTGTGGGGGTCACCTCTTCAATTCCTCCTTTTTGTTTGTTTAAATATACCTTTAGGGTGCGATGAGCACGTTCAATGATGACTTGACCCTGAGGATTATAAGGCAATCCTGTCAGGAGTGAAACTCCCATGTGATGGCAAATTGCTTGAATTTTGCTGAGTTATAGGCAGGACCATTATCTGTTTTCAACACTTTAGTTATGCCCCGTGCACTCCACGCTTCAAGACAATGAGTAATAAAATGAGAAGCCTTTTCTCCCGATAAAGGAGAAGCAAAAATGACTCTTGGACAGGTATCAACAGACACATGTAAAAGATATGGATATAATTGTTTAGAATAATTTGCAGCTTTAGTAAAATTTTCATACTGAATACTGGTCACACATAATCTTGAGAACTTCCATTGGCAGCTCAGCTGGGCAACCTGCCACAATATATCTATCTGTTTTTGAACCAGATCAATTCTCTAAGGTATTATTATAAGCAGTTCCTATACTAGGAGAAAAAGTAAAGAGGACCTTAACTCCCCAATGTACTCCCTGAGATTGACAGCCAGTCTAAGGATGCAGGACTGAATCTCTTCTTCCTGTACAGAAAGGTGACCACTTAGGTTGGGCTGGAATAGACAAATTACTCTTTGGCTGGGAAATAGGACAGCAACCAGCAATCCAGGTGGCATCAGCCTATCCAGGTTTTTTGTATAATTAGCAGTGACTCTATAAGTTTGGACTGACTCTGCCAACTCTTTGACTTGTTTATGTTCGAGGCGGTGATCATCCTCAAACACGGGAAACATTTGCCTGATGGTATGGCCTTGCACTTTCTCTCTGGATAAGGCAGAAAAGCAGAGACGGCGGCTTCTTTAAGAGCTTCCGGTTTCACTATAGAAGTCCTCCATCTCTGCTGAAACCGCTCTGCCTCAAATTCCACTGCCTCCTCCTCTAAATATTCCTCCTCTAAATATTCCTCCTCAGAGTCAAACAATTCATCCTCTAACTCCTCTTCTGCCAGCTCTAAAGCTTTTTGCTCTTTTAGCAGATACAAAGTATCCTTTCCGGGAAACTTGTACCTCCTTTCCTGGGGCACAATTGTCTCCTCTCCCAACAATCTTTCTTGGGGCTCTCCAGTCGGTCCTTCTGCCTTTTGGTTTTCTTTCAGTTTCATTTTGAATTTCATTCCGTTTCTGACTTGTTTTGAACATGCCTCTCAGAGCCTACCTGTTTTACTTGTTCCTTGCACGCTCCCTATTTCATTCCACTCCTTTCTGACCCGCCCTCTAGGTGCCACATGATAACTTTTTGTCTAGCTAACTTCCACAACAGTAGTGTTACAATAGTTACCACAAATGCAAGCAATAACCCTTCTACTGCTGGAGAAAATCCAAGAAGAAGCATGCCTACATTTTTGGCATGCTCTTTTGGTGCCCAGTAAAATCCAAAGATGGATATGTCTCTCGGAGCTTACCTATTTACCTATTCGCAGTTCTGAATCCACTTCAGTGAACTGAAGGGTCCCCCTGGCACTCCTGGGTTCTGCCACCATTTGTGGCGCTTCCCACGTCCCGCCAGCAGGAACGACATGCAACAACAGGATTCTTCTGCAAACAACTTTTATTGTACAATACTCTGAGCAGGGGGACCATGTGGAAGAAAAATGCACTGCTTATATATGCCCAGGAGACTCGTGTCGCTACCTGATTGGTGCACCCTCCAATAACTCATTAGCATGCCCCGAGAGCGGGCTGTGACATCTGTGGCACATGCACACTATATCTCTTGGGCTCTGTTTGCTGAGTCATGGGTGGGAAGCCGGCGCCATGTTTGGGTGCGTTACAAAAGGCTCTCAACAGTTTATAACAAGAAGGTTAACAGTGTTTTAAATTCCAAGTTAAGGAGATAACATTGCTAAGCAAGAAGCATTCAGAACTCTAGATTATGTATAATAATAAAGATTTTTGTGTCTTCTACCTTTACTATCCATGTATTTTGTTTGTCAGGATGGCAATATCTTTCACAGACTGATTTAGCATTTGTGATACAGCTATCTATATTCACTGTCTTCTGGGTGGCATTAGACAGATGTCTGAGGCAGTCAATATGGGCACATGCCTTTAATCCCAGCACAGGAGAGGTAGAGGGAGGGGGATGGTTCTGATTTCAAAGCCAACCTTGACTACAAAGTCTTTCAGGAGAGGCAGCGCTAGAGAAATCCCATCTCAAAATAAGACAACAAGAAAACAAACAAAAAGCAAAACAAACAAAAATGTTTTCTGCAGTTTGACATGGTAATATTATTTGCCAGTACACATCTCCATATTTCTGTCTGTCTGTCTGTCTGTCTGTCTGTCTGTCTGTCTCTCTCTCTCTCTCTCTCTCTCTTTATTTCTCTCTCTCTCTCTCTCTCTCTCTCTCTCTCTCTCTCTTACACACACACACACACACACACACACACACACACACAAAAATGGCTTTTGAAAAATTCATATGAATAACCTATTGGTATATGCCCAGGAGTGATACAATGGGGTCTTTAGGTATAACTCTTTAGAATTTTCTGAGGAATCACCAAATTGATTTCTAGCGTGGCTGTAAAAGCTTGTGATTCCACCAGCAATAGAGGAGTCCTCTCTTTCCTCTCCATCCTCACCAGCATGTACTTCTGCTTGAATTTTTGTTCTTAGCTATTTTACAGGTTTAAGGTGGAATCTCATGAATATTTTGATTTGTATTTTTCTAATGACTAAAGATGTTTAACATTTCTTTTGTTTTTTTGTTATTTTTCCTTCCAACTTTATTTAAAAAAACAGAGATGCATGTACAGATTATTAAAAGCATTTTAACATAAAACCATATGAATATATTTTTGTCAGTATTTGATTTTTTTAAAGGATTGATACTATGCTTTGAAATCATACTACTTTACAATGATTATAAAGTATAATTAAAACAAAATGTAACATGGAAATTGACAAAGTTTTCATGTTGTATAAAGATTAAACATAGTGATTTTTAACTATGAAAAATACCCACAAGGCTATGTTCTTAGCTCTTGAGTTATTAATGATTTAAGTTCTAGGTGTACCCCACTCTTAGAGAGTGTTATACACTTATTGTTTTCATTTTATTTATTTATATTTTTTGAAGGACTGAGGCTTCCACTTTTTGCTCTTTCTTTATCTTAAGCTTCATATGGTCTGTGAGTTGTTTCTTTGGTATTCAGAGTTTTTTGAGGCCAGTATTCAATTATCAGTGACTGCATGCCATTTTTTTTAAAAGTACTGTTTTGGTCATTTGAGAATCCTCTGTTGAGAATTCTCTGTTTAGTTCAGTACCCAAATTTAGTCGTATTATTGGAGTTTTTGGAGTTTAACTTGTTGATCTCTCTCTCTCTCTCTCTCTGTCTCTCTCTCTCTCTCTCTCTCTCTCTCTGTCCCTCTCTTTTTTTAAATTGGTCATTTTATTTAGTTACATTTCAAATGCTTTTCTCCTCTCCAGTTTCCTCTTTGTAAACTCTCATCCCCCTACACCTTCCCCTGCTTCTGTGAGGGTAAGTCCCCAACCACATGCTCACTCCAGATTCACCACCCTAGAATCCTTAGAATTTCCCCACATTGGAGTATCTAGCCTCCACAGGACCAAGGACTGTCCATCCCATTGGTGCAGGAAAGATCAATCTCTGCTACATATGTGTCTGGAGCCATGAGTTCCTCCATGTGTACTCTTTGGTTGGTGGTTTAGTCCATGGGAGCTCTGGGGTTTGGGATTCAGGGTGTCAGGTTGGTTGATATTATTGTTCTTCTTATGGGGTTGCAAACCCTTTCAGCTCCCTTAGTCCTTCCCCTAAATTCTGCATTAGGGTGCCATGCTCAGTCCAAAGATTGGCTTCAAGCATCCACATTTGTATTGGTCAGGCTCTGGTAGAGCCCCTCAGGTGACAGCTATACCAGACTCCTGTCATCAATCACTTTTTGGCATCAGCAATAATGCTTGGGTTTGGTGTCTACCGATGGGATGGATCCCTAGTGGGGCAAGTCTCTGAATGACCTTTTATTCAAACTCTGTTCCACTCTTTATCCCTGCATTTCCTTTAGAAAGCAGTAACTCCAGGTCAAAAATTTTTAGATGAATGGTTGGCCCCATCCTTCAATGAAGGACCATGCCTCACCACTACATAGGGTCTCTATAGGCCTTATCTCTCTTTGTTGTGTATTTCAACTTATGTCATTCCCATTGAGTCCTGAGAGCCTCTTGATTCCCTGGCATCTGGAAATTTCTAGTGGCTACCATGCATCCCCATCCCCCACTGCTACACACATCTATTAAATTTCCAGACCCTCTGTACTCCTACCCCATCTCCTCTCACACCTCATCCTGTTCTCATATTTTCTTCCCCTTCTCTCCTGGTCCCACCCTCACTCCATCTTCCATGATTATTTTATTCCACCTGCTATGAAGGACAGAAACATCCACACTTTTGTTTTCCTTTTTCTTGAGAGTCATATTGTCTGTAAGTTGTATTATGGGTATTCAAAATTTTTGCCTATTATCCTATTATCAGTGCATACACATCATGTATTTTCTTTTTGACTAGGTTATCTCACTCAGGATGATATTGTCTGGTTCCATCCATTTGCCATTGAATTTTGAATATTAGTGTTCTGTTGGAGGAGGGTAAGTGAAGAAATTTTCCCAATTTGTAGGCTCCTATTTTGTTTTGTGGATAGTGTCCCTTTTCCTTACAGAGCCTTCTAGTTTCAAGAGGTCACAATAATCAATTGTTGTTTTTGGAGCCTGAGCCATTTAGCATTCTGTTCAGAAAATTTTCTTCTGTGCCAATGCATTCAAGACTATTTTCCTCTTTGATTAGATTCAGTTATTATGGTTTTATGTGTACATACTTAATCCACTTGGACTCGAGCTTTGTGCAGGGTGATAAATATGGATATATTTGCATTCTTTACATGCAGACCTCCAGTTAAACTAGCATCATTTCTTGAAGATGCTTTCCTTTTTTCCACTGTACAGTTTCGGTTTCCTTGTCATAGATCCAGTGTGCATGGGTGTGTGGGTTTATTTTAGGGTCTTGAACCCTATTCTGTTGATCAACCTGTCTGTCTCTGTACCCAAACCCTGTGGTTTTTATCACTATTGCTTTGTAATATAGGTTGGGGTTCAGGGATAGTGATTACGCAAAAAGATATTTTACTTTTCAGAAGTGGTTTGACAATCCTAGGCTTATTTTTCCATATGAGGTTGAGAATTGCTCTTTCAAAGTTTGTGAAATATTGTGTTGGAAGTTTGATTGGAGTTGCATGAAATATTTTGGTAAGATGGACATTTTCATTATAATTATGAGCATGGGAGATCTTTTTAACTTTTGACATCTTCTTTGATTTCTTTCCTCCAGGACTTTAAGTTCCTCTCATACAAATCTTTCACAGATTTGGTTTGAGTTACAGAAAAATGTTTTATATTATTTGTGGCTATTATAAAGGTATTTTGTATCTAATTTCTTCCTCAGCCCTTTTATCATTTGTATAAAGGAGGGCTACTGATTTCTTTGAGCTAAGTTTATATCTGTTTACTTTGCTGAAGATGTTTATATGCTATAGTGGTTCTCTGGTATAATTTTGGTAGTCACTTGTATATACTATCATATCATCTGAGAATATCAATACATTGATTCCTTCCTTCCCATTTCTATCAACTTGACCTCTTTTTTGTTGTCTCATTGCTCTGACTAGAGTATTATATTGAAAAACAGGGAGAGAGTATGCAGACTTGTTTTACCACTGACTTAGTGGAATTTCTTCTAGTTTCTCTACATCTAATTTGATGTTGGCTAGGATTTGATGCCTTTTCCTTTTATTATAAGTATTGTCTGCCTTGATTCCTTTATCTCTCCATGACTTTTAATATGAAGAGTTGTATATTTTTTTGAAGAATTTTTGAGGATCTAATGAGATAATAATGTGATCTTTTTTAATCTCAAAGACACATGTTCTACTGTGTTCATAGCAGTCTTATTCATAATAGCCAGAATCTAGAAGCAACCCAGATGTCTCTGAGACAAATAATTGATACAGAAAATGTGTTTCATACTATGGAATGCTATTTTGCTATTAAAAACATCGACACCATAAATTTTGCAGCCAATTTGAGGGAGCTATAAAATACTATCCTGAATAATGTAATCTGGACCCAAAAATACATGCATTATATGTACTGACTAATAAGTGGATATTAGCAAAATATTCAGAATACCCATGACACACTGCATAGATCTAAAGAACTTAAACAAGAAAGCTAAAGAGAGAATACTTCAATCTCATTTATAAGGGGGAACAAATTAATCATTTGAGCCAGAGAAAGAGAGGGATCTGGATGAGAGAGAGAGGCGGGGGAGGAGAAAGGGAGGAGACATGATCAGGTATTGGATGAGACAGGAGAAAAGCCCAGAGGGCCAAAATAATAAATGGAAATATGGAGGTGCCAAGAAGGAACTTCAAGATAGTTCCAGAGCCTCGGATGGGGCAGGCTCCCAGTACTTAATTTTGGTGACCCAGCTAAGATGCCCTACAATGGGGATCTAGAACCTAAAGAGACGACCTCCAGTAATCCGATAAGCCATCTAGTGGAGGGATTGGGACACCCATATACAATACGTTCAACTCCAAATTGCTCTTGTCTAAAAGAAACGCAGGGACAAAAATGGCATAGAGACTGAAGGAAAAGCTGACCATAGACAGACACAACCTGTGGTTCATCCCATGAGCAGCCAACTCCTGACACTATTACTAATGCTATGTTGTGCTTCCAGGTAGGAGCCTATGCAAGGCTGTACTAGCAGCTGGCTGAGTCAGATGCTAAGCAGTGGATGGAGACTGAGGATACCAATGGAAGAATAATGGGAAGAATTGACAGAATTGACTGGGATAACAGTCCCATAGAAGACTAACAATGCAAAGTAGCCTGGAACCGTGGGATCTCCCAGAGACTGAGCCACGAACCAAAAAGCATTTCTAGGCTGGTCTTAGGCCCCTTGCATATGTGTATCAGAGGACTGCCTTGTCTAGTCTATTGGGAGAGTATGTGCCTAATTATTAGGGACTTAAAGAATAATATAAGAAAATTGCTTACTTTACTTTAATATTTTGGTTATATCTTGTGCCCTGTGAGCTATCTCTGTAGTGACTAAAATTATACATTATGTTATTTACATAGTCTATATATTTCTAGACCTGTAGACTTTAAAATTTTATTGTTATTTTTGTTATTAAATTATATGAAATGTTATGACATAATAAATATCATTGCTTCGAAATAAATTATTTATAGTAATACCTTACTTGTAAATGTCATATCATTATTTAAATGTTTTTATTATAAATTATCCTACTTCCTGAGATTTCTATGTATGAATAATAAATTATGATCATACCCATTAATTTGTTCAAACTCCCTGATATCATGTACATCATATAATTTTTACTTTATGTATGTTTTTTTAATTAAAAAATATCTAAATCCAATTAAAACTACTCATATGCTCTTATGCATAGTTCTTTCTCTCTTGCTTGTTCTCTCTCTCTCTTTCCTTCCTACCTTTTCTTCTTCCTTCCTTCCTCCTTTATTTCTATGATACTGTTTTGTATTTGCCTAGGAATTTGATGTTTGGTAATTACAGTTCTAAATATAATCTATTTAATAACATCTTTATGTACAATTATTTTAGAGTAGCTATAGGTAAAACTTAAATTTAAAATGTGTTATTTATTTTGTGAAGAGTACGCATGATGTACTTTAAAAAGAATTAAGACTCATGCAATGAGGTGGGAGTAGGTGGGTTGGAGTGGGAGCATATTCCTAGTATAAGGGGAGGGAGTATGGGAGATGGGGAAAAAGGGATAACCTTTGAAATGTAAATATATAAAATATGTAGTAAAACTGCTGTGATATTTGTCCATTCAGTGAAAAAAATTCCCACTTTAAGAAAAAATTAAAAAACAACAAAAACAAAAACAAAGAAAAAAAAAACCAGACTGTTACAAAGTGTTATAAGGAAGCAACTTCCCAATGTGTGTTCTTACTTCCTAGTCTAGCTGAGTGAGAAGAACATACACAAGAGATGTCTCAGTGGACAGCTCTCTTACAGTTTGAACATTTTCTCCTAAAGGCTTTCTCTATACCTAATTAAAATAATTTAATTATTCTGATAACCTAGAGGAAACTCTTATTAGCATATGTTGGCTGCAATTTTGTAATATGGCTAGAAATGTATTAGATGAATTTTTGTTCTGTAGCTGTTAACTACAATATAACAAGTAAAGTTACAGGACAATTAGAAGATACATGTCCAACTGTGTTACAAAGCACATTCTTGTATCAATTCCTATGATTTTGAAAATATCCATGCCACATCTCAGAAGGTAAGGTATATCTTACATGAAAATTACTTACTACTTATAAAATTATATTGTATTTGGCATAATCATTTGCAAATATCACAATTACTTTTCTGTTGTATTGGGCAACCATTTTAAAAAGACAATATAAAATATTCTAAGCAAGTATCAAGGAAAATAAAATAGTTTTTGTCCTTTTATTCAGCTCTACCTGTATTCTGCTTAAATAAATATGAGAAAAATCCTAAAGATTTCTTCAATTAAAAAATAAGCTACAGTCAGAGAAATATTAAATATGTGATTTATGTGTTTTAATTACTTATTGAGTTCTGAATATAAGGTACTTTTGATCACTGAATTTTATATGTGAACAATGGCCAATTTCATTGTTAGTCATTAAGTATGATTATTGAAGTTATAATAATCATTTCCAGTATTTACTTCACCATACATATTCTCTAATTTTCATTAGGAATTGATGTACCATACTTTTTTAATATGCTACAAAAACAGTAATGAATCTATTTTTTTTATGAATAGAATAATAATATAACTTTTAAAAACAAAACTTATTTTAAATAAAGTAAAATGTCGGAAACAAATATTGAAATGTCAAAATTGATCATTTGGAGACTTCTTACAGTTTTATATCATCTGATTAGATGATAGTCTGGTTTATAATTAAATAGACTCAAGTAAAATAATAAGATAAATGCTTAAACATGGAAATAAAAGCCAAAGCTTATCAAAGCATTGTACATTTAAAGGGAGTTCTAATACAGGAGACTACGGCAAGAATAACTGAGTACTGCTCTGTAAGGTATGTAAGGTGTGCCGCTGTAGGACATACTCTGTATGTGCTGTCTCAATATCTGGGCAAGTGTTACTCCCTAAGCATTCCTATTTTTCATTTGTATCTGAATTTGTGAAAGGCCTTCAGAAGGTTTATAATGGATCTGCTAAACATTTCCTTAAAAACATATAAGCTATTCTTTAGATACAATGCATAATTTTTTAAAAGTACTAATGTCATCGTTAAAATGGATTCTATAAAAACTAGCTCTTCCCCTAGTAATAAAAAACTGTCATTTAATGTTTCTTAATGTTTGTTCCGTTGAATATGCTCTATTGTGGAGAGCATTTTTGGTGCCTCTGGACAGTTGGTGGCAGGATAATATTAATTTTACCAGGATATCTTGAAGCTAGCCAAGGCAGAAACCTGGCTTCTGTACTGACTAGAATTAAGCACATTTGCACCTGTAGCTCTAGGAAGAGCCCCTAAGATAAGACTATGGGGAAGTACATCTACATCTGAAGTTCAGGGCAGAGCCCGTACAAATGTAGCATAGAGAAGTACATTTGCATTTGAAGCTCCAGGCAGAACCATTAGGAATGCAGCTAAGGGCAAGGCAAATTTCTGGCCTTAGTCACAGCAGTATCCATTTTTGTCTCTGACCTTTTCACCTGACCTCCTGTAAGATGTTTATAGGATTTTTGATTCTTAACTGGATTGTTCCCTGTTTCAGAACTGGTGTTACTTTTTTGCATGTAATTAAAGTGATTTAAAAGAGGACAGATTAAATCAAGCTTCACTTCCGGAGGTTTTGGCCCCAAGTTGGCCTAAGTCATGTAGCAGCTTTAACTAAACGTGTCTCCTTTTTCTTTCAATCCTCACTCCAGCTCTGGGGAACCCCTGTTGTTTGCCCGAGTTTGTCTTGAGCACTGTAAGTGATGTGCTTAACATTTTAAAGAAAAATATAAATAAGGAAAAAACCATGAACTCAATATTTTCAAAAATTCAAGACTTTAGATACTTGAGGTTTGTATATATTGTTTTCCTTTTTCTTTAAAGTCTATGAGGAAAATACAGAGGACTTGTGAAAATAACAGAGTGTTCAGAGGGGAAATTCCAGTGATTCTATAGTCAGTGCAGATATAATTTTACCCCAGTACCTATGTCTGCAGTTCCATGCTGGCATTGATTTCCTCTGGAACTTGTCTGTCATTTATTGCCTTCATTTATTCAAACTATTTTTTTTTTCTGTTATAGCTAAACCCTGTCATTTCTACCTATTGAAATCCTATTCATCTGTCAAGCCTCAGCTTACATGTCACCTGCAAAAAAGACATTTATAATCTCGATCTCCTAGTAGTCAACACAGATTGCTCCCTTCTTTGAACTCACATATTATTTTTATACCACACATATAAGAGGCTACCAAGTACTATGGGCATTTACAGCCCTCAATGATTGCATGCTTCTTGGACATAGATATATCACTTATAGAGCTCCAAGAGCAAAATAACCAGCCATGGGAAAGGAATAAAACAGTTGTGTAAACATAAATGGTTAAAGTATAGAGAAATGATTCTATTGCATAAAATGAAAAGGATTGTTTTACTCAGTGCCTTTATATTAAGAATATATAAAACTGCATTACATATATTGAGTCACTTTACCCTTCTTGTAACAGATTGATTACATAAGTGGTCTTACCCTTCATCTATATCTCATACTCAGCTTTGTATCCCATGCCATCAATGGGACAATTGAATGACTAGACTCCGTTCAATGCCCTTCATATACACTATTGGTTCCTTCAAGTATACTAGATAGGTCAAATCAAGGATAATCAAAGGAAGCTAATATATATATATATATATATACTAGAATACAAAATCAAGTAATGATCAACAAATACCTATAATGAATAGTCCATATGTTCTGACAATAAACAAGCCTCAATGTATAGTATGATTATATTCTTCCATTTGTTTAAAAGCTTATGAACTGCAGTTGAGATCAGAATGCTTTGAATTTCCTGATGCTCTCTCATTTACAAGGTCCATAATATAGATACTAAAAGAAAGGCAGCTATGAACCTTCCACTCATAAATTTACTATCTACTCGGCATTGTCTCTAAAGTATTAAACAAATTTAGGATTTATTTAACACTAGTTAGGAAAACACTTTTATTTATACTTAATTCTTCTGCTAAACTACCATCATATTATACATGTTGAGCAAGTCATATTAATAATATAATAAAAGTTGAATATTTATGAATTATATGGTTTTATTGATTCCTTCATGAATAGGTAAAACTTGTCTAGTCTAGATACATAGCCTCCAAAATAAACTGCTTCTTGTTATAAGGACTTAATTAAAACTGTTTGAAAGATAATTAAGGACTTAACCTGGATACTCTGTGATACTCTGGTAATTACTTTTGACTACAGACTTTGAAGTAAGTTTGGTAAAATGGAATAATGCATATAAAGTCCTCATGGGAAAACTAGATGGTTATCTGACTTATAGTTAAAAATAACAAAACAAAACAAAACAAAACAAAAAAAAAACAATAAAAAAAAAACCCCAGCTTATTTCTTGTAGGCCCTACAGTGAAGAAGGTTATCACTAGTTAAGAGATACCACCTTGTGATACTGAAGCCAATGATGAAGAATCCGTTTCAATTCCCAATCCTGTGCTGGTCCATAAGATCCAATCTTTTGAGAAGAAATACATTTAGTAAAAATTAGAACCTGACACATAGCCAAGATATATGTAGTACTTCTTTCTAGCTGCTGGGTAGAATAAGAAATCATGATTGTTATGAGGTTCTAAAAGTTGAGAAAAGATTTTGACAATCAGCCTCTTGGTGACATCAAATTTTCAACCTGTTGCCATGGATTGAAACTTAGCTCAGAAATCATGTATTCATAACTTCATTTGGCATTTATGAAAACAGAGGCTTCTTGAAATCCTCACATCCTATTCTTAATTGCTATTTTTAAACATTGTTTTATGATGTAGAAATTTTGCACATTGCCATAAGCAATAAGATATGGGTAGGCTCCTTGATTTTTTTTAAATAATATTTATGGCCATACATATCATCAATCAAAAACTTTCTTGTCACAAAGTTATTTCACTTTGTTGTTGATCTTGTTTAACAGAGCCCCACATTTTTAGATAATTATGTTTTCCTCAAAACAATTCAGAGACATGCTAGTATTAACTGCCAGGTCCCAAACTGGATTCCTTCATAGAACTACTCTTCTAGTGAACAAAACTTCATTTTTACTTATTTTTTATTTGTGTGTTTTTTCCTTTGGTGAGAGCAGTACTTGAGATTAAAACTACAAAATTGGTATGTTTTATCATTTTGCCACCCACCATGCCATTATTTGCCAGGAGCACCAGAAACTAGTAAGGTAAAGAAATATTCTGAAGTTTTCTAGAGAGAAATATTTTACTAGATTGTATAATAATGCCTCAAAATCAGTCACATGACAAATTAGAGGAAGGAAAGAATTAAGCAGAATATATTAACAACTATAAAAATCTTACCTTACAAACTGCATGTCCTCCATTTTAATGTAAATTTGACTTTCAAAGTATAAATTGAATGTTAAATTATTAAAATAGTATTATTGATAATAATATTTTTATTAATTTATTTGTATTCTTTAATCCCATTTGTTTTATTTTTAACTAATTTTTATTGGATATTCTCTATTTATATTTCAAATGTTATCCCTTTTCCCTCCACTCATATTCCTTCTCCCCATCAACTTACTTTCATGAAGGTGCTCTCTCTCCCAAACTCCCTCTCCACCTCAATGCCTTGGTGTTCCCGTATACCAGGAAAATAAGCCTTCAAAGGTCTGTCCTCCCACTGATGCAAGACAGTGCTTTCTTCTGCTACATATGAAACTGGAGGCATCTGTCCCTCAATATGTGCTTATTGGCTGGTGGTTTATTTCCTGGGTGTTGTGGAGGGTTTGAATGGTTGATGTTGTTATTCCAATGAGGTTGCAAACCTTTTCAGTTCCTTCAGATCTTTCTCTAGCTCTTTCATTGGAGTCCCCATGTTCAGTCTGATGGTTAGCTGCAAGCATACTCATCTGTATCTAGAAGAGTCTCTGAGGAGGCATCCATATCAGGCTCCTGCCCTTAAGCACTTCTTGTCATCAGCAATAGTGCTTGGGTTTGTTGGCTATATATGGGGTGGATGCCCTTGTGAGACAGTCTCTGAATTATCTTTTCTTCAATCCCTGCTTCTCTATTTGTCCCTCTATTTCTTCCCAAGAGTGTTTTGTTCTTCCTTCTAAGAAGGACTGAGGTATCCTTATTCTGGTCTTCTGGCTTTTTGAGCTCCATAAGATCTGTGAATTGTTTCTTGGGTATTCACAACTTTTGGGGGGTTAGTGTGCACTTTTCAGTAAGTGCATACCATGTGTGTCCTTTTGTTACTGGATTACCTCATTGAGATGATAGTTTTTAGTTCCATCCATTTTCTAAGGAATTTTATAGATTTATTGTTTCTGATAGCTGAGAAGTACTCCATTGTGTAAATGTACCACAATTTTTGTATACATTCATCTACTGAAGCACATCTGGGTTCTTTCCAGATTCTGGCTATTGTAAAAAAGGCTGCTGTTTACATGGTGGAGTATCTGTTCTTTTTATTTTGGAGCATCTTTGGTGTATATACCCAGGAGTGGTTAGCTGGGTTTTCAGGTAGTATTATATTCAGTTTTCTGAGGAACTGCCAGACTGATTTCTAGAGTGGCTGTACCATCTTACAAGCCCACCAACGATGGAGGAATATTTTTCTCTTTCCACATCCTTGCTAGCATATGCTACAACCTGGATTTTTGATCTTCGCCATTCTGACTGGTATGAGATGGAATTTCAGGGTTGTTTTGATTTGTATTTCCCAGATGACTATGGATGTTCAACTTTTCTTCAGGTGATTCTCGGCCATTCAGTATTTCTCAGTTGAAATTTTTTGTTTAGCTCTGTTCCTCATTTTTAATATGATTAATTGATTCTCGCGAGTTTATCTTCTTCTGTTGGCTGCTGTTTTTTTCTTCTTAACACTGTACTTAGCCTAACAGAAACTTCAATTTCATGAGGTCCCATTTCTCAAAACACGATCATAGAGCATAAGCCACTGGTACTCTGTTCAGGAAATTTTCCATTTTGCCCATATGTTCTTAGGTCTTCCCTACTTTATCTTCCACTAGTGTACATGGTTTTATATGGAGGTATTTGATATACCTGCACTTGAACTTTGTACAAGGAGATAAGAATGGATCAATTTACATTCTTCTTCATACAGACTGCCGGTTGAACTAGCACCCAATGTTGAAGAGGCTGTCCATTTTCATTGAAAGTTTTTAGTTTTTTTGTCAATGATCAAGTAAGCATAGGTATATGGGTTTATTTCTAGATCTTCAATTCTGTTTTTTCGATTTACCTGTCTGTCTCTGTACCAATACAATGTAGTTTTATCATGAGTGATCTGTAATACAGCTTGAGACTAGGAATGCAGATTTCCCCGGGAAGGGAAGTTCTTTTATTGTTGAGAATAGTTTTTACTATCCTGGATGTTTTTTATTCCAAAAAAGTGTCCAAATTGCTCTTTCCAACTCTTTAAAAATTTGAGTTGGAATTTTGATAGGGATTGCATTGAGTTTATAGTTTGCTTTTGACAATATTGCCATTTTTATAGTAAGAATACTGCCAATCCATGAAAATGGGAAATCTTTCCATTTTCTGAGTTCTTCATTGGTTTTCTTCTTTAGTGACTTGAGGTTTTTGTCACACAGATTTTTCACTTCCTTTGTTATGATAAAACTAAGGTATTTTATACAGTTTGTGACTATTGTGAAGGGTGTCTTTTCCCAAATTTCATTCTTCACCTATATATCCTTTGAGTAGAGGAAGGCTTCTGATTTGAGTTTATTTTATATCCAGCCACCTTTCTGAAGTAGTTTGTCAAGTTTAGAAGTTCCCTGGTAGAATTTTTGGGAATTATCTTATCAGATTCAGAAGTGATATATTTTTTTCCTTTCTAATTTGTATTCTTTGTACCTCTTTTTGTTGCCTAATTGCTCTGGGTAGACTTGGAGTATTATATGGAATAAATAGGTAGAGAATGAGAAGCCTTGTCTAGTTCTTCATTTTAGCAAGATTGCTTCAAGTTTCTCACTATTTAGTTTGATGTTGCCTACTGGTTTGCAGTATATTGCTTTCACTATGTTTGCATATGAACCTTGAATTTCTGTTTTTTCCAAGTCTTTTTATGTGATGGGTTGTTGAATTTTGTCAAATGCTTTCTTGGCATCTAGTGAGATGATCTAGTAGGTTTTGTTATCTTTGACTTTGTTTATAGGGTGAATTATGTTGATGGATTTCCATATATTGAACCATCCCTGCATCCCTGGGATGAAGCCTACTTGATTGTGGTGAATGATAGTTTTGATGTATTCTTGAATACAGTTTGCAAAAATTTTATTGAGTATTATTGCATCAATGTTCATTATGAAATTTGGTCTGAAGTTTTATTTCTTTGTAGGGTCTTTATGTGGTTTGGGTATGAGCATAATTGTGGCTTCAAGAATGAGTTTGTTAGTGTTCTTTCTATTTCAATTTTGTGGAATAGTTTAGAGAGTATTGGTATTGGGTCTTCTATGAAGGTCTGATAGAATTCTGCACTGAACCCATTTGTTCCTGGCCTTTTTGTTTTGTTTTGTTTGGTTTGGTGGGCTTTTTGGCTTCTTTTTCTTTAGGTATTATGGAAATGTTTAGATGGTTTATCTGATCCTGAACTAACTTTGGTACCTGGTATCTGTCTAAACATTTGTCCTTGTCTTCTAAATTTTTGTAGTAGGATCTGATTGAATTTATTTAGTTTCAGTTATCTATACCCTTTTCTCTGATTTTGTTAATTTGGACACTCTCTTTGTGCCCTCTAGTTAGTTAGTATGGCTAAGGGCTTACAAATCTTGTTGATTTTCTCAAAGAACCAGTGATGGTTTTGTTGATTTTTGAATGGTTTTTTTGTTCCTATTTGGTTAATTTCTTCTTTGAGTTTGACTATTTCTTGCCTGTATACTCCTCTTGGGTGCATCTATTTTTTTTTTTTTGTTCTAGAGCTTTCAGGTGTTCTTTCAAGATGCTAGTGGATTTTCTCTCTAGTTTCCTTCTGGAGGCACTCAGAGCTATGACATTTTCTCTTAGTACTGCTTTCATTGTATCTCATAAGTTTGGATGTGTTGTGCTTTCATTTTCATTAAATAAATTCTTAATTTCTTCTTTTTTTTCTTTATTGACCAAGTTATCATTGTTCAATAAGTAGAGCATTGTTCAGTTTCCATGTCTATGTGTGTTTTTGTTAATTTTGTTGTTATTGAAGAGCAGAGTTAATCTATGGTGATCTGAGAGGATGCCTGGGAGTATTTCGATCTTCTTGAATCTGCTGAAGCCTGTTTTGTAACCTACTATATATTCAGTTTTGGAGAAATTACTGTGAGGTTCTAAGCAGAAGGTATATTCTTTTGTTTTAGGATGAAATGTTATATAAATGTCTGTTAAATCCATTTGGTTCATAACTTCTGGTATTTTCAGTGTGTCTCTGTTCAGTCTCTGCTTCTATAATCTGTTCATTAATTAGAGTGCAGTTTTAAAGTCTCCCACTATTATTGTTTGTGGTACAATATGTGCCTCGAGCTTTAGTTGAGTTTCTTTTATAAATGTGGGTGCCCTTATATTTGGTGCATGGATCTTCAAAATTGAGATTTCATCTTGATAGATTTTTCTTGTGATGTGTAAAAAGTGACCTTCCTTATCTTTTTTGGTAACTTTTGTTTTAAAATCTATTTTGTTCAATAACAAAATGGCTACCCCAGCCTGTTTCTTGGGACTATTTGCTTGGAAATTTTTCCCCAGCCTTTTACTCTGAAGTAGTTCGCACTTTCCTGTATGCAGCAAAATGCTGAATCCTGTTTAAGTATCCAGTCTGATGGTCTATGACTTTTTATTTGGGAATTGAGTCCATTTATGTTAAAAGATATTAAGGAATAGTGATTGTTCTTTGCTGCTATTTTTGTTGTTAGAGATAAAATTATGGTTTTGTGCTTTTTTTCTTTTGACTTTCTTGCTAGACAATTATTTTCTTTTCCTAGGGTGCATTTTCTCTCATTGTGTCGGAGTTTTCCATCTATTATCCTTTGTAGGGACAAATTGTAGACAAATATTGTGTAATATTTTTTCTTCTGGAAAATGTTGGTGTCTTAATCTATGGTAATTGATAGCTTTGCTGTATGTAGTAACATGTGTTAGCATTTTGTGTTCTCATAGGGTCTGTATGATATCTCCACAGGGTCATCTACCTTTTATAGTCTTTCTTGAGAAGTTTGGTGTAATTCTGATAGGTTTGTATTTATATGTTACTTCTCCTTTTTCTCTTACTACTTTTAGTGTTTTTTCTTTGTTTTGTGCATTTTGTGTTTTGACTATTATGTGTCAGGAGAAATTTACTTTATATTCCAATCTATTTTGAGTTCTGTAGGCTTCGTGTATGTTTGTGTTCATCCCTTTCTTTAGGTTAAGGAAGTTTTCTTCTATGATTTTCTTGCAGATATTTAGTGGGCCTCTTAGATAGGAGTCTTAGCTCTCTCATGCACCTATTATCCTTAAGTTTGGTCTTCTCATTGTGTCCTGGATATCCTGTATGTTTTGTATTATGAGCATTTTGATTTTTATATTTTCTCTGACTGATATGTCAATATTTTGTATGTTATCTTCTGCCCCTTATATTCTTTCTTTTTTCTCTTGTATTCTGTTGGTGATGCTTATGTCTATGGCTCCTGATCTCTTTCCTAGGTTTTCTATATTCAGGGTTGCCTCCTTTAGTCATTTCTTTATTGTTTCTATATCTGTTTCAAATTCCTTCACCTGTTTGGTCATGTATTCCTGTAGCTCTTTAAGTTCTTTTTTTTTTTCTTCTTCTTCTTCTTCTTTAAATGCTTCTACTATTTTCTGTGTGCTCGCCTGTATTTCTTTTCGGAAGTTATTTGTGTGCTTCTCAGGGATCTCCATCATCATCATGAAGTATGACTTTAAGTCCACATCTTGTTTTTCTGTTGTGTTGGGATACCTGTTGTTTGCTGTGGTCAGATAATTGGGTTCTGATGTTGCAGTGACTCCCAGGAGGGTCAGTGGAGAGAAAATGGTGACTCGCTTGTGGGCTCAGGTGGAAGAGCCTCCTGAGGCTTTCCTGTGTGGTCAGCAATCTGCTGGCCACCTGTGAGTCCTGATGGCAGAGGCCCAGTCCCGTCTCTAGGCTGGAACAATTTTGCACAGTGTACCCATACAATTCCTTGTTGTCTCAATTGAGAGAGCCTCGAGGCTCCTCTAGGTAGTCAGCAATCTGCAGACAGGCTAAGAGTCCTGGTGGCAGAGGCCTAGTTCTGTCTCCCGGCTGGACCCATCTCTTTAATTCCTTTTTACACTCCAGACTTCATGTCCCTCCATGTCTGTCCTCTAGACCACTCCACATCCTATACCTCCTCCCTTACCTGTTTGTTTCTAAGAGGATGTTGCCATCCTCTCACCCATACTTTACCAGGCCTCCCCACTTCCTGGACCTCATATCTCTAAGTTTCAGGAGCATCTTCTCTCACAAAGGCCAAAGCAGGCAGTCCTCTGCTGTATATGTGTTAGAGACCTCATATGAACTGATGAATGCTACCTGGTTTGTGCCTCAGTGTCTGAAAGATCTAGGATATCCAGGTTAGTTGAGACTGCTAGTCTTTCCTTGGGGCTGCCTCCTCAGCTTATTCTAGCTTTCCCTCAACTCAACCAGAGGGTCTCCGGCTTCCTTCCATTGGTTGGGTGCTAGTATTTGCATTTAAATTTTTCATCTGCTCCTTGGACCTCTCATAGGGCAGCCATGCTGGGCTCTTGTTTGCAAGTACACTGCAGCATCAGTAACTGTTTCAGGGCTGCCCCTTGGGCTGAATCCCTATTTGGGCCTTTTACTGGACATTGTTTCTCTCATGCTCTTCTCCATTTTTTCTTTCAAGCAGTTTTATTGTTTTAATTGTTTTAATAAAATATTATTATACCTCACAAAATTTGTTACATTATAATATATGATGAATATACATTTTTTCTTTTCCTTTTTTTTCTTTCTTTCTTTTTTTTTTTTTTTATTCTAAGAAAGACTGAGGCTTTCACATTTTGGCCTTCCTTAGTTTTGAGCCTTGTATGGTCTATGAGTTGTTTCTTGTGTACTCAGAGCTTTCTAGGGCTACACAATGGAGTACTACTCAGCTATTAGAAACTATGACTTTACAGAATTTCTAGGCAAATAGATGAGACTAGAGAAAATAATCTTGAGTGATGTAACCCAGTCACAAAAGAACACATATAAAATGCAGTCACTAATAATTGGATACTAGCCCTAGAAAGCTCACTTCCATTTCTGTCCCTGCACCACCTTCAGTCAGAAAAAATTCTGAGTCAGAACTTTTGACTGTGGGGTGGCAACACCATATCTCCATTTGATATGCTGTCACTCCACTGGAGGTGGTACCTATAGGTTACCCCTCCCCACATTAGAGCACTTCATCCAAGGTCCCTCCCTCTGAGCTTGAGAGTCTCTCACATCCCAGGTCTCTGGTACATTCCAGAAAATCCTGCCACATCCTACCTCCTGAGGTTGCCTGTTTCCATTCTTTCTTCAAGTGAAACGGTCATTATTTCTTTATAGGAATAATACACTAAGAGTACAATGTGAAAGGAAGGTATAATAAATTTAGGGTATACTATAAAAAATAATAGTTCAACAAAAGAGAAAACAAATTGCAGATTATGATATTCACTGCCAGAAGTTCTGTCTTCATCACAGAGATTCAGGAATTATTTAGAATCAACTATTTCTACATGGTCATTTATATGAATTAATACTTGGTTAATTAAATGCCCAAAATGTTTTTGTTTTCATCCTCTCAAGAAGAAGGTTGTATATATAGTTTCTTAATGTTTACATTTTCCCCTTGCCTTCATAGCATTCAGTTATGTAAAACTGGTGCATTACACAAAATGTTTAAAATATACAATAAAATTTATTTAAATTCACTCACTACAGTGTAGATATTACATTTGTTGGGATTCCATATCTGTCTTAGGCTGATGTATTTTTCCTTAATGCACTGCCACTTGTATCCCTATAAAATACCCACATCTCTATACTATATTAACTTGCATTGTTAAAATTCATGAAATGTAACCATAAAACAATACATTTATGGAACATATCAATAATCATTTCACTGAAGTTAAAAAGAAAACAGGGTAATATTTGGTGTAGAAATAGTGTCATAAACTGACAGTATAAACTTTTTTACTCATTTTAATGTGATAGGAAATGAAATATTTATTTTTATCATCTGTCAAGTAAACTTTCGTTTGTTTTAAATAAAGAAATACAAGTCATATCAAATGAGATACTAAAGGAGAAAACATCTGAGGCTATATCTATATAATAGTCATAGAATTGAGTGTCATGGTATAACAAATTATTATTGATAAATTAAAAATGCAAAAAGTTTTGATAGAGATTTTATGTATCACAAACTAATAATTGCAAGTTATATTCATTTTATATTATCTGTATTATTGTTAGAAATGAAATATAATTAGAAATAATTTACATACTTTTTCATTTCTTTTTGGAATTTGCACATGATAAGGGAATCTCTGAGCTGCTTGTTTTGATTGCTCTAAATTATCCAGCTCTCTGTTTGCCTGGATAGAGGTACTAGAAGCTGAGTTTTATGGGGTTAGCTATCTGAAATCCATTACAATCTGGCTTCCTCTGATGTTCATAAAGAGTGCAAGCTACTGCCAGGAGATGAAAGTGTGTGGGATAGAGGATTAGAAAGGTCACCCATTTCTTTCCTATTTTTTTTTTGTATTAACCCTAACTATTGAGGAGCTATTCATTCCCAGGACTGCAACATTTCCAAGTGGATTTGTTAGCTGCTTCTTCTAAGACTGTTTTCTCTTCCTAACCTTAGAGCCTTTTGTGTTATGCTGTCTATCTTCCCAGCAACCTTAATCTATACTCATCATATTTTCAATTCCCTAAAATTGCCCACAAATATGTTAACAGTGAAATAAAATTTATATGAAGGGATTCTCCTTGACTGTTCAAGTAAAAAGCATTTTCAATATGATTAATCAGAAAGTTAGTTAAATCAAAACTATAAACTATGTACGAAATCAATGCCATGACTTGTGAACCAAGAAGGCACAGATCTAGTGAGACTGAGAAGCTGAGTATTACACAGAAGGAATTATAACAAGTGTTTTCCCAGGCTTTTACATTGTATTTGCAGAGTTAAGATTTAGACCAATAAAGCTGCGAGACAGATGAAATCAAGTACATTTAATTACAGCAGTTATTGCTTTAAAATAGAAAATAGATTTTTAATAAAGCTCTTATTATAATTTTTCCATCTCCATGTCCCGCAAGGTCTTTCCTACTTCTCCATACACCCAAATCCAGTCTTTTTTTTTTTTTTCTCTTTGGTTATGATACAAACAGGCATCAAAAACAACAATAATGAATTTAGATAAAATATAAGCAAACAACAGAATAGGACAAATGAAAAAAGAAACAAAACTGAGTTGTAGAAAAAAAAAAGCTCAAAATAAATAGAAAAGGACACAGACATTTGTATATCAAAATACCAAAACTCACAAAACTAAGTAACATGAGATATAAAGGAAGGGCTATAATGGGAAAAATATGTCATGAGAAAGCGTTATGGGAAAAAGAACTTCCAAAACTGCCACTGAGTTTATTTTGTGTTGGTCACTGGCTGCTGGTTTAGGGTCTGCACTTTAGAGTAGTTTGTCTAAGCCTTGAGACTTCATTAGATTCCCTTAACAAAAGGCTCAGGAAATCATGTCAAAGAGGAGCCTGGAAAATTGTAAGAACCAGAGGGGAAGGAGCACATTCAGAAAACAAGACCAACTAAACACATCAGAACAGGTTCATATATGAACTCACAAAAATTTATGCAGCATGCCAAGCACTTGTATAGTTCTATGCCTGATGGGGTCCCAGAGATGAGAAGGGAAAAATAAGCCTGTCTTCTTTAACTCAGAAAAAATCTCCCATTGATAGGGGCTGTTGTTATATTATTATCAAACATTACATAACTATGGAAACTTTTCTAGTGTTTGCCTTTCTCATTAATTATATAAAGTAGTGTGTGAATTGTCCTGAAGCTGTTCATATTTTAATGTTAATTACACTTCCTCATGAAAGTGAAATTAACAAGGACTCAAGAGGTGACTTTATCTGAACTTTCCCATTTTAATTAGTAAAATAAAGGAAAGCCAGAAAGTGGGTGGGGAGAAAGATGGAGATTGAAGATCTGAGAGGGGAGGTCAGAGGAAAAGAAGAGAAACTCCAACATGTAGGTCCACAAACATTAGATAGACCAAGGTTGACTTAATTGTCATTTAACAGCCATGAGCATTAAGAATTTTATGGGTCTAATATCTCATATAGAATGGCAGTTTGTATCTTTGTCTATTTGACGTAATCTTGTGTAGAGGGTTTGTGGATTGAGAGTTGAATACATAAACCTGTGTGAAATGCTGTAGAGTTGTGTTTGTCTGGTTTTGGCGTGAATGAACTCACTGGGACAAAGGCAGAAAACAGGCAGTGGAAAACTGCCAAGGGAAGGGAGCTGAGCAGACCAGGCACCAAAAGTGCGTGCTGATCCACACAAAAATGGGGCCTGAGGAGTAAGACCTCAGGGCCGATAAAAAGATAAACCAATATTTATTTTTTAATATTTACTGAAACAATAGTGTCTTGACTACAAAGTATACAAAGAATTAAAACATTTTAAATGATTAAACAAGAAGATAGTTTGCTTAAGATATATATAGATAATCTCATAGACTTTGAATATTTTTGTGTAATTTCTGGACATCTTTAATAATGTTACTCTTATAACATATAACTACTCATTAAATAATGAAATCAGCCTACAAAAATAAGAGTGTAGTAATTATCCCCATATTACAGACTTATTTATGGTTTATTGTTGTGATGTGAAACAATGACAATGGAAACTCATGGCAATGACATGGTAACTTAGAGTTTTACACTTGACATCCAGGCATCCGAATATAGATGAACCTTTAGGCCCTGCTTGAGCTTCAAATGTTTCAAACACAATTTCCAGTAGCATATGTCCTCCAGCAGAGCCACACCTGTTCCAACAAGCTACAGCACCAGTAATGCAACTCTTTGTGAGCCTAAGTGAGCCATCTTTATTTAAGCCATTATGTGTGTGTGTGTGTGTGTGTGTGTGTGTGTGTGTGTATTAAATAAATAGAAAATAATTTATAAGAATATGTGGGAATATATACTAAGTACATAATTAAAATAAAAAAGATGAAATTCAAATTGTTCGCAGATCTTTTATGCTTTACTATCCTTGTTATCTATTTCTTCTCTAACAGTTATCTAGTTAAGATGCTTTGCTCAAGCTTAATGACTTTGATTGCTTCAGAACATTATATAATTTTACTCCCAGTTTCTTGGTCATTATGTAACTTTTCCTACATAAGCATATTATTTTACTGGATATTTTAAATTTACATTGCAAATGGTATCCCCTTCACCGGTTTCTCCTGCATAAGTTCCTTATTCCATCCCCCTCTACCTGTATCTATGAGGCTGCTGCAAAACCCACCCACTCCCTCCCATCTCCCCTCACTGACATTTCCAAACACTGAGGCATCAAGCCTTAGCAGAACCAAGGATGTCTCTTCCCATTGATGCCCAGCAAGCCCATCCTCTGCTACATATGCAACTAGAGCCATGGATCTGTCCATGTGTGTTCTTTCAATGGTGGTTTAGTCCCTGGGAGCTCTGACTGGTTGCTATTGTTGTTCTTATGGGGTTACAAATCCCTTCAGCTCCTTCAATCCTTTCTCTAACTACTCCATTGAGGACCCATTTTCAGTTTTATGGTTGATTGGGAGAATCTGCCTCTGTATTTGGTAAGCATTGCCAGAGCCTCTCAGGAGATAGTTATATAAGGCTCCTATCTACATGCACTTTTTGGCATCCAAAATAATGTATTGTTTGGGTTTGGTGGCTGCATATGGAATGGATTTCCCAGAAATGGCAGTCTCCGGATGGCCTTTCCTTTATTCTCTGCTCCAGACTTTGGCACTATATTTCCTCCTGGGCATATACAAAAGATGCTCCAAAATATAACAAGGGCACCTGTTCTACTATGTTCATAGAAGCCATATTTATAAGAGCCAGAAGCCAGAAAGAACTCAGATGCCTTTGTACATAGGATTAGATATAGAAAATGTAGAACATTTACACAATGGAGTACTATTCAGCTATTAAAAATAATGACATTATGAAACTCTTAGGCAAATAGATTGAAGTAGAAAAATATCATCCTAAGCGAGGTAACCCATTCACAAAAGAACATACATTATATGCATTCATTGATAGTGGATATTAGACCAAAAGCTCAGAATATCAAAGATACAATTCACTGAACACATGAAGCTCAAGAAGTTGGAAAAACATGTGGATTCTTCTGTCTATAAGAATTTTTTTTTTGCTATATCTTAAACATCCTTCAAATCAATGTGTTTTGAGAATTGTTCTCATCTCTAGATCAAAGTCCATGTTCCTTTTAGTTCTTTCTTCTCTGAAACTACAGTAAATGCGAGCTCAAATTTCCACATACTTATTTATCTCAGTTCTCAGAGCATAGTGTTTTACAGAGTAATTTAAAGGTAATTGCTTTAGAAACTTGAGACCAATATAATGACATGTATCTTGGAATCTCTCTCCAGATATCTCAAAGCAGGAAATCCAAAATGTATCTAACATTTCTGGTGAATTTTATGATAGATGAAATTTGAAAAAGTTTAATCCATAATCTATCAGATAGCCAGGTACTGGCTTTCTATATAACAAACTATCTTTCTTGTATATATTATATAGAAACATTTTTGATGATGCTTAATGTCCTTCATTGCATAACTATTTGAATGACTAAAATTAATGAACACATTAATTTGAATAAAAGTTATATAAACAACAGGGCTTTGGCAACCGTATGTTTAGGTATAAAGTAATCAAAATCTGTTCCAGAATAAATACCATTTTGGATATTTTCTATGGTATCTTCTGCCCCTGAGCTTTTCCCCTCTTACCTATTATTGAATTCTGTTGATGATGCTTGTATCTGATACTTTTGATATTTTTCCTAGGTTTTCTATCTCCAGGTTTCTATCTTTTTGTAATTTCTTTATATATATATATAGAAACTTTATTTTACAAAACAAAGATAAATGTACAGATTTTAAACATTTTTTGCTTAAAATTATACATTTTTGTCAGTAATTTTTTTTCAGATTTTAACATAATTTTTACATAAAACTATATGAATATATTTTTTTAGTCAGTACTTGATTTTTTTCAAGGTTTGATTGCATGCCTTGAAAACTTAATAGTTACAATGAACTAAAGTACATGTAAAACAAAATGTAACATGGAAATAGTCAAAGTCTTCTTGTTTTGTGAATATATGTATATTTTTTGTTTTCCTTATTTCTTGGACTTTATACAGTCTGTGAGTTGTTTCTGGGGGAGTGCAAACCTCTGGGGTTAGCATCCCACTATCAGTGACTGCATATTATGTCTGTTCTTTTGTGACTGGGTTATCTCACTCAGGATAATATTTTCTAGATGCAGCCATTTTCTTGAGAATTTGGTTAAGTCATTGTTTCTGGTGGCTGAGTAGTATTCCATTGTGTATATGTACCACAATTTTTGTATCAATTCATCTTCTGAAGGACATCTGGGTTCCTTCCAGCTTCTGGCTATTATAAATAGAGCCGCTATGAATATTGTGGTGCATATATCTTTGTTGTGTATTGAAGTGTCTCTGGGGTATATGCCCAGAAGTGGAATAGCTGGGTCTTCAGGTAGTACTATATCCAATTTTCTGAGGTATCGCCAGACAGATTTCCAGAGTGGTTGTATTAGCTTGCAACACCAAAAACAGTGGAGAAGTGTTACTCTTTCTCCACAGCCTCGCCAGCATCTGCTGTCATCTGAGTTTTGGATCTTGGCCAATCTGACTGGTGTGAGGTGGTATCTCAGGGTTGTTTTGATTTGCATTTCCCTGATGGCTGAGGATGTCGAGCACTTCCTCAGGTGTTTCTCGGCCATTCGGTGTTCCTCGACTGAAAACGTTTTGTTTAACTCTGTACTTCATTTTTAATAGGGTTATTTGTTTCTCTGGTGTCTAGCTTTTTGAGTTCCTTGTACACCTTGGATATTAGGCCTCTATCTGATGTGGTGTTGGTAAAGATCTTTTCCCATTCTGTTGGTTGCCGTTTTGTTTTCATGATGATGTCTTAAGCCTTACAGAAACTTTGCAATCTCATTAAGTCCCATTTGTGAATTTTTGACCTTAGAGCTTGAGCCATTGGTGTTTTGTTCAGGAAATTTTCTCCTGTACCTATGTGTTTTAAGGTTTTCACTACTTTCTCATCTAATAGTTTCAGTGTATCTGGTTTAATTTGGAGATCTTTGATCCACTTACACTTGAGCTTTGTACAATGAGATAAAAACGGGTCTATTTTCATTCTTTTGCATGCTGAGTGCCAGTTGGACCAGCTCCATTCGTTGAATAGGCTGTCCTTTTTCCATTGAATGTTTACTGCTCCTTTGTCAAAAATCAGGTGACCATATACATGAGGGCTCATTTCGGGATTGTGGGGCGCCGCCCACACATTCCCACGCATTCGCCATTACAAGATGGCGCTGATATCTGGCTAGAGTTAGCAGTAAACAAGCCATGTGCGCACAGGCTGGGTAACTTCCGCTTCATGAGTTCCGCCTCTTCCGTGGCGTCATAGGGCCTGGTGAGTTTCAAACAATCAGGAGGCTCCGCGTCCAAGGCAAGGACTGATCCCTTTATAGGGGACGGGCTGTATAGCTCCTCTCTCTCTTCCTCTCTCTTCTTCTCTCTCTTCCTCTCTCTTCTTCCTCTCTTCTTCCTCTCTTTCTCCCATTGGTTTTCGGCCGTCTCGTGGAGCTTGTTCGTCCTGTTCGTCTCCTTGGATTTCTTGGTTTTCTCCGTCTTTTTCGTCACGTGAAGCAAGTACTGGTTTTCCAGAGCAATAAAGTTTACCGCAGAAGGATTCTATTTTGTGTGCCGCGTCGTTCTTGCAGGTGAGACGGTTGCGCGGGACATCTGGTGCCTCAAACCCGGGAAATTCGACCACTCCATTGTCTGCACCACAGAAGACCCTCTGTCCCTGGGCAGGGAGAATTCAGAACTGCGGGGAGATTAGTTCGGCAAGGTATGTCTGATCCTGGATCTTTCTTTAATTTGGTTTAAATCTTCCACGGCCGTGTGAAGGGCCCGTAGAGGCTCCGGTCTTCGTCAGTGCAGTTTTTATTCTCTTCCTCTTAATTTCCTCTGTGTCCAACGGGGCTGGTGTTAATTTTGTGCTTAAGTCAGACGTAGATAAGCAGAGGCACCCCTGCGTTCCATAAGTCTTTGTAGATAAAAAAAGCGAGAACGCGCTGAGACTTGCCTTTCAGTTTCGCCTTGGGCCGCCACGCAAATAAGCCGCGGGCATTACATCGCTGTGATGGGCTCTTCACACTTGACCATTACAGCCCTGCAGTCAATTCTTAAGCAGAGAGATTTAGAATTACCCACCCGCATCTTGCAGCGTTTTGTAAGAGAGGTTGAGCGAACAGCCCCTTGGTTTGCAGTTTCTGGGTCTCTCTCACCAGCCTCATGGAACAGATTGGGTAGAGAATTAAACTGTGCGCAGAATGCTGGAGACCTCGGGCCCGGAACCATGGCCATTTGGACGATGGTACAAAATTGTTTAAGAGATGAGAGTTGTAGGCCCGCCGTCGCTGCGGGGCAAGAGGTATTGAGTGAAGCGCAGGATAGGCTATCAGAAGCCGAACAGAGTGAGAGAATGGGCACGCGCAGGAAAAGGTATTATCCCCCTAAGGAAAAAGGACCTCCAGAAATGCGGTATAGCGGGAGAGTAGCTACCCACGAACCTTCAGATTATCATTCCCTTATGCCCTCTAATGTTAGGAGAAGGGGAGTCAGTTTGTACCCTGTAGAAGACTTCGAGGCTCTAGACATTGACAGCCCCGAGACTTCAGATGATGATTATGAGCGAGAAGGCTTAGACCCAGAAGAGGAGGCAGGGGTAGATGAAGGAGCAGCTAGTTATGAGGAAAAAAGATATTATCCTGACAAGCAGTACAGGCCCACGCGTTTGTCCCCAGCCGTTCCAACAGCACCTCCTTTACCAACAGCCCCTCTTCCTTATAAGACACGCGCACCTTTAAAAGCCTTCTCATTCCTCCCAGAGAGAGTAAAGAAACAGGTGCATCTTGCATTATGCCACAAAAATTTGATGATTTTAAAAGAGGCATTTCCTATATTGTTACAGGCCCTAAAAAGTAAGGGCCTATATATTGCCACAGAAAAGCTCCAGATTTTTGATACTGGTCAATTCCTAGGGTCTGTGGTATTTATTCACTGACAAGATTGTCCCTCAAAAGCTCGAGATAAGAAGGAATCACCTCCACACTCTTAATGATTTTCAAAAATTACTCGGAGACATTAATTGGCTTAGACCTTTTCTTAAGATTCCTTCTGCTGAACTTAAACCCTTTTTCGATGTTCTAGAAGGAGACCCGCATGTCTCCTCACCTAGAAGTTTGACCCCACAAGCAGAAAGAGCATTACAGTTGGTAAAAGAAGCTATACAAGATGCACAATTGGTTCGCATGGATTATGATAAACCTTTTTCATTATGTGTTTTTAAAACAAACAGGCTCCCAACCGCTGTGCTTTGGCAGCAAGGACCCTTACTGTGGGTACATCCTAATGCCTCGCCAGCTAAAATAATTGACTGGTATCCAGATGCTGTGGCACAATTAGCGCTGAGGGGGCTAAAATCTGCCATCACGCATTTTGGCAGTGAGCCACAGCTGTTAATTGTTCCCTATAATGCCATGCAGGTTTCCACTCTTGCTGCCACTTCAAATGATTGGGCTATTTTAGTCACTTCCTTTTCGGGAAAAATAGATAATTATTACCCAAAACATCCAATTTTACAGTTTGCTTTAACTCAACCTGTAGTTTTTCCCAAAGTAACGTCCTGTAGTCCCCTAAAAGAAGGGTTAGTTATTTATACTGACGGTTCCAAAACTGGGCTGGGGGCTTTTGTGGTTAACGGTCAGGTCTATTCGAGGCAGTATACAAAAACCTCTCCACAGGTGGTAGAATGTTTAGTGGTTCTCGAGGTTTTACAACGTTTTTCAGAGCCTATAAATATAGTGTCTGATTCATCTTATGTTGTTAATGCTGTCAATTTGCTTGAGGCGGCTGGCATTATTAAACCGTCTAGCAAAGTTGCCTCAATTTTTGCGCAAATTCAAAACTGCCTTCTAGCCAGAAGATCACCCTTTTATATTACTCACATTAGAGCTCATTCTGGATTGCCAGGACCTATGGCTCAAGGCAATGATTTGGCAGACAGGGCTACAAAAATAATTGCTATAGCCATGTCTTTGCCTCTAGAGGCTGCTAAAAGTTTTCACAAAAACTTTCATGTAACTTCGGAAACTTTGCGGCGCCGCTTTTCCATTTCCAGAAAACAGGCTCGCGATATTGTTGTCAATTGCCAAAATTGCAGTCAGTTTCTGCCTGCGCCCCACTCGGGGGTTAATCCTCGGGGCATCCAGCCTCTTCAAATATGGCAAATGGACGTTACCCATGTCCCCTCCTTTGGTAAGCTGCAATATATACATGTATCCATTGATACCTGTTCGGGAATAATTGCAGCCACTCCCTTATCTGGAGAAAAGGCCTCACATGCCATCCAACATTGCTTGGAGGCTTGGAGTGCCTGGGGTAAGCCAAAGTTCTTAAAGACAGACAACGGGCCAGCTTTTACCTCACAAAAATTTCAACAATTTTGTAGCCAGATGGCTGTGACTCATCTTACAAGTTTGCCGTATAATCCACAAGGACAAGGTATTGTGGAACGTGCTCACCGCACCCTTAAATCATATCTAATAAAACAGAAAGGGGGAATTATGCAGGCTTTGCCCCCTGTGCCTAGGACCGCAGTATCCATGGCACTGTTCACCTTAAATTTTTTAAATCTTGATGACCATGGCCATACGGCAGCTGAAAGGCATTGCCTACCCATGGATAAACCAAAAGAGATGGTAAAATGGAAAGATGTTATAACTAATAAATGGAAAGGACCAGATCTTGTGTTGATAAGATCCAGGGGAGCTGTTTGTGTTTTTCCTCAGGATGAAAATAATCCTTTCTGGGTTCCCGAGAGGCTCACGCGAAAAACGGCAGAGACTCCTGATGACAGCCCTGCTCCTGATGCTGTGGAACCAGAGAGCCAGAGAAGAGACGAGATGGGCGATTCTGTCGGCATTCCTGAAACCAATTCCAGTGGAACTTGATGCTACAGTCTTCCCTAACCTTTTCACCCCCGATATTAACTTGGGTGGGGGTGGGACTCTTGGGAGCAATCCTTTGCTGTGGACTTGCGTTGCTTCTCTGGCTGGTTTGTAAGCTCGAGGCCCAAACAAAAAAGAGACAAGGTAGTTACTACCCAAGCGCCTGTCGCTCTAGAACATGCAGCATCAGCCGATATCTGGTTGTCAATGCTTAAGCAGTAGGTCGCCCGCCAGACAGCTCTTGCACTCCTAGAACTTCGGTTCATTGCACAGGATTAGAGTGTCTGGTTTGAGCAGCCCATGAGGGATGCCGAGCTAAGCATCGCACTGAGAAACCGCTTGTCGCGGGGCATTCTCCGGGAAATAAGCCATTTGTATGAGGGTTTCCTGCCCCAGTGTCCCTCCCTCAGAAAAACGGCAGAGTGACAGGTCAGGTGTACTGCGGGCTACAAAAGGCCTAGCGGTTACTCCTGTACATGGTCTTTATACACCTTAATGAGGATTTGACCTCTATCTCCGCCCTCCTAATATGGGTGTCCTACTTTGCTCAAAGTATAAAAGATAGGGGGAGATGTGGGGCGCCGCCCACACATTCCCACGCATTCGCCATTACAAGATGGCGCTGATATCTGGCTAGAGTTAGCAGTAAACAAGCCATGTGCGCACAGGCTGGGTAACTTCCACTTCATGAGTTCCGCCTCTTCCGTGGCGTCATAGGGCCTGGTGAGTTTCAACCAATCAGGGGGCTCCGCGTCCAAGGCAAGGACTGATCCCTTTATAGGGGACGGGCTGGATGGCTCCTCTCTCTCTTCCTCTCTCTTCTTCTCTCTCTTCCTCTCTTCCTCTCTCTTCTTCCTCTCTTCTTCCTCTCTTTCTCCCGTTGGTTTTCGGCCGTCTCGTGGAGCTTGTTCGTCCTGTTCGTCTCCTTGGATTTCTTGGTTTTCTCCGTCTTTTTCGTCATGTGAAGCAAGTACTGGTTTTCCAGAGCAATAAAGTTTACCGCAGAAGGATTCTATTTTGTGTGCCGCGTCGTTCTTGCAGGCGAGACGGTTGCGCGGGACACGGGATCTTCTATTCTATTCCATTGATCCACATGCCTATTTCTGTACCAGTACCATGCAGTTTTCAGCACAATTGCCTTGTAATATAGCTTGAGGTCAGGGATAGTGATTCCCGCAGATGCTTTTTTGTTGTTGAGGATGGATTTCGCTATTCTAGGTCTTTTGTTATTCCATATGAAATTGCACATTGATCTTTCCAATTCCATGAAGAACTGGGTTGGAATTTTGATGGGGATTGCATTGAATCTGTAGATTGCTTTTGGTAGGATGGCCATTTTTAAGATGTTGGTCTTTCCAATCCCTGAGCATGGGAGATCTTTCCATTTTCTGAGATCCTCCTCAATTTCTTTCCTTAGAGGTTTGAAGTTCTTGTCATACAGGTCCTTCACTTGCTTAGTTAGAGTCACACCAAGGTATTTCATAGTTTTTGTAACGATTGTGAAGGGTACGTTTTCCCTAATTTCTTTCTCCACATGTTTGTCCTTTGAGTACAGGAAGGCTACTGATTTGTTTGAGTTAATTTTGTATCCAGCCACTTTCCTGAACTTGTTTATCAGCTGTAGGAGTTCGCTGGTGGAGTTTTTGGGGTCACTCAAGTACACTATCATGTCATCAGCAAAGAGTGATGTTTTTATTTCTTCCTTTCCGATTTGTATCCCCTTGATCTCCTTTTGCTGTCTAATTGCTCCAGCCAGGACTTCCAGTACTATGTTGAATAGGTAGGGGGAGAGTGGGCAGCCTTGTCGAGTCCCTGATTTTAGTGGGATTGCTTCAAGTTTCTCGCCATTAAGTTTGATGTTGGCTGTTGGTTTGCTGTATATTGCTTTTATTATATTTAAGTATGGGCCATGGATTCTTGTTCTTTCCAGGACTTTTAACATGAAGGGGTGTTGGATTTTGTAGAGTGCTTTCTCAGTGTCTAGTGAGATGACCATGTGATTTTGGTCTTTGAGTTTGTTTATATGGCAGATTACGTTGAAGGATTTCCTTATGTTAAACCATCCCTGCATCCCAGGGATAAAGCCTACTTGGTCATGATGAATGATCGTTTTGATGTGTTCTTGGATTTGGTTTGCAAGGATTTTGTTGAGTATTATTGCATCAATGTTCATAAGTGAGATTGGTCTGAAGTTCTCTTTCCTTGTAGGGTCTTTGTGTGGTTTAGGTACGAGGGTTATTGTAGTCTCAAATAATTAGTTGGGTAATATTCCATCTGATTCTATCTTTTACAATAGTTTGACAAGTATTGGTATTATATCCTCAATAAAAGTCTGATAAAATTTTGCACTGAACCCGTCTGGACCTGGGCTTTTTTGGTTGGGAGGCTTTTGATGACTTCTTCTATGGCTTTAGGTGTTATAGGATTATTTAGATGGTTTACTTGGTCTTGGTTTAACTTTGGGACCTTGTATCTGACTTGGAATTCATCCATTTCTCCAGATTTTCCAATTTTGTGGAGTATAAGTTTTAGTAGTAGGATCTGATGATTTCTTGAATTTCCTCAGTTTCAGTTCTTATGTTCCCACTTTTCTTTCTGATTTTGTTAATTTGAATACTCTCTCTTTGCCCTGTAGTTAGTCTGGCTAGGGGTTTATCAATCTTGTTGATTTTCTCAAAGAACCAACTCTTGGTTTCGTTGATTTTTTCAATGGTTCTTTTTGTTTCTATTTGGTCTAATTCTGCCCTAATTTTGATTATTTCTTGCCGTCTACTCTTTTTGGGTATATCTGCTTCCTTTTGTTCTAGGGCTTTTAGCTGTGCTGTCAGGTTGCTGATGTGAGCTCTCTCCAGTTTCTTTTTGGAAGCACTTAGGGCTATGAGTTTTCCTCTCAATACTGCTTTCATTGCATCCCATAGGTTTGGTTATGTTGTGTTTTCATTTTCGTTGAATTCTAGAAAATCCTTAATTTCTTTCTTTATTTCTTCTTTGATCCTGCTATCCTTTAACAAAGCATTGTTTAGTTTCCATGTGTATGTGGGCTTTTTGTTGTCTTTGTTGTTGTTAAAGACCAGCCGTAGACCATGGTGATCTGAGAGGATGCATGGGAGTATTTCAATCTTCTTATATCGATGGAGGCTCGTTCTGTGTCCAATTATGTGTTCAATTTTTGATAAGGTGCCATGGGGTGGAGAGAAGAAGGTGTATTCTTTTACTTTGGGATAGTATGTTCTGTATATATCTATTAATTCTAGTAGTTTCAAAGTCTCTGCTAGTTTTGCATTGTTTTTATTCAGTTTCTGTTTCCCTTATCTGTCCATTGGTGAGAGTGGGGTATTAAAGTCTCCAACTATTATTGTGTGGGGTGAAATGTATTTTTTGAGCTTAGTAGGTTTTCTTTTATGAATGTGGGTGATTTTTTATTTGGAGCATATAAGTTAATGATTGAGAGTTCCTCCTGACAGATTTTCCCGGTAATGAGTAAAAAGTGTCCTTCCTTATCTTTTTTGATAACTTTTGGTTGGAAATTTACTTTATTCGATATCAGAATAGCCACTCCAGCTTGCTTCTTGGAGCTGTTTGCTTGGAAGATTTTTTCTTACCCTTTTACTTTTAGATAGTGTCTGTCTCTGTCTCTGAGATGAGTTTCCTCTATGCAGCAAAATGCTGGATTTTGTTTTTGTATCCAGTCTGATAGTCTATGTCTCTTTATTTGGGTGTTGAGACCATTTATGTTAATAGATATCAAGGAATAGTTGTTTCTGTTTTCTGCCATTATTGCTTTTTTGGGTTGAGTTGTGTCTGTGTTTTTTTCTTTTTTTAGTTTTCTTGTTTAGGGTTTTCTTGTTCTTATTAGGCTGTATTTTCCCTCATTGTATTGGGTTTTCCACCTATAATTCGTTGTAGTGCTGGGTTTGTGGTCAGATATTGTGTGAATTTTGATTTGTCTTGAAATATTTTCGTCTCTCCATCGATGGTGATTGATAGTTTTGCTGGGTATATCAGCTTGGGCTGGCACTTGTTCTCTCTTAAGGAGTGCATGATTTCTGTCCAGACTCTTCTAGCTTTCATAGTCTCTGTTGAGAAATTGGGTGTGAGTCTGATTGGTCTGCCTTTATATGTTACCTGACCTTTTTCCCTTACTGCTTTTAGTATTCTTTCTTTACTTTGGGCGCTTGATGTTTTTACTATTATGTGACGGGAGGTATGTCTTTTCTGGTCCAACCTATTTGGAGTTCTGAAGGCTTCTTTTATGCTCGTGGTCATTTCATTCTTGAGGGTAGGGAAGTTTTCTTCTATGATTTTGTTGAAGATATTTACTGTGCCCCTTAGTTGATACTCTTCTCCCTCTTCTATTCCTATTATCTTTAGGTTCAGTCTTCTCATTGTGTCGTGGATTTCCTGGACATTTTGGGTTAGGAGCTTTTTGTTTTTTGCATCTTCTCTGGCTGTTTTGTCTATGCTTGCAAAGTTGTCTTCTGCCCCCGAGATTCTCTCTTCGATCTCTTGTAATCTATTGGAAATGCTTGCTTCTGTGACTCCTGATTTCTTTTTTTTGGTGTTCTGACTCTAGGGTTATCTCTTTTAGTGTTTTCTTTATTGTGTCAATCTCTGTTTTAATTTCCCTCTTCCATTCCTTTATTTCTTTGGTTCTGTTTTCCTCTAGTTCTTTGAGTTCTTTGAGTGTTTTTCTTGTTTCTTCTTTAAAAGCTTCTGAATCATTTTGCTTTTCCTCCCTTTCTTGTTTAAGTAACTCTATCAGCATCTTGAGGCATGATTTTAGGTCTGTGTCTTCTTTTTCTGGAGTGTTTGGAGTTCCGATATTTGCTGTTATGGGAGAGGTGGGCTCTGGTGTTGCTAGATTGTCTTGGTTCCCTTGGGATATACTCTTTCTCTTTCCTCTTGCCATTTTGTTGTCAGTGATATGTTCTTACCTTTCCCTTGTATCTGGTCTGTGACCCTGGTTCTCCACTGGTAGAGGTGTCAGATGGGTCGAGCCCTGTTTTATGCCTCACAGTCGTCGGGTGTGAGCAGAAGTTCCATAGTTCTGTTTCTGTTTGCTGGATCAGGCAGGGCAGGTAAGGGCAAGGCAGGGGGTGCACTTTCCTTGTGTACTCCACAGAGATCTTTCTGCTCCCCTGCAGCCCAGGTCTCCCACTTACCAGTTGCTCAGCCTTTATGAGCTGCCGTTCCGCCTGGCAGGTTGGCCAGGCTCTGCTCTGCGTCCTCTCTTATTTACTTATTTATTCCCTTTACAATAGCAGCCCCTCTCTTCTCCTAGTCTCTGCTCATACAGATCCTCTACCATTCTCCCATTTATTTGTCTCTTAAAAGAGAATAGGCCCCCTGGATATTACCTGATCCTGCCACTTCAAGTCACAAAGGAACTAGATGTATCCTGTCCCAGAGTCTAGACAAGGCAGCATAGGTAAGTAAATAAGATAAAGACAGGTAATTGAATAGAGGAAGGTGACAGATTTGATTCAGTTAATTTTATATCCAGCCACTTTGACCAAGTTGTTTATCAGCTCTAGGAATTCTCTGGTGGAACTTTTAGGTCACATAATTATACTATCATATTATCTGCAAATAACGTTAATTTGACTTCTTTCTTTCTAATATGTATATGTGAACTCTTTTTGATGTTTAAGTGCTATGGCTATAACTTCAAGTATGACACTGAATAAATAGTAAAGGAGTAGGCAGCCTAGTCTAATTCCTGATTTTACAGATAGTGATTCAAGTTTTACTCCATTGAGTTTGATGTTGGCTACGGGTTTGACGTATATTGTTTTCACTATGTTTATGTATGGGCATTGAATTCCTGCTGTCCAAGACTTTTAACACGAAGGGGTGTTGAATTTTGTCAAATGTTTGCTCAGCATATAATGAGATGATCATGTGTTTTTTCTTTAAATTTTGTTTTACAATCCATTGTATTAATGTATTTCCATATATTGAACAATCTCTGCATCCCTAGGATGAAGCTTACTTGATCATTTTGGATAATAATTTTTATGTTTTCTTGGATTTGGTTTGCTAGAATTTTATTGAGTTGTTTATTTCAATATGCATAAGAGAGATTGGTCTGAAATTTTCTTCCTCTGTTTGGTCTTTGTGCGGTTTAGGTATGAGCCTAATTTTGACTTTGAAAAATAAGTTGATTAGTATTCTTTCTGTTTCTATTGTATGGAATAGTTTGAAGATTATTGATATCAGGTCTTCTTTGAATGTCTGATATAATTCTGCACTAAATCCATCTGATCCTGGACTTCTTTTTTGGTAGGCAGACTTTTAATAACTGCTTCTATTTCTTTAGGGATTTCGTGACTGTTTAGAGAGTTTATCTGATCCTGATTTAACATTGGTACCTGGTATCTGTCTAAAATATTGTCCATTTCCTCTATATTTTCCAGTGTTGTGAGTATAGGCTTTTGTAGTAGGATTTGATGATTTTTTTAGTTCCTCTATTTCTGTTGTTATGTCTCCCTTTCCATTTAAGCAATTAACCTGGCCTTCTGGTTTTAATTGTGCTTTTAATCACAGAATAATGGAATCACATTTTATTTTTGTAATACAAAGTCAAAAGTATAAACTACCTCCCACTATTTCACCAAATGCATTTTCATTGTCATGTTTTTCAGTTTGTAACCACAGGTAGCAATAACAACCAACCAAATAACTTTAGATTTCCGTAGAACTAAACCACCAAGCAAAGAGTACACACGGAGGGATCCATGGCTCTAGCAGCATATGACACAGAGGATAGCGTTGTCACACATCAATGTAAAGGAAAGTCCTTGGTCTTATGGAGGCATGGTAGGGAAGCAGGAATGCATGTGTGGGTGTGGGAGAACCCTTAGAAAAGCAGGGGAAGTAAAGATGATATAGAAAGTTTCTGTTGAAAAAAACCTGGAAAGGGGACAATACTTGAAATGTAAATAAATAAAATTTCTAATAAAAAGGAAAAATAAATATTTTAACTTTTTTCCATTTCATTCATTTTTGCTTTATTTCATATTGTCTATAATTTGCCCACTTTTATTTGTTAATTAAACATTTTCCTTTTACTCTGTTATTAGTTGATTTAATAATTTAACTACAACTTTGCAAATTTTTATTGAAAAAAATTCACTGATATTATTTTTCAGGATAGAGCAGCTAATGAGCACAAAGTAACTTATCCTTAATCAATTGATATCAAATTTCAAGAATGAAACAAAACACATCTACCGAGTAAATGAACTTTAACAAACTAAATAAGGCAATATAGTATTTGAAAACAAGAAATGCTGGTGTTACAATGTCTCATACGTTAATCATAAAATATTGCACATATATATGTTAAAATATGTACAGATTAAACATATATAGAATAAAAGGAAGAAATTAGAATGTTTGATGATTTATAATAAAATCATTGCCTTGGATTAAATTCTAAGTAGTAACACAGGAAGAAGGCTATATATCTAGAGACAGATTCAGTGTAAAAGGACCTTGTTTGTAATTATAAAGATTTACATTTTATGGTAAAGCTATGTGGACTTACTGTAGTGCTATGCACAGTAAAGTACCAACTCTTGATTTCATCTCCTAGTTTATGTCTTACTGCTATTCAAAATAAACCATCTCAGAAAGGAAATTCAGAAGTGGGTTGCTTAAATGTTTTTAGAGACCTACCAATAAAACTTGCAAATTAAGTATGATATAGGACATAATAATGACTCTGGGATTATAGTTTAAGAAGTTTATAATTGTCTTTAAACTTAACCTGACTGGAAATATTCAAAGTTATAACATAGCTAAGCCCAGAGAAACACTGTCAATCCACATATGTCTAGTTAAGATATATTTAATAATTTATTTTAAGTGTAGCCAAAGTGTATTTCATTTTGAATTATTTTGACTTACTACTTTTCTTCATTTTACATTTAAAGTCCTAGACTAAGATCCAATTAGAAATGTTGTATACTACTAAAACTTGAACACCATTTAATAAAAAGCTAGAAATGAAATTATAATGGTAATAGAAATCATGCAGTTAAGTCAGTAAATATCTAAAAATAGCTAAAGTGTAAACAGTGAATGAGTTTGTAAGAACATTAGCACAATATTTGATAAGTATTTATGGCACAAGCATGGATATTGCCATTGACCTGATCATTTTTATTGCAAGGTAATTGCTGAAGATATGATGTGATTCAGCCTTACCTACGTATAGAAAGTCATCATAGGGATGGCATTCTTATTTTTTTTTATTATCTATCTCTCTGTGAGTAGAAGATAGATACAATTTGTTCAAATACATCATTATGAGATCTAATACTCATCTTTTCCTATAGGTAATGATAATGAATGCGGTGATCCAAGTTCAGCAAAAGTGTAGAGAAGAAGCAAATGTTGCAGAACCAGCCATAATCAAATCATTTTAAAATCTTTTGAAAGTTTCCAGAAATAATGTGTAAACATGATTAGAAAACATGTGACAAGCTAAAAGAGTAAAAGTCTGTGAAATGCTATTTTTCTAGACTCAATACAAACATTGCTATTTTTAATCATAACTTTAGCTACCTACAGTAAGACCAAACAAGAACAGATTTGTGCAGAATAAGTGAAGAAACAGGGAGGGATTTGTGGGATCTCTGCCTTTTGTCTGTAAAATTGTATTTGTATTTATTGCTCAAATCTGGGAGAAGGCAGGCCAATGTGTTTAGTTCTACAGCAATGGCTGGGTCATTTCCTCAGACCACAAATCAAAGACACAGTCATGAATGTGAGTGATAGAAAGATTTATCATGTAGGCTCCCAGAAGGGTAAGGGAGATGAGTGTGGTTTATGTACAATATATATGTGGAATCTTCTAAAAACAAATAGAATTTTAAGGTAAAATTAAGAAATATATACAAACAAAATGAATTTTGAGGTTAAAGTGGTGAGGCTGAGCATACTGATGTTTAGAAATAAAGACACTTCTAGATGAGTCTGAGATTGCAACATTAAGAATAAGAGCAAGGACAGGCCTCTAGTTTCTGAGGGCCCTTAAAAGGAAAATGATATGTCATTGTTGTTCTTTCACTTATGTTTGCTCTTAATTAAGATGATTGTAACAAAATAAGTTAGAATAGTTTCCAAACTTGCCTCTTAGAAAAAAACCCTAGAGCTGTCTACAGTAAAGGGTTAACAGTACAAGTCCAGTTCTAGAGGGACAGTGAGAACGATGAGCTTAGTATAATTAATGATGCCTAAGGGACTTATAAGGCAAAATGTAGTAATGCATGCCAGGGAGGAAAGCTGGAGTCAGAGCAGTGTTCAGGAGGACATCCAAGGACCCCTATCTTAGTAGGCATCATGTAAACAGAGCATTATGATTTTTCTTGTTTAGCATGGAACATATGAGCATACTACTAATTTAGCCCAGGATATCCCATAAAATAATTCAGTCTCATCACACCTATGCTTTTGTCCAATTCTGTCATAATCCTGTAAAACTAGAAAGGGGAGAGAGAGAGAGAAGAGAGAGAGAGAGAGAGAGAGAGAGAGAGAGAGAGAGAGAGAGAGAGAGAGAGAGAGAGAAGTTATTCTAATTTTTCTCATTTGGAGACCACACCCATTTTGTTGCTAATTCTTCCACATATTTTTAGATGCTTACTCTCGGAATTATCCACACCATTATTTATCATTCCCAGTAAAAAAGGAGGAACTTGGTGTCACTTTATCACATTGGGGAAACAGTGATATTGGTGACTATGAGTGCCTGAAAAACCTAGGTTCTTATGTTATTCAACGAGGCCTTTAGAAGTTCATAGACACTCAAAATACCTATATCATCATCCTGAATGAATTCAAAATAAACATATAAGCTTTTTTCAGAGCACAAATGGGCAACAAAACTGAAAACAAAGAGAATTCTATCAGTAAGTGATTAAAATATAAGTACCTTTGATACCCTACATCTATTATCCACCCAACATACTTCATGCAATGTTTTATGCATGTGTCAAGCAAGAAAAAAATGTGTTCCAAAAAAAATCTCTCTGTATAGTGTAATACTACACTTCAGAATTGGGCTTTCCTGGAATAAGGGGCAGATTTGAGAATGGACCTGTGGTTTGCGGAATACATTCTCAAAGTGGTCAGATAATCTATTAGCATATTTTACAACCACTTGGGATTTTTAAAAGCTAAAATATTTTTAATTTGTTTTAATCTATGATGTGATATTTCTAATAATGAGTATCATTTATTTTCTCCTCATCACACAAATTTAGTCTCTTTTATAAGAAACACACATAGTATGCAGTCACTGAGAAGCAGATACAGGCCACAGAAAGCTCTAAATGCTCAAGAAACAATTCACAAAACTTCTGAAGCTCAATAAGAAAGAAGGCAAAGTTGGGGATGCCCTAGTCCTTCTTTTTTAAATTAATTTATTTTACAAAATATTATGATACCTCACAAAATTTGTTACATAATAATATATGATGAATACATGATTTATTTTCCTCTTTTTTTTTTCCTTTTTCTTTTTGAGCTTCATAATGTGTGTGACTTGTTTCTTGGGTATTTAGAGCTTTCTGGTGCTAGTAAATCTCTGAAGAAGAAAACTGAAGAAGATCTCAGGAGATGGAAAGATCTCCCGTGCTCATAGATTGGCAGGATCAACATTATAAAAATGGCCATATAACCAAAGCAATTTACAGATTCAGTGCAATCCCCATCAAAATTCCAACTCAATTCTTCATTAAGTTGGAAAGAGAAATTTGCAAATTCATCTGGAATAACAAAAAATCTAAGATAGTTAAATCTATCCCCCCCCCCGCAAAAAAAAACAAAAACAAAAACAAAAAAACAAACATCTGTGGGAATCACCATCTCTGCTATATTACAAAGCAACTGTGTTTAAAACCGCATTGTATTGGTTCAGTGATAGGCAGGTAGATCAATGGAACAGAATTGAAGACCCACAAATGATCCTCCACATATATGGTCACTTGACAAAGGAGCTAAAATCATTCAATGAAAAAGGACAAACAAATGGTGTTTGTTCAACTGGCAGTTAGAAAGGAGAAGAAAACACTCATGAGAGGAAATACAAGGACAAATAGAGAAGTAGAAATCAAAGAAAAAATCATTTAAAGGCTGCTTCACGTGGGGATCCACCCCACATCCAGCCACCAAACCCAAGCACTCTTGCTGATGCCAAAGAGTACTTACTGGCAGAAACCAGATGAACATGCCTCCTCAGGGCTCTGTCAGAGCCACACAGATGCAGTTGACCACACTTGCAACTAACCATCCGACTAAATATAGGGACCCTAATGAAGGTGCTAAAGAGAGAACTGAAGGAGCTGAATGGGTTGCAACCTTATGGAAAGAACAACATTATCAACCAACCAAAACTTCCACAACTCCCAATCACTAAAATATCAACCATTGAGCACATATTGAGAGACCTATGCCTCCAGATGCATAAGTAGCTGAAAATAGCAGTGTCTGGCATCAATGTGAGAAGAGGCCTTTGGTCCAGGGAGGGCATGTTTTCCCAATGTAAGGAAATGACTAGGCAATGAGGTGGAGAGGTTGATTAGAAAAGCGAGTGCAAGTTTGTGAAGATAAGTTGAGGGGGAGGGGAAATGGGAGCGTGATGGGGAAGGAGACAATATTTCAAATGTAATACCGAGAATATCTAATAAAAAATAAAAATAAAAAAGGAAGAAAAGAGAATGTATTGGGGAACTTTAGCTTTTTTTTTCTTTTTATATCCATACCTTTTATCATCACAGGAAGTCACTGGTCTGCAGAAACTCTGTTTCTTTTCATGAACTTAAGATTTTAAGATTTGGATTTTTTTTAGGATTCTTGTTTAATTTTGCTTTGAATATGTTTTCACGTATCCTGCATTTCTCTGAAGCTATAATTTTAATAAAAATATAAAGAAAACAGACTATGTGATAAGGTTTAATATTCATATTCAGTATGGAAATACGTACACACAAGTACACACCCATTTTTATATGCACATTCATTAACAACAATATACATACTTTCCAAAAATTATCACTATTATCAGGAAGTCAGCTGCTTTAAATAAATGAAAGTTAAAAGAGTTACATTATTATATTTAGTATTATCTTTATGGTACCTGTTCCAGAATTAGAGGAGTCATGGAAAGTCAGCGATCTCAGGTGTCTTATGGTAGAGCGGTAAATAATGGATATTCTAGTAGGAAAACTAGTTTTAAACCCAAATGCACTTGTTCTGTGAGATTGTGGACACACACACACACACACACACACACACACACACACACACACACTGTATTGTTTAGTGATATTTTATTTGGAACATCATGTTCAGTAAAAGAGACAGAACTGATATTGTGTTTAGACTGTTTGAATCCCATAGCTAACACATGCCTCAGAGACACTATGCAATCATATTTATGCAGTTTGTTTTATGTAGATTTAGGTTGTATAATAAGAGAAACCAGAAAACTTTAATGATATTTATGATTCTTTTTGGAATGTCATATCCTACTTAAAACAATAAAACAGTTGATTCATCTGACTCTCTTGAATATGTTGCTGTATTGCCTTTATACTTCTCCACTTCTATTTCTTACTCTTATGTCAATCTTCCTAAAGTTCTATATACTTTCCAGGGCTATGCAAAATAACTACCTCTACGGAATGTCTATTATGAATAAACAAAGACGGAATTTTATTAACTTCTAAACTGTTGAGAATCCGAGGGAGACAGAGACATTATTCAAATCAAAGACTGGCAACTTTGAAGTCAGTCACTTTCCTACTCAGCTTTATATTTGGTCTTGGAAAAGAAACTAAAAAAATAAATAAGAATGGAAATTACTTTTGGATCCTTTGTGTACCTGGTTACAACTCAGAGAATGATGCAGAAGTTGTTATTGTCATGAAAGGAGAAAAAGACCAGCAGGCATGTTTTTCTCCCTCATGAGTCCACATTGAGCTTCTAGGTGAGCATGCTGACATGCCCAAATCTAAAGCAATTTGGGTGCTTAAGTTGACAGGTGATTTCAAACTAAATAAATGCTACAGCTTACAAGGTACAAATTTCTTTGATACAAAGCCATTTCCACTTTGTAGTTCACCTCATTAAAACTTCTTCTTAGAATTTAGTTGTCTTCTAAACTTACAGAAATAGATATTTTAATATAAGATTTGCTTACTAGTGATTGTGAGCATTATCTTATTTCATTCTAATAATTGGTACTTGTGACACTAAACTTTATTTTCAACCAACAGATGCAAAAGGACTATTTTGTCAAAAGGCAATTGAATCTATTTTGCAAAATTTTGAACAACAGGGCCATTTTGAAAAGAAAAGTGCTTTGAAAAGATGTTTTTTTGTCTAAAGGAGTTGAACATCACTTCCAAACTGCCTACTTTCCTGTAAAACAAATGTAGAGGAAAAGGTTTTTACAATGGCGACAAAATCTAGATGTAGATTACTTTATCAGAATAAGGTAATTTTTCATAATTGGTGGAATGCACAACATGGAGACTCGTACATTGAATTTCTAAACAATACTATTTGGAAGATTTCTGGAAGTGCTTTTTCTCACTAAAGGCTTCAGATTCATAAGAACTACTGAAAAGAATAATTTCTAGAAAAAGCAGATTAGTGTATAGCAAAAAATTTATCATATTTTGTAATACTTTTTGTCATAAGTTTAACTACAAAAGTTCTGTGGTCTAGACAACAGTTGATATCAAAATGATAAAATAAAGAAAAAGGCTGACTTTCCCTAATTTCTGAAACACTGGCTCACACACCAAGTGACACCATTGAGTGAGACATGCAAGGACCAATAGACAGAGTCATAGTATTAGTTTTCTCTAACTGTTGATATTTGATCCCTGAGCAAAGCAAAGAGTGGTTTATTTAGGTTCACAGATTAAGGAGAAATAGTGCAATCTTGCTTGATGCTGTGTCGGAGCCTTTGTGGGTAGAACATCATAGTGAAAGCTCTGTGGATCACTGCTATTCACCTTATGACTGCTAAAAATCAGAGAAACCAAAGGAAGAAGGATCTGGTAAAGCTATGTTATGTGCTTCAAAGAAAGACCCCAATTTTCTCTTTCCTTCACATAGGTTCTACTTTCTAACAGCTTATCAAAATGTGAACTTTTTGTGTTAGATATTGGTATTGTTTGAGGCTTGATTACAGAACCTTCTTTCAATACTCTGACCAGGTCAGGCCAATTTTTCCATCCATGTCTTACTTGGTTTTGATTTTTATGCATATTTCTTAATGAGTTCAACATGGAACTCAAGGCCTTAAGTAAATCAGGCAAAGAATCTACAGAGTTATTGATCATAGTACAGATATTCATATCCTTTAAATACATAAACTTTTGTGGTGGGGGGAAGCAAACTTTCCTGTCTAAGTCAGAAAAGTCATGGCAAGTTGCTGTTGACATGAGACATCACTGGACCAGAGACACAAATACTAAGATTCATACAACAAACATAGGAAACAAAATGTTTGTTTTATTTATTTTGCAGATTTTCATAGGAAGTGTGGAAGATGCTTTATTTACCATTCAATGCTATTTATTGCTCTTAAAGTAGAGTGATAAATCTAAGATGGAATTTCAAACTTTAATTTGTGTTGACATTTTCTACTTAGTTTTTTTCCCTAACTCCTGTCCGTAATCATTGAAGCAGTCACATATATATATATATATATATATATATATATATATATATATATATATATATATATATATATATATATACATAAACAACTATAAGTCTGACAGTTAAAATATCTATTTCTATTTTTTTCCTCTTACTGCAGGTAGCTCTTACCAACTTGATATAATTTATGTTTATTACAGCTTTCCCTCCCTCTAATCATTCTGTTTTTTTCCAACTTGCCTCCCATCAGGATCCACACATTTTCTACTTTTTACTAAAAACAAACAGGCATCTATGAAATAACAATAAAGTAAAATAAATTTAATAAGATAAGGGAATGTCAATATAGTGAAAAAGGAGAAACTAAACAAACAGAAGGAAGAGAGTTTAATTAAAGGCACATGAATCAGAATGGATGCCTAGCCCACTATTTCACTCACTCAAGAATCATAAAATCATGTACTGGGAGCCATTTTATAAAAGCAAAGAACACAGAGAGTAAAGAAAAATATATAAATATAAATACAAATATGGACTAGAGAGATACAGATACAGAAGTGATATAGGTATATTGTTATGTCTTTGCCAGAAGACAACGATTGTGAAAAATTAAGCTTCAGCATCTCCATAACAGGTTTTCAGAGTTCTTTTTCATGACTTTTTATGTATGCTGCTTGTTATTGTTGTGCTTGTGGTTGTTGATTGGGGGTTGACTGTTGCAGGGGTTATAACAGTGCCTTCCAAATTCCTACCTCTAAACTGTTCATCTACAGCCATCACTATCACAGTAACACAACAAGATCTGCCTCCTTGACATGTACAGTCAGAGCGAACATGGATCATGAGCCTCCTCATATTTTCAGATGACAGAATAGATCATGAACATAGCCTCCTAGTAAAGTGGTACTTAGAGCCAGACAAGGCCCTTGGAGTCTGTCCAATTCTGGACATAAACATGACCTGAGATGGCAGCACGGACCATGGACCTACACCTGAATTTTGGGGGTAACTCTGGTTAGGGACATCAAGACAGTTCAGTTGTTGTAATACCATGGTCCTAGACATGGCCCTGGGTGGGGAGAACAGGCCACACATCACCATAACCTATAGTAGCAAGTGTTTTTTTTTTTTTTTTTAAATACCTGACTAAATGATATCAGGCAAGGAACCTTCAATGATGACCTTGGGTTTGTGTTCTGTTGAACATCTAGTCTGGGAATACAAGTTAGGCTATCCTTTCTATGCTAACATGCACAGAACTTATTAAGCTCAAAAAGAAGCATGACCAGAACATAGATGCCTCAGTCCTATTTAGAAGGGAGAACATAACAGGGGAGGAAAATCAAGGTCAAATAGGGGAGCAGGGATTGAAGAAAAGATCTACAGAGACTGCCTCACCTGGTGAATCACCCCATATGCAGCCACCAAACCCAAGCACTATTGCTGATGCCAAAAAGTGTTTACTGGCAGGAACCAAATATGGATGTCTCCTAAGAAGCTCTGTCAGAGTCATATAGATACAGATGATAATGCTTGCAGCTGAACATCAGACTGAATACGGGAATCCCAATGAAAGAGCTAGAGAAAGATTTGTAAACTCAAGGGAACAACAATGACATCAACCAGCCAAGGCACTGAGGTAGAGAGGGAGATTGGGAGTGGGAGCACCTTCATGCAAGCAAGTGGATGAGGAGGAGGGAGTAAAGTGGGAAGGAAAGTGTATAATATTTAAAATGTAAATACAGAGAATATCTAATAAAATTTAAAAATATAAAAATAAAAATAAAAACTAAAAAAAAAATAGTAGTTTTTTATGGCATCAGTGGAAGGAGAGGCCCTTAGTCATGTGAAGGCTAGATGCCCCAGTGCAAAGGAATACAAGGGCAGGAAATTAGTGGGTGGGTTGGAGAGCACCCTCATAGAAGTAGTGGGTGGGGTATGGGATAGAGATTTGTGTAGAAGAAGCCAGGAAAAGGGGATAACATTTGAAATGTAAATTAATAAAATATTTAATTGAAAAAAAGAATAGATAGTTTGTTTCCCAAGGGAGATTTCCTTTCAGCAAACTAAATTTTGATTTGCAAGTGTCACTTGAAGATAGCTTCTGGGTTAAAGATAAGGGCAAATATCCACTATTCTTTTAGTACTAGGACCCCATCTGCTTCAGAGGCATGAGGGCCCTGGGCATGCTATCTCAGTCTCTCTGTGTTCATATGTGAATTGATCCCGATCCTGCTGATTTACAGGGTCCTGCTTTCTTGGTGTTCCCCATATCTTATGGCATGTACACTCTGCCTTCACTTTGGGGGGTGAGGCTTTATGAGCCCTGAGTGAAGAGATTTGATGAAGACAACTTGTTTAGGACTCAGTGTCTTTAAGTCTTTCATTATCTGTAAACTGCCTTGCTGCAGATCTCTGTATTTGTTTAAATTTGCTGCAGAAGGACGATTCTATGATGATGGATTAAGCAGGATAGTATCTATGGTTATAGCAGAATGACCTTAGGAGGCCTTAGTTCATACTTTTATTGTTTGGTTTTGGTAAAGTAGTATTTGGTTACCTTAGGGACCTAGTGTCAGGTTCTTGATGACCAAAGCAATGTTGGCTGTGAATACTACCTCATAGATTGCTCAGTGAGTTATGTAAATTGTGCCTTCAATAAGGCTGTATCAAAAGTTTGTAGAGAGCAACCAATAGCCTGGGTTGTTCCTGGTATCATGGAACCTCTTTGACAAAGAGCTTGTTGAATGTACTCCTCATCAGTACAGGAGACTTTATTTGGTGATAAATAAAATTTAGGAATCTGTTGTACCCATTATTTCAAAAGCTTACTTAGATCATTCTCATATATTACATTGTTACATAGCTCCTTTAAATGGCCCTTAACTTTAAATGTGTCTTCCCTTATTCCTTCCAGTCCTGCCATCCATACAAAAATATTGATTCTACTTTCTGTTTCTAGACGTATCTATTTCTCCCACCTTCAGCAATCCCTTACTCTTTGGGGGTTCTAGGAATTGTAGCATTGTTATCAATTACTTAACAACTAATATATGTACATAATTAAATATGTATCATACATGTCCTCCTGACTCTAGGTTTGCCTCAGCTAAGATTACTTGTCCTTGTTTGGGATTATTATTCCTCATGTTTTCTAGGATGTGACTAACCTCTTTAGGTTGAGTTGCGTTTTTTTGTTTGTTAGTTTGCTTGTTTTTTTCTTTCTTAGAATCGTCTGTAAAGTTAGATTTGAGATAGCTATTAATGATGTTTGGATTTCACTTTCTGCTGTGATAAGTCCTGTTGAGTATATAGTAGACATGGTAGTAATTCGTGGTCTGAATATCTTTGACAGATTATGAATCTGTCAAAATTGGAACAGGCCTTTGGACTTTTAGAGTATTCATTTAGAAGCTGTGTTTTTGTTAAATTGTTTTTTTTTTTTTCTTAGAAATTCAATTATCCCCATTTATTAACAATATGATTCTTTTTTTTTTTTCTATTTCTTTTTTTTTTTTTTGTCTTCAAAACAAGATTTATTTTTTTTTAACATGAAAATACATGGAAAATACATTGGTCTCTTATCTGTTACAAATAAGACTCAAATTATTAATCATAACAAGAAGTGTTTCTTGAGATATTTCCATCTACACAAAAGACTAACAGCTTATTATTTTTTTTAAAGATTTTAAACATTTTTTGCTTAAAATTATACAATTTTGTCAGTACTGTTTTTTCAGACATTAAAATAAATTTTACATAAAACCATGTGAATATGTTTTTTAGTCAGTACTTGATTTTTTTCAAGGGCTTGACAGTATGCACTGAAAACGTACTAGTTGCAATAAGCGTAAAGTACATGCAAAACAAAACGCAACATGGAAATAGTCAAAGTCTTCTTGTTTTGTGAATATATGTATATTTTTTGTTTTCTTTATTTCTTGGACTTCATACAGTCTGTGAGTTGTTTCTGGGGGAGTGCAAGCCTCTGGGGTTAGCATCCCACTATCAGTGACTGCATATTATGTCTGTTCTTTTGTGACTGGGTTATCTCACTCAGGATGATCTTCTCTAGATGCAGCCATTTTCTTAAGAATTTGGTTAAGTCATTGTTTCTGGTGGCTGAGTAGTATTCCATTGTGTATATGTACCACAATTTTTGTATCCATTCGTCTTCTGAAGGACATCTGGGTTCCTTCCAGCTTCTGGCTATTATAAATAGAGCCGCTATGAACATTGTGGTGCATGTATCTTTGTTGTGTATTAAAGTGTCTCTGGGGTATATGCCCAGAAATGGAATAGCTGGGTCTTCAGGTAGTACTATATCCAATTTTCTGAGGTATCGCCAGACAGATTTCCAGAGTGGTTGTATTAGCTTGCAACCCCACCAACAGTGAAGAAGTGTTCCTATTTCTCCGCAGCCTCGCCAGCACCTGCTGTCATCTGAGTTTTGGATCTTGGCCAATCTGACTGGTGTGAGGTGGAATCTTAGGGTTGTTTTGATTTGCATTTCCCTGATGGCTAAGGATGTCTAGCACTTCCTCAGATGTTTCTCGGCCATTCGGTGTTTCTAAACTGGAAATGATTTGTTTAGCTCTGTACCCCACTTTTTAATAGGGTTATTTGATTCTCTGGTGTCTAGCTTTTTGAGTTCCTTGTACACCTTGGATATTAGGCCTCTATCTGATGTGGTGTTGGTAAAGATCTTTTCCCATTCTGTTGGTTGCCGTTTTGTTTTCTTGACGATGTCTTTAGCCTTACAGAAACTTTGCAATCTCATTAAGTCCCATTTGTTAATCTTTGACCTTAGAGCTTGAGCCATTGGTGTTTTGTTCAGGAAATTTTCTCCTGTGCCTATGTGTTCTAAGGTTTTCCCTACTTACTCATCTAATAGTTCCAGTGTATCTGGTTTAATGTGGAGATCTTTAATCCACTTACACTTGAGCTTTGTACAAGGAGATAAGAACGGGTCTATTTTCATTCTTTTGCATGTTGAGTGCCAGTTGGACCAGCACCATTTGTTGAATAGGCTGTCCTTTTTCCATTGAATGTTTACTGCTCCTTTGTCAAAAATCAGGTGACCATATACATGAGGGCTCATTTCTGGATCTTCTATTCTATTCCATTGATCCACTTGCCTATTTCTGTACCAGTACCATGCAGTTTTCAGCACAATTGCCTTGTAATATAGCTTGAGGTCAGGGATAGTGATTCCCGCAGATGTTTTTTTGTTGTTGAGGATGGATTTCGCTATTCTAGGTCTTTTGTTATTCCATATGAAATTGCACATTGATCTTTCCAATTCCATGAAGAACTGGGTTGGAATTTTGATGGGGATTGCATTGAATCTGTAGATTGCTTTTGGTAGGATGGCCATTTTTAAGATGTTGATCTTTCCAATCCATGAGCATGGGAGATCTTTCCATTTTCTGAGATCCTCCTCAATTTCTTTCTTTAGAGGTTTGAAGTTCTTGTCATACAGGTCCTTTACTTCCTTAGAGTCACAACAAGGTATTTCATAGTTTTTGTAACTATTGTGAAGGGTACCTTTTCCCTAATTTCTTTCTCCACATGTTTGTCCTTTGAGTATAGGAAGGCTACTGATTTGTTTGAGTTAATTTTGTATCCGGCCACTTTGCTGAACTTGTTTATCAGCTGTAGGAGTTCTCTGGTGGAATTTTTGGGGTCACTCAAGTACACTATCATGTCATCGGCAAAGAGTGATGTTTTTATCTCTTCCTTTCTGATTTGTATCCCCTTGATCTCCTTTTGCTGTCTAATTGCTCCAGCCAGGACTTTCAGTACTATGTTGAATAGGTAGGGAGAGAGTCGGCAGCCTTGTAGAGTCCCTGATTTTAGTGGGATTGCTTCAAGTTTCTCGCCATTAAGTTTGATGTTGGCTGTTGGTTTGCTGTATATTGCTTTTATTATGTTTAAATATGGGCCTTGGATTCCTGTTCTTTCCAGGACCTTTAACATGAAGGGGTGTTGGATTTTGTCGAATGCTTTCTCAGCATCTAGTGAGATGACCATGTGATTTTGGTCTTTAAGTTTGTTTATATGGTGGATTACATTGATGGATTTCCTTATGTTAAACCATCCCTGCATCCCAGGGATGAAGCCTACTTGGTCATGATGAATGATGGTTTTGATGTGTTCTTGGATTCGGTTTGCAAGGATTTTGTTGAGTATTTTTGCATCAATGTTCATAAGTGAGATTGGTCTGAAGTTCTCTTTCCTTGTAGGGTCTTTGTGTGGCTTAGGTACGAGGGTTATTGTAGCCTCAAAAAATGAGTTGGGTAATATTCCATCTGATTCTATCTTTTGGAATAACTTGGCGAATATTGGTGTTATATCCCCAATAAATGTCTGATAAAATTCTGCACTGAACCTGTCTGGACCTGGGCTTTTTTTGGTTGGGAGGCTTTTGATGACTTCTTCTATTTCTTTAGGTGTTATAGGGTTATTTAGATGGTTTACTTGGTCCTGGTTCAACTTTGGGACCTTGTATCTGTCTCGAAATTCATCCATTTCCTCCAGATTTTCCAATTTTGTGGAGTATAAGTTTTTGTAGTAGGATCTGATGATTTCTTGAATTTCCTTAGTTTCAGTTGTTATGTCACTACTTTCCTTTCTGATTTTGTTAATTTGGATACTCTCTCTTTGCCCTTTAGTTAGTCTGGCTAAAGGTTTATCAATCTTGTTGATTTTCTCAAAGAACCAACTCTTTGTTTTGTTGATTTTTTCAATGGTTTTTTTTTTTTGTTTCTATTTGGTCTATTTCTGCCCTAATTTTGATTATTTCTTGCCGTCTACTCTTTTTGGGTATATCTGCTTCCTTTTGTTCTAGTGCTTTTAGCTGTGCTGTCAGGTTGCTGATGTGAGCTCTCTCCAGTTTCTTCTTGGAAGCACTTAGGGCAATGAGTTTTCCTCTCAATACTGCTTTCATTGCATCCCATAGGTTTGGGTATGTTGTGTTTTCGTTTTCATTGAATTCTAGAAAATCCTTTATTTCTTTCTTTATTTCTTCTTTGACCCTGCTATCCTTTAACAGAGTGTTGTTTAGTTTCCATGTGTATGTGGGCATTTTGTTGTCTTTGTTGTTGTTAAAGACCAGCCGTAGACCATGGTGATCTGAGAGGATGCATGGGAGTATTTCAATCTTCTTATATCGATGAAGGCTCGTTCTGTGTCCAATTATGTGGTCAATTTTCGAGAAGGTGCCATGGGGTGGTGAGAAGAAGGTGTATTCTTTTACTTTAGGATAGTATGTTCTGTATATATCTATTAATTCTGGTTGGTTCAAAGTCTCTGCTAGTTTTGCAGTGGCCTTGTTCAGTTTCTGTTTCCCTGATCTGTCCATTGGTGAGAGTGGGGTGTTAAAGTCTCCCACTATTATTGTGTGGGGTGAAATGTATTTTTTGAGCTTTAGTAGAGTTTCTTTTATGAATGTGGGTGATTTTTTATTTGGAGCATATATGTTAAGGATTGAGAGTTCCTCCTGACAGATTTCCCCGGTAATGAGTAAAAAGTGTCCTTCTTTATCTTTTTTGATAACTTTTTGTTGGAAATTTACTTTATTCGATATTAGGATAGGCACTCCAGCTTGCTTCTTGGAGCTGTTTGCTTGGAAGTTTTTTTTCCCACCCTTTTACTCTGAGATAGTGTCTGTCTCTGTCTCTGAGATGAGTTTCCTGTATGCAGCAAAAGGCTGGATTTTGTTTATGTATCCAGTCTGATAGTCTATGTCTCTTTATTGGGGAGTTGAGACCATTTATGTTAATAGATATCAAGGAATAATTGTTTCTGTTTCCTGCCATTTTTGCTTTTTTGGGTTGAGTTGTGTCTGTGTTTTTTTCTTTAGTTTTCTTGTTTAGGAGTTTTCTTGTTTTTACTAGGCTGTATTTTCCCTCCTTGTATTGGGTTTTCCACCTATAATTCGTTGTAGTGCTGGGTTTGTGGTCAGATATTGTGTGAATTTTGATTTGTCTTGAAATATCTTTGTCTCTCCATCAATGGTGATTGATAGTTTTGTTGTGTATAGCAGCTTGGGCTGGCACTTGTGCTCTCTTAAGGAGTGCGTGATGTCTGTCCAGGCTCTTCTAGCTTTCATAGTCTCTGTTGAGAAATCGGGTGTGAGTCTGATTGGTCTGCCTTTATATGTTACCTGACCTTTTTCCCTTACTGCTTTTAGTATTCTTTCTTTACTTTGGACACTTGATGTTTTTACTATTATGTGTCGGGAGGTATGTCTTTTCTGGTCCAACCTATTTGGAGCTCTGAAGGCTTCTTTTATGCTCGTGGTCATCTCATTCTTGAGGGTAGGGAAGTTTTCTTCTATGATTTTGTTGAAGATATTTACTGTGCCTCTTAGTTGATACTCTTCTCCCTCTTCTATTCCTATTATCCTTAAGTTCGGTCTTCTCATTGTGTCTTGTATTTCCTGGACATTTTGGGTTAGGAGCTTTTTGTTTTTTGCATCTTCTCTGGCTGTTTTTTCTATGTTTGCAATGTTGTCTTCTGCCCCCGAGATTCTCTCCTCGATCTCTTGTAATCTGTTGGAAATGCTTGCTTCTGTGACTCCTGATTTCTTTTTTTGGTGTTCTGACTCTAGGGTTATCTCTTTTAGCGCTTTCTTTATTGTGTCAATTTCTGTTTTAATTTCCGTCTTCCATTCCTTTATTTTTTTGGTTCTGTTTTCGTCTCGTTCTTTGAGTTCTTTGAGTGTTTTTCTTGTTTCTTCTTTAAAAGCTTCTGAATCTTTTTGCTTTTCCTCCCTTTCTTGTTTAAGTAACTCTATCAGCGTCTTGAGGCATGTTTTCAGGTCTGTGTCTTCTTTCTCTGGAGTGTTTGGAATTCCTATGTTTGCTACTATCGGAGAGCTGGGTTCTGGTTTTGCTAGATTGTCTTGGTTTCCTTGGGATATACTCTTTCTCTTTCCTCTTGCCATTTTGTTGTCAGTGATATGTTCTATCCTTTCCCTTGTTTCTGGTCTGTGTCCCTGGTACACTTTCCGTGTGCACTCCTCAGAGATCTCTCTACTCCCCAGCAGCCCAGGTTCCGGGTGGCAGGTAGGACAGGCTCTGCTCTGCGTCCTGAAGTCGCCCCCGGGTGGGAACAGACGTTCCTAAGATCTGTTCCTGGTCACAGATGCTCAGCCTCTCCGAGCCACCTTTCCGGCTGGCTGTTGGGCCAGGCCCTGCTCTGTGTCCTGAAGTCGTCTCCGGGTGGGAATAGAAGTTTCTAAGATCTGTTCCCTGTCACTGGATCGGGGAGGACAGGGCAGGTCAGGGCAGGAGGTGCCCTTTCCGTGTGTACTCTGCAGAGATCCCTCTGGTCCCCCGCAGCCTAGGTCTCCCACTCACCAGTTGCTCAGCCTGTATGAGCCGCCTTTCCGGCTGGTGGTTGGGCCAGGCTCTGCTCTGCGTCCTGAAGTCGTCTCCGGGTGGGAACAGAAGTTCCTAAGATCTGTTCCCAGTCACAGTTGCTCAGCCTGTATGAGCAGCCTTTCCGGCTGGTGGTTGGGCCAGGCTCTGCTCTGCGTCCTGAAGTCGTCTCCGGGTGGGAACAGAAGTTCCTAAGATCTGTTCCCGGTCACTGGATCGGGGAGGACAGGGCAGGTCAGGGCAGGGGGTGCCCTTTCTGTGTGCATTCCGCAGAGATCCCTCTGCTCCCCCGCAGCCTAGGTCTCCCATTCACCAGTTGCTCAGCCTGTACAAGCTGTCTTTCCGGCTGGTGGTTGGGCCAGGCTCTGCTCTGCGTCCTGAAGTCGTCTCCGGGTGGGAACAGAAGTTCCTAAGATCTGTTCCAGGTCACAGTAGCTCAGCCTGTACGAGCCGCCTTTCCGGCTGGTGGTTGGGCCAGGCTCTGCTCTGCCGTTAAATTGGTTTTGTAGCATGCCTTTATAGATTGCTTAGTCTATTTTTGTACATTTGCGGTTTTCAAAATTTTCTTTGTTTTTTACATTGAATATATTGATTATTTCATGCCAGTGAATTTTTGGGGTCTAGTCTAGTATATTTGATGCTCATTATCCTTCTTGTACCTTGCTTGATAGGGATCCCCTGCTTCAGGTAAGAGAATTTTTCTTCTAAATTTTTTTTTTGTAAATACTTTATGTTCCTTTGACTTTGGTTACTTTTCAATCATTTATTTCTATTATGTTTAGTTTAATATTTTACTAATATAAGACAAGTTTTCTGGTTGTTTTGTACCTAGATAAAATAAAATTTAATCAACTAATTTAATAAAATATAATTTAAAATAAATTTTTTGATTAAAAAACCTATTTTTTATTATGATCTCAGTGAGAAAGATTTTTTTTTCCCATCTATTATTGTATTAAGGCTTACTTCTGAGGTTTGTCCGAGTTCCTAATTTATTATTTACAGATCTTTCTCATTTGGGATTTTATTTATTGATTTTATGTTAACTTTCAAGTCCTGGCCTGTTTTATTCATTTCCTTCCAAAGTTTGTGTTTTCAATGTTTTTATTTTCATTATTTACTTATTCATTCCTTCATTTATTTTCTCTTTAAGATTTCCCTTTTAAGGACTTTTTGGTGTTTATTTTAAAATTCAGATAGACTGCAGTTTTCAAGACCTGCTTCAGTAGTGCTGCTGTGCTTTTTTAAATATTTATTTATTTTTCTTACAAATTTACTTAAAAAAACAGAGACACGTACAGATTATTAAAATATTTTAGTATAAATACATATAAATATATTTTGGCAGTACTTGATATTTGTTTAAAGTTTGATAGTATGCATTGAAATCTTACTATTTACAAAGATCAGAACATGTATGTAAAACAAAACTTAACATGGAAATAGTCAAAGTTTTCTTGGTGTGTAATGATTAAACATGATTTTTAGCTCCCAAAAATTGCCACAAGACTATCTTCTTAGCTCTTGAGTTATTAATGATTTGAGGTCTAGGTGCACCCCACTCTGATAAGGTGCTACATACTTATTGTTTTTATGGTTTTTTTTTTTTTTTTTTTTTTTTTTTGATTTTTTTGTTTTTTTGTTTTGTTCTTTTTTAAAGAAGGACTGAGATTTCCACTTTTTTTTTTTTTTTTTTTTTTGGCTTTCTGAGGCTAGAATCCAATTATGAGTGACTGCACAACAATATGCAGATATATGTCTGTTCTTTTGTCACTAGTTTACCTCACTCAGGATGATATTCTCTTGATACATCCATTTTCATAGGAAATTCCTAAACTCATTGTTTCTAATAACTGAGTAGTATTCCATTGTGTAAATGTACCACAATTTCTGTACACATTCATCTACTGAAGGACATCTGGGTTCTTTCCAGCTTCTGGCTATTATAAATAAAGCTTCTATGAATATTGTGGTGCATGTGTCTTAATTGTATGTTGGAGCATCTCTGGGCTATATGCTCAGAAGTGGAATAACTGGGTCTTCAGGTAGTACTATGTCCAATTTTCTGAGGAACTGCAAGACTGATTTCCAGAGTGGCTGTACCAGTTTACAACCCCACCAACAGTGGAGGAGTGTCCTTTCTCAGCATCCTGGCCAGCCTGTGCTGTCATCTGAGTTTTTTGATTTTAGCCATTCTGACTGGTGTGAGGTAGACTTTCAGGGTTCTTTTGATTTGCATTTCTCTGTGTTTCATTGGAGCTATATTACCCTTGCTTTTTTAAATTTGTCTTTACACTAGCATTTAGGCATCTGGGTTTGGGAAAATGCTATTTTGAGGTTTTATTGTTAACTAAACTGGTCTTGTCTTTTTGGGTAGATGTTTGCACTTTGCTCTTTGTTCCTTTCTCTGTTTTCTTGAGGTTGAGGTAGTTGTTCGTTGTTTGGTAAAGAATTATTCTGAGATCCTGCAAGGTGTGACTGCTGGAGATTGGTAAAACATGCTTCTAGGTAGTGGGGGCTGATACTTAAAAATAAAGAGAACCTATAAATTAAAGGAAAGCCAAGCATTCACCTCAGCTTAGATCCCTAGGTATGGGGGAGAGAATGATGAAGGACATGTAGATTATTATACAGCTGGGTATGAAAATAAAGGCGCATATACAGAAAAGAGGGAAGGTGGTTATAATCAAGAACTGAACCTTGACTATGGGCTACTTGCTTCTACTGCAGGTTCCAGTGAATGTCTGCTGGAATTGGAGGTTGTAATAACAGAATTGGAAGGTCAGAATATTAGAGGGGACCTGTCTGGTCAACTTAAGATGGTGCTGAGTGAAGAAGGAAGCCATAGCCATGTGGTCATCTACAGAGCTGTGGGGAAATTATGGAGTGAATTTAGAGGAAGTGGTGAAGTTAAGCTTCCCTGGCATTAATGGCCTGCAAGTTCTGAAGAAACGCCAGGTGTAGATGAAGACTAGAATACAGTTTTGGAGGATGGGGGAAAACGATAAGAAGAAAAGCTCCCTGTGATCTACTGGAGATAGGGAGTTAGGGAGGGTAACTTGCAGTAGGTAATCTGTTGATGAACAAAAAATATGACTAGGGGAATAAATTCGAAGGAGCAGAAGAAGAGAAGAAAATCTCCATGTATGTAGGCTGTCTGCTTCCTTGTACAGAGTGAAAACTTATATTTCATAGATATGAAAATTTTAAAAAATACTTGATTAATTTTGATTTTTGAAACGCAAAACATTTTCTAGCTTATTTCTTTTAATTGTATATTAAGTTTTGTAACTTTGAACCCTTTAATAAAATTCATTACTATAAAACAGGACATTTTGAAAGTGTACTTTCATTATTTGAGTACTTGATAATAATAATAAAGTAAATAATTTTATACTTTTATAACATAAAACATAAAGGTTATTAAGTCAATAACCCTCTGTCATACACCTTACAGTTTACTATGGAAAACATATATGAGAACATAGTAAGAAGTTAATTCTCATGCCATTTATTGTAAAATTAACACAGTGTAGGAAGGATTATAGTAATATTTAGATTTTTAAGATAACACTTTAATGAAAGATTTATATATGTAGAAAATATTAAACAAAGAACAGCAGCACATATCAGTTCTTTCTTTACTGAATTTCATTGGATATTTGTATTCATAAGTTTTGTTTTGTTTAAATGTGGTGAGAAGAAATGTCAATGAATTTTTAATTTTCATTCTTCTGGATGGCTAATGAAGATAACCCAAATTGAGTTACTTATTAACTATATATTTTATTTAATTTTCATAATGAAAATACTTGATGATTTAAACCATGCATATAATACATTATAATTTACTCTCATACTATTCTTCCTTATCTCTTCCCATTTCTTGTCACTTGCCTTACTTACCTGACAATTTCTACCATATATCCAAATCTCTTCTTTGTTTTGCTTTTTGTTTTATGTTTTGACTCAATGACTTTAACCATGGTAGTCTGTGTGACCTCAAACATGGAGCTAAAGACTTTTGGGCTTCCAGTTGGGTATACAAATGAATACATTTATTTTATCAGTAACAAATACTTCAAGAAACAGAGGTAGAATCCCGTGAATTAATATTTGAGCTATAACTGGCTATTGACACAACCGTATTATGTTTCTTCTTTTGAAAATATCTATTTATTGCTTTAGTTCCCTCATTAATTGGAAAATGCTTAGTTTTTAAGTGCTTGCTTACTTGGTGCCTTCTTCCCTGGCAGGATATTTCTCTCACTCCCACTCTTCCTTATTTGACTGCATGTCTTTATGTTATAATACTGACAACTCTGTATTTCCTTCCTGTTTCAGTTTCTTCTCTTCAATGGACAACTTCATGCATTATTAATCTATGAGTGCTGATAATATCTTAACCTCCTGTAGTGTCTACTTTTTAGTACTGTTTGTTATACTGAAGTTCAATTGTGTGCAAATATTGAAGGGAGCACAGCATTGAACTCTTTGCCACACTTTAATATACTTTTCTATTCAGGTGTTTTGCTGTACAGATAGAAGGTTGTGTTTCTTCTTCATTTTTTTCTTTTTCAGATTTTATTTATTTTTATTTTATTCACAGGAGTGTTTATCTGAATCTATTTTTGTGTACCACATCCATGTTTCTTGTATTGGTTAGAAAGGTCATAAAAGATTTGGAGAACCCCTGTGGCTGTTGTTACAAAGAATCATGAGCTGTCAAATGGATATAGAGATCTGAATCTCTGCTTCTGAAATAGAACACAGTACTTTTAACCACTGAGAGAACTTTTCAGCTCGTATCAGATTCTTGTCTTAGGTTGAAACTTCAAATTCTATTCTTGGACTTTCACTTGGATTCTGATACCTTGAGTTATCATAGATATAAATTCCAGCCACATGGCAATTCATGTCATATACATTCATAGAAAAACCTATGTTCAATAATATTCAGTGTATTATATGTCATGTCTTTGGTTATGTCATCCCTAACCCTAAAATACTTAAATTTTAACAAAATCATTTTTTTACAAACTTGCATAAAAATGACTCCTTTTTTAATGTGGAGTTTTATAATATTTTTCTTCATAGTATGCAAATAATATTGTTAAAGTTGCTTTCCCTCTTTGTTAACCAAGTAAAGCTTTGCTATTGTCATCGATTAAATGCAATCTTTGCCTAGAGGCTTAAAATGCTGAAAAGCTGTGTTTACATAAATGTTAATGGTAATTGGATTTGCTCACAATATAATTGTTAATAGAAGTTCAATTTTTAGAATGTTTGTTGTGGGAAACTCAATTAATTACTAAAGGTTCAATAAACCAAACAGTATATACTGATAATGAACTTACTAAAGATCTTCATAATTGAGTTTGTGGTAACCAAATCTTATATAAATGCAGAGTCATATTTTAAACAAAAATATAAAGAAATTTTATATTGATTTTACCTTTATGTATATAAAATGAATAAATAAAATATAAAAAATGAAACTGATGATTTTTTTACTTGTAATAGAAAAATTGTGCTTCTCTAATATTCTTATGTGAAAGATAAAACCTGAAGGCAACAATCTCCAGCCTTTTTTTTTTTTCATTAAGATGATGTGGTCCATGTGGGCAGTGCACATTTTTTTGCTATCCTCATTATCATTCATTTCATGTATCTAGACGGTGCCTTGTTCTAGGATTAAGCATATGTTTAGTGTATCTAAAGGACTGTTTCAGGATGAAATTTGCATTGAATAGGCTCATTCAACACAGTAGGCTCTTCATAATATGGGGGAGCCATGCAGAGCACTAAACAATGGGGGAAACCTACTTCTCTGCATTTTATCTGAAGCACCTAAGTCCTGGGATTTTTCCTGCTGTTGAATTGTGAGCTCCCATACTAGGAAGTCTTTATCCAGAGACTGGAGACATTTCTCATTCATTTTGTATATGTCATCTTTTAAATGAATCTTGGTAGGAATCCAGAAGTCATATAATCCTGAATGCCAATTCTGAATTCTGAATTATCACTTAAGGTTTTTCAAGGAATGTCGATGCTTTGAATGTCATGTGTTCAGATATTCTGTCATTTCACTTAATGTAGTTCACTTAATTTTTCTTGAAATATGCTTTAATATTTTGTGCTTATTATTTTACTACTTTGTGTTTTACCTTTACCATTCACTATTTCTACCCATTGCTAAATCCTTATCTTAGTCGATGTTCCATTGCTTTGAAGTGATACCATGACCATGGTATTTTTTAACACACACACACACACACACACACACACACATGCACAAATCATTTAATCAGAGCTGGCTCAAAGTTCTGAGGTTTAGTCCATTATCATCAGGTTTAGTCCATTATCATCAGGGTGGGAAGCATGGCGGCATTCAGGTAGATATGGTACTGGAGAGGTAAACAGTTCTACATCTGGACCATCTGACAGTAGGAAGAGAGTACAACTGTTTCTGGCTTGAACACTTCAAAATCCAGAATTCTCCACTTCCCACCAAATGATAAACTTCTTTCAGAAAGGCCACACCTATTAAAAATAGTCACACCTTCTAATCTTTATCAAGTATTATAATAAATAAGACTATGCAGGGCAATCTTATTCAAACCATCACATTCAATGCTCTGGCCTCCATAGGCTTATAGACAAATCAGAATGTAAATAATGAATTTAATCCAACTTCAAATGTCCTCATAGTATATCACAGACTCAACTCTATTTAAAAATACAAAGTGAGAAGTCACTTCTCAGATTCAAAGCAATCTCTAAGCTGTAATCCTCTATGAAATCAAAATAGAAAAGCAGACCACATGTTTCTGCATGCCCTGGCACAAAACATATATTAACATATAAAAAGTGGAGGAAAGGGAGCAGGAAGAGATCAATAATATAAGAATGTCACTAAACAACAATCCTGCTTGGCAATGCGAACCTCTACTCCATGCCTATTCAAAACTCTCTTCAGATATACAACTCAGTTATGTTTTGCTGACTGCCACATGCTTTTCTGTCTTTGATTGGTACAATCCTCAGTCTGTACTGTTCCTTGGCTGGTGTCTCCCAACAGTTGGGGTCTTCAAAACAAACCACTATTTACCTCCACAGCTTCATGAAATGGCCTCTCTAGACCTCCCAGTAGTGATGCCTCACTAAGCCTTGTCCTAGGAGCTTTCCTTACTGCAGAGGTACAGCCCAAATCCACTTCCTTCTATCCAAACTCTAAAGCTAGAGACAAGTGATTTAAGCCACAAAGATTTGTTGTTTTTCTGGCGCTGAAACATGTTCCATTTTTTTCTTCTTTTTTTGCACAGAAGGAAACAAACACCTTTTAATACTCAAAACCACTGCATGCATAATTTAAATCAAACAGCTTCAGAAATAGAAGTGCCTTAATGGGGATACCCAAGTCCTGTTTATGCAGTCTTGACTCTAAGTTAAAAGCTGATCATTGTGAACTGATATCTAGAAGGAAGGCAATAATGAAAACCTTAATTACAATAAATATTTTCTGAATTATATTTTTATCTTCTCTTAGCCAAAGAATCTCTAGTCAACACATACAAAGGACAGATAGTAATATTTTATGCCTTTTGTTTAGTTTTCTTTTATTATTTAAAGGACATAAAATTTATTTTTATAGACTGTTAGATACCTGCTTAAGTACATTACATCCTCCAAAAAATAATATATTATTTTTCACCAAATAACTAATATATTAGCATCAACCCATCCCCATTAAAATTGAGTTAAGTCATTTATTCTCTGACAAAAGACAGCATTTGACCCTATATTTATGCATCTCAGCAAAATAAACTGAACACGCTTCAGCTATATAGGAAATACCCTTTTTAAAGTGGAAAATTATCTCATTATTATAACCATGCATAAATATTATTCCTTTATAACAAACATTTAATGTTTTAATAGACCTTTAAAAAGCAAAATGTAACGCTTGGGTGTTTAAAGAGGTTAATTCAGGACAGTTTTTTAGTTCAAGGACAGTCCAAGACCCTCAGAAAAACAATGAAAGCAATGTTTCTATTCATTAAGTATTTTACAATAAAATGTAGATTGTATCTGATTTTTACCTTCAGAAAAAAAAAAGCTTGATATGTCCTAGGTCAAAATATATCCTATGGTTCATAAAGAAATTGTTTATAGTATGCCTTAAGTCATATATGCCTATACACTTTAAGTTTTTTTTTAATTGGATATTTTTTTTACTTACATTTGAAATGTTATCCCTTTCTTAGTTGTTCCTCTGGAATCCCTCTATCCCATACCCTTCCCCTGCCTCTATTAGAGTGCTACCTCATCAACCCACCTATTCCTATCTACCTCCCTGCTTCCACATTCCCCTACAATGGGGCATTAAGCCTTACCCAGGGCCAAGCGATTCTCTTCCCATTAATGCCCAACAAGGCCATCCTCTCTTACACGTGAAGCTGGAGCCATGGGTCTTTCTATTTATACTATTTGAAAATAGTGGTTTTGTTCCTGGGTGTTTTGGTTGGTTGGTATTGTTTTTCTTATGGGGATGCAAACCCCTTCAGCTACTTATATTCTTTTTTCTAACTCCCCCTTAAAGGATAGACAAGTTGAGAAATGACACTATTCACAATAGTCTCAAATAATATACAATAGCATGGTGTGAATCTAAATAAGCAAGTAAACTATCTGTATGACAAGAACTTAAAATCTCTGAAAAAATAAATTGAAGATCTCAGAAGATGGAAGGATTTCACATCCTCATGGATTGGCAGGATTAATATAGTAAAAATGGTCATCTTGCCAAAAGCAATCTACAGATTCAATGCAAACTCCATCAAAATTCCAACTCAATTCTTCATAGAGTTAGAAACAGAAATTGCAAATTCATTTGAAACAACAAAAAAAAAAAAAAAGCATACTAAAAGCTATTCTCAACAATAATAGAACTCTGGGGGATTCAACATCCCTGACCTCAAGCTGTATTACAGAGCAATACTGATAAAAACTCTATAGTATTGGTACAGAGACAGGCAGGTAGATCAATGGAATAGAATTGAGAAGCCAGAAATTAACCCACACACCTATGTTCACTTGATCTTTGACAAAGGAACTAAAAACATCCAGTGAAAAAAAGATAGGTCCACTCTTTCAACTAGATTTTTACCAGCTTTCTGATTCCTAAGGATTCCTTTATAGACCCATCTTAGCTGATGAGAAATAGGCTGGCCTCCAACTCACAAATCTGGCTGCTTCTCTTGTCAAATGCTGGGATAAAAAAAAAAAGTAAGACCTGACACCCAGCTTAAACTTGCTTTTAATTTCCTTTCCCAAGTTGTGAACTTAAGTGAGTAGGTGCTCTTGATTTGATTTTCTTTATACTTTGTTTTGAACACTACAATTAGCTGTATTAAATGTTCTGGTGTTTCTTTTTCCTCAAGCTGTATATTCATACTTTTTTTTCTTTCTCATCTTACTTTTTTCTATTATTGATTTACAGTAATTTTACTGCAACCAATATTTCCAGAGACGCTTCTGAATGTAAATCTTGTATCAAAATGGAAACTAAATGCCTTGATACCCCACTACATAAAATTGTTTATTATATTACCAACTTTGTTTTCTTTTTGATTATCATCATAATCTGATATAATCTTGATTGTATGAGGATGTTTAAGGCATTGATTACAACTCACATAAGAGTCGAAATCTTGACCATACATATTGCTTCAGTATAGAGTTAAAAGTAACTATCTCGTGCCAAAGAACATGAACATTCAATTAAGGTGAATTATAACAACACAGGGTTAAAACGGCAATATTACATAAGAACTAAGTGATCCCACTAGGAATATCAATGTGGAGAATTTAGATTTTTATCATATATTGAATAAAATATACATTTGCTTTAAATTTTAACAATGACAAAACACTATTTGAAAACTTTAAGCAACTTTAGTTCCCAAGCGTTGCAGAATTCAAATACTGAGTGTTAACCATGACAAGTAAACTTATTTCAAAGTACATGAATAATAATGAGGATTTGGTTAGCTATTAATGTATAATATTTTTATCATATGGACAAATAAAGAAAAATACTTTTAAAAGTAAAAATATTTTTCATTCACTATGAGCTATCATTTTAAAAATCACTTTTATATTTTGTCTATTCAGAGATTCTATTGTGTTTTTGCCTCTAGACATAAAAGGCAATTTGGCCTTTACTCTAGGGATTTATAATAGATGTTTGCAATAAAGCAATTCAACCATAAAATACACCCACTAAAAGGATGGTTAAATGACTGTTGTATAAGCTCCTGACTTTTCTTTTAAAGTTCTCATAACATTTTGAGTGTTAACAACAGACTCACCATTAGGCAATTACTTAGAAAGTCTTATTTTAGGGTCTATATTTAAGAAATAAAATTATTCTGTTAAGCAATCATAATGTTATTCTATACACATACTTTAAATAGACATTTATAATAATGTTTTAAAGGAAAATGGGTTAATGGGATGGCCTAAAACATAATAAAATATAAAAGGATGAATAAAAATTCACATGCTATGTTTTCCAGATAAAATGGTTTTGTTTTACTGTACATATAATGAGAATGAACAGTATTTAACATGGAGATTTACCCATCTTGAATTATAGCTTAACAGACAGACAATTGGAAGATAAGTAGTACAGACAGACCAATATAATGAACAATAACATATTATCAAATAATTTAAAAACTACAAATGCTAATCACCTTAGCCGTGGACTTCAGCACATATAAACACAATTCACAAATACCAACTTATTAAGAGGTTGGAATCCAAAGCAGAGAACATACGAAAAGACAATGCTCAAATACAGCTTTTTATATTGAACATGTTATGTGAAATGTATAGGCACATAACCCTCATGACTATGCTTTCAGTACGCATATGATTTGTCCCAAAGGAACTGAACGCAGTGAATAAGAGACAAAGATGGAAGATAGTGGATAGGGGAGAAAAGAAACAAGGGAGAAGGAAGAGCGGTATATGTCCTAGATTTAGACAAAGAACTTCCTCTGGATAGAGAGAAGATGAACATGGCACATAGAAAATGACAGTTTATAAAGGTGCAAGTTAAACCCCATGTTAGGATGATGTGTATAATTTTAATTGAATTTGACAATTAGGTGAACTAAAGTAGGTTATTGATAGATGGATTTCAATATATTGATAGATGAACCTTTGTAATCAGTTTATGGTGGAGAAAGTGGCCAAATTAGAAAATAGACCTTGGTGGCCACCTCAAGGCAGACTGAACGGGAAGGCCTACCTGAGCCATGCTTGCCCAGCGAAGCTGGTCAGAGTCTCTTCATTATCAAAATGTCTTCCATAACACAAATATAGCTAGACACTCTAAAGTGTGATTTGTCCTCAGTTTATGTTTTACTGAATTTGAGGATATAAACTCACCAGTATTTACTTATTTTAAGAGTCTGCTTTAATTGCTTAATTTCATCTGCCTGAGAGTAAACATTTTCTATAAAACACAAATCTTAATGTGATATTACACAGTATTTCTGAAGTTAACATTTTATATACAGAATTAAACATAGACTTGTAGTTATGATTAGTAATGTTTAAAATAGCTTTCTGTCCTTATTGTTTATTCACTATAAAAATGGACTTATTATTGAGGCTATTAAGCATCTTCAAGACAAAAACAGGTGTGCTTATATTTCAAAGGAATTAATGTTACTGAAAACTATTATTTTGGACATTTCTCATTGGTTGGTATTATTGCAGAAGTAGTCACGTGACCGCTTCTGTTTGCTTTTTTAAAATTTATTTTGTTTTTTAGAAAGCAAGACCACAGAAGAGATAGATTCCAATGTCTCCTGAAAAGCTGTTGTCATAGTTCTACTGAGAGTTGGTCAATGAGAAAAGTAATCAAACAGCTTTTGAAAAGTCGAGACTGTAGTTATTCTTTCACTTTTTAGTCAATTTTCTAATAATCTCCAAAGAGAATTATTTAAATCTCAGCAGGAACTATGTGCAAACTCAGTAATCAGATGTATTATATTCACCTGCTACTGTGTGAATTAATCACTGCTGCACGTGGCTGGCTGTATTCCTTGAATTATCACGAACACATTTCAGGATGTTTTGATATTGAGATAGCTGAACCACATTAAAATGCAGGATATTGAAAGTGTACAGTGGATAAAATTTTATTTTAAAATATTTATTCAATTTCTCATAGAGGTGGGAAATGAAGACAGGAGAAAGAAAAGGCAATAGGGAAAGGAGATACTATTACAAGAAGACAAAGACAAAAGTACAATTATTCAGCCAATTACAAAGGAAGAGTTAGTTAACATCTGAAATTAGCAAATGTCACAGTTCTACCATTGATTTTTATCAAAAGAGCCAGGCATCTTAATCAAACTTTGGCACTTGAAAACTCTTGTCATAACATATATCAAATTGGGTACTGTTATCAATGCACAGATGTAGAAACAAAGAAGTAATATCATCTGCATTAAACAAAGTGGTAGTTATGCCACAAAGTGATATAAGTAACCACTGCAACTTGTAAAATGGTCCAGTCACCTGTAGACCACTTAGAAACATCAATAGATAAACAGAAAATTGCAATAGTGACAACAGTAGTAAGTATAAAGCAGTGAAGAGATATGATTCTGTGTCAACATCATACCTATAAACAAATTTCAGATAAATCGGTATGCCAGCTGAAAGAATAGTTATAGTTGAGCTTTCTTTGGGTTAAATGCTTGGCTCCTACCAAATATCTGTATAGAACTATTTGTTCATATGAAGAGTTTCACTGAGTCAAGACTAAAGAAATTTAAATCAAGTGCTGAAAGTAACACCATAGTATGTTTACTTCTTAAGAACTCCTGAAGTAATTAACAGTCAATCCTGGCTTAGAACAGAACTTTATATACCCTGCAAGTATCTTTGTATAAATATATCATTATACACAGATGGTAACTTAGATAATAACTAAGCAGAAATAACCATCTGCAAATTTCTGCTTTTCCAAATACACACACATACAGCCAGCTTTCCATTGAAGGCTGGAGTTCATAACAATGAATTTCGTTAGCTCTTTCTTTTTGAATACTGAAATATAACTTCCCTAGAATTTGTAGAAATCACATTTGAGGAATTTTTGGATGTTGTCACTAAATATTCATTGAGTAATAAAAATGAATATTTCAATTGTATTTTTTTAAGTATAGCAATAACTCAAAGCCTGAGAAACTGTTTGTTTTCATAGACAATGGTTGTATTAAAACTGAAGCCCTGAAGGTGGCTTTGATATTATTCCTGGATGATAAATTACATAGCATGTAAGTTCATATTTTAAAGAACTGTAAATTAAATGGAGCCAACAGGCAAATACATAAGTAAAACAACACACTCCATGCTTCTAAGGCCTAATTCTTACATTTTAAAAAGTGTTATAGGCACCAGGAGCTGAGGCTGTCCTGCAGCCCTCCATACCCAAGTCCTGCCCCAAGAAAACTGGTCTCCCGGGAGTGCACTCACTCCTTAGCCCAATAGGTGAGACCCCACTTTCACTGCAATAACTGTCCAAAGAGGAAACTGTCCGGAGCTTACAGGGCACAGGAAGAGAAGAGCAGCCTGGAAAAGGATGGAGCAGCCTAGAGTAAAGGTTATAAACAATATTGTCCAGTGTCTTAGGGTTTTTATTCCTACATAAAACATCATGACCCTGTAGCAAGTTGGGGAGAAAAGGGTTTGCTCAGCTTACACTTGCACATTGCTGTTCATCACAAAAGAAGTCAGGAGTGGAACTCAAGCAGGTCAGAAAGCAGGAGCTGATGCAGAGGCCATGGAGTGATGTTACGTACTGGCTTGCTTCCCCTACATTGCTCAGCCTGCTTTCTTATAGAACTCAGGATCAGCAGCCCAGGGATGGCACCACCCACAATGGGCTGAGCCCTCCCCCGTTAATCACTAGTTGAAACAATGCCTTAAAGCTGGATCTCATGGAGGCAATTCCTCAACCAAGGCTTCTTTTTTTGTGATAATTCAAGCTTGTGTTAAGTTGACACACAAAACCAGCCAGTAGACCCAGCTGTAAAATCTGAATTGCAATAAAAAGAAAAAAAAAAAAAAAACAAACTAGCAATATATGTCTGTGAGTACAATGGGCCAAGTGCTATGGAACTAACCACACACTTTCTGCTTGCATTTAGGGGTACCTGTGATGGTGTGTCTATGGTTGACCCAGCGAATAGCACTATTAGAAGGTGTGATCTTGTTGGAGTAGGTGTGTCATTGTGGGTATGGGCTTTAAGACTCTTATTCTAGCTGCCTGAAAACCAGTGTTCTGCTAGTAGCCTTCAGTAGAAGATGTAGAATTATCAGCTCTTTCTGCCTAGATGATGTCATGTTATCTCCTTGATGACAATGAACTGAAACTCTTTACCTGTAAGTCAACCGAAATTAAATGTTATTCTTTATAAGACTTTCCATGGTCATGATGTATGTTCCCAGCAGGTAAAACCCCAACTAAGGCAGACTAGGTACTAGAAATTGAGGTATTGCTGTGATAGGCCTGGCCATGCTTTTGTTTGGAAGAATATGAATTTTGAGACTTTTGATTTGGAAAGCAGTGGAATGCTTTAAATGGGCTTTAATGGATCGACATAATAGGAATATGAGAGAATATTTTGCTGAGAGTTATTTGTACTTTGCTGACCTAGCCCAAGAGGTTTCAGGGAATTTCAATATTTGACATCAAGACTGTTTTTTGTGGTAATTTTGGTGAAGAATATGGCTGCTTTATGCCCTTATCTAAAGAGTCTGCCTTAGGCTAAGGTGAAGAGACTGAGATTAATTGCATTGACAAAGGATGGCTCAGAAATGCTCATTATATATTGGTGTTCTTAATATGAGGTCACAAACCCCTACAGTTTTTTTAGTCCTTTCTCTAACTCATTTATTGAGGTCCCCATGCTCAGTCTGATGAATAACTGCAAGGATCTTAATCTATATTAGTAAGGCTCTGGCAGAGCCTCTCAAGAGACAGGACTCTGTAAACAAACACTTCTTGGCATCAGCAATAGTTACTGTGTTTGGTGACTACATATGGGATGGATTCCCAGATGGCCGTTGGTGCATGCGAGGGAGGTGTTGAGATGGCTCAAATAGAATAAAGATCCTCTTGTGGGTTATATCAGATAAGCACCTGTCTGTTTTAGGGGGATCACTAACATTTTCCTGGCACTAGATAGGCAGGAAATGGTCATGAAGTAGCTGAAGCTTGGCCCTTTAAGAGGCCATGGAAGGCCACTGGTGAAGGTGCAGCCTCAGTTGCAGTTGATTGTCCAGGACCAAAGAGGTCTAGGATGAGAGCCTATGAGAGGCTATGGGTGAAGTCAAATTGCAACAGAAGACTGTGGAGTATAGAAGATGCCAGTACCATGAACAACAATGTCACCAAGAACAGCAGTGTCAATGGAGTGGATCAACCTGTGCTTGCAATGCTACAGAGGGCAGAGCTGGAGAAATAATGACACCCTTTGGAGGAGCCGAGAAGATCATGCATAGATCCCAGATCAATGAAACTAGAAGCTGTAACATTTAAGTTGCCTTGGAGACCTCAAAATGTTCAAGATGACAGAGCATCTTGGAAAAGCTAATAACAGCGAGTGGAAGTAGCCCAGGCCAAAGAAGTTTGTTGCAGTAAACAAAGACAAAAATGAACTGGAAATCTGAAGACCACTTTGACATCAGACACGGACATACAGAATTTGGAGTTTGCTCAGCTTGTTTCCTGTCTTGCTTTGGGTGTTACAATGAAGTCATTGGATGAGTCTCAAAAAATAATTTGAACTATATATTAAGTCAAAGAAATATTGTTAGTAGCCCTAAAATTTTATCCCTTACTTATAATACAATGTTTGTGATCAGATATTGTGTAAATTTAGTTTTGTCCTCAGTAATGTGAAACAGCTCCATTTGGTATTTTTCATTACATTTGTCTATTGATATTTTTACAGTTGATTGAGATACATAGGATGGGCCTTTTCTTCTACCAATTGCCATAGGATTTCTTGTGTTCTCAACACTTTAATATTACATGCCACTTGTTATAATAAATCATAAAGCCAGTCAGTATACCAGAGAAATTTGTGCTGTTTCTTTTTCTTCTCTAATACTTCACACATTTTAAATCACAAACATACTTTAGTAAAGATGCCTCTATTTTGTATTTTTAAGATTATTTACTCTGGTAAACAGCCTTCTCATCCATGTGGCAATAACATCTGAAACCTTACAGCATTACAGTATTTTTGCTTTGTCTTTTCTCTCCTATCTGAAGCACTAGGGCTTGAAGATTCCTCTGACTTGTTTATAAGGGAGGAAGGCATGGGCCCTGCAGTTTGCTTTCGTTCTTCTTTATCAACATTTAATGGGAAATGCAGGAGGGAAAAGAGAATGCATGCTGTTAGCTATTATCTTTACAAATGACTTGTTAGCCTTTTATTTCTCTGCTCATGCTTCAAACACTCAAAGGATATTTTCAGATTCTTGAAGGATGAAGGTTCAATCCTAAAATGACGTGACAGGCTGGATCTTCCTTAAGAGATTTTGACATGATATTAAGCCACAGTTACAAGCCAATACTTGAGTGGGAAACCCTGGGGAAATCTTTCAGAACTGAAACACAGCATTTACAGCAGGAGGCAGGTGTCTGTGCCAGTGGAGCAAACAACAGTATGATAAATTTAGTATCGAAAATGGGAGGAAAACTAGTGATTCGTTACCACTGGGGAACAATGGAAAAAGTTGAGCGAGGGGAAAGATATCTTTGGTGGCCCCTGAAAATGTTAATTTCCTGACAGCATGAAATATACTCTCATCATGGCAGGTGTGCTCAGAACCAGGTGCTGTTCCCAGGATTGTCTTGAAATTTATGTGTTTCTTTTACTGTGCTAGGATGGGAAGCAGCTGCACTGTCCATGTGGGAAGAAAGCAAAGAGCTTTTAATTAGCAGGGAGAGGGCTGTTAATTTAGTCGGGGGTTCTATTCTTTCTGGCTGTCTCTCTCAATCTTTGGCTCCTCATTTGTACTATGACTGAATACTTGCTTGGAGTCCCCATCCATCTACAACACATATATTCTCTTACCAGATACTTGTTCAGAATCTCTATCCATTTCTATATAACACACACATATACACACACATACAAGTCAGGGGATACTAACATTATGGGAGGATGCAGATACATTTTGAATACTGTAAAAATAACTGGAAGCATAAACATAGTAGGGAAAATTGCTTGATAATTTTTTAAAAAAATATTATGTGTTAAATTTAAGAAATAAAGAATACCTTTTGAGAATACAATTTTCTCATAATTTGATATTACTACGGTTTCTATGTGTTTGCATAATTGTCTACACATTTTAGTCACTTTTTAACCACTAGTGACTATATCTGAATAATAGTAATGTTTTCATAGCTATGCATAATAGGGTCATATAAATACTCTTTGATGAAATTCAGAACTATTCTTATTCTATACTTATGAGGAAAGCTTAGTGAAATTCTACTTGTAATTATGAAGTCCATTAATGTAATAGGGGGACAATAATGCCCCTATAACTTGGGTGCTTTATTGACAATATCAATAATATAAAATATAATAATAACTGCACTGTCATATATGCATATATATATATATATATTGTGCTCAATTTCCTAAAGTGTAATAAAGGAGCTGCATTCCTTCACAACAGTCTATGACATTCAATAATTTGGTGATACTTTATAACTTTTAATAGCATCACATAAATATCACAACATGTTACTAATTGATTTTTTTCTTAGACATGACTGGTCAGAGCCTGGACACCAGCATCCTGTTCTTTGAAATCCTTTGTAAGACTTTCTGTCCAAGAGTGAACAGCTCCTTTCTCCAAGTTTGTGAAAGTTGAATAAAAATATATAAACTGTATTTTTCATTTTACTGAGGTGAAAACAAGTAATAAATTCATAGTAACTATTGTAGCCCTATTTTCAATCCCTATAACTAGAACTTTAACTACAGACTCCTTGCTGTGGCAAGGCCCATAGTCTCTGTCTGATAATAGAGGTAATTCACTTTTATTGTGACTCCAGTTGGACACGTTACTTGTTGTCCCATTCTGTTCCCTTCAATTAAAATAGATTTGCTCCTCGACACTTTCTTTTACTAAATGGTGGAAATAGAAATGACAAATTAGTCACTCACTTCTACTGATTTCTGAAGACACCATAGCCACATCCTACGGCTAGCAGGGAATCCAGTGTCATTCAAGATCATGGACTGTTTTTTCAGAGTCATACCTATAAAGATAATTGATAAACTATATTGAGAATTGATAAAGATAACTCCCACAAGATAAGCAAATCACGATAGTTCTCAGGTAAGGGTTAAGCCTCTTAAGTTCAGGTCATACTTTTTTTTAGAAAGATTATAAACTTTATCTCGAACAGGTCTTCTCCAGTTAATCATACCTGCTGTGAGTTCATGAATGCAATAACTGTGACTTATCTAAAACATGCTACTTTACATGAGCCTTCCTCAACATCTTTCACCTAGAATCTTTATTCCTCTTTTCTAATATATTTTCTGCCCTTGAAGGCATGTTTAATATACATTTTTAATTCATATCCCAGTATTCCGTGAATGTTCTTTCTCTGCAGTAAAACTAGTTTTGAAATTCTATACTAGTCACATTCTGCTGCCAAAAAAGGAACTCCGCAATTGAATTCTAAAGGATCACTAATTAATGCATACAAAATAAAGTATTTAGAAAGAAACTTGAACTATGTCTATATTTAGCAAAGTAAACCAAAAAGATTATCAGGTCATGAGGCTACCCTTTCAATTCTAAGGTCAATATACTTGATTTTGAATGAGTCCCTTAGCATTGAGAAGGACTTAAATCTGACAAAAAATTGCTTGATTTCCTAAGTAATATCCATGCCACTTTTGCTTCAAAGGAAGTTCCTCACTAGGTTCTCCATATATTGCTACTTGAAGGCTTCACTCCTGAACTAGGAATTGCTTAGCTCTCCCAGGAGACTTTAAAAGACCTCAGGAGCTATAAAACTTATTCAGAATAAAAAAGCATTTGGGTAAATAGCATCTTCTTACTTTCACATGCAATGACTGAAGTGTGTTAGTTTGTAGGATCATAGCATGAAGTAACCAAAAAATAACCAAAGTAATGCATTTAGTCTGATTTCTTTTGGAATGTCATTCAGAATAACTCAAAGGGTGTTATCTCACAAAAGGCCTTGTTCTTTTATAAAATCTAGCAATTAGAAATATCATTCTGCATAGGGTAACTCTACTTAAACATTTTAATCTATATATTTTAAGTAGCTTATAAAATGGTGGTTTCCATGTGGATTTCGCAAAAGTCTTTAGGGTTAGTTATTTCTCATTCACACTTCCTCCTGTGCCCTACACTGACATCCTACTTAAAGCTCTTCTTTTCTATTATTCTCCTGCCTTTTTCCTATCAATACTATTCTATCTTCCATAAAATTACCCCATAATACACACAAAACACCAGCTTTTAGTTTGGCTAATTGTTTTGGAAATATATGTGATATATAGATCTAAAGTTTCAAAACTATGAACATGTGGCATTTGGTTTCTGGTCCTGGACTACCTTATTCAGAAACTATTTTACTCTCCATCTATTTACTTTCTCAATTACTGATTGTACTTTTAACTCCGTAGAACTCCATGGTGTAAGTAATCCACATTTTCATCATTTAATTTTCAATTGATAACTGTTTATTTTAGTTCTATTCTTTATCTCTTTTGAATAAAGTTGCTTTGAACATGGATGAGCAACTGTCTCTGTAATCAGAGAAAGCTTATGCCCAGAGAAAGTGGATGCCCAGGAATAATATTACTCAATCACATGGTACATCTATTCCTACTGTTTCTGAGAAAATTCTTCTTTAATTTCTACAGTGGATGAAAGAGCTTATTCTCCTCCTGACAGTGAACATGGGTTCTCCTTCCCTCACACCTTCTCACTGCATTTGTAGGCCATGCTTTTTCCTTCAGATTAGCCAGTCTCATGGCGGTAACATGAAATATCAATGCATATTAAATTTGTATGTCCCCTATAGCTATTGATGTTAAATACACATTAAAATATTTCTAAGTCATTTGTATTTCCACTTTTATGAATGCTGTTCTTCAAATAGTATGTATACTTTTACTTGTTTGTTGTCTTGATCCTTAGTTTTAAATTTTTCCTTAATTACATGGATCTACACCTCACACACTAAAAATTGAAAGAGGGGAAATGTATGTGTTGCTATCAAATAGTTGGCAAACAGGAGACAAAAACAACTTAAGTCATGCTTGATATGTGCACATTTTAAATATTAAAAGAAGTTACCAAAATGTAATTAAAAATTGTTTCAAGAGACATTGTACATCACTCAACAGAAATAGTCTTCAACATGAAACCTATTATGAGGATTGTTGTAAACAGTAGTAGGAAGGCATTATGAATAGAAGCCAATTTCTATTCTTAATTTCTGAAACAAAAAAAAAATACTTTTTGGTTTAAAGTCTTAATTAAACTTCAATGACTTTTGGACACCATTTAATGATCAAACATAAAATGTCTTTCTAAACGAAATCTTCAAATCACTTAGTATTTGTAAAACAAACAACTATCAATCAAACAAAACCCAAACAAAGAATCAAAACTCCCAATTACTTTCTTTTTGTGAAAAAAAATGTATTGTCTGCTACCAAATAAAAGATTATTTTAGCTAAAATAATATGACCATAGTATATTTCAGACACTATCAAAGACATATCAGTGGGTAAAAATACTCTTCATATTTATACTTGTAAAACATATATGTTTCTGTCTTTTCTTCCTCTTCATATGTGTGTGTGTGTTTGTGTGTGTGTGTGTGTGTATTTTTCACAGGAAAGCAGGCAAAAAACTTTTCATATACAGCCCCGAGAGTCTAATAGAGAAGAATAAAACTGAAGTTTATCGCTATGACTGTTAACTATTTCTGAATTAAACCCATAATCCATTACCTCAACTGTCAATAAATGTCCAGTTTGCTTTCTCCTTTTTCAAACCAGTCTGTGTGCCTAAAAACATACCTCATTGTTAATTATAAGATTTATGAAGCAAATTGCACCTGTATGGATATATAAATAAACATGAGCAAAATAATTGCCACATTTTCTTATTGAATCAATTCTCATTGATGCATGAATGGATTAATTCTGGGTCTCGTTAAGATACTAGAGATGTTCCTTAATTTTCTTTCTAATTTGCACATAGTTTTAAAAGGCAGTTTTAGAGCAGTTGGAACACTTTAGCCATAAGAGCAATTTTTCCTCACAATACTTCACTTGACATTTCTATTTCAAGTGAGCAAATGAATTATTTCTGCTAACATTCAGAGAAGTATCTTAGTATTATGAAAAATATTCATGTCTAAGAACTTTTATGGATATCTTTTACAAACAAGGTGGCTCAGTGATCACAAGTCAATATAGCAAAAGAATTCTTCACAACTTAAATATGTAGGTAGGATGTTCAGGTACCCTTGATCTCTGCACTAGGCTATTGATTTCATTAAGGATGCAATATGGCCCAAAGTCTTTACGCAAACATATTTTCACCTAAGATGTCAAATAGAGGAATAGGCAAAGAATTCTCTTTCATCTATAAATTATAAAGCCAAGTTCAAGAAATTCAAACTATTTGAAAAAGTGATTGATTTCTTAAGTAAAGAAATTGAGTGAGAAAAAAATATGCAGACTTGGTTGAATAGTAACCTTAGTATTTTCAACCCTATAATTAATTCAATAGACAACATAATTCAAATAAAAAATCATATTGAAATCTGCATATTTAATAACCAAGCATCTTAGAAGTAATCAGAACCAAACAATTGAAGAACAAATAAAATGTCAAAAATACACACAGAAATAAACAAAATTTCCAACAAACATCAGCTTTCTCATCATCTTTATTTCTCAATTAGGAAATTGAAGGACCTATATGACAAGACTTCAGATCTCTAAAGAAGTAATGGAGGAAGATCTCAGAAAATGGAAAATCTCCCATGCTCATGGATTGGAAGGATCAACATTTTAAAAATGTTCATCTTACCAAAAGCAATCTACAGATTCAATGCAATCCCCAAAAAAATTCCCACCCAATTCTTCATAGAGTTGGAAAGATCAATGTGCAATTTCATCAGGAATAACAAAAGACATAGAATAGTGAAATCGATCCTCAACAAGAAAACATCTGCGGGAATCACTGACCTCAAGCTATATTACAAGGCAATTGTGCTAAAAACTGCATGGTACTGGTACAGAGATAGGCAAGTGGAACAATGGAATAGAATAGAAGATCCAGAAGTGAGCCCTCACATATATAGTCACTTGATTTTTGACAAAGGAGCTGTAAACATCCAATAGAACAAGGACAGTCTCTTCAACAAATGGTGTTGGTCCAACTGGCACTCAGCATGCAGAAGAATGAAAATAGACCCTTTCTTATGTCCTTGTACAAAGCTCAAGTGCTAGTGGATCAAAGATCTCCACATTAAACCAGGTTCACTGAAACTATTAGAAGAGGAAGTAGGGAAAACCTTAGAACTCATAGGCACAGGAGCAAAAAACCTGAACAGAACACCAATGGCTCATACTGTAAGGTCAAATATCTACAAATGGGACTTAATGAGATTGTAAAGTTTCTGTAAGGCTAAGGACACTGTCAAATAAACAAAACAGCATCCAACAGATTGGGAAAAGATCTTTACCAACCCCACATCTAATAGAGGCCTAATAGCCAGTTATACAAAGAACTCAAGAAGTTAGACACCAGAGAATCAAACAACCATGTTTAAAAATGGGTTATAGAGCTAAACAAAAAGTTCTCAATTGAGGACTTTTGAATGGCTGAGAGGCATCTAAAAAAGTGTTCCACATCATTAACCATCAAGGAAAGGTAAATCAAAACAACCCTGAGATTCTACCTCACACCAACCAGAATGGCTAAGATAAAAAATTCAGATCACAGCAGATGCTGGTGAAGACTCAGAGAAAGAGGAAAACTTCTCCACAGTTGTTGGGGTTGTAAACTGATACAACCATTCTGGAAATCAGTCTGGCGATTCTTCAGAAAATTGGACATAGTACTACCTGAAAACCCAGTTATTCCACTTTTGGGCATATACTCCAGAGAAGCTCCAACATACAACAAAGACACATGTACCACAATGTTCATAGCAGCCCTATTTATAATAGCCAGAAACTGGAAAGAACCCAAATGTCCTTCAGTAGATGAATAGATGCAAAAAGTGTGGTATATTCACACAACGGAATACTACTCAGCTATCAGAAACAATGACTTTATGAAATTCTTAAGAAAATGGATGCATCTAGAGAATATCATACTGAGAGAGATAACCCACTCTCTAAAGAACAGACATAATATACAGTCACTGATAATTGGATATTAACCCCAGAAAACTCTGAACACCACAGAAACAACTCACAGACTATATGAAGTTCAAGAAAAAAAAACCAAAGGCAAAAAAAAAAAAAAAGAAAAAAGATAGAAAATGGAAAACCATTATGCTTAATCTTTACACAGCAAGAAAAGTTTGACTATTTACAGGTTACTACTTGTTTTACATGTACTTTATGCTCACTGTAACTAGTAAGATTTTAATGCATACTATCAAATGTTTAAAAAAATTAAGTACCGAAAAAAATATATTTGTATACTTTTATGCAAAATTGCTTAAAATCTGTGTATTTATTTTTGTTTTTTAAATTAAAGTTGTTCAATTAAAAACATATTTGCTATATATCTTTCTACAAAGGCAGATTTATTTAAGAAGTTATAAAGTTTTGAGGCAATGTTTATGTTTCTATTTCTTTTTTTCCCCCTTCTCAATTCATTTGGGAAACTATGGGCATTTGATGTACTTAGTAACTATCCATTAATGTTTTCTACATAGGTTAAAAAAAAAAAAACATCTTTATTACTTTTTACATTAGAAAATAGCATCAGCCACTACATTTTTATGTTTGCCTTTTTATAATAATTTTAAGGAGAATATTATTAAAGATTTAAAAAAAAGGAAATTGTGTCCCTGTTAACATGAAAATGCACAATGTAAAAATGAGTGTAGGAGTGTAAATTTCTATTCAAATTTTGCCTATTATAAAGAAATGTCAAGCCCATAGAACCTGTAGTTATTTATTAGTACAACAAACCTTTTTTTAAATGAAGAAGTTTATTTTTAAAAACAAAGATAAATGTACAGATTTTAAGCATTTTTGCATATAAATACAGAAATACATTTTTTTCAGTGCTTGATTTTTTTTTAAAGATTTGATAGTATGCATTAAAATCTTACTAGTTACAGTGAGCATAAAGTACATGTAAAACAAGTAGTAACCTGGAATTAGTCAAAGATTTTTGGTGTGTAAAGGTTAAGCATAATGGTTTTTCATTTTCTTTCTTTCTTTTTTTTTTTTTTTTTGACCATTGTTTTTTCTTGAATTTCATATAGTCTGTGAATTGTTTCTGGGGTTTTCAGAGCTTTCTGGGGTTAGTATCCAATTATCAGTGACTGCATATTATGTCTGTTCTTTTGTGACTGGGTTATCTCACTCAGTATGATATTCTCTAGATGCATTCATTTTCTTAAGAATTTCATAAAGTCATTGTTTCTGATAGATGAGCAGTACTTCATTGTGTAAATATACCACATTTTTTTGTATCCATTCATCTACTGAAGGAACCTGGGTTCTTTCCATCTTCTGGCTATTATAAATAGGGCTGCTATGAACATTGTGGTGCATGTGTCTTTGTTGTATGGTACAACACGCTTTTAATCAACAATAAGATCTGTCCATGTCTCATATAAGTCACCTCAAAATATTACATGAAGTGACAATATGATTTTGTTTACTTTTAAAGTCATTCCTTTTTATTATTATCTTTAATCTTTTTGTTTTACACTCCATTTCTTATCCCTCTCCTGTTCTGCCCTCAGATAGTTTCTCATTCCATTCCTCCTCCGCCTTCTCCAAGAGAATGTCCTTACTCCCACACTCCTTCAGACTTCCCCATTCCTTGGTGCCTCAGGTCTCTCAAAACATAGGGACATCTTCTCTTGAGGAGGCTAGACTAGGCAGTCCTCTGCTGACTGTGTGTGAGTGGAGTTCAGACCAGGTAGTGTATGCTGCCTGGTTGGTGGCTCCGTGTCCAAGAGATCTCAGGGGTCAAGGTTGGTTGAGACTAATGGTTTTCTTAATGGGTCCACCTCCTTCTGTTCAATTTATTCAAACTTTTCCCTAATTCACCATCAGTGGTCCTCGACTTCAGATCACTGACTGGGTGTAAGTATCTGTTTCTCTCTCAGTCACCTGCTATTTGTTCTCTCAGAGGGCAACCACGCTGGGTTCCTCTCTGTAAGTACTTCATAGCATCTATAATAAAGCCAGGTCTTGAGGCCACTCACTGAAATTTTTTCCAATTTGGTCTGGACGGGTCACTGGATATCCTTTCTGCCAGTCTCTTCTTTATTTTTGTCCCTGAATTTATTTTAGACAGGAAAAGTCGGGATCAAGGCCATCCCTCTACTTGGTGCCCCGTCTTTCTATTGGAGGTAGAGTCTACAAGTTTCCTCTCCCCATTGTTGGAAATTTCCTCTAAGGTCCCTCTCTTTGATTCTCGAGATTCTCTCATAATCAAGGTAGCCGGTATATTGTAGATGCTCCTGCCCCTCACCTCCTACCTCCCGAGGTTGCATATTTCCATGACTGTCATTTAAAAAATCCAAGAGAATTTTTTTATCATTAGTTTGAGAGTTGGATACGATAAGAATGAATGGAAAGAGGAAAAAGAGGAACAAGGTGATAATTGATCTGTAGTGATGAGCCTTCTAGTTACAAATACATTTACTTTCTCCATTTTGAAGTAAATGATGTCTTCTCCCTTATAGCCTTACTCTCAGGTTGTGAAAGATAACCAAAGCCTGATCAATAGCCTGCTTTTTTACCCACTCTCACACTTACCAAAACTACTGCAAAATGGCTTTGGGTGGGCAGACAAACCGAGTGAATACTTGGTTATTTGGTTGTTAATATAATTGGTAATAATAGTGAAGGCTAATATTTAGGAAAATGTCAAGTTGTACATACTATTGAACTGTGTCTAGATATAGAGGGGGGAAAGTGTGTTTTATTTGTTTGATTTTTTGTTGTTTATTTTGTTTTTACTGTATTCTAGGTACTTAGTGTGGTCCATGAGTTTATGTGTTCAATGGCCATTAGCACTTGTTCATATGATATTCATGCAAGTGTATGGTTCAAAGCACAATAATGTTATGTTAAATCACTTATAACTGTACAATCAGCTCTATTTCAAAATACTGACATTTAATGAGGCAGTTGTGAAACTTATTGTTACAGATCAAATAAAATTTGACAAATTATATTAACATTTTGAGTACTTAAAAAATGTATATGTGTGTGTTTAGAAAGTGCATTAATTATCTTGTATTTCTTTCACTTTGAAATGTTAAGAGTGGAACAAATCTTAGTGGAATATTTTAGTGAAAGGAATCATTTTAAAACTTTAAAATCATCCATTTATTCATATTTTTCTATTAATGATTTTTATGTTTCTGATATCCTGCAATAATTCATGTTATATAAATGTACACAAAACAACATTTACTGTTTAATTTCAAAACATATATTTTCTTAAGGAATTCACCAATCCTGTATCTACTAGAAATTCTGTTATAAGGGGAAATCTGTAAACCATGAGAAAAGCATTATTGTGTACTTCTACATATAGTTTCTGAGCATCATTAGGGAAAAATTAATGGAGTAAGTTTTTCACAATCTTAAAATTGATATGAATTCTAATGCTCATCAGTGGGAGGTAGCAGAGCTAATTCAGCCATGGATGGAGCGCACATGAGGGCTAAAGGACAATCCAGCTATAAAAAGTCCCATTTCCGAAATGCTAACTATTCCTCCCTTCTCATTTCTTGTAATTTAAAGAAGTAGCCTGCAGACTTTCTTATTATGACTGTCACATCTGCCATTATATCTCATACCTGTAAAATGTCGGTAGCATTTCAGACTAAAATTGCTTCTTATAAGTGGCTAAGTATGTCCAGTCTTCCAGATTTCAGTGCAATAACAGTCAACTTTTTTTTCTTTCCATAAAAAAGTGGAAATTAATAAGCAGTAACACATCCAAATGAATATGTACAACAAAATATTTGTATGATAAGTATACTACATGTATTTAGCTTCTTAGAAAAAAAGTTATTTAAATAACTCTGAAAGGTCTGGAGAGATACTTCACACGCTAAAGTCTAGACTCACAACCATAAATATAAAATAAATCTGAAAATAATATTAAGGCCCTATCAATATGAAATTTGCATATTGCAGTTCTAACAACTCAACATTAATTTTAGTACAAAGTGCTAAAGCAAGCAAGAATAAATTTTTATGATTATTTCTTATTAGTTTTAAATTATAATCACAAGATACTTTCAATCAAATATTTCTTACTTTAAAACAAATCCTAATTTGCCTTTTAAATATGTAAATGAAAGGTGAATGTGGTTTTAATTCTAACACATGTTTTAAGAAAATATCTAGTAGCATTTGCTCTCTGGAAATAATAAAGGTGTGTCATAAAATGCTCATATCAATCCCTTATTAGCTCTAATATAATTAACACCTAACGCTATCCATCAGAAAGATATGAATTCTATATTTTTTTGTTTAGAAGGCATCGAAACAGCAATGTATAGTTTTATTGTTCACTAAATTGTAGTTAAGTAAATGTTGCATTAACATTTAAATTACAATTCAATACAATATACTTATTTTTCCTCTAGAACTGACTGAATTCTAATTTTTTTAATTGGAGTAAGTGGAAAGGATTAAGATATGAAAATGATCAGAATATGTGCTCTAGAGAACACATACTAGTAGTCTAGGTAAAGTAATATTGACTTGATAAAGCTATTGCCCCCATTTGAATGTTTACTAAGAGAATTGTCAGACTCTAAGCATTCTCAGAGACTGAACCACCAACCAAAGAAAATACACAGCCTGGACCTAGGATTTCCTACACGTAGGTTGCATATGTACAGCTTGGTTTCATGAGGGTCCTGAACAACTGGAGTTGAGTCTGTTCCAAAAGCTGTTGCCTGTATGTGGGATATGTTGTAAAAGCTGATCAGCCTCAGCAGATACCCTGGAGGTAAAACTGCTCAGAGGAGAAAGAAAAGAAAAGGATTGTGGGAGTGTGGTTACCTGGAGGAGCGCAGTTATGGGGTATAAAGTGAATAAATACAAAATGAAAATCTAAAAATGGTGAGTTTAGTTTACATATTTTAAAATAATTATAATGAAATTCAGATGAAAAGTTAATTTACTTTAAATTTATTTCAAAATTTGACAATGGCAAGTAATAATAGTATATACATAGTATCTGGAACTAATAATTCTCTATTTTATTTGTTATGTTGGGCAATTTTATTCAAAATTCATTTAAAAATGTCAAAAAATTATTTAGAAAGGATGTTTAACTTATACTTAATTGCGGCGCGCTCCTCGACCAGCGAGGAAAGACGACCACCACCAGAGGATTCTTCTCAGATCACGCTTTATTGTGGGAGCCTCTTGGTTGAAGGGGAGAGCAGGAAGGGAGGGGCCCCGAACTACCCTAGCTGTCCGCTTATATAGGGAGAAGCACATACGGGCCTGCCATGATAGGTTGTCACCAGTCTGCTGACACCAGAGGCCTCGGGATTGGCCAGAGATAGGTTATGTACTGCCCATGAGCAGGGTGCAGCACCTTAGCTGACAAGACCATTACTATATATGGAGTTGTTTACCTCAAACCGTGAGGGAGCCAGCGCCATCTTGTAATGGCATCTGCATTCGGCTCCCCACACTTAATTATTTATAGACAAAACTTTTTTGATCAGGAAATATTTTAGAAAGTGACATATTCATGGCTGAAATTGGAAAAATATTATTAATAATTTAGTCATATATATATACATATTCTTTTATATTTGTGTGTGTGTTTATGTGTGTGTGTGTATTTGACTTTTAGAAGCATTACTTAAAATAAAGACGATAATTCATCTTTTATAACAATTTTGGTCCAGCTTAATTGATCTTCCAAGTAAAGATTATGAAAGGCTAAACATGAGTTAAGATCAGACAAAGCATATGGGAAGCACATATATTTTATATTTATTCTCAATTTGTGAGGTCTTATATAACTTAAAAAAGCCACTTCTGAGTATTTCATATGGTAAGGTATATTATTAAAACTTGTTTGCTCTATAAAGTGTTTAAATCTTATAGTGAAGAAAAGTTTATTTCTCTTCTATGAGATAAAGTCCAGTTTTTCTAGAAGTTGAAAGCCAAAGGCATGCTTAAGATAAACTTTTATAACGGAGAATAAGCAATTTTCTAGCTTTATTGTTCACAATATTAAATTATAAGCCTGGAAGCTATTTAATCATTGTGGTATGTTTATATGCTACACAATATTAACTCTTCTAAAATTTTCTGGGTGCTGGATTATCATTCACTGCAGAATTAATTATGATAGACAACTTAATGTATTTTTTAAAATATACACATATAAAGGAAAACTGAGGATCTAATTTATATATTTTATCCATATTTGCATGAAGAAATTTAGATGGTTTTATGTGTCATGGCAATTAATTATTTAAATATACTTTCCAATTATTACTGGATATTTTATTTGCATGTCAATAGTTTCCCCCTTTTTTGTCCCTCTGCAAACCCCCATATTTCAGTGCCTTTACCCCTGCTTCTATGAGAGCTCTTCCCCACCCACCCACTTCTACCCCAGTGCCCTGGCATTACCTTACACTGGAGCATCAAGGCTTCACAGGACAAAGTGTTTCTCCTCCCATTGATGTCAGTTGAGGCCATCCTCTGCTACTGATGCAGATGAAGTCATGGGTACCAACATGCATCCCTTCAGCTCCTTCAGTCTTTTTCCCTAACTCTTCCTTTGGGGTCCCCGTGCTCAGTCCAATGATTGACTGTAAGTATCCACATCTATATTTGTCAGTCTCTGCCAAAACCTCTCAGGAGGGATTCATATTATGCTCCTAACAGCAAGCATTTCTTGACATCTGTAATAATGTCTAAATTAGTGTCTGTATATGGGATAGATCTCCAGGTGGGACAGACTCTGGATGGACTTTCCTTCAGTCTCTTCTCCACACTTTGTCTGCATATTTCCTTTAGAAAGGCATAATTCTGGGTTTGGAGATGGGTATGTGGTCCTATCATCCAAGCAGGGGCAGTTCCTAACCTCTGAATATGGTTTCTACAGTTTCTCCCTCCCATTTGTTGGGCATTTCTCCTTTGGGTCCTGGGAACCTCTTGCTTTATCTGGGACTTTCTGGTAGCTATCTCCAGTCTCCCATCCCCCTTTGTTACACACATTTGTTAATATTCCTGACCCACTTTTTTATCATTCCTGTCTTTCCTATACCGAATCCTGACAATCCTGCCCTTTTTTCCCCGTGCCTGTCCTCTCTTTCTCCCAATTACCTCATTTTTCTACCTCCTGTGAGTATTTTGTTTCCACTTCTAAAAAGAACTTTGAAGTGTTTTCTTTTTAAGCTTCTTATAGTTTATGAGTTGTAGCATGGGTTTTCTGAGCTTTTGGCCTAATAAGCAGGTATCAGTTAATACATACTGTTTATGTTGTTTTGTGACTGAATTACCTCACTTAGAATGAAATTTTCTAGTTCCATCCATTTGTTTGTGAATTTCATGAAGTCATTGTTTTTAATAGCTGAGTAGTTCTCCACTGTTTAAATGTACCACACTTTCTGTATCTATTTCTCTGTTGAGGGAAATCTGAGTTCTTTCCACCTTTTGGCTATTATAAATAAGGCTGCTATAAACATAGTAGAGCATGTGTCATTGTTATATGTTGGAGCATCTTTGGGTTATATGCCCAGAAGTGGGATAGCTGGGTCCACAGGTAGTACTATGTCCAATTTTCTGTGGAACAGCCATACTGATATCCAGTGTGGTTGTACCAGTTTACATTCCCACCAACAATGGAGGAATGCGTCCTTTTCTCCACATCCTTGCCAGCATCTGTTCTCACCTGGGGTTTTGATTTTATCCATTTTTTTTTAAATTGTGTGAGGTTGAATCTTGGGGTCTTGTTTTAAAAAGATATTAAAAATCCTTCTTCCTTTACTGAAAAAATGTGTTAAACTATTTATTTAGTACTTTAAAAAGTTGAAGTGATCAAAAATTGTATATATTAGTTTTGTGACTAAAATTCAAAGCCAACCAGAAATAACAGTCAATTAAAATAATAACTGATTAATAATGGTTAAAACAAAATAGATTAAGCAGTAACAAAATTTAAACAAAAATCAAACATTTTGAATGAAATAACTTAATACAATTCTTATGAAATATGAACATAATGTCAGACATAACACAATTTTCTTTAATGATAGTTAGTATTATTTTAGATGTCAAAAAATAAGCCCAGATGTTAATCATTGGCATTCTTTCAAACCAAATTAATTATATACCATATTAGGATATTAGACCATTTGAAGAATTAATATTAACTGTTTTAAAATATCAAAATCTGAAATATTGTATTTCTATATTATTGGGACAAAAAAGTCTTGGCAAATGTTTATGTATTATTGAATCTCTATTTGTCCATGTGAAAAACTACACTATATTCTTTTATAAAGCCATCTTTATTTAATATGAGAAAATATGTCAGTAATATTATATTTTCATAAAAATATATAACCAGGTGGTATATTTAACTAATATGTAATTAACATTCAATTATGTTAAAGTCAATTAAATAACAGGCCAGAAAAAATAATACTGAGAGTTAATATCCCATGTATTTCTATATAAAATAAGGATTATATTATCCTATTTTATCACACTTTCAAGTCAAATAAATATACATATTCCATTCACAAGAATGAGTTATTATTTGTTTACACTACTATGAAAAGAAATTGCATCATGTATATTCTAATTGTAAATTTTTTAATAGAACTCGTGCTAATATTTTAGTTTTTTTCTTTTTTATTGGACAATCTCTATATTTACATTTCAAGTGTTATCCCCATCCACTCCAATCTCCCATTCTATTGCCTCCATGAAGATGCTCCCTCTCCCAACCATCCTCTCCCACCTCAGCACCTTGGCATTCCCCTACACTGGGAAAAGGAGCCTTCCCTGGATCAAAGGCTTCTCCTCTCACTGATGCCAGACAATGCTGTCTTCTGGTACATAAAAGATACTTATTCATGTTGAACAAACAATTCTGTTTTTCAGAAGTGTATATGACTTTGATTCACATCCTTAAATAAGATTATCACACTGACAGTGGTTAAAAATATTTATTGCACTTCCAGAGAAGTGTAGTTTAGTTACCATCATCCACATCAGGCAACTCACAACTATTTGTGGCTACAGCTTCAGAATTTTTGGTGTCTCTGTTTTTCATGAATACCCACATTCATGTAAATAAGTCCACACAAAGACATATGTGTACACATATATATAATTAAATATAAAAATAAAAATCTATTTTGAAAATGGATACATAGATTGACTTTAGAGAGAATATTCAGGTTAGAGTAAATTATAAAGTATATATGATAAAATAGTAAAAAAGAAATAAATATTTGGCAAAATAAAAAATACCCCCATTCTCCAAGTTTGATTAAACTTGTTTGACTTGAGTTGGCCCATGAATAAGACTTTTCATCACATTTACATTTGTCATCTGAGAATTTGCCTAAGTGTTGGCATATGAGACACTCTTCTATTTAAATGCTATAGAAATTCTTTATCATGCCCTGAAAACACATGACTCTGATTTACAACATAGCCTTCAATTTACTGATGTGTGTATGTGCACACTAGTGACTTCCAAATGTTATTCTTTTATGTTTTCCTTGCAGTAATTAAAAATGCTAGAGGTTTATTCATTGGGAACGGAAACTAAACTACACAAATGAGTAGAGACAGAATCAGTTTTTAGCTTCTTCTCAAGAATATCATTTTTAACCATGGCTTATTTGTGTCTCAGATGATATTCTGGTGATTTTTTTTCTACCATATTTTATGTAGCTGCTCTATTATTATCAGAAATGTGTTCTTTGCCATTCACTCTTGTCACTATCATATTAATTTAGTAGTGCTCAATAGAAATTAATTATAGTATTTTCTTACAGGCATCTTTCAGAATCTGCTCCTTAGGTAACCAAAGGAAATATCACATTGGTTTATCATGTTTAATTTTACACTTATAAACTCTTTTATATATATATATATATATATATATATATATATATATTATATATATTTATATATATATATATCTTATATATATATACACACACAAACATATATATAATCATTTTATTTATCTTACTATTCATCTTTTTCAAAATATACTATTGATAATTTTACAATGAATACATTTGATTTTTCCAAATTATATAATAGGAAGAGAAAATAAATCAGCCACTTAGATCCAGATGTGAATGCTTGCAGCTGAACATCAGACTTAACACAAGGATCCCAGTGAAAGATCTAGAGAAAGGACTGAAGAAGTTGAAAGGTTTGTAACCTCATGGGAAGAATAGCATCATTGACCATTCAAGGCACTAAGGTGGAGAGGGTAATTGGGAGAGGGAGCACATTCATGAAAGCAAGGTGAGTGGGAGGAGAAAGAGGAGTGGGGACAAGGGTATAACATTTGAAATGTAAATACAGAGAATATCCAATATAATTAAAAATATAAAAGTATTATATCACCATTTTTTCAAATATTTGTTAAATCCCTGTACTCAACTGATTTGTATACTCATAAGTGGAATAATTTATTTTGTATAACAAGAATTTACTTGGTGAGGTGGAACACATATGTTCTCACCTCAGATTGAAAACCTATAAAAGACAGAGTATACAATGCCAATAAAATCCAATTTGGTGAAGCAATGAATGTTACTGGGGTTACTTACAAAAATATGAGTGAAGTGTTACTTACAAAAAAGAAATGACAAACTTGCATCCTGAAAACCCAGACCCCCATAGATGACAACTTACTAAGCTGGGAACCTGAAACACACCACAGAACAAAATGTGGATTGATGTTAAAGTGATAGATACATGATTGGACAGTGGAGAAGTAGGCGGGCAGAAAGGCAGAAAAAGGAAAGAGATCAGATATTTCAGAAGAGAAGCAAGAAGAAGATCTAGAAGGGCTATCTGGATCCAGGTAGACTTAATTGACATTAAGTAGATATGAATAATTTTAAGTATTTTTATAGGTCTTTTTACCTCATATAGAAGGGTGATATGTATCTTGGTCCATGGGATATAATCTTATTATGTAGAGGGCTTGTGGATTGAGAATTTAATATATAAACTTACATGAAAAAAAAAGCAATCAAGCTTTAGAGTTATGTTTATGCCAGGCAGTGGAAAAAAGAAATTGCTGGGGTGGTCATAAAACCCGATACAGAAACAGCAGAGCAGGTGGAGTGAACAGCCTGGGAAAGGAATCGCGTGGAGAAGGCGGCTTGGGGTCCAACTGACAGAGTCTGGGCACTAGAGTGGCATCGGTGGAGTAAGATCCCAGGGGCCTATAAAAGAACCATTTTTATTGTTTTCTGCAACAGGTGGCAAAACAATGTGTTAGGCAAGGATCCACTAAAAACTTAAGGCTTCAGCCTAAAAGCTAGAGAGAAAGTCTTATTCTCTAAGGAGAGGGGGCCAGAGCCATGTTGAGTCCTGTAATGTCTCAAGCGCAGGAACCTTAAACAAAAGAAACACCGAGACAGCCTCTGCTGGCAGGCTGCAGATCTACTGCTGTGAGAAGACAGGATAACATAGATTGAAGTACTTTGGACTAAGGTCCTGGTTTTACAATATTGTTTAGAGAACATATTAATAGCTATTTGTTTGTTTTTCAGGTGATATAACTTTATGCAATCTAATCCATATAATTCTGGAAGACACAGACAGCCAAATCACACTTTTTAAAAACACAAAGGTGAAACCTTTCTCCAGAAATAATGTGTCTCTTAGTTGGTAACTAGAATATCTTGTATCTTGTATTTCTTCCCAGAGAAATAATACAAACACAAAACTAGGCATCATACCCATTTTGAAACTATATAAACAATTCAGATAATCACAAACCCTCACTACCCTGCTTCTGACAAGCCACATGGCCTTAGCTGGGGTAACTCACAAAACCAACTTACTATCACTTACAAATCAATAAGTAAGCAAGTTGTAAAACTAGAACCTTACTTCAAAGTTTTTTTGATGTGTCTAGCTCTCAATCTGAAGCATCAGATCTGCATTTATTAAGAACTTCCCTAATATATGTTTTTAGTCACTATGTCTAGTGTAGATTTCTATCAATAATGACCTTTATTCATTTGAAAAAATCACCAGTCTCTCTAGAAGTCAGAGACTCATTTACTTTATGTAATTTTGAACAAATGTTTCATACATTTACTAAACAATTCTGTAAAACCAGGACGTTAGTGCAAAGTATTTCAATTTGTCCTTCTCTCAGCCTGTAATGTCAGATCTTTATTTATTAATAACTTTCCAAACATAGTTCTGTAACCACTCTGCCTGGTATGTAGACTGCTATTTTAGTTCTAAACTGCATGTGAAATTTCCCACGTGATTCGGGTAACTGTGTAATCTCTTCTATCCAAGAAAAACAAACTAGATGTGATCACTAATTCTGTATACCATCTTTAAAACAAATAAATAGCTACTAATACATTCTCTATTGTATTAATTTAAAAAGGACCTTAGTACAAAGTGTTTCAGTCTGTGTTATCCTGCCTTCTCACAGCAGTACATCTACAGCCTGCCAGCCGAGGCTGTCTCTGTGTTTCTTTTGTTTAAGGTTCCAGCTCTTGATACATCACATGAACCAACATGGTGCTGACCCCCCCCCCTTCCTTAGAAAATAAAAATTTCTCTTTAACTTATAGTCTGAAGTCTTAACTTTTTAGAGGATTCTTGTCTAACAGATTGGTTCGCCACCTGTTGCAGCAAATAATAAAAAATGGTTCTTGACCTATTATTGTCCCTGTGGTCTAACAGCTCCAGTATGGAGCCGAGCACACAGAATCTTTCACTGGGTCCACAATCTATACTCTCCCTGAGATTCCCTTCCCAGGCAGTTCACTTTGCCCACCAGGGTGCTTCTGTCCCAGAGTGTTACTTTACCTCTCCACCAGGCACAAACATGACTCAAAGGCATGATGCCTTTTCATGTTCGGTTTATATATTAAATTCTCAATCCACAAACCCTCTACACAATAATATTATATCCAATGGACAAAGATATAAACTTCCCTTACAGAATCCCTTAAAATATTCATATTTACCAATTGTCGATTAAGTCCACCTGGATGTAAGTCTGCTTTCACCAGCTCCATCTTTCTTCCTCCCTCAATCTCTGCTCCTCTTCTGTTGTCCTACCATTTTCCTGACTATTTCTCTAGTATTCAATCATGTAACACCTTAACATAAATCTACAACTAACATCATCTCAACAGATTGCAGTGTGTTCTTCACAGGTGCCTCAAGTAATATAACTCTTTTCCGTGAAGAGGTATAAGTTTCAGAGCTGACCTGGTCTCAGATCTTCCACAGTTTAGGTTTTCTGAGAGTTAACTATGTGTCTTGCCTAATAAGAGAGTCTTTCAGGCCAGGCATTGGTTGGCCATTCCTCTATCACTATTTCATAATTGTCCCTGCTATTCTAGTAGGAGGGACACATCTAGGTCAAAAGTACTGTGGGAGGGTTGCTGTTTTATTCCTGCACTGGTAGTCCTGCCTGACAACAAAAAGTTACCACTTCCTGATTGATACATATTCCACACTGCTAGAAGTCTCACCAGGAGTCCTACCCATAGACAACTTGGAGCTTCCCCCAACCCTTGGTCTCTGGAATGTTTCAGTGATGTCCCGCCAGCTTAAACCCCCTTCTCCCTATACTTAATCTTGCAACCTTCCTGCTTCCTCCACCTAGTTTCCTCCCTCCATGAACTTCTGATATCTATTTCCCCAATGTGAAAGAACTGAGATACATCTATGGGCAAAAACCAATCCCTGACACTATTAATGATACTCTGTTATGATTGTAGGTAAAGGTCCTCTGAGAGGCTCCAACCAGCAGCCAATGGAAACAGATACAGAGACTCACAGCTAAACTTTAGATGTAGCTTGTAAATCCTGTGGAAAAGTTGTGGAAAAGATTGAGGGATCCAAAGAGGTTAGGTACTCTACAGAAAGACCAATAGAGTCAACGTATCTGAACCCTTAGGGACTCCCAGAAACTGAATCATCAATCAGAGTATACAAGTGTATACCCTACCCCATAATTATCAGAAGTGAAGTCTGGCCTTCACACAGGTCCCCAACAACTGGAAATAGATCTGTTCCTGAATCTGTTTCTTGTTATGGGTCCATTTCAGCTAACTGGGCCACATTGTTTAGCTACATGCGAAAAGATTTGCCTAGTCCTAAAATCACTTGATAAGCCAGGCATAGGTGTGGACATGGGCATGTGTGGATTGCTGATATTTTGGGGTGGGCCACTCTTCTCAGAAAAAAAGAGTAGGAGGGAATGGGAGGAGGAACTATATGAGGGGTAGTGGAAGAAGAGGATAGCTGACACTGGGATGTTAAGAGAATAAATAAAGTAATAAAAAGACAAGAGTCTGTCAGCAGTAGCAGTTCTTTAGGCTTAGGAAGAAATATATTGTCAGGTCAGTTTCAGAGATACCTTAACCTACCTCTTTTTCCTGTTTTCTTTCTTTCTTTCTTTCTTTCTTTCTTTCTTTCTTTCTTTCTTTCTTTCTTTCTGGTTTTCTTTAAGCATTTTGAAGATTTTGTTTCTATTCACTTATTTATTTATTTACCTATTTATTTATTTATTCATTCCTTTATTTATTTTACCTTATGACTGAGGAGCTTCCTTAAAAGCTGAAATGTTTCATTCTTCTAGGAAACTCCTATACAACACAAACAGTACTTGTTTCCTGTGTGATTTCAACATTATCTTCCATCCAGTGATATCGTTTCACATCCCCAGCAGCAATACATTGAGTTTTAGTTTTTCAACTTCTCAAGACACTTATTTTTTTATAGTAGAGTTGTACTGCAGGATGAGAAGTATTGTGGTATTTCAGAGTGGCTTGTATTTATGTTTCCCTAAGGATTTATGATGAGTATAATTTATTGTACCCATTTATATTTTAGTTACCTTTTGTAAATTTTTCTTTTATATTTTCTGACTAATTACTTTTTATTTTATTTACTGATTTGTTTTTTGGTGTTATTTAGTGTAATGAATTTTTTTAGATATTTAGATATTATTCAGTTATACATATTAATTGTAAATATTTTATCTCCTTGACTAGAATATAGTATTACTTTCCTTTGAATATACTGACTTTTAATATGATAAAATTTTACATTTATATAACTCAAAATAATTACTATTATGCTAATTAAGATTTTTATGTCATGTCTTTGAATTTATTGTCAAATCCATTGGTACGAACATTTTTACATACATTTTCTTGAAAGAATTTATGTTGTTTAATTTATTGGTATATTTTACCTGAAAAATACTTTTAAGTTATTATGTGATGAGACATAATGGTTCAACTTTGATGTTTTGTATATAGATTACATAGATTACAAATGGTTATTTGTTGATATTGTAAGACTTAATCAGAAGACAATCCCATAAGGCAAACAGCAATATCAGCTAATGAGGACCCCTTAGACCTCCCAGAGGCTACAAACCAACCAGGACCCCTCAGAACTCCCAGAGGCTACAGTCAAACCAGACAGCATACTGGCTGGTCTGTGGCTGTGACTCATAAGTAACAGAAGACAGCCCTGTTTAGCTTCAATGGTAGAGGATGCACCAAATCCTGTTCAGACTTGATGACCAGGGAAGGGGGATGGGGGTGAGGTAGGGGAAAGTGAAGTGGGGTGGATATGATGGGGGTGGTGGTGGGGGAGCAAAGTGACCACTCAAAGAAAAAAAAAATAGGAGGAAGGGGTGAAGAACATTTGGAGGGGGAACTGAGAAGGGAAGCAACATTTAGAATGTAAATAAAGAAAACAATTTAAAAAACACCACCACCAACAACAATAGAATGGCTTTGATGAAACCATAGTCTCTGGAGTGCTGTTAGAAAGACTCTGTTAGATTGTAATATTGGCTTGAAACTATATTAGAGGGTTAGAGAGTCTGTCAGCATAAACATTGTTCAGCAGAAAAGAAGTAGCAAATTGGATGAGACTCTTTGAAATAAGGATGGAGAATATGGAAAGATCTGAGGTATATTTTGGAGGATCCATTTAATGAGAATCTTTTCTAGAAGTTGAGAAAGAGGAAAGCCACAAAGAGGATATCTATTTCTAAAATCAGAAGGTGTCTGCATGGCAGAGCAGATGGAAAGTGGGGAAGCATAATATTTAGAAGTTTTGAATATTACAGTGAGATTGTTAAAACAGTTTCAGCTGTATTAAAATACAGCTTTCTCAGAGGCATGCATGCATTTAGACATGTCAATGGGAAGTAACTGGTAGAAGGAACGGAGATTAAATGTAGAAGTATGAACTCATTACATCCTACTAAGCAGGTAAAATACCAGAAAGTGACTAAGAATTTCTCTGTAAGAGTATTAAATGCCATGATGCTATAGGATTAGGTGGAGAATAAATGTCAGGTTAAACAATGCTATAACAAAAAATGGAACTGGATCAAGAACAAAATTTAGATATTTGTCATAAAAAATATTTTAAATTTAAGCTCTCCATTATAATGAAATTTTTATTGCTTTTTAAGAATTGAACAAGATGGATATGATAGTATCAGCTATATATTTTTGTACAACCCGAGGTTTTTGTACATTTTTTAAATTGAAGTCTTAAAATAACCATGCTAATTGTTATTAAATATTTTGAGTAGCTAAGTATATAGCAATATGTTGCTAATAACTGTGAGATGATTGAAGTCACTGATTAGTATATGTCATTCTTAAATGTATTTTAATTTTGTATAAAAACAAGTATCTATGATCATCTGATAGAAAGTAAAATATTCTTTATGTGTTCAAATTTTTAAAAATATTTAAAAATCTTTGAGGAAACATTGATTCCTCTTTTATATTTTTGCAGGAATCTGAAGATTATTTTTATAATCAGTATAATTAATAAAATATTTATTGTAAAAATGAAAAAAGTTTCCTTAAGTTAATAAAAATTATTCTGATTGCAAAATACCCAAGATACAAAATAACATAATTAAATTAAAAATGGAATTTAAATCTCTGCCATTACAAAACCTTAGATTTAGTATGTAGCATGAAATACTGAACTTGAATTCAAGTTACTAGTGTGATGAAATGGTTGCCTTCCTCTCTTATTCTTCAGTATTCTTTCTAAAAAGCTATGAAATAGTTATATTTAGTAATATGGAATTTTATTATAGCAAGAAAAATTAGAACATTAGGCAAATAAATTGCCATTTATGAAATGTAAAAGGTCTCTGATAAATGAGAGTAACAGATCACCTGCAATGAGGAGGGGCAAAAAAAATTTTGGAGATATTTCTTAAATATACAGATGATGGTGGTAAAACCACAAGTAATAATAATTACTAGAATTTTGTTAGTTTTCTTTTTACTAGCTGTGACTTAATATAAAGGGAAAAATTGGCTCATCATAGTCAACCATATTGGTAATGTAAGGTAATTACAGTGCTCTGATGAATATTGTACTTTACAATCTAGATTCTGTATATCCCAGCAAATCAGGATACAGACAGCTTGATAAGAAATGAATTGCTCAGGTCCTAGGATTAATATTCTTTATCAGTTACCCCAGTTCTCTGTCCAACTCTTTCACATCTTCCCAAGAGATTGCTGAGAAATGTTTCTGAGGTATATGAACACGACATTTTAAGAACTTTATTTATTATTATTAATTTTATTAGATACTCACAGTATTTACATTTCAAATGTTATCTTCTTCCACCCACTCTCATCCTCCCCCTCCTTTTGCTTCCATGAAGATGCTCTCTCTCCCAACCACCCTCTCCCACCTCAGCACCTCAGTGCTCATTTCCTACACTCGGGAAAGAGCCTTCGCTGGACCAAAGGTCTCTCCTCCCATTGATGCCAGAAAATGCTGTCCTCTGCTACATATGCAACAGGAGCCATGGGGATAGAAACAGAAGGAACACTACCAAATTCATTCTTAGGACATGATGTTTTACATTCAGTATATCACAGATATTTACTATAATTTTATGTATTCATACATAAATTTACATACATACACAGAAAACATATAATCCTCAAAAACATAGAGTTAATAGAAGATAGAAATATAGTCTCAATGGTTAAATGTCCTGGATAATCAGGAAGAGAAGCAGAATTATTTTATTCCTAACACCCAAATGCAGCAAGAAACAATTTGTTACTACAGTGCCAGGGGAATCATTTAATTTATCTAGCCTCTTAGGGTACCGCATGTACACATGATATGCAACAGTATGCAGACCAAAAAAAAAAAAATAATAATAAAATAAAAAACACTAAACTACAATTAAAAGAAACACAAAAATTTAGAATATATATCACAGAGACATGACTAACATTATTTTCAAATTATCATAAATTCTTTTGTTTTCATATTTGAGACAGAATTTAAATACATTTCTAATACTCCATTCAAATCTTTCCCTTTATCTCTTCTGATTGTCTTTCATTTTCATGGCCTCTCTTTTATCATTTGTTTTTTTATGCATATATGTATTTGAATATGCACATGTACTCCTAAACATAGCCCATTGAGTAAATATATATTTAATTTTATGTAGGTTTTCAGAACTGAACATTTGGTACTGTATACCTGTTTGATGTACTCTTCCTTGGGCTGTGAGGGCACCTAGCTCTTCCCATCTTCCCTCAGTTGCCTGTAGTTCTTTGCATAATATTAAGATATACTGAGCTTTGTATAATATTGAGGCCATTTTCCCACCCAGTTTGTAATGCCTGTTAGTGTTCTGAAAATTCAGTGCAAGTCCCTGGTCTTCTATACAGTACACTCTTTAAGCCCCATCTTCAGTTAAAATCCATGAGATTGACTTGTGTGGTTATTTTTGTAGTTGTATGTATTGGAATTAGATTGCAAAAGTCAGCTTATTGGTTGACTGTGGCTTTTTTTTTTTTTAACTGTTTGTTCTCTGTTGGAAAAGAAAATTCCTTGAGGAGGAGTGGAGACTACACTTATCTGTGGGTATAAGTATTAATGTCTATAGATTATTCTGTGTAAAGATTATTCTGATTTAGTTAATTATTGGTTCTGGCTATTCTTTCAATAACTATGATTTCTCTAGTACTAATTTAATGTCTATGTATCCGGTACAGAACAGGTCTTCGTACAATGCTTGTTGTATGAAAGCTAAGCTCAATATGAAAGAGCTGTTGTTTAACTACCAAGGTATGTGTGCAACTATTGAACCCAGAGTGTCGCTGTGCCATTGTAGTCATTGATGAATAGATTTATATTAAGGTGATTCATGATTGGAAAATAGAGAGATAGGTGGCAAAGTTCCAGGAAGACAAAGATGAGGAGAGGAAGAGGAAGAAATTCCAAGAGGAACTGAGATGGAGGCAGATGAGTACGTTTCTCTCAGCGCATCTCCAGCTTGCTGCGGTTATTATTACTTCTAAGGGTTTCTATGGGTCTTTTATATCTCATATAGAAGGGCAGTCTGTATCTTAGTCTGTATCTTACACTGAGTGTAAGCTTATTGTGTAGAGGGTTTGTGGATTGAGAATTTAATATGTAAACTTGCTTGATAAGCTGCCAGGCTTTGTACTCACGTTTGTGCTGGGTGGTGGAGCAAAGGAGCACGCCTGGGCGGTCATATCCGCCCCAGCCTAAACAACAGGGAGGGCAGAGTGAATCAATCACCTGAAGGGAACCTCGTGGAGAGGCTGTCTTGAAGACTGTGTGACAGCGTCCATGTGCTTGGCTCCACAGCTGGAGTGGCTCCCGCGAGTGAGAACACAGAGCCAATAGCAACAGAATCAATTGAACGTTTACAGCAACATTGATGTGGTATATAGATATCGGAGATGCATAAGACTGTTCGTTAGCTCTCTCCTTTGGAAGCATCATTGGTGCCTTTCAGTACTATGAAAGTATTTCTAAAGGTGCTGCCATTCAGGTCAGATCTAGCTCAAGGGCTTCTTGGTTCTGTTTCTGATGTACATTGTATCCTTAGCAATAAAAATTTATTTACTACTTTTTGAGAACGACCAAAGGAAAATACAATAGGCTGTACATTTGGGATTTTCTTAGATATCAGGCCAACAACTCAAAAAAGGATTCTCATTCTGATAATGGAATATTTCTTTTATGGCCTTCAGCTTTTAGACTAAGTGCCATCAACACACCTGAGAAACGTTCACTAAAACTATATAGGTATAATTATATGCGGAATTACATGTATTACAGATATTTTAAGTATAGCGTCAATAGCATTTTGAGACAGGGAGAGTTTCCACTCATTTGCATTATCTTTCAGTCCCTCTTCCAGTACTTACCTCCACTCACTTGCCTTTTCCAACTAATTTATTTCCCCCCTTTGAATCAGTTGTATCCTGCTATTGTCTGTTTAATCTCCTTATGTGTCTTCTGTATTTAATTTTCATACCTCTCCACAAGGACATACCAATTATCACATATTCTTTAAATTCGGTTGTCATACTATTGCTATAGAGAAAAGGTAAAATCAAAGCAATTTCATCTTATCAACTTTATAGAATAATGTGCATTTGTTTTTAAAAATGTGCTAATGCTCTAAATTTGAGAAAAAATGATACTTTTGAGTTTTTCCTTAAATTTTAAGGCTTGCTAACAATGGATAAAATTTACTTACATAATAATTTATGGAGTAAGAAATTAAGAATTTTATATATAATAATGCTTTCTGTACACAGCCGGGCAGTTACCCATTTAAATAAACAGCAGCAGTTAAAAATGTATCTAAAAACATGCATAGACTTAGGCTGGAGGTTAAAATAATGCCAGTATGTAGCTAGAATCTGTGGGTACTTTGAAGTTTCTAGGGCTATTAGTTTTCTTTAAAGGTGTGTGCCATAATACATAAAACACCTTTCACTGATGAAATTTTTGATATAATTATTTTAAAATACAGCCAATTCGAGAATTAGAAGTAAAGGACCCACATAAGTAAAGAATTAAGGCATATAGAAATTTAAAAGTAAAAGAGTTGGGAACTTCTTCACTAAAGATTATAGGAATTCTGTTCAGGAGTTCTAATATTATTAAAATCAAATACTGAAGAAAAACACCAATATAGGGCATTTTAATGGATGACACATAGAAGGAAAATGAAAGAGGTCAATTGGTCCAACATGAATTAGAAACTCTTCTGTATAATAAATTAGTAGATAGTATTATTTTAACTGACTTTGCCAAAAAATATGCAATGTTAATAACTTTCAAGATAAAACTTCAAAACATATTTTGGAAATACTGTTTTTATAATGACACAGTTTCAAAAGAAATTGACAAATGTAGGTACTATTTAGCGTAGTAATTAATTGTTTTACTTTTAGTTACAACTCCAATAAGATCACAATTTAGATGTGTCAATTGGCCAAAGGAAGGAGCAAAGTCTTTGAAGCCTCATGCGATTTATTTAAATCAATAAAATTAGGTGGATAAAATTATGGCTTAGTGTTATTAGTTCACAATTGAGAGAGAATTTGAAAAGACTAAAATTTATTATATGTGATGTTTTCATCACAGAGAAAGAATCCTGCCGTTCCTGCTCCTATCCTGAGGCAGATGAGTAAATGTTTAATAGAATACCATCACAAAGAAATTGTGCCCATTGTCTCACTCATCAAGGACATTTTGATTTGATAATGTTGGGGTTCTGTCCACATACAGGAAACTAAACAAGCTCAAGAAGAAATTGGCATTGTATCTCAACATATAGGCTGGAAATGCATTATCAAATATTCAATCAAATTACTTGTTTAGAGTAATCTTGATATTTTAAGAAGACTCATATAAAATAAAGCTGCCTGATTGGAGGTCAAATGTCTAATCTATTATGGAACTTTTTCTTTCTAACAGAGTTACTGACCAGGAATAGCTCACAAATCTGGTTTAGAAGAAAAAAAAATATTAAGAAAGGAAGAGGTCATTTCTGTTTTTCATTTCCTCAGAAAGAAATAGATCTATATTTTGACTAATGAGTTCATTGTGTGAGTGGACATGGTGAATACAAGTTAACGGCTATTTAAACTGGAATAGATGAGTCAGTATTTCTGGAATCGTGTCATTTAGGTTTTAGAAGTACAGGCTATTTATATTGAAGTCTTCAACTCAGTAAATCCAAACTCTGCTCTCGGTTTAGACATCATATGAAATGAAAATTCTGAAGTTTGGGGAAGTTTATAAAGGCTTTCGAAACTTATGAAGTGGTTGCTGAGAGAAAAGAAAAACAAAGAAAAAAAAGTAAAGATAATAACATTATGCTTAATCCTTACACACCAAGAAAACTTTGACTAATTCCAGGTTACATCCTGTTTTACATGTACTTTATGCTCATTGTAACTAGCAAGATCTTTTTTTTAATGACTTTATTTTACAAAACAAAGATAAATGTACAGATTTTAAACATTTTTTGCTAAAAATTATACATTTTTGTCAGTACTGTTTTTTCAGATATTAAAATAATTTTTACATAAAACTCTGTGAATATATTTTTTAGTCAGTACTTGATTTTTTAAAGGTCTTGACAGTATGCATTGAAAACCTAATAGTTACAATGAGCGTAAAGTACATGCAAAACAAAACGCAACTCGGAAATAGTCAAAGTCTTCTTGTTTTGTAAGTATTTTTTCTTGTTTTCTTTATTTCTTGGACTTCATACAGTCTGTGAGTTGTTTCTGGGGGAGTGCAAGCCTCTGGGGTTAGCATCCCGCTATCAGTGACTACATATTATGTCTGTTCTTTTGTGACTGGGTTATATCACTCAGAATGATATTCTCTAGATGCAGCCATTTTCTTAAGAATTTGGTTAAGTCATTGTTTCTGGTGGCTGAGTAGTATTCCATTGTGTAAATGTACCACAATTTTTGTATCCATTCATCTTCTGAAGAACATCTGGGTTCTTTCCAGCTTCTGGCTATTATAAATAGAGCTGCTATGAACATTGTGGTGCATATATCTTTGTTGTGTATTAAAGTGTCTCTGGGGTATATGCCCAGAAGTGGAATAGCTGGGTCTTCAGGTAGTACTATATCCAATTTTCTGAGGTATCGCAAGACTGATTTACAGAGTGGTTGTATTAGTTTGCAACCCCACCAACATGGAGAAGTGTTCCTCTTTCTCCACAGCCTCGCCAGCATCTGCTGTCATCTGAGTTTTGGATTGTGGCCAATCTGACTGGTGTGAGGTGGAATCTCAGGGTTGTTTTGATTTGCATTTCCCTGATGGCTAAGGATGTGGAGCACTTCCTCAGATGTTTCTTGGCCATTCAGTTTTCCTCAAGTGAGAACGTTTTGTTTAGCTCTGTACCCCATTTTTTGATAGGGTTATTTGATTCTCTGGTGTCTAGCTTTTTGAGTTCCTTATATACCTTGGATATTTAGCCTCTATCTGATGTGGTGTTGGTAAAGATCTTTTCCCATTTTGTTGGTTGCCGTTTTGTTTTCTTGACAATGTCCTTAGCCTTACAGAAACTTTGCAATCTAATTATGTCCCATTTGTTAATCTTTGTCCTTAGAGCTTGAGCCATTAGTGTTTTGCTCAGGAAATTTTCTCCTGTGCCTATGTGTTCTAAGGTTTTCCCTACTTTCTCATCTAATAATTTCAGTGTATCTGGTTTAATGTGGAGATCTTTGATCCACTTACACTTGAGCTTTGTACAAGCAGATAAGAAAGGGTCTATTTTCATTCTTTTGCATGCTGAGTGCCAGTTGGACCAGCACCATTTGTTGAATAGGCTGTCCTCTTTCCATTGAGTGTTTACAGCTCCTTTGTCAAAAATCAGGTGACCATATACATGAGGGCTCATTTCTGGATCTTCTATTCTATTCCAATGATCCACATGCCTATTTCTGTACCAGTACCATGCAGTTTTCAACACAATTGCCTTGTAATATAGCTTGAGGTCAGAAATAGTGATTCCTGCAGATGTTTTTTTGTTGTTGAGGATGGATTTCGCTATTCTAGGTCTTTTGTTATTCCATATGAAATTGCACTTTGATCTTTCCAATTCTATAAAGAACTGGGTTGGAATCTTGATGGGGATTGCATTGAATCTGTAGATTGCTTTTGGTAGGATGGCCATTTTTAAGATGTTGATCTTTCCAATCCATGAGCATGAGAGCTCTTTCCATTTTCTGAGTTCCTCCTCAATTTATTTCTTTAGAGGTTTGAAGTTCTTCTCATACAGGTCCTTCACTTGCTTAGTTAAGAGTCACACCAAGGTATTTCATAGTTTTTGTGACACTTGTGAAGGGTACGTTTTCCCTAATTTCTTTCTCCACATGTTTGTCCTTTGAGTATAGGAAGGCTACTGATTTGTTTGAGTTAATTTTGTATCCGGCCACTTTGCTGAACTTGTTTATCAGCTGTAGGATTTCTCTGGTGGAATTTTTGGGTCACTCAAGTACACTATCATGTCATCGGCAAAGAGTGATGTTTTTATCTCTTTCTTTACGATTTGTATCCCGTTGATCTTTTTTTGCTGGCTAATTGCTCCAGCCAGGACTTCCAGTACTATGTTGAAAAGGTAGGGGGAGAGTGGGCAGCCTTGTCGAGTCCCTATTTTAGTGGGATTGCTTCAAGTTTCTCACCATTAAGTTTGATGTTGACTGTTGGTTTGCTGTATATTGCTTTTATTATGTTTAAGTATGGGCCTTGGATTCCTGTTCTTTCCAGGACCTTTAACATGAAGGGGTATTGGATTTTGTCGAATGCTTTCTCAGCGTCTAGTGATATAACCATGTGATTTTGGTTTTTGAGTTTGTTTATATGGTGGATTACGTTGACGGATTTCCTTATGTTAAACCATCCCTGCATCCCAGGGATGAAGCCTACTTGGTCATGATGAATGATCGTTTTGATGTGTTCTTGGATTCGGTTTGCGAGGATTTTGTTGAGTATTTTTGCATCAATGTTCATAAGTGAGATTGGTCTGAAGTTCTCTTTCCTTGTAGGGTCTTTGTGTGGTTTAGGTACGAGGGTTATTGTAGCCTCAAAAAATGAGTTGGGTAATATTCCATCTGATTGTATCTTTTGCAATAGTTTGGCGAGTATTGGTGTTATATCCTCAATAAAAGTCTGAAAAAATTCTGCACTGGACCCGTCTGGACCTGGGCTTTTTTTGGTTGGGAGGCTTTTGATGACTTCTTCTATTTCTTTAGATGTTATAGGGTTATTTAGATGGTTTACTTGGTCCTGGTTTAACTTTGGGACCTTGTATCTGTCTAGGAATTTATCCATTTCTTCCAGATTTTCCAATTTTGTGGAGTATAAGTTTTTGTAGTAGGATCTGATGATTTCTTGAATTTCCTCAGTTTCAGTTGTTATGTCACCACTTTCCTTTCTGATTTTGTTAATTTGGATACTCTCTCTTTGCCCTCTAGTTAGTCTGGCTAGGGGTTTATCAATCTTGTTGATTTTCTCAAAGAACCAACTCTTGGTTTTGTTGATTTTTTCAATGGTTCTTTTTGTTTCTATTTGGTCTATTTCTGCCCTAATTTTGATTATTTCTTGCTGTCTACTCTTCTTGGGTATATCTGCTTTCTCTTGTTTTAGGGCTTTTAGCTGTGCTGTCAGGTTATTGATATAAGCTCTCTCCCGTTTCTTTTTGGAAGCACTTAGGGCTATGTGTTTTCCTCTCAGTACTGCTTTCATTGCATCCCATTGGTTTGGTTATGTTCTGTTTTGATTTTCATTGAATTCTAGAAAATCCTTAAATTCTTTCTTTATTTCTTCTTTGATCCTGCTATCATTTAATAGAGCATTATTTAATTTCTTTGTGTATGTGGGCTTTTTGTTGTCTTTGTTTTTATTAAAGACTAGCCATAGACCATGGTGATCTGAGAGGATGCATGGGTGTATTTCAATCTTCTTATATTGACTGAGACTTGTTCTGTGTCCAATTATGTGGTCAATTTTTGAGAAGGTGCCATGTAGTTGAGAAGAAGGTATATTCTTTTAGTTTAGGATGATATGTTTTGTATATATCTATTAATTCTAGTTGGTTCAAAGTCTCTGCTAGTTTTGCAGTGTCCTTGTTCAGTTTCTCTTTCCATGATCTGTCCATTGTTGAGAGTGGAGTGTTAAAGTCTCCCACTATTATTGTGTGGGGTGAAATGTATTTTTTGAGCTTTAGTAGGGTTTCTTTTATGAATGTGGGTGATTTTTTATTTGGACTATATATGTTAAGGATTGAGAGTTCCTCCTGCCATATTTCCCAGGTAATTTGTAAAAAGTGTTTTTCCTTATATTTTTGATAACTTTTGGTTGGAAATTTATATTATTCAATATTAGAATAGCCACTCCAGCTTGATTCTTGGGACTGTTTGCTTGGAAGTTTTTTCCCACCCTTTTACTCTGAGATAGTGTCTGTCTTTGTCTCTGAGATGAGTTTCTTGTATGCAGCAAAATGCTGTATTTTGCTTATGTATCCAGTCTGATATCCTGTGTCTCTTTATTGGGGAGTTGAGTCCATTTATCTTAATAGATATTAAGGTATAGTTGTTTCTGTTTCCTGCCATTATTGCTTTTGTAGGTTGAGTTGTGTCTGTGTCTTTTTCTTCTTTTGGTTTTCTTGCTTTGGAATTTTCTTGTTTATATTAGGATGTAGTTCCCCTCTTTGTATTGGGTTTTCCACTTATAATTCATTGTAGTGCTGGGTTTGTGGTCAGATATTTTGTAAATTTAGATTGGTCTTGAAATATCTTCGTCTCTCCATCGATGGTCATTGATAGTTTTGCTGGGTATAGCAGCTTGGGCTTGCAATTGTGTTCTCTTAGGGTGTGCATGATGTCTGTCCAGGCTCTTCTAGCTTTCATAGTCGGGTATGAGTCTGATTGGCCTGCCTTTATATGTTACCTGACCTTTTTCCCTTACTGCTTTTAGTATTCTTTCTTTACTTTGGGCACTTGATGTTTTGACTATTATGTGTCAGGAGGTATTTCTTTTCTGGTTCAACCTATTTGGAGTTCTGAAGCCTTCTTTTATGCTCGTGGTCATCTTATTCTTGAGGGTAGGGAAGTTCTCTTCTACGATTTTGTTGAAGATATTTACTATGCCTCTTAGTTGATACTCTTCTCCCTCTTCTATTCCTATTATCCTTAGGTTCGGTCTTCTCATTGTGTCCTGGATTTCCTGGAAATTTTGGGTTAGGATCTTTTTGTTTTTTGCATCCTCTCTGGCTGTTTTGTCTTTTTTTACAATGTTGTCTTCTGCCCCCGAGATTCTCTCTTCCATCTCTTGTAATCTATTGAAAATGCTTGCTTCTGTGATTCCTGATTTCTTTTTTAGGTGTTCTACCTTAGGGTCATCTCTTTTTGTGTTTTCTTTATTGTGTCAATTTCCGTTTTTAATTCCCTCTTCCATTCCTTCATCTCATTGATTCTGTTTTCCTCTAGTTCTTTGAGTTCTTTGAGTGTTTTTCTTGTTTCCTCTTTAAAAGCTTCTGAATCTTTTTGCTTTACATCCCGTTCTTGTTTAAGTATCTCTATCAGCATCTTGAGGTATGATTTCAGGTCTGTGCCTTCCTTTTCTGGATTGTTTGGAATTCCGATGTTTGCTGTCATGGAAGAGCTGGGTTCTGGTGTTGCCAGAATGGTGGCTCGTAGAGGCTGAGCAACTGTGATCAGGAACAGATCATAGGCACTTCTGTTCCCACCCGGAGGCAACTTCAGGAAGCAGAGCAGAGCCTGGCCCATCTGCCACCCGGAACGTCGGCTCCTGGAGGCTGATCAACTGCTGGGTGGGAGACCTGAGCTGCCAGGGAGCAGAGAGATCTCTGCGGAGTGCAGACGGAAAGTGTACCCCCTGCCTTGCCCTGCCCTGCCCCGCCCTGTCTGATCCAGCGACCAGGAATAGAACTTTAGAACTTCTGTTCCCACCCGGCGTCTCTGAGGCAAAGAACAGGGCTTGACCCATCTGCCACCAGGACCAGTGGAGATCCAGGGACACAGACCAGATACAAGGGAAAGGCAAGAACATATCACTGACAACAAAATGGCAAGAGCAAAGCGAAAGAGTATATCTCAAGGTATCTAGCAAGGTCTTAATGCACACTATGAAACCTTTAAAAGAAATCAAGTACTGACAAAAATGTATTTGTATACTTTTTTGCAAAAATGCTTAAAATTTATACATTTAACATTTTTCCTTAAATAAAGTGGTTAAAGAAAATAATAATAATATTAGTCACCAAATTACAGGAGAGGATGAGATTTAGGATTGAAGAGGTTAGATCAATACTAAGAAAGGATGAATAGCATTGGTGTTCTATAGTACCATTGATTTGTTTACAATAGTTATCATACATTGGTTTGTTTACGATAGTTATTATATAGTCAAATATTTTGAAATAGTTATTATATATTTCAAATTAGCTAGAAGAAACATTTTGGAATGTTTCAACACAACACAGTGATGGACATGTTAGTAGTCCTAATTGGACCATGTTTGGACCAGGTTATCACAAAGAACCATTAGAAATAATTTCTCCTACAGAAAGCTGAGCATGTCCAGAAAATGTTGTGGGTTTCTCTAAATGAACACACTCTGGAGTTAGACCATGTAGTCTCGTCTGAGGCACTGTAAGGGAAAAGCCTCAGAGAATTGCTGCAGGTGTCCTGGGGACCACCAGCAAGCTAACTCCTGGGTGACATTGCCTTTATTTGCAAATGATTTCTTTAACATATCACTCATGAACTAATGAGAGCCTATGACACCACAGAATTTTATGTCATGAGAAATTGTCTGTTATAATTTTTTTTCCTTTTATGAGATGTGCTACTTGATATATTAAAGTTGAAATAAATGAAAAAAAAAAGAGAAAACATATAGATTTCTAAGGTAATATAATAAACATGATATGGTAATATAATGCAAACCATCATAATTGAGCAAAACCAACAAAAAGGAAGGAAAACCTGCCCAAGACACGGCACAAGCATAACTTACTTCCTTGTTCACATACTTCAGAACTGCATAAAAACTCGAAGATGGAAGTGATATTATATAAGCAAAATCACTCTTCCACATCCATCCGGGCCCCATGAATGCTGCTTCAGTCTCTGTGATTTGATACTTGACTTAGAGAAACTCATTTTCCTGGGGTCCTCCTTTCCCTCTGGCTCTTATACTATTTGAGCCTCCATAAGAGATTTTGAATCCTAAGGAGAGTAATGTAATGGAGACAAACCATTTAGGGCTAAGTGTCCCAAAGTTTCTCACTCTTTAAATATTGTCTTTCTCTAGATTTTTTTTCATTTGCTCTTGGAGGAAGTATCTGTAATGGTAGATGAGAAAGGCACTGATTTATGAGTATAGGTGAATGTCATCAAGACTCATTTTACTCAAAATCATAGAAAATTAATCAGTTTGTGGGAGGGAAGGGAGCCATTGGATTGAAAAGGCAATGTTCCAAATACTTACTTCCATTTCTTCTTGCCTCATGACCGCAACCGAACACTAGCTATAATTATCTATTCTGCCCAAAACTCTCTGTAAGTAATTTTGTGCTCAATACATTTGCATGAAGTCATTAATTTTTTGAGATTTTCTTTAATTTAACACTTATCATTGTCTTTTTTAGTAATGAAAAATAATCATGAACAAAGTGCCATTTGTTGAGGAGGTAAGATGTAATATGAGAATGAATTCTTCTTATGTATAACCTGACAAAGGTGAGACCTCAATAACCCATCAAAGCTGCATTCATCTTCGGCATCTTTGAGCTTAGATAAATTGTGATCTACTAAAAGAATTTGATACTTGAATATAAAATTAACATAATCATAGAGGTTAAATCTACAAGAGATTAAATTTAAGGGATTAAGACAGGAATGTAAGCTACTTTACACTTAAGGTTTAAACAATCCTTCTTCAAAGGATCACTTAATTGTTTGAACAATAATCAAATATTATTTAAAATAATAACAGTCTCAGAAAAAATATATTAAAAATAATTTTATCATTTTAAGATTAAAAAGTTCATAATAGTCAATGCTAATAGTTCCATGAAAATCTTCAAATGACAAATAGAATTTGGATATATCTTGTTTAATATTTCAAATATTTATGCTGAATATTGACTACTTGAGATACTGTTTGGGTATACAACCACAAATCCATATATTATCATAATACATTAAATAAACAACATAGTACAATTAACGTAATTTACAATGTACCTCTTTATGTTTAAAAATCAAGATAAGTAATATAATTTAATACAGTAATCATAGGTTACTACATTATAAGTACCATAGTTTAAGTAAGAAATTTATTTATTTGTTCTTAAAAGGAAAGGTTAAGAAAAAGAAAAAAAAAAGTACATGTTGAGAATTCAATAGAGCATCTAGCAGTGTGAGTCAGTCTTAATGTTTAAGGGGTAGATCTATATCACATTGCACAAAACAATGAACTATAAAGCTTTAAAATGATACCTCTCATCCTACATTGTCCTATTCTGTATTGAGCTCTAGACAGGCCCTCAATAAAAGGAAGTTTTAAACTTCCATCCTAACTGGATATGTGTTTAGACTGGAGAGACTGGGAAAATAAAAGATAAGAGAGAAAGAGAAACTTTTTCAGCAATCTATTATATTTCTAAAGGCACATTTTTGAAGGGCTGGTTTTGTACTATCTCTTTCAGTGAATCATAAAATAGAATCACCAATATGGAGGAATCCATTGTTAAACAGCCCCTGAGATATAGTGCATTATTATGTGTTAGAAAAGATCATTGATAGATACATGTGTTTAGATTTTGTTAAAATACTCAAAATATGTGAGATGATGTGTAAACTGGCTAACACAATAACACACACAAAAAAAAAAATGAGATCAGAACATAGCACAGGTTAAAAAGACCAATTTCTTGACTCATAGAGGAAAATGTGTCAGCTTATTAGGACAACAATGTTGCATGAAGTTGCTACATATATAATTCATTTGATTATCCAAGTAATTAAAAAAGAAAACATTTAAAAATCAATGCTTATTACACACATTTCATTGATAATAACTGACATTGTGCCTGTTCCATGAGAGGAACACATTTTCATTCTTATAAAACTATTAAAGTTAGTACTGCTTTCTGGAACTTTTCTCTGTAATAAATTTAACGACGACGACGGCTACTAATACTACTACTACTATTACTACTACTGCTACTACTACCACTTCTAATATGACTACTAGTTATATTTCAAATCTTTTCTCTCACATTGTGTAGCAAGTCTTTAATTTCTCATATCCTCCTTCCTCTTCATGCATTGTTATCCTAATAATTTCCCCAAAAAGATTGATAAAAATTATTAAATTAATTATAGGATTTCAGGTTTAAATTTTTAGCAATGTTGTCAAACTACTAATTTCTTGTATGTACTCTGCACTGCAGGGAATGTCAACTGTTGCCTCTTTTCTCCACCATCCTGTATAGCACTGTAAATTCTAGATGAAAGGAGGACACTTTCAGTTAAGTTCTGTTTGATTTATTTGTGTGTTGATTTTAGGTGTGTGGTGTCACACACAGAGTTGTATGACTGTCTAAGTCTGATGTGTGACTGAAAATATTGACAACAATCTTGATTTGGCAGCTTCTTGGAAATTACTGGTGAGCAACTCATAGATATAACCTGCACCTCTCATTATAAGTTTTGTAAACTTTCTGATAAAAAAAAAATCTATGTCCCACATGCTTCAGAGGGTGATGTACTATTGATGTATTTTAAATCAACATATAGTGCAACTTTGTCTAAATAGTTAAGTTCAGATTCTTGGACCAGCATTGCTCTTAGCCTTGGCAAGAAAGGCTTCCTTTCTGAAGTAGATGAGAAATTCTGAAAATGTCAAATTGCCAATACTAACTGAGAGATAAATATTAGTCCCTAAACAACACATCTCAATTACCCTCTCCAAGGTTCAAAGCTGAAGAATGGGCTGCAGAGATATGATAGAAATTCTTACCTACTAGATTTGACATGGCTGACACAATCCTTAACAAATAGCAGCTACACATAACGTTAGTATGAGACACCACAGTAAGGGAAATGAGACACCAGAATAAGAAAGACAAAAAATGTTGAGCAAATGTGTGTGTGTGTGTGGGGGGGGGGGCGTTTAACAGACAATCATGGGATGAATATATGTACAATGTATTGTGCACAATCTCAAAATATCATTACTTAAATCTAAAATGTGTGAAAGAATTAACAAGTATATTGATAAAATGTGAGAAATTTATGACCTATCAATTTCTACGATGCTTGATTCCTCAAAGGAGATTAATGAGAAGGAAAAATGTTCACATAGACTGATCAATTATAGACTGATTAGGAACATCACACCCTAGTTTTAATTACTAGATTGACTACATGTCTGCTTATTAACAATTGAAATACAAATCTGTTTAAGTAACAGATCTGGAGAAAGTTGAGACCTTCTAAGTTTTACGCCGAGCAAGATGAATTGTTCTTTATTTTATTTTATTTTTTATTTTAGCAGTTAAGAGGATAGATTCTAAGGACAGAAAGCAAATAATATTTATGTTCAATAATTCCTAAGTAATAACATCTTTTCTTTGTAATAAGCAAAGGAAAAGAAACTCTAGAAGGCAGATATCTCAAGCAAATTTAGGCTTGAGTTATATTCACCATATAGGTGATAATTAGTAAATTCTCTTAAATGAGAATTTTTTTGAAAAAATCAATACAATGCTGTGCTTTGAAATATAGATTACACTATACCCACTGAGAAACATTTCTATGACTCTCCTGCAGACATCAACATAACAGTTTGGGCTGTTAAAATAAGTTTAATTATATTAGAATGAAAAATGGTGGTAGAAAAAGTAGGAGAAGAGAATAAATTAATTTTCAAAATATTATTTAATATTGTGTAACTGATATTTAGTTATTAATGCCGTATAACGTCCCAAACTACCACTATTGCCAGTCTTATTCTTTTTTTTAAATTTTAATTTTGAAAAATGTTTACCTGTTTGTATTAATATGCAATCTAGGGAATGACTGATAGCTAATGAGAAATGCAAACTGTTTTGAAACCATCAATAGGCCCTGACTAATATATATATATACACACACACATATATATATGTATATATATATGTGTGTGTATATAAAGAAAGAGAGAGAGAGAGAGAGAGAGAGAGAGAGAGAGAGAGAGAGAGAAAGAGAGAGAGAGAGAGAGAGAGAGAGAGAGAGAGAGAGAGAGAGAGAGAGAGCTTTGTTAGCACAATACTGCTTTTCAAATATCATTTAAATATATAGCATTTCACTTAATCTATGTAAAGGCATACCCATGATGGAAAAGAACTATTTTCATAACAGACTTTTATGCTATTGCTTCAAGAATTTATATACTATAGGCTTATGTGATTTACTACTCTGTTCTTGACTGTGTTTACTATTTCATTACCAAATTCTACTCACTACATCAGACACTTTCTTCAGATGTGTAGTCCCAGGATTTTAACCTGTCAATATAATACAAGAAAGTATACATGAAAGTTAAGAAACAGACAGCTAGGGAAGATATACAGATTCTCCATCAGGAAATGGGTTATAATCCATCCTCTTTGTGCCCAAACAACCAAAACATAGTATTAACCAAAAATTATTATTAAAAAATATGATATCATACCTCCTGATGTTTGGTAGTACATAAATTATATACATATATATGACATATTTTAGCATATTTATATAAATATATTTGTAAATATTAGATACAAGGAAAAGATTAGACACCTCTACAAACAAATAAAATTAAATTAAATCCAACAGCATTCATCAGTAATGAGGAAGCTTTGTGCCGTGCACCAGTTCACTGTGAATGATATTTAGGTGTTGTGAGTCTAATGTTTTACTATAGACAATAGAATATGTGTTTGAAAAGTTATTTATAGAAAAACAATGTATTAATGACGTTATAAAGAAACAGAAATAATAAGGTATATTATCTAGGAATTCTAGAGAAATTATGTCCTGGAAAATATAAACAATATGGTTATTAAAAACACATGCTATGCATGGAGAGTGATTTTGTTTCATGAATGTTATCCAAATAATTCAGAGTCCATATATCTAAGGAGCTACTATTTTTCAAAGTATATCTTTGTTTCTCACTCATACAGTGCATTCTATAAACCACTTAAAGTGCCCTTACACTTTTAGGCTAGACATTCTGATAATAAAGATTTTTTTTTATTATCAAGGAATTCTAATAAATGTCATATCACAAAATATATGGTTAAAATAATTATAAACATAGAAATGTATTATCTTTTAAATACTGTATAAACTTATTAATTGAATCAACATATCAAAAAATATAATAGATTTTTAGTGTAAATAAATACAATAAAATCTGACAGTCTGACAGTACTTACTGGTCTTTATCAAATTTTTTGTACACAAAAAATGTCTAGAGACATGATTTTATGAAGTTATTCTGATATGCATAATTTGGCATGTTTTCAATCAAATACTATTAAAAACTCTGATGCTAACCAATATTTTCCACATACAACAGTTAATATTTTATTTATGAATCAAAATGGCTGATGTACTTTTAAAAATTATCTTTCCTATATAATACTTTAATGGAGTGCACATGTTTTAGGTTAAATATAATAATAATTTCTGTAAAACCTCATTTCAAACATTCAATGTTCTATTTACTGCATTTCAAACTGTTCTCTTGTTCTCTCCAATAGTATTTGTAACAATCCTTTGTGCATTTTTGTGGATTACTTCTTTACCAGTCCTATGTCCTTGTGCTGAAATATATCCTCTCACATAAAAACAAATTAATTTCAGATAAAGCTATTTGTCACAATTTTTAAATGTCTTGTTCAACAAAAGGTCTTTTAGCCATTGAATATTTCTTATGTCTCCTCCATTGCATATTATCATGATATATAACTTTTACTGTAGGAACAAAGTAGTAACTACTTTCTTTGTAATTAGAAATATAATGTATGTCTCCCCCATTATAATATGCCTCATGAGAATAATGAGTATTATTCAATTCACTGGAGTATCCTTAGTGCTTAGTAAATTACATTTTAATGTGATATTCCCTTAGTATATCACCATCAACCTTTTAATAATTCTACTTCTTTGCTGCTTCTTCAAAAGAAAAATATCAGCTGCTAGCTGTTCTCATATTTTGTTTTATACACACACACACACACAAATAGCATCCAAAAATTCACAAATGTATAATGCTAATTAACTGTCTAAAATGTACATAAGTTTCATAAATGAGTATAGTGTAGATTTCTGCAATTTTAAATTGCCAGACTTTCCAAAATTAAAAAAAAAATTAAAAGCAATCAACCACAAAAGAGAACCATGCATACTGAAAAATTTGTTGGACTCTTGAAGTAATCCTCCATTGAGTTCATAGTTTGTTTTACTAGCCAAAGAAGTAATGAACACTGTCACTGTTGCACCTGACTTTTTATCCTTTCATTTATTCATATAAATAATCAATATCTCCTGAATATATTTTGCATCAGTAGTCATAGACAATTATAAAAACAGATAAAATAAGAAAGTCATTTAGGAAATATATTATATTTTTAAAAATTGGTGTATATCTTCTGTAAAGCATATCTTTTAATTCTTCCAGTATTGAAATATTCTGCAGACTTACTTCAACTATTGGGCCTCTTCTTTTAGCAATGCATATAGCACGTCATTTGTAATATTTAACTACCAAAAGCTACAAAAGGAGGAAGAAATTAATTAACAATGCAAACAAAAAATTTTAAGTATGTTGAGAATGAAATCTGGTTATAGAGAAAATTATGTATTATACAGCTAATCATATACTAATTTGAAATCTGAAATGCCAATTGATAGCATAGAGTACTCAATCCAGTGCCTGAAATAAATCATAATTGCATTACATACAAAGGAATACAGCTACCAACTCATTTCTTCTTGATAATTGGTGTATATTAAAGACATTTACTTACAATTCTGTTGATATCATAAGACACCATGACTGAAGCAACTTCATAAAATAAAAATTTATTCAATTGAATGCACCATCCCATGCTGACTATGGCTGGCCACCAAAAACTCATTCTATTGCCTCAGGGCACCCTGGTTGGGCCTGGTCTCATCTTAGCAGCCTCTCTGTTCCAGAGCTCTCAAAATCTCTCTGCCCAACTCCTTATATTCCCATGGTGGGTCTGTGCCATGCCAGCACTATGCATCCAAATTCTATGGCTGGCAGGGGTGCTTGGCACTGTACCTTTCTCTGGAACTCAGTTAAGTCACTGCATGATAAAGAAAAACACACAATCTTAGTTTCGAATCAGCAAGTAACACAATTGCTGGGTTCAGAAACTAACATCCTAATTAGTAAGCCATACTAAATCAAATCCTCTGGTGGCAGATCCGCCAGAATGTGCCATCTAATCTGGGACTTCTAGTTTGATACATCTTGTACTCCAAAAAAATCTTTTTTTTTTCCCACAAAAAACCCCAGTCCCTTTTCTCCTCCACTTGTTTCCACTTCTAGTCTGGAAGTCCTGCCTACTCCTCACCTAGTGAATGGTCTTTTGAAATATTTATTTATTAGGGAAAGGTCTTTGTCACAGGTTGCTGGTGTGTTTGTTTTAGGAAATGAATCTATGACCATCAGGGAACTTAACAGCACTTAAAGCGGGCATGACATATTGCTGGAGCAGGACATGAATCTTGCATCATGATCCACATAAGTTAGGGAGCAAAAAGAAAGAAGCAAAGGAATTGGAATAGGGTAAGTTTTTTAAACCTCACAGCCTGAGCCCAGTAACCCAAGTACTCCAAAAAAGCCACATATCCTTATCTTTCCAGACAGTTCTAGTATCTAGGATCCAAGAATTCATACATACATGCATGCATGCATGCATACATACATACATACATACATACATACATACATACATACTTACATACATACATACATACGTGTGTGTGTGTGTGTGTGTGTGTGTGTATCCTATAAGGGTGTCATGCCAATCATTACATGATTGTATTAGAAAATTGAAACAATGTTTTTTTCTCTCTTACAACTTTATTTTTAAAAAAGAGGAATACATATACAGATTTTTAAAGACATTTTGGCATAACAATATATGAATATTTTTTCAGTACTTAATTCTTTTAGAAGTTTGATAGCATGCATTGAAATCCCACTAGTTTAAAACCCTATCATATCATTGTATACCTCTGATATTTCTGTTTTTAGTCATCTACTGAAGATAGGTTATATGACCATACTGTTATCATTGGACTCTTGCAATATGAGCTTCCAGGTAGAGTTGGTAAATGCCTAATGGTATTTTCAGTGTGTGTAAAATTTCATCTCCCTAAAAAAATCTATTTGGAAGGAAAGATCCATTGCAAGATTCAGAAAATCACATTTTCCATAGAGAAAAAGAAAGCAATATTGCATACTAAGGAGAACTCCATTAAACAAACAAAGCATTGATATCTTTTTTGTTCAAACTCAAAGTATCTATTTTATTGACACCATCGTGAAATGAAGTCTTCTTCAAGAAATGAGACATATGAATTCAGTTGTTTGCACACTTACTAGTTCTACCCCTCTGTATAAACTAGCACACAATGTCACCTGTGGGGGACACATACAGAATGAACAAATAGTCTTTAGGTGGCACAGAAGCTCCTTATTTTTATCTTCTGAGAATCACTGCAATGACTTGAAGTGACTTTTAAGACAAGGTGGGCCATTGCTGAAATTGATACAGATGCTTGAAATTAATGACAAGAAATTCTGGTTCCAGTTCTGACATGAAAAGCCTTTCTTCTTTCCTTCCTTTCGTTCTTACTTTCTTTTCTTTCTTTCTCTAGTTCATTCTTTCTTTCTTTCTTTCTTTCTTTCTTTCTTTCTTTCTTTCTTTCTTTCTTTCTTCTTTATTGGATATTCTCTGCATTTACACTTTAAACTGTATCCCCTTTCCTCCTACTCATCTTCCTCTCCCCATGCTTCCATAAAAGTGCTCCCTCTCGCAAACACCCTTTCTCACTTCAGTGCCTTGGCATTCCCCTACACTCGGTAAACAAGCTTTCACTGGACCAAAGGCCTCTTCTCCTACTGATGGCCTTCTGCTGCATATGCACCTGGAGCCATGGGTCTCTACATGTGTACTCATTGGTTGGTGTTATAGTACCTGAGAGCTCTGGGGGTTTTGGTTGCTTGATTAAGCCTTTCGAAATATTTAGTTTCATACTAGAATTCCTAGTGTCAAGTGTCTACAAAACACATGGACACATAGATATCAAATTAATGCTTGATCTAGAACCTTGTTTCATTTAAATGTTTTCTTCATGCTTCAATGCAATCTTTCAGGGTCCATCAAATCTGTAATGTCAACAGGCTTCCTCAAAACTGAAGACTCATAGGCACAGTTGTTAACCTCTATAAGGCAGCTACAGTATCCAAAGGAGTACAGCACAGTAATTGTGACATTAAATCCCATTCATATGTAAATCAAAATAAAAGCAAACAAAAAGGACCAAATATCAGTGACATCATTTTTACGATGCATATTTCAAACCCACTTCTTTCTCAATACCAGTGAGTTTTAAAAACTATCAAAGTCTTGACTGCACCCCAGGGTTCTTTTTTTAACCCCTTCAAATGTTTTCAGCAATTCTTATGTAAGCCAAAGTTGGAAATCATTGCAGTAAAGAGTCCTGTAGGACAATGCCCCAAGCCCCTCCATAGGTGAGGATGTGATCACAGGTCACCTAGGCTCAAGACAGATCTTAATTATAATGAGGTACCTAATGACCTGAAGACTTAGTCAATTAACATTTCTTCCCAGATACTCCTCCCTTCAAAAGGTAATAAATCTCAGGACCACCCTGAGAAGTCGAGTATGGTTTTACTCACCCACTTTCCTCCATGACAATAAATGCCTTGAAACCATGGACTGCCTCCTTTCATCAGGATTCATGGTGGGAAGACTTAGAGAAGCTTTTGTCTACAGAGCCTATCTACTCTCCCTTAGAAGGCTTCTCTGAGCTCAAACCTGCAGCCGGGTGCCACCAAGCCCAAGCCTGCAGGCAACCAAGATGCCAAGGAGCTCCTCTATCCCTCCTCCCCAGGACCTGGCTAGATCCTGCCTCTGGGCCCCACTCTATCCTCAGCTCTACAACAACATCCAGTACCCGGTGGGATCCAAGAGCCTGATAACCAGAAGTCCTGGTCCTCATCGCTGGCCTGGCGACCCCCAAGTGGGGTCCCGCTGACAGTCCCCACACCTCAGACCCTGCTTCCCCACCCTGTGGCTTCCCTACAACCCTCCATGGAGATGAAAGAAAAAGAAAGATCTAGAATCTGTATAAATATTGTTGAAAATGTTTTATTTGAAGGGCCTATACTGTTTAGTGAGTCTCCTGAATTCTGTTGAACAACACTGCAAAAGGAAGATTTTCTTTTTATGCCTCAAGTTAAGAGTTGTTTTTTAGTGGTCTATAGCTCTGGGACAGAGCAATGCTCTTGGCATTATCAGCCAAACAGTGTATTTTAGTTAAAACACACACACACACACACACACACACACACACACACACACACACACACACTCAGTTTTTTTTATTACTTTTTCAAGATTCTCAGTATTATTTAATATTTCTCCCTTCTTTTCTTCAGGTATGATCCATCCAAACCTTTCTCCAGTTAAAGTATACCATTCTCTTCTTGCCATTTCACATTTAATATCAGCTGGAATATTTTAAGTCAGTAAGCCAAAGAAAATGAGATACCATCAGCAGCATGTATGAAAAAAATGGGGATAAAAAAGGAATAATAACTATAAGTAAATCCCCTCTCTCATATATACATATGCATGCACATACGCATCTACATATACATATATATCATCTACATCTACATCTATATCATCTACATCTACATCTACATTGTATACGTATACATATATATATAATTTTTCCTTTAGACTGAAGTGGTATTCATGAAGCTATTCAGAACAGTAATTTCTCATGTAGTAAAAATAGAGTTTGTAAATAAAAAGTGGGAAACTGTAGGATTAATGTGGTCCTGAGTCTGATCCATTACAGAACCTGGCCACTCAGAGAGGCAGGATGTGGGAAGTTTGATTATACTTACACGCTGTCACTGAGGCAGGTGTCCAGCTTTAGGGAAGCCACAAAGCACTGCTTGGGGTGAGGAAGTAAGTTCTGAGGTGTGGGCATTGTCAGCTGGAGCTTGCTCAGGTGTACCCGGGCCTGCGATAGGGTTGAGGTTATCTGGTTCTCAGGATCTTGGACACCCAGGCATTACTGGATATATATTCCATGTATAATATATATTGGACTTTGACTCTATACATGTAATAATAAACATATTAGCCAGTTCTACAAATACTGACATTATTATATAGTGCCACCATACCTGTGTAACAACTCTTTAAAAAGAAAAAGAAAATTCAATGAGATAATTTCTGTCACTTTGTTTTATTTTTTTACAAAGTACTTTTTTTCAACTTTTTGTTTTTTTGATTTATTTTTCAGATGTTATCCCTTTCTCCCAACCCCATCTCCCCTCCCCCTCTTATTGCCTCCATCAAAGGGCTCCCTCTCCCAACCATTCTTTCCCACATCAGTACCTTGGCATTCCCCTACACTGGGAAAAGGACCCTTCCCTGGACCAAAGGCCTCTCCTCTAATTGATGCCAGACACTGGTATCCTCTGCTGCATATGTGACTGGAGCCATAGGTCTCTCCATGCAAACTTATTGGGTGGTGTTTTAGTCTCTGGAAGCTGTGGTGGGTTTGGTCCATTAATCGTTTTGTTTTTCCCATGGAGTTGCAGACAGTTTCAGCTCCTTCAGTCCTTTCTCTAGATCCATCATTGGGGTTCTAGTGTTCAGGTTGATGGCTAGCTGCAAGCATCCTCCTCTGTATCAGTATGGTTCTGGCAGAGCCTCTAAGGAGTCATGCATATCATATTCTTTCCAGTAAACACTACTTGCCATCAGCTATAGTGCTTGGGTGTATTATCTGCATATGGGGTGGATCCCAGGTAATGCAGTCTCTGGATGATCTTTTATTCCAATTCCTATTCCTCTATTTGTTCCTTTATTTCCTCCCATGAAACGTTTTGTTCTCACTTTTAAGTACTTTTTAAATAATAAATAATGAGAGAAGAACATTTTGTCAGTATTTGATAAACAAATAGAGTATGAGTAGCTAGAAGGAAAGATATGTGTTTTTATTAAATACTAACTCTATATTCATCCCAATAAAGGAAATGGGAATGTAAAATTACATGTACTAAATAAAAAGTATTCTAATATTTAAGTGCCCAGGTATATTTATAGATTACAAAATGATTTTGATGTATAATTACTTTACAATACTAATTTTAGTATACTTTTGAATTATACTTTATTAAATAATTTCATAAAAAAGATAATTTTATAAAAATTCATAAAGCATAAAGTCAATCTTTAAAGCACAAATATAGCAACATAGGTCATAAATTTAAAAAAAAAACACAATATAGCTTTTTAACATTTATGAAATAGCCCTAAACTATTTTGTAGAATAGAACATACACAAAGGATGTAGATGGAGCCATTTTCTTATAAGTCAGTTAAAGGCAACTCACAGAATCTCCATTTCAATATACTTGGGGAATGCTTCTGTATTGAATTTGTCAATTTCAGTTTGTATTCACGTTGCTTGACTAATGCATTCACAAAATTTGTTTGGGGTTGCTTTGCACCCGGACAATTTCTCTTGGAGCACTTCATTCAAATCACTGTGGGAATTATGTTTAACCTGTCAAAATATTATTGCAGCCTAGTGAATTACATTTGCACTCCTCAATTACTTTGTCTCCTAACCTCATTTCTGCACTGAATTAGGCCTCTGTAAAAACAACAGAGAGAATATTGTCAACTTAAACCTAAATATTCCTGCATAATTTCGTTAAAATGCTGTAATCATATTCAGACAATCACCTTTTAGTGGTCCCCAACGTTGGCTCCATGATTGGATAGCTTCTCTAGGACCTTCCAACTATCCAATTATTCCATTTCCCCTGTGCTCCAATTGAATTTGTGCTCTGACTTCCAGAGCAATTTTCGCAAATGTTAAAAGAACTTATAAGTAGAAATAGATAGTACTCTTTTGAAAATAAACTGCTAATTTTCTAATGTATTCTCTTCTAAAGATACCCGCTAATACGTTTTTGAGTTTTATGGGTTATCGTTTATTTGTGCTTAATTTCTTTCACTTATTTTCTGCTGACTGACCTCACTAGGGAAATTTAAAATACTACATAACCCAAGAAATTGCACATATTCTGCTGAGTATCAAAACAACAATATTATCAGCTTATTGTTGTCAACAGTATGCAAAAATTTAGGACATAATAATGATTGAAATGACAGTACAATCACATAAAATTTATTTAAAATATGGTGGACGAGGCCAGATGCAGTGGAGCATGCCTGTAATCCATGCCTAGGGAAATAACTGGAGGCAGAAGTTGAAGGTCGTCTTTGGTTATATAGTGAGTTCATGATCGGGTTGTGATACATAAAGCCATGCCTGAAAAGTCAATAATACTTTGGAGGGATATATTCAATATTGAAGGGTTTCTTGCAAAAATACAATGCGTACTTAATAAAATGTGCTGATTTCACAGTTTTCTACATGTTCTCTTATGAAAGGAAACTTGAAATATCATGTGGAGGAATACTGCTTTAGAAGATTCCTAAAATATAGCCATAAAACAAGTGTTTAAGTGGAGAAGCAGTGCCCTACCATATACCACAAACAAAACAAAGTGGCTGGTGCTAACAAAGAGATAACACATTTAGAATTAATATTATGTATTTTCCCATCAATATCTAAATATTGTAGTCTATTATCAATATTCTCAGGTACCTATCAGAATTTTTTAATACTATATTGCTGTAGAAACCACGTACTTGAATTGTAAATCAAGATAGTGATCATAAGGAAGTTTGATATCTCTTATGTTGCTAAATTAACATAGTATTAAACACTCTTCTCATTTCATATTACTATACTCAGAGATAAATTTGCCTTTCAGCTATCATCTTAGACACTCATATTCATGGTAGATTGCAATTTATAAAAAGGGCCAGAACTGGTTATTATGTATGGAATAAGGGACAATAGAATGTTCCATGCTAAGATGAGCATCTGTGCTTCTGTGTCATGTCTAACCTCTAGTGCTAGCTACACAAACTCTTCTGTTGGGTTGACTGTCTTGAAAATGCAAATGTATTGCCAATTTCTTTGGTTGTTTTTTAGAGCTTGAAGGATGGGTTATTGTTTCAGTCACCATATATATTGGACACTGGATTTGGAGGATGTGATTTGAACTGAAAATGAAGCATCCTCCACAGGATGTTGCAGCACAAATATGTAAAATGAGTAGGTGATATTTTTAAACAAATATTCTCAGAGATTTTACATATAGTATTGATCTCACATCATTACTTTTCCACTACACCCAAAACTATGAATAAGAAAGTTTCAGGGCTTCCATATCCTCAGGAATATAGAAACTGTATGAATAGTTACATTTCTACAGAACTCAGACATTTTTGCAAGTTCTTGAACAAGGCAGAATGACAATAACTAGCCTAGCCAGATATCCTCCTTTATTGAATAGTGACATTTTCCTAGGGAGGAAAAGAAGCTATTTGACTAGACTTATAGCCTATCCCCTAGAGCATTTCATGCTTGCTACTTAAAATCTAGCCAACTATCTCTTACTCGTATGGCTGTAGTTTCTAGAAGAATAATAATGTCACTTTCCTCAACAAGTATAAATTTAAGATTTCTCAAGATATGTATCCTTATAAGGGCAGGTAAATTGAAACAACCAACACAAATCAACTTCATTGAAGAACTGACCCTTTAATATCCAAATGATTTGGGTCTTATACCTAAGGCTCAGGGAATACTACAGAAGAAGGGTCAGAACAATTTTAAGAGCCAGATAATCAAGACATCTACTAAGATCTAATACCTTCTAAAAATGAAAAGAAAGCTCTACAGATGAAACCTCAAGAATATAGGCCTGCAAATAAGATAAAGGTATGAAAGCACAAAGCAGAAATTGATATGCAAACACAGATGAAGAAAAATTTCTAATGGTCCTATCCTTATCTGAAGGTATAAAGAGTTATAGGTAATCATTGCACCTGAAAGACAAACACACACACACACACACACACACACACACACACACACACACATACACCATTCACTTTGATTGTCTGATAAACCAAACTAATTCCTCAATTCAAGTGGTCATTCATAAACACATATACATATATAGACATAACCATTTTCCAAAATACTCAGTAGATTCAGTACACAAACACACACACACACACACACACACACACACACACACACACATATTTCACAAAGAAGGAATTGGTAAAAGAGAAAGTGTTGATATTTCATTGAGTAAATGAAATTCAATGAATAAAATTTTACAAATGAAATTTCATGCATAAAAGTAGGAAAAGATTTTAATAAAAGTATTGTGTTTAGAAGAGATCAATTTAAATAGATAATTACTGGAGTATCAGTGAAAGAGTGAAAGAATTTGGATAGTTGAGTTATTGATCAAGAAATCCTTGCATTTTTTATGTAGTAATAATGTAATTTGGATGATTTTATTTTAGAGACATTTTAAATATGAGATATAAATATGTCATTTAAAAATGCTTCAAAGGAAAGCTTTCTAAGATAAAACCTTTGAGATGTCAGTAGATTTATGTAAAGAAATAAATTTAATTATTTTCTTTCTTAGTACAATCCAAAAGTTTTTCAAATCATTACTAAAGTGTAATCATACCAAGAGATGCTGTACTTTCTTCAAAAGTTTTGAACCATAAATAACTCTCACACAGCAAATATAACAATGAAGCCAGTTTTGACTCAAACTCAGAAGTTCTGTGAGGTTACAGATTTGAAAGGAGTCCTCTGAAACCAAAGGCACTGGACACAACAAATCGCAAGAGAAATTACCATAATAAACTACCAATCAAACATATGTACAAGTATGTGTAGACATGTACAGGTACACATGCATATTCCTTTTATTTATGTATTTATTAATGACAGGCTTAAAATTGCATGTATTACTTTTTGGATATTAAAAATACACCAACTATAGATAAGTAACTTTCATATAGTGATGGTTATATCTTCAGAAATAAATGCTGGAAAGATTTCAGATCATAGAATATAATCAAATCCTTGTACAGTTTTAATCATGGACTCACAATTTTAGATGGCATTACTGAGAGTGTTATGCTTATGAGAAAAACACTACTTGAAGAAAGCAGAGCTGTAGAGTTACACCATTACAGATTTACTTTCTCATCCTCCTCTCTCCTCTCCTTCAAGGCCTACTCTCCCCTTTTCTGCTCTATTCCCCTTCCCTCCCTTTACTCCCCTTTACTCGCTTCATTACTCTCATTTTTTCCTGCTTTCTTCTCTCTTTCCCTACCCTGCCCTCCCATTTTCTTCTCTTTCATCTTCCCTGGGGAAAACTTCCTTTTCCTTGGGAATGACTTTCTGGTGGGATCCACCTACTGGATTACTATGGCTAAGAAAATAATGAAACTGGTCAATTAGTCACTGATGTCTCTGTATCACATATTTATCATTTCCTTTCAGTAATGCTTTTGAGGATTTGCAAGTGTTTGATCCAGGGAGTGGCACTATTTGGAGGTGTGACCTTGTTGGAGTAGGTGTCCCACTGAGGGTGTGGGCTTTAATTCTCTAGTCCTAGCTGCTTGGAAGTAAATATTCTGCTGGCAGCCTTCAGATGGAGATGAAGACCTCTCAACTCTTCTTGCACCATGCCTGCCTGGATACTGCCATGCTCCCTCCTTGAAAATGGACTGAGCCTCTGAACCTGTAAGCTATCCCCAATTTAATGTTATCCTTTATAAGACTTCCCTTGGTCATGGAGTCTGTACACAGCAATAAAACCCTAACTACGATAATGTCCTTTATTTAAAAATATTTCTTTTAAATATTAACTTGTTTTATTTTTACATTGCAACTTATATGTGAAATTATATTTATTTACATTTCAATGTTCTACCCTTTTCCTGTAACCTCTCTGGAAGTCTATCCCTTTTCCCCTTCACCCTGCTAAGAGGGTGCTCTCCCACTTACACACCCTCTCCCACTTACCTGCCCTGGCATTTCCCTACTTAGGGGAATCAACCCTTCACAGGACCAAGGGCTTGTCCTGTCACTAATGACTAACAAAGCCATATTCTGCTACTTATGTAGCTAGAGCCATGGGTTGCTATGTGTGTATTCTTTGGTTGGTTATTTAGTTCTCAGGGGGGGATCTCTGGGGTATCTGAGCAGATGATATTGTTCTTCTCTTTTGGGAGTTGCAAGCCCTTTCAGCTCCTTCAGTAATTTCCCTAATTCCTCCATGGGGGTCCAGTGCTCAGTGTAATGGTTGGCTGTTAGCATCCAACTCTGCACTTGTCTGGCTCTGGTAGAGACTCAGGAAAGCAGTTATATCAAGTTCTTGTCAGCAAGCACCTTTTGCCATCAACGACAGTGCATGTGTTTGGTATCTGTATATGGGATGGATCCTCATGTGCGACAATCTCTGGATAGCCTTTCATTAAGTATCTGTTCCACAGTTTGTCTCTGTACTTTCTCCCATAACTATTATGTTCTCCTGTCTAAGAAGGAATGAAGCATCCACATCCCGGTCTTCCTTCTTCTTGAGTTTCATAAGGTCTGTGAATTGTTTGTTGGATATTCTGAACTTTTGCGCTAGTATCTACTTATCAGTGAGTGCATATTATGTGTGTTCTTTTGCTTCATCTGGGGATTCAGGCCATACACTACCAACAAATTCCAGAAAATGTTGCTGATACCAAAAAGTATATGCTGACAGGAGCCTGATATAGCTATCTCTTGAGAGGCTCTGTCAGAACATGACAAATACAGAGGAGGATGCTCACAGTCAACCATTGAACCGAGGGCAGGGTTCCCAATGGAGGAGTTATGGAAAACATTGGAGGAGCTGAAGGGGTTTGCATTCCAGTAAGAACAATAATACCAACCAAACAGTGCTCCCTGGGAATAAGTCAATATCCAAGAGTGCACATGGATGGACCCATGGCTCCAGCTGCATATGATGCAGAGGGTAGGCCTATTGCTCATCAATGGGAGGAGAAGCCTTTGTTCCTGCCAAGTCCCTATTCCCCAGTGGAGGGGCATATCTTTTCAGGGAGGCAGGAGAGGGTGGGTGGGTGGAGGAAACCCTCATAGAAGCAGGGGGATGGGGATTAAATAGGGGTTCATGGAGGGGAAACCAGGAAAGTGTATAACATTTGAAATATAAGTAAAATATATTTTAAAAACCCCTAAGTCACAAAAATAAAATTAAAATATGAGTTAATAAGTTTTCATTCTTCTGCATGCTAAATGCCAGTTGAACCAGCACCATTTGTTCAAAGTGCTGGGTTTTTTTTTTTTTTTTTTTTTTTCTACTTCATTGTTTTATCTCATTTGTCAAAGACCAAATGTCCATAGGTATATGTGTTAATTTCTAGATCTTCAAGTTTATTATAATCATCGGTATCAATACTATGTATATCTCATGATTTTAACTTGTATTTCTTATTAAAGTACAATTATTTGTCGGGGCAATGGCACAGATAGGTAAGAAATCTTGGTCTGAAATAATGAAAACCAAAGCTTCCTCTCTGGCTATTACTTAAATAGTCTGAAATAGCTCTGTGTGAGATAGATAGAGCTCACAAAAAGTCGTTCTAGACAAATAGGATTATTTACAATTAACTGAAATGAGCAATGTAAAGGCAAAAAGGTGGGGGTCAATTGACACTAAAATCATGCTCAGCCATCTGCATGTACCAGTACTAACACACAAGCATCATTTTCTTGCAGCACACATATAACACCACCTTGTACGACACAAATATACCCATATGTATATATAATATAATTTAGAAACTAATAAAGGAATGGAAAATTAAAATATCTGGATTTATATTTCTGCTCAATCATTTATCCAACTATCTGTTATTATATACCACTTTTTTCATTTATACAAATGGTTTCATCACTTTTTTTTCAAATTATCTAAGAGCATTGACAGCTTCCCAGTTTCTTTGCTAAATTAGTATAATGATTAGCACAGTATCTTTCTAAAAAGATATAAAAAAGTATGAAAATAAATGCCAAAGTTACTTTTCCTAAAAAATTGCTTATATATTTTCAGATACATTCAGAAGATATAAATTCATATAGAAACATATCTGTATTTTTCTATATTTTTGTATAGATGTATATATCTAAAGATATATTTTCTATTTTATATGCTTACAAATGTATGCAAAATCTTTTTACCAATTACAAATTATTGTCAAAAGTATTTTTTAAGATAAAGGAAAGAAAAGCTTTGTAGATGAATTCAAAGTAGAACAGAAATCATGTATTTATCCAAAATTTATATAAAAATAATCTGACACTAAATAGTTAAGGATTCTATGTATTTTCAAGATATAAGAGTATTGAAAATAAGGAATCAGTCTTTGAGTCTTAAAACACAATTTGGTCAAGGGAATGCACAGGACATAAGTTTAAATGATTTAAGAAACAAACAAATTTAAAAACAAAAGAACATACCAACCTTTTATTATTATTATTTTATTTGATACTTTCTGTATTTACATTTCAAATATTAACCCCCCTTCTCATGTCCTATTTCCCCTCCCCCTCCACTTGCTTCCTTGAAGGTAATTCCTCACCCAATCACCCTCTCCACCTCTGTGCCTTGGCATTCCCCTACACTGAGAAAAGGAACATTCAATGGATCAAAGATCTCTTCTTCCATTGATGCCTGACAATGTTATCCTTTGCTACATATGCAACTGGAGTCATGGATCTCTCCCTGTGTTCAGTGGTTGGTGTTTTAGTCCATGGGAGTTCTGGTGGGTTTGGTGGGTTGATGCTGTTGTTCTTCCCATGAGGTTGAAAACTCTTTCATTCATTTCTCTAGCTTTTTCATCTATATAAAAATATGTGTTTGTGAGGTGTGTGTGTATGTGTGTGTGTGTGTGTGTGTGTAATTTCATGCTTCTATAACTTAAAGTATAGCGGTTTAAAATCCTTCTTATTTATTATTTTACTTAATTTTATGTGTATGTGTGGTTTGCATTCCTCATTGTACCACGTACATGCCCAGTGTACATGGGCCCAGATGATTGTGTAAGATCACCTGAAACTGGAGTTAAAGGTAGGTTTTGTTCTTGTTTGTTTGTTTGTTCATTTGTTTGGTTATGTGCATTGTGAATCTGACATGAGTGCAAAACCAGCCTTCCAATGTGTTGCATCATATTGACCATGGGCTCCTAACTGAGAAAACATTCTAGGTCCAAATAGTTGAAGATTGAGTCATCATTTTGCAAGTAAGATACTATTTTCAACTTTATTTAAAAAAAAAAAAAAAAAAAAAAAAAAAAAAAAAAAAAAAAACAGAGATACATGTACAGTTTTTTAAAAGCATAAAACTATATGAATATATTTTTGTCAGCATTTGATTTTTTTAAAGATTTGATAGTATACGTTGAAATCTTACTGGTTACAGTGAGCATAAAGTAAATGTAAAACAAAACATAACATGGAAAAAGTCAAAGTTTTCTTGGTGTGTAAAGATTAAACATAATGATTTTAAATACCAAGAATTGCCTCAAGGCTATCTTCTTAGCTCTCAAATTACTGATGATTTAAGGTCTATGTGTTCATGTACCCCACTCTGAGAGGGTTATATACATTTATTTTCATTCTAAGAACTGAGGCTTCCACTTTTTTTTTTTTAGCTTAATATGGTCTGTGAGTTGTTTCTGGGGGTGTTCAGAGCTTTCTGGGGTTAGTATCCAATTATCAGTGACTGCATATTATGTCTGTTCTTTTGTGACTGGGTTACCTCACTCAGGATGATATTCTCTCTATATATATATTCAGTTTCCTAGGAATTTCATAAAGCCATTGTTTGTAATAGCTGAGTAGTACTCCATGGTGTAAATATACCACAATTCTATTCTAAATGCTGATATTATCAACATTATGGGTTATAAATGATTCCTGAAAAACTTTATTCTATACAATACTCATACTTCTAATAATAGAAAGTATTTGATAATTTAGGAAATCAGTTTTGATTGTATAATCTATGACAGGCTTTAATACTGGAGCCAATCACTCAGTCAATGTGGCATTTATGATGGATGAGTGAGGATGGATATAGGAAAGGCAGAAACAAGATGCAAGTGACAGGTATGAGAGGGCTACTAGATTAATACCATGCCAGAGAGCAAGCATAGTTTTTGCAGTGTCTTTTAAAAGCAAGCAACACAAAGTATGACAAATTTCAGAAAGTTAAACAATGACCACAGATGAATATGTGTGTGTGTAGCCATGAAAGGTTGCTTGGTCTCCTGTTGATCTAAGGGTTGAAATCCTTGAATGGATTGTAGGTACTTTGCCTGATTCCCAGGCACCACCAACTAGCTGCAGTATCTCATAGATTTGGGCCCATCAATCATGTAAGTCCAAAGCTTAAAGCCTCTCCACATCTAGAGGCCATGACCTGTGGTCACATAGGCTTGAGGCAGATCTCAATGAGGTACCTAAAGGCCTGGAGAGCTTAATCAATAAGCTTTCCTCCCCAGAAATTTCTCCCTGAAAAAGGTCTTTAATCTCAGGATCACCCTGAGAAGTAGGGTATAGTTTTGCTCATCTACTTTCTGCATGACAATTAATGCCTTAAAACCATGGACTGTCTCTTTTCAGGTGGATCCAACAAAGTGTATTATCATTTACCTACAGAGCCTTCATCTAATCTCTAGAAAGTCTCTCTGCACTCCCAACCAAAACTACCAAGCCAAACCCAAGCCTGCAGTCAACAAATCAAAGACCCCCACTACCACCATCCAGAGAGCCCAGGCAGATCTTTCCTGTTTTTTCCCCAGGCCTCAGGCTATATATAGCTCACAGGCCCACACTCTGTTCTTAGCTCTTCAGTGATTCCTGGGTGTCAAAGAACCTGAGAATAAGATGGCCTTAGTTCCAGTACACACCCTGGGACCACTGAACCAACTCTGACTAGCCTGCAGCTCAGACTGCATTCCCTCAACATCAGAGCAGTTTTCCAGGGTTTCCTCACAGCCCAACACTGCCTAGTGAAGGCATGGGATAAGCATGGTCAACTTCCAACATCCCATCTCCCCTAGCAGCCAAGCCCTGTGGCAGAGCAAACATGGGCCCCACAACCCTACATATGTGGTAATTTTGTGATATACAGTATCTACGACAGTCTTTCAAGGATGATGTATAAGCAGAGGAACTTGACATGTATAATTGCACTTCTTAATTAAACACAAGGACAGGTGTCAGCAGGCTCATCCAGGATTAACCACAATCATGAAGTCAGTTGAAGTTAACTCTGGAAGTGTTCTCCACATTTTAATCCACAATATCCTTATTCATACTTTTTAAAAAGCAATCTGCACTAGAATTAATATGAATGTATAAGTTCCCTCTATTTCCATAATGCTGCAATGCTATGAATGAGTTATAGATTACATTGAATCTTTGATAAATTAGCACCTGTAATAATACTCTTAAAAGAGAAATAAAACAACTTAGAATTGTAACATAAGAGGTAAACCACTAGCTTTGTTTTTCAACACTAGGTCCACGCACACACACACACACACACACACACATACACACACACATATGTATATATATACATATATATATGAGACTTATAAATCAGTATTGGAATTTTAACTGGAATCACACACACACACACACACACACACAAACACACACACAACTTTCCTATCTAAAGCAATCATTCATAATTTGGCAATTATAAACACATGGCGAGTTATAAACATGTTATTCTGCATTCTTAATACTATCTTTGGTTTACTTATTTGCACACAGTATGAAAAAGAAAAATAACAAACAATAAAGAAAATCATTTTCAAGTGACCCAGTAGAGATACATAAATTTAAGAACATCATACAACTTTGTAAATGATTCAAATTCTTCAAGATTGTCAATGCATTTTTTTTTTATTCTTTCATCCTGTAATATGAACAGGACAAGAGTCAAAAATGAAGCAACCCACTGGGGAAGTCAGATGGTATATTGTTGCTAATGACCACATCATTAGTATAATGGACTTGGGGGATCATCATGATCCCAAGAAATTCATCTATTGCCCAGGTTTTGTTCATTTATGTTTCAGATACTTTGCTGTAGTCCCTAAGCAGTGGGAACTAAAATATTTCTTACTCAATCACTACAACTAAATGTGAGAAATTTTTAACATGAATTGATTTACTTTGTCTATCTGTAGAGTACAGAAAAATTGTAATATTCACTTGCCTAAGAATACTGTCTGAAGCATTTAATGAATAATGAATATACTTTTGATTATTTTGTGAAACCAGAAAGGAAAATTACTACATAAATTTTCTTGCCATTATTGCAATCTGTACATAACACATTCAATGATATTTGAAAACATGAAGTGTAGGGAAATGAGAAATGTACTTAAATACACCAATTTTTATTTCAAAGTTATTCAGTTGATTACATAAAATATAGCATTTGGTGGAAGGAATTACAAGATCATCTAGATATTTTCTTTGTATATTCATTTCTGAAATATACTTCATTTGATTCCTTCTAATAAAATAAATTTAAATACATGTAGGATAGGATCAATAAACCAAAATTGTTCTCTCTGTTCCTCTGTCTGTCTGTCTCTCTGCCTTTCATATAGGTAGTTAGTAAGTTAGTTAGTTAGTTAGTTAGTTAGTTAGCTAGTTAATTGCTTAGTTAGTTAGTTAGTTAGACAAGGACTTTACCATAATTAAAAATAATTTAAATATACAATGGTTAAATATACAAGGATAAAATAAACTATTGTAGAAACTTGAATGCATGATATGAGTTAGGTTATCAAAATGAATGCATTTGAAACACATACACACAAAATCCAAAAATTCATGAATATTAATATCTAGAAGAAGAAATATTGGAGTAGTCCTTTTGAAAAGCCACATTATATTCTTGAAATAACAGCTTTCCAGGGTTTTTTTTTATTCCTACATCCTACTGTGTATGTGTTTTTACCCTCTTTACTACTTGTGATCCATATATTAAGAAAAAATGTATCCCTAAAGTTTTGTGTTTTAAATTTATCTCACAATTTTATTGTGAGATCTTTTTGGACATTTTTTAAACTTAGGTAAAAGAATGTAACAACATTTCTGTCACTGAAATTATCAACACACTGTTTTAATTAGACCTTTTGCTGCCTTCTGTTATTCTGAATCCCACTAAAATATGGCCTTAGTTCTGTGAACAATATTTGCTTTAACACTCAAAGATTATAATTTAATTCCCCAAGCACTTTCCATTATCAAACAACTAAATGCCAGTATCATAGAATAACATATAAATGCAGAATTTTCCTTTAGTTTTTCTTCATCTATTATCAACTTTTTTTCATATCCAATTTGTTATGCTACATAGTTAGTATTTATTACAGAATCTCATGACTATCTTTTCTTTCATATCAGTGTACATTTTCCCTTCTCCTTTTGAACTATGTAATTCTTTCACCATGGCCTAATCTTTTATCACTCTCCAAAACTAATTACAGTCCTCACTTATCTCTCCATGGCAAAACCCATTCTATTAGACAATTAAGTATTATGGCCTAAGAAAATTTTGGGAGAGTAGAGATTTACTTTGAATAAGTAGTATAAATATTGTAATAAAGTAAGAAAATAATTTTATACCAATACTAAAAAATCTAAGGCTTATTTATCTTATTAATCTTAAATATTTTATCGCCCTTGCCACAATAAGATAATCCAACTATAAATAATAATGTCAATAGGTAAATTCCTTATGAACTTTATACAAAAATTGAACAAAGAACTATTGGACAAATTTGAGTCACATATGATATTTTGAGTAGATTTAGTTTTTATGTGCTGACAACTACACCATATTTGGCTAGTGACTCCTTCATAGCTTTGAGTTGATTTTACAATAGGTATAACCTGAAATGTTAAAGCACCTTTTTGTCAACTTTCAAGATCGTTGGAAATATTTTATTGAGAATTATGATTTTATTCTTCAATATGTCTAAAATTTCTGTGTAAATTGCTACCATGACATTTTCTAATGAAGCTATAAATATTTTATTATGATGCATTTTATATTCATAAACCTAGTTGTAAGTGTGTATATTAGAAAAGCTGGGGGATTGAAGTTTTTTATTAGTTATTTTATTTATTTACATTTCAAATGCTATTCCTTCTTTCCAGTTTCCCTTCCACAACCCTCCTATTCTCTCCTCTGTCCCCCCACTCCTGCTTCAGCACCCTAGCATTCCCCTATGCTAGGGCATCAAACCTCCACAGGACACAGGGCCTCTCCTCCCATTGGTGCCAGATCAGGCAATCATCTGTTACAAATTCAGCTGGAGCCATGGATCCCTATTTGCTTATACTTTGGTTGGTGATTTAGCTCCTGGGAGCTTTGGGGTGTGTGGTCGGTAGATATTATTGATCTTCCTATGAGTTTGCAAACCTTTCAGCTCCTTCATTCCTTCTGCTAACTCCTCCATCGTGGTCCGCACACACAATCCAATGAAAAAGTTTTTTTTTTTTTTTTTTTTATTTATTTAACATAGGGTTTTATGGATTCTTTGAAAATTTCTCAAAGTATATCCAGATCATATCCACTTCCCAGCCATTCGCCTTGGGAGTTATCCCAAAACATAAGAAAAAAAAATATATAGTTCTATTTGTGGGGTGTATATACCCACTGGTGCATGGTCAAACTCCAGGTGAACATTGGAACCCTGACAAAAGCCATACTATGTGATGAGCTACACTTCTGCATACTTATAGCAATTTTTAAAATTTTCTTCACTGGCTTCTTATGTATACTGCTCTAGATTCTTTTGCAGTGCTAGCAATGACCACAAACTTACAGGTACAAATAAGAAACAGGATTAATCTGAGATAAACTCGTCTTTAAACCTACCCCGAAAACAGACAGGTTTTAAAATATTTTTCTTCTCTTATACATTGCAGCCATACTATAGTTTCTCTTCTTTTCACTCAGTGCAATGAACCTCAATGCCCCTCTCACTCAGATAATCTTCCTCTCTATTTGGTTCAGAAAAGATCTTACCTCCCAGGGATACCAACCAAGCAAGGCATAACAAGTTACTATAAGACTGGGTACATACTCTCATATATAGGCTTGACAAGACAACCTAGTAAGAAGAAAAAGGTCCAAATTGCAGGCAGTGGAGCCAGAGATACATTAATTCCAACATTAAGGAGTACAACAAGAACATCAAACTACACTATCACAACACATGAGCAGAGGACCCAGCTTAGACCTATACAGACTCTAGTCATTTCAGTCTGGAAACTTCGTAATCCATGGTCAGTTGATTCCATGTTCCCTGTTCTCCTGATATCCTTGAGCCTTTCTTGATCCTACAATCCTTCATCTCTATCTTCTGCAGGGTTCCATGAGCTCCACATAATATGTGATTATTGGTTTCCTACTATCAATGTCTGTGAGTCAGTGTGTGATTTAACTTTCAGTGATGTTTCTTTTACAAACCTGGGTATCCTTAAATTCAGGCCACAAATTTTAAGAGTGAAAAATCATCTTGGTTTACTTTTCCTTTAATGGATATAAAGTGTCCTACCCTGTTTCTTTTCATTTATTTTAGTTTGAAGACTATTTTTACTCAATATTAGAATGGCTAAACTAGCTGCTTTTAGCTCCATTTGCTTGGGACATCAACCCATTGCCAAAACCTTCAACCTACAATTTGTCCTGTCTAAAATAGATGCTGAGGTAAGGGTGGCACAGAACTTGTGGGAGTAGCCAATGACTGCAATGACTGGTACAAATTGAGACAAATGCCAAAAGAAGAAAGCTATCCCTGACACTGACTAAATGTTTCATAGGCAAACACCAATGCCTGACACTATTAATGATGCTCTGTTTTGCTTGCCGACAGGATTCAATCATGATTGCCCTATGAGAGGCTCTGTGCAGCAGCTGACTCAGACAGATAAAGAAACCCACAAGCAAACAAATACTGGATGGAACTTGGGGAGTCATATGCAACAATAAGAGGAAGTACTGCGGGCCCTGAAAGGAATAGAAACTCTTCAATAAAATCAACAGAGTCAACTAACCTGGATTTTTGGAACTCTCAGAGTCTATACCAGCAAGCAAAGAACTTACAAGGGCTAGCACTAGACCTCCCTGTACCTATGTAGCAGATGGATAGCTTCTGTGGGTCCCAAACAAATGGAGCACAGGCTATCCCAAAAGCTTTTGCCTGAATGTAAGATATGCTCTTTTAGTCGGGCTGCCTTGTCTGGCTTCAGTGGGAGAGGAAGCACCTAGCCTTTTAGAAACCATAAATATCAGCATGGGGAATGAGATACTCATGAGCACTCATATGCTCAGAGAAGAAGAGGAGAAAGAGTGAGGGAAGGATTGTGGAAGGGGGTGGTCGGGGGCTGGCAGTGAGCAGAAAAAAAGAAGAAATGATCAGAATAAAGCAATGCCTCTATCATTTACATGAATATAATCCACTCCACACTAGCTTCTACAGATAAACTGTTATAGCTTTAAGATTAAAATTGTTTCTAGATCACAACTAACTGCAGAGTACTTGAGAAAAATAAAAATTTGCTTTTTAAGCTTTCAAAGATTCAGGTAAAAGAAAAGGTGAAACAAATTATGTCTTTTATGTCTCATTGCACGCTGAAATGATTTCAAATCCATAATTAAGTTTAATTTCTACGGGGAAAAGGAGCTTATCTGTTTTATAGCAAAGAAAGAAAAAGACACGTTTTATGGATCTCTTTGTCTTTGTGTTTTATATTTTTTTCTTTAAATTATATGATTTTCCATCCTTTTCTGAAATTATATCTATCAAGTAACTATATTGAAGCAGTTTCAGACTAAAATCATTCTTGATGATAGCCATGTAAAAATTGTTCAAATTCATCCAGCCAACTTTTTCTGTTGTGTTTTTTTAAAGAATATAGTTGATGCATACTTACAGCACCATTGCCATTGTCTTAATGATAGAGATTTCACTTTTTTGAAAAGAATATTTCCTGATCAATTAAATGGTTATTTAAGGGGATTGCATAACACACTATTCATGCAGAGAAGAGAACACATAGAAGACCCTTTGTTCCCTCAATCTTGAATGTGTGACATTAATCATGTAGGATGAAAATCATAAGTCAGAACGTTTAAAACTTAATGACTAGGGATCCTTAAACTCATAAGGCAGTAAACCCTAAAGAGACTAATTCTGTGCTTGTTTGCAGTTAATGGTAAGCTCTGACCCAACTTAGGGTGACAAAGGACTCTAATAGCATTACTTTGAACAGATAGAATATATTGCAAACTTGTTTGGGGATTCACCAAATTAATTACCATTCCTGTAAGCAACTCTCCCTCAGTTACATTAAGAACTTTTGTTTAACTCTAATATTTGATAAGAACTCTTTGTCATGCATTTTAATTAGAATATTTATATGAGAAAACATTTGCATGAGATAAGTTGGTTTAAAAAATAATAAATTTGCTTTAAATATCTCATTTTAAAAATCAGTAACACAGCTCTTGCCTCTCTAGGCCTCTTGGCCTCTTGAGCCTTGCTCTCCCACCCCTACCCCTCCCCACCCTCCCCCCCCTCTCTCCACGTGCTTATGGCCGGCCTCTACTCCTCTACTCCTCTCTCTCTCTCTCTCTCTCTCTCTCTCTCTCTCTCTCTCTCTCTGCCTCCACCACCCTCTTAACTCTCCTCATCCTCCCATGACCTGAATAAACTCTACTGTGTACTAAAAAAAAAAAAAAAAAAAAAAAAAAAAAAATCAGAAACACAAAAATATCATTTTAACTGTATGTAAGTATATGTCATAGCCTGGATCCCAACTGAGTGTAAGTGTCCGTTTGCTAAAGTATTTAATGTGTACAAATATTTAATAATGTTCTAAATATTTATTATAAAAATGAATGGTTTGTATTGGTGGCAAGGTTATACAAAGAGAAATGAAATAATGCTTGCTAATTTAAAAAGTTTAAAATACAAGAAAGTTTCTTCTCATACACAATGTTTTATAACTAAGTTGACATCATATTATAGAAATAAATTTTTGGTAAAAATTGTAAATTTTACATTACTATTCTTAAATTGACAATATTCATTATACATTGAACATTTTAATTATTATAGCCTTTATCCATTTAAATAGTTCCTGCCTATATCTTATTTCAGAACTCTGTTCCTGTCATTAGTAACTTAAATCTTATATTATCAAAATTATATATAGTTATGTATATTTTCAAATATATATTTCCAGTAGAATTTTGTTTTAGTGACAATTTATTAATCAGTTTTTTATTACCCTGTCATACATCAAATGGGTTGGTATTAGTAATGAAGCATTTGTCATTGTCTCCTGAAGGGTAACTCCAGTAAGAAATAAGAGTTGTGACTCTTATTTTTCTGTTCACAAAGAACATGTTTTTGTGTCTTGTTACAAATTGTCACTTTCTTTTGAAACACTGAGTGCAGTATAATAATAATTAACTACCTTATTCCTCTTTTATGAATGGTAGACAATTGTTTAAAAGAATGGGAATAAGAATGATCTCATCTATTAAAAAAAAACTGTTGTAAAAATGATACTTTTATTTAACAATGGCCATCTATAGTAAGCAGACATTCAAAGGTTGCACTGTTGTTATGTCAGAATCAGCCAGCCAGCTTCTCCAGCGATTAGGCCTGGTGCCTACCACCATGATTGAACAGCAGAAATGAATCCACCTGCTGTCAACCTGCTGTTACTAGAAAGAACACATTTTTTCTTACCTGAAGCCATGTCCCCCATCTGCTCTTCAGAACTTGTTCTTTATGCATTTTCTAGAAACGTCCCTAAGCATACTTTCACAGGTACTCCCTCAATGTTTCTGAACTTTTTCGTCACACTAGCTTACAAAAAAGCAAAAAGTGGTGTTTTCCTTTTGTTTCTAATTTTATTGAAAAAAAAAAAAGAAACCATACAGTAGAAGTGAAACTGTGTCATCACACATGAAGAGATAACCCTAAGGTTATCTGAGCTTTGAGGAAGAACTATTCACATGCTCTTCAGTATAATTACTTCCTAGACAATCGCACTTTTTGGAGCTCAAATTTTCCACACTCTCTCCTACCATAGAATTTTTTTTTCCAGAAATCTTTTGTGATACTTCTATATAGTTTCTATGCATAGGAACTTCCCTTTTTATGGATGTTTGTCCTTTAACTGCAGCACTGCTTTTTCAGGATAATTTAATGTTTAAGTATTAATAGTATCATGTCATGTAATATTATTTTATAAACTTCTCTGTCCCTCTCTCGGTCAACTAAAAGAATCAGTAAACTATTAAGATCATGGTTTATTTTATCAATAGGAATAAGCCCATAGTTCAGACAGATGACAGGACCCTGTAATCCCAGATACTGGAGGCAGAGAATGTGAGGATGCTGATTGTAGTTCAGCCAGACTACATTATCAGATGTTAGCTCAAAGCATCAATAGAACAATGTTGTTATCTGTTCTGTTCCACTTCCGTCTTAGTCACTAGTAGGCCTGACTGAAGCAAATTGGCTCTTAAAAGGGGAAATAAATGTAGAGTTTCCTTTCTGGGTCTCTGAGTGAGGGGTGAGTAATGCGGATCATTTATGTGAACGTAGTTTCTCTCAGGAAAGAATCAACAAAACATGAAGATTTAACACGTACAAGTTTTAAAGCAGTGTAGAAAATGCAGAGGGTATTATTAATCTCAAACCAAACATCTCCAGTGCACTTTGGGGAATGATAAAACACACCAAAAAAGAAAACCTCTTAAAATTTTATTGGAATAGCATGCATTTTTAATGCATAGGTTTTGTTCATCCTTGAAAGCAGAAATACACTATGCATTAGATTTTCGAAAACTTTAATTTGCACATTATTAAAACCTGCAAAGATTTTTTCTAAAATATCCTACAATGGGAAAGCATGATATGTCTTAAAGAGGTATTCTGTGAGTCACTACAATCATAGAAATTTTTTAATGGGGGATCATGTATTTTTATTTTATAACACTCTCAATTTTATTAAGATTTTAGCATTTTTCTCATATTTCACACAGTCCTGTATTAATCTAAAAGAACTGAAATAGTCACACACATAAAATTCTCTATATAATACTTGGTAACTTTTATAAACTTACAATGTATAAATTTTGAATGGAAATCACTTAAAATTACTGGCAATTGTTTAGTATAATTAAAATGAGCAGTATAAATATTCAATCATATTCATAAGGCTAGATGATGCACTTTTATGATAAAGGTCCTTCAGTAATTTAAAAATAATGATACCTCCGGCTGATAGAGTTTATATTAGCATACGACTTGGAAATGAACACTGAAATAATGAACACAAGGTAGCCAGTTCTTTGATAGCAAATGCTGAACAGATTCTGAATGTCACTGAACTAATAGGTTTTCTATTTGCATTCTGTATTTGAACCTTTTTCCAATCTTATTTTCCATACTGCTTCTTCTATCATCGGGCTATCTTTCCGTTACACGTATTTTCTTTGGGCACCGTTCCAGACTATGACTAAGTCAAAATGCCAGAGACCACTAAGGACACCTTGCACATGCGCAGTATTCACTGTTACCCTTGCAAAAGGAGACAATATGAGGACAGAAAATGAGAGCAATGGCGCTGAACCTTAAATGAGCTATACCAAGCTATTGTTTTCCAGCAGACACTTCAGAGCACATCTTGCTGTAATATTCCTGATGAAATATCTCAGCTTATTAAACAGCCAACTGTTACAGTGGTAATGTGGCCTCATTTAACAACATTATACCCAAATGACTATCAGTGTTCAGTGCTTCTCTTTGTCACAGCAATAATCTTTATTTCACATTTTCTCAATGGCAATGGCCTAAATAATTGATCTTGCCTTTCTCTGATAATATACAAAGTTGAACACTGTACTTTTGCACATTGAAATTCAACCAATTTACTGTCATTAAGATCTCCTTTTTGAATCAGTGCTGAAGTATTGTATAACATAAATTAGCCTACTTATTTATGATTTTCAAATTTTAATATCAAATCCATCTTGGCATCGAAATTGACTTAAAAACAAATAAATTTCAGGAAATAAAAATAATTCATTTAGATTATCTTAACATATATTTGTGGTGGACTAAAATAAAAAAATCAAAGTATAAAAACTATAGAATACAGGCACAGTATAAGAAAATATTATTAAAGTCAATGTATCTAAGGTGAATATACAATATTATGTATATATTACCTAATATCACCTTAATGAATGGTCAGTAGTGAGAAGTTATATATTTTTTATTATCCTTAGGTAATTTTAATTTTCACTCAGCATCTCCTAATGGTTTATAATCTTTGAAAAGGATATGAAAACATAATAAACTATACTGTATTGGGCATATTTTATTTACATTTCAAACGGTATCCATTTCCTTGTTTCTCCTCCATAAATCGCCTATCCCATCCTCCCTCCCTTTGATTCTATCAGTGTGCTCTCCCACCCACCCACACTCTCCTGACTCCATGGCATTCCCCACACTGGGACATTGAGCCTTGGCAGGACCCAGGGTTTATCTACTCATTGACACCCAACAAGTCCATCCTCTGATACATATGCAGCTAAAGCCATGTTAACAGTATACTTTAATAATTAAAAAAAAACTCTGAGATCCATAATGTATGAGAAATAAATATAACATAGAAATTACGTTGAGTTAAAATGAAGACTTTTCAGGTTTGTCTTACAAAACGATGACAGTCTGGGTGGTGGTGGTACTCAGTTTCATCTCAGCACTTTGGAGACAGAGGCATATAGTTCGTTCCTGGTGTGAAGTCAGCCAGATCTACAGACTGTCCCAGGACAGCTAAGACTGCACAGAAATATCCAGTCTCAAAATAATAATAATCATAATAGTAATAATGATGATGATCAATATAATAATAATAATAATAACAATAACAATAATACAATAAAATAAAACTTGCTAGGCACCTGTCTGCAAGCATAACAGAGTATTATTAATTTCAGGGATTAGCCCATGTCCATGGAGACTTGGACCCATTATTGTTTGGACTTTCCTTTGGTCACTTCTCTATCCCTGCATTTCTTTTAGATGGGGTATATTTGGGGGCAGAAGCTTTGTGAGTTGGTATTGTGTCCTTATCCCTCCTCTGAGCATCCTGCCTGACTACAGGATGTGACCTCTTCAGGTTCCACATCCTGGCACCTCAGCTAGGGTCACCACCTTCATTATTCTTGTTCTCTGGGACTTCCTAGAGTTCTCCCCATCCCAACTCCCAAGCAGCTGCAAACTTCCATCCATTAGCCTGACCCCTGTGGGCCTCTTTCTTGTCTTTTCCAGCTCCTGATCCTGTCTCACCATTCCACTCCCCCTCATTTTCCCACCTATTTCTCTCCTTTCCTCTCCCTCCTCTAATCATTTTTCCCCTTCTAAATATTTTTCAAGCAACCTTAGTTGGGTCTTCTTTCTTACTTAACTTCTTTGTGTCTGAGGGGTATATCATGAGTATTCTGTATATTTTGACTAATAATCACTTACCAGTGAGCATAGACCATGCATGGCCTTTGGGTCTGGGTTACTTCACTAAGGATAGTATTGTTTGTTCCATGTATTTGTCTGAAAAAATCCTGTTGTCCTTGTTTTTTAATAGCTGAATAGAATTTCATTTTGTAAACCTACCATATTTTTTGTATTTATTCTTAGATTGAGGGACATCTGTTTATTTCCAGTTTCTGCCTATTACGAATAAAGCTGCTATGAACGTTGAGGACAAGAACTTAGCCTCTTTGAGGCTCTATCCAGAAGCAGACTGATACAGAAACAGATTCCTACTGAATTCTAATTAGAGTTTGATTCTTTGAGTCAACATTTTGGGAAACAGCACAGGCTGGTTGTGAGTTTCCTAAATTGTTGAGTCTCTTTTCTGATGTTATTAGAGGTATGAGTAACTATGCTGGACTTAACAAGTAATGTTTTAATTTGAAAATAATTAGACAAAAACTCTAGTAATGGTTGCTAGCAATAATATCAGTGAAGAATTACTAAAATGTTAATCACTAAAGAAGAAATCAGAGAATATTTACTTTGGATCTTTAGTTTTTATCCATATAGCTTTTCTCACAATTAAAAGTCAACTTTGATTTCATATTGGTAAAAATATTTTACATGTAATATGTTACATATTTTACTATAATTAAACTAACATGAATTACAAAAAAATCTATTGACTCTATTATTTCATACCATCAGCATAAACTTGAAGAATGTTTGTTATTATCTGTTTCGCTACCTATTGCATTTTCCTCTATAAACATAAGTTAGAGATAAATGATAAATTTGTAAAATTAACTGTTGGGTAAACACCAGTAACAGAACTTCAAAATGTGAGAGAATTAAAATGTACTACCAAATTTTAAATGATCTTTTTCTTTTCAGAAAAATAATGGCTTTTATGCCTTGCCAAGCTACAAAAATTAAACAATAAATATTAATATTAAAGCTCTTCACAAAAAATGGTTTTGGGTCTTTATACCTAAAAATGCACAGTGCCTATTAGTTTCATTAACACAAGTAGAACAGTGATAACAAAGTGGATTTGTGCTTGAAAGTCGGAGATTATTTTGATAACCTCTTACTATAGGAACCTTTTCCAAGAGCCAGAGGAGAGAGAGACGAGCACTATACAGGTGTCTTCTAAAAATGGCAAATGTCATTTAGTCATTCTGACATATCATAGTAGCTCAGGACATTCCATCCTGGATGATTAGGGGTAAAATGAGAATGTTAAAAATTTTATTTTTGAGGGAGAGAGAAAGAGAGAGAGAGAGATATTTTTTTCTTCAACACAATAATGCAAGAAATTCGAAATTCTAATTAAACTCAGTGGGTAATACACCAAAAGAGTAATGGAATAACAGGAAATTTGAGAAAAAAATGTTACAAAAGAGGCGAGGAATAATAAAGAATGTAAAAGGGGTGAAAACAACTACAATACATGACATAAATATATAAAGCTGTCAAATAATAATTAAATGAATACTAGGAGTTATGTACTTTTCTTTCAATAAGGCAGTCTTAGAAAGCAATTAGAAGATTTGTTAATGATTTGTTTTTGCCAAATGCACATTCTGTGTTACTCTCATTTTGGAACTGAACACAGTCATAAATGATGATTAGAAACCTCATCCAAAAGATAGATTACCCAATATGCAACTGGTAATTAAACATCTTTTCAGCATTTTATTATTTTGAAGCTACTGTGCTGACCACTGATGACTTATTTTTTTAAAAGACGTTGAAACTCATCTTTTCTCCAACACTCTTATATATGACTGGCTCATCAGGCATTGGTATTATTGACTAGGTAGTAATAAAAACCTAGCAGATTCATGTGAACTATGGATTTGTCATTTTTAATCATTTTTATTGGATAATCTATGTATTTACATTTGAAATATTAATCCCTTCCCCCTCCCAACGCCCCTTCACCCTTACCTTCGTTCATTTAAGTTGCTCCCATTCCCAAATTTCCACTCCCACCTCATCGCCTTGGCATTCTCCTACACTGGGAAAACTAGCTTTCACTAGACCAAAGGTCTCTCTCCCGATTGATGCTAGACAACTCCATTTTCTCCTACATATGGTCTGGACCCATAGGTCTCTCCATGTGTACTCTTTGTTTGGTTTAGTCTCTGAGGGAACTCTGGGGTATCTTGTTTGTTGATATTGTTGTTTTTTACCTGTGGGGTTGAAAACCCCTTCAGCTCTTCCTGTCCCTTCTCTAACTCCTCCACTGGGGACCCTGTTCTCAGTCCAGTGTTGGGTTGAATGAGTGCATCCTACTCTATATTTCTCAGGCTCCGGCAGAGAATTTCAGGAGACAGCTATATCAGGCTCCTGTCAGCCTGTACTTCTTGGAATAGCAATAATGTCTGGATTTGGTGACTGTATATGGGATGGATCTCAGGGCGGTGCGGTTTCTGGATGACTTTCCTTCAGTCTGTGTTCCACACTTTGTCTCATATTGACTTCTGTGGATATTTTGTTCCATCTTTTCCGATGGACTAGAGCATCCACTCTTTGGTCTTCAAACTTCTTGAGCTTCATGTGGTCTGTGAATTTTATCTTGGGTAATCCCAGCTTTTGGGTTAATATACACGTATCAGTGGATGCATACCATGTGTGTTCTTTTGTGCTTGGGTTTTCTCACTCAGGATGTGATTTTCTAGTTTCATTCATTTGCCTAAGTTTCATAAAGTCATTGTTTTAAACAGCTGAGTAGTAGTATTCACTGTGTAAATGTACCACATTTTCTGTATCCTTTTATCTGTTGAAGCACATCTAGGTTCATTCCAGCTTCTGGCTATGGTAAATAAAGCTGTTATGAGCATCATAGAAAATGTGTCCTTGTTCCATATTGGAGCTTCTTTTAGGTATATGCCAAGGATTGGTGTAGCTGAGTCTTCTGGTAGTACTATGCTCAGTTTTCTGAGGAACTGCCAAACCTGATTTCCGGATGATTGTACCCGTTTATAATCCCAGAAACAATGGAGGAGCGTTCCTCTTTCTCCACATCCTTGCCAGCATTTCCCCTCACTGAAAGTTTTGATTTTAGTCATTCTGACTGCTGGGAGGTAGGATCTCAGGGTTGTGTTGATTTGCATTTCCCTGATGACTAAAGATATTGAAAATTTCTTATGTGCTTCTGAGCCATTTGATATTCTTCAGTTGAGAATTGTTTGTTTAGCTCTGTCCCCCATTTTTATTAGGGTTATTTAATTATCTGGAGTCTTACTTCTTGAGATCTTTGTTTATATTGGGTGTTAGCAATCTAACAGATGTCTGCTTGGTAAAGATCTATTCCCAATCTGTTGGTCGCCATATTTGTTCTATTGACACTGTCCTTTGATTTCCAGAATCTTTGCACTATTATGAGGTCCCATTTGTCAATTTTTGATTTTAGAGCCATTGGTGCTCTGTTTAGAAAATTTTTCTCTGTGCCTATGTGTTCAAGGTTCTTCCCCACTTTCTTTTCTATTAGTTTCAGTGTACTGGGTTTCATATAGAGGTAATTGACCCACTTGGACTTGGCCTTATTGATAAGAATGGATCAATTTTTATTTTTTTACATGGTGATCTCCATTTGAAGCAGCACCACTTTTTGAAAATGCTGTGTTTTCTACTGGATTGTTTTAGCTCTTTTGTTTAAGATCATGTGACCATAGATGTATGGGTTCCTTATGGATTTTTAATTCTATTCCATTGATATACCTTCCTGTCTCTGTACCAATACCATATAATTTTTATCACAATTGCTCTCTAATACAGCTTGAGGTTGGGGATCATGATTCTCCCAGCTGTTCCTTATTGTTGAGAACACTTTTTCCTATCCTGTTATTTTGTTGTTGTTTTGCCAAGTGAATTAATTTAGGAATAAGGACTATATATACAAATAAGTGTATGCATGCAAGAACAAGTAGTGTAGGGAGAAGCCATGAATTTGAAGAAAAGAAGGGAACAGGGTACAAGAGAATTTTGAGGAAGAATAAAAATGGAGATATATTTTAATTAAATTATCTCAAAACTCAACAACAACAAAAAGAACTGTAAGTTCAACATAACTTATGTGCCATTTACTGTGATTTATATTTTGATAATTATGTTAAGATACAATATTCAGATAAGTACACCTTTACCCATTCTTTTACTTTTTAATATACATATCTTACAGCAAACTAAAAGTTAAATATTGCTTTACTTATTTTATGGTGTTTTATCTTCCCATCTCAATAACTGGTATAGTTAAAATAATTTAAAAATTTATTCTACAAAAGCTTTGTCATTGCTTAACTATGATGCTCATATTAAACATAATATTAATGTCTTTACATGAGTAATTATCTGATGATTATCTTATTGACAAGGTACATAATTCTCCTAGTATAAATCACTTTTAAAATGTTTTCAAGTATATATACATTGGTTCCAGTAATATGGATTAATTTCTTAATATAAAACATTGCATGTAAATACATGAATTATTCATTGCATTACCTGTTATGAATAAAATGACAGCAAAGCAAATATTTGAACATAAAACTTCCTATTGAAGAAAGAAGGGAATAATAATTTCTCCACAGAATAATTTTAACAGACTAGAATACCATCATTCAAAACAATGATAAGTAAAGTATTCCAGAACAGAATCAAGCTATCTTTCTCTACTATATGCATTCATATTATGGACGACAACATGAATTTGATAGAATATCTTCAACGTTCAGTAGTTCAGCAATATGTAATCTTTAAAAATTGCTACAACAGTGTGGGTCATTACCAGTGACTCAAGAATATCAGCTTGTGGGCTGGAGAGATGGCTCAGCCATTAGAGGTTAGGCACAAAACCAAAAATAGAAGAATATTAGCCTTTATACTGTGAAAATAAAAAAAAATATGTTTGGGGGACACCTTTCCAAGCTAATGACTTTCCTCTTTTTTATAGTTTAATTTAGGATGAATTATGCACTTGCTTGAAAGTTGCCCTCCAAAAATATTTCCAGAAGATTACAAAAAAATACAAATAATTTTTATAAAATAAACTTTATCATTCATTCTTATTAAAAATTTGATTCAATGTCCTTCAATTCTTTTAATTGTATGCACTTGATTTACTGAAAATATTATAAAGTAAATGAAAGAATTCAACAAAATGTCACTCTGTAGAAGAATTCATCCAGCAGGTTTCTCACTGAAACAAATGTGTTTGTTACTTGTGTTTCTCTACCACACTGCCAAACTGAAGGATGACATGGCCAATTCATTCTTTTCGACTGTCTTGCTGATCGATGAACTGCTCAGGCTCAGCAAAACTTGGAAGGTTGTGTTTGTTTGTTTTTGTTTGTTTTGTTTGTGTTTTGTTTTATTTTAACCTAATGAAATTAGATCACTTGAGTACCTCACATAAAATTACCAAGTTATTGACCTCGTTAAATGGTATGCTTACTTTTATAGAAAGAGACAAATGATCAGCCCTCTTCCCCACACTGAAACATCTGAATAAATCTGTCAACCACAAGATCTCAAGAATTCCATGTTGTCCTTTTTACTTACCTAGGAAAAAGCATCAGGAGAAATAAGGATAACTCTAAATTCAGAAGTTGGACATGTTGTCAATTCAGGTATTGTTCAGAATTAAGATGATAAATCACCTTGTTTAAACTAGAAGAAAAAGAAGTAAAACACAACAGGCCAAAATAGTTTTAAACAGTGTGTGTGTGTGTGTGTATCTCTGTGTATGTATGTATATATATATGTGTGTGTGTGTGTGTGTGTGTGTTTGTGTGTGTGTGTTTGTGTGTGTGTGTACATATTTGATGTAAGTGAAATTTTATGCATATCATGTATTTTGTAGCTGTATATTTTGTAATTTTGTACTTTATGCTTACATGTGTATATTGCATATATATGCTTACCATGTATTTTGACTGCTTATTTTATTGGTATACAACTTATTTAAATGTATTCTTTTAGCAGACTAGCAAACATACACTTATTTTTTTGTTGTTGTTGTTGAAAGTTTTAATAGCTCAGCAATACCACATTGGCTATATTTTCCTAACCTTAAATCTGACTATTGATCCTAGAACATAATTATATTTAACAATGCACCTTGCATTTGTCAAAACATGTGTCATTTTCCATTTACCTCCTAACAAAAATTATAATTTAAGATTTTTCTACAATGGTTTATTTTTTAAAAGAAGTTTCAATATATTTCATTAATAGTAGATTTATTTTTTTAGTTTAAAAATGTGTGACTGTATGTGGCTTCATGTATTGTTGCTATAAATTTCTGTGTTTTTATATATAGATATATGTGTGCATACATGTAGAAGCTGGTGAGCAATAACGGTTTAACCTCAGAAATTCTGTTCACCTTCTTGACACAGGGATCCTCCTGGGTCATCAATTAGACTATGGTGACTAAATCCAAGAGTCCAATTGTCTCCAGGTACTCCGTGCAGAAATTTTGATCACAGGCCATCATATGTATTTTGTGAGCTCCTAGAGTCCTCATGATCATACTATATAGATTTTTCAAAGTATAAATGCTTATGATCAAACCAAGTACAACATATGTGAGCCAGAAATAGCAAAAAAGGATGTCTTAAATATACCAGTAGCAGTTTGTTCTCCATGAATCTGTAACAATCTCAGTTAGTCATTGTTCAATTTGTATTTCCTTAAATCTTATGAGATTACTTTTTCATTCATGGTAGTATTTGATGCTGATGGCATCTCTTATTCCACTGGATCGAAAACATGCACATGAAGACGACTGTAGAAAGAAAACAGATGTGTAAACATTCTAGACATTTTAGAAAATTTGCATGAATTATAATGTACTTTGATTCAGCTGAAAACAGGTTTTGGTAAGATATACTAATTTTGTTCTCTGACAAATTCATATAAAATATACAAAATATTCTAATTGTTCTTCTACCCTTTGTATCTGAGTTTGACTTCTGTCAGTATTCCTATAAACCCACTTCCATTCCAAAATTAATCAATTTTTACTTTGATATTTAACCCCCTGCTCAGTAAGCTCAAGACATCTTTGTTATAATGTACTTACTTAAATATCTCTTTACTCTGATGGATTAATTATTGAGTATACAATTCATGTCAGTGACTGTGCCTTTGCAAAGATATATCAATAGCCAACAATTTAGACAGATGGAGCTTCTCATGGATACAAGACTGACAGTTGATTGGACCTGTCTTGTGTAGGCCCAGTGATAGTAATCATGCAAGTTCATGATTACCATGACTGTGTCATATTCCATGATATAATGCTGTGGCTTTTTACTTTCCGGCTCTTACACAATTTCTTTCCCCTCTTCTGCAATTTTCCATGGGCCTAATCGCAGTGGTAAAATGCTCTGTTTAAACTGAAATCTTAACTGTCACTTATTTTTAGCATCTTAGGCAGATATGAATCTCTGCTTTCATTGGAGTCTAATAAGAGAGAGGGTTCTCCGATTGAAGCTGAAGGTAGACATTTTATATGATAGTATACACTGATGTTTACAAGGTAGTCTGATGCTATGGCAATTCAAAAGGAGAACAGTGAACACACTCCCCCCCCCACACACACATACACATATACACACACGTGCACTTTGGCCAAGAACCTCCCCTAGCACAGGTTTTGACAGGTGTTCAGTACCATGTACTGATTACCCTTTGCTTCCAGCTCATTTTGTCAGTGTTTTCAACCATAGTGTAATGTCTTAACAAAAGGCTTTTGGCATCATGCTCCAACTGGTAAGAAAGAAGAATGACAAGATTCTGAATTGTTTTGGGATCCTCCAAAGCCTTTCTGACCAAGAAGGTACGTTACACTTGGCACTGTAATTTATGCCATGGAACCCAGTTCTAGAATTATCTGACCCAAATACCAGAATTATCTAGTCATGCAAGTAATATTTCTTCCAATTCTACTATATATAATAGAGTGGCTTTCTTGTTTCCAGTCTGGATTAACTCACTCTTCTACCGGTTCTGTTCTTTCAAATCCCATATGCTTTTTGTTTCCTAACCTAAACCTTTTTTGCCCCAATATCTCCATTTCTAATATTATTTCACCCATGTTTTATTATCTGCCCTTCCTATATGGTAGTGTTTTATGCTTGAGTTTCTGTTTTCTCGTTTGCTAACTTTCAGAGGTACTCCAAGATAAAGATATAAAAACTCAAGCATTGAAGCTATGTTCACTATCTGAGAGAGAGCTTGTCACATTTGGCTATCTAAGCCTAGAATCTCTGTATAATTTTTCCTAGTTCCACAGAGTTGTGTACAATAAACTTTACTGTGTATATGTGCAACATTTCCATTTCATTCATCAGTGATTATACTTCTAGGCTTATTTAATTTGGAAACTATGGTGAATAACAATAACAATAACAGTAGCAATAAACATGAATAAGCAAGATTTTTATAGTAAGATATAAAATTCTTAGGTATATGCACAGAAATGATATTGCTGGTTCATAGTGTAAGCTAATTTTTTTATACTTCACTGTTTTTTTTTTCTGGTTTGCTGACTCCCAGAGGTACTCCAAGACACAAATAGCTTTTTGAAGAATCTGTAATTCAAAACTGGCTGAGCAATTTTACACTTCCTCTTTTTATATTTTAGCAAAAACTCATTGTCATTGATTTTTCTTTTGTCTTTGTCTTCTCTATTTTTATATTCAAAAAATTATATATTTCTTTTTTGTTTTATCATTGAGAGCTTCATTTAATACATATATACAATGAAATAATGACAACCATTGTGATTGACACAATAAAATATTCAAATTTAGAATTATACTACAAAGAATATGGATATTTTAAAATATGGAGGAAATCTTTGCATTTTATTTCACTGTCTTAATTTGTTAGTTCTGCCAATCCATAAGCATGGGAGATATTTCCATCTTCTGAAGTCCTCTTCTTGCTCCACTATATTTATAATAGCCAGAAGCTGGAAACAACCCAGATGTTTCTCAACCAAAAAACGGGTGAATAAAAGGTGGTACATTTACACAATGAAGTACTACTCCACTATTAAAAACAAAAGACTTATTGAATTTGGCTAGTAAACAGAAGGTTATTAGGAAATATCATCCAGAGTGAGGTAAGACAGAACACCCCCCAAAACATACATTGTAAGTACTCACTGATAAGTGGACATTAGCCCAAAAGCTCAAACGCCCATGATACACATGAAACATGGGAGGAAGGAAGACCAGTGTGTGGAAGCTTCAGTCTTGCATTGACTGGGAATAGGATGATCACGGAGGTAGAGGGAAGTAGAACTGGAAGGGTGAGAGAAGATGGAAGAAATAAGGGGAGAAATGTCAGATACTGGAGGGGGCCAGAGAGTACAAAAAGTTAGAAAATCAAATAAAAAGATGTGGCAGTGGGGGATGAGAAACTGGGGCTAGCCACTGGAACGTCTGTCTCAGATGCCAGGGAAACAATCTGTAGAGTCTACTTCCAATACATTGGCACAATTTCTGGTCAAGCAATGGACCACCCACCAGTCTCAAAAGTTTTAACCCAGAAATGTTCCTGTCCAATGGAAGAACGGACAAAAAATGGAGCAGAGACTGAAGTAAGAGCCATCCAGGAACTCCACACCTGGGGATCCATCCTGTCTACAGACACCAAAACCTAGACAAAGTGGCTGTTGCCAAGAGGCTCTTGCTGACAGGAACCTGGTATGGGTATTCCTTGGGAGGATTGATCAGCTACTAACCAATGAAGATGTGGATGCCTGGAGCCAACCATCAGACTGTGCTCAGGGGTTTTGGTGGGCAAGCTAGCAGAAGGACTTGAGAAGCAGAGGGGGAATTTTAACACAATAGGAAGAAAATTATTGACCACTCACTGCTGTCAGGGACTAGACCACAACCACAAAGTGTACAGAGAGGGATCTTTGGCTCCAGATACATATGTCGGAAAGTATGGCTTTATCTGATATTAATGGGAGGGAGTCCCTTGGTTCTATGGAGGTTTGATGCTTCAGCATAGTGGGATTCTGGAGTGGTTGGGTGGAAGAGGGTGAGTGGATTGGAAAGCACTGTCACAAAGTCAAAGGGGGAGAGTGAAGAGGGCAGATATGAGATATGGGAGTTGTGGATGTATACTAGGGAAGTAGAATATCATTTAAGATATATATGGATAGAATAATTAATAAAAATAAATAATAATTCCTATTTTTATATTTAGTACATGTGAATTTATATTTTAATATGTTATACTTATAATACTTCAAGAGATCTCTTAACTTATTTCTTCATTCTCTTTCAAATTTCCTATATAAACCTGTTAAAATAATTTCTTAAAATTATGTTTCTGTTAATGTTAACAATAACATAATAATTCATGTTACTTTGGTTTACACTGAAGAAAATAGTTATTATGAAATAATTTCCCTGCTTATAAAACCATAGGCATAACTCTCATTCATGCTACCAAATGGTATGGTGTAAAAGCTTCTATTACCAATTTTGAATTCATGAAATTTCTTACTATGAGATACCAGATACAAGTTATTTCCTTTAAGTTCCATAAATTTCTTGGCACTGAACTGAATAGTAAGCTCAGATATAAAAAATATTTCAAAGATTTTAAATAAACTTTGATGCTTAAATAAAAATGGTAGTTGCTTGTGACATCAGTTCAGAAAACAAGAAAGGAAGAATAATGGTGGCTAACCTACAAAAACAACACTAGAGAAGACACTATTGTTTTGTTATGTAGTACTTCCATCAGGTATGTTCAGCAGAAATTCCTTACTAGTGCATCTTTTACATAGTTTGAAATATCTAAAAGATAAACATTTCTTTTAATTGTCCTTTACAATAAATATTATAGAAGTAAAAACATCATTGTGTGCAGATGACATGATAGTGTACTTAAGTGACCCCAAAAATTCCACCAGAGAAATTCTACAGCTGATAAACAAGTTCAGCAAAGTTGCTGGATATAAAATTAACTCAAACAAATCAGTAGCCTTCCTATACTCAAAGGAAAAACATGCAGAGAAAGAAATTAGGGTATAGATACCCTTAACAATAGTCACAAACAATATGAAATACCTTGGTGTGACTCTACCTAAGCAATTGAAGGACCTGTATGATAAAAAGGTCACCTGATTTTTAACAAAGGAGCTGTAAACATTCAATGGAAAATGGACAGCCTCTTCAACAAATGGTGCTGGTCCAACTGGCAGTCAGCATACAGAAGAATGAAAATAGACCCTATCTAATCTCCTTGTACAAAGCTCAAGTGCAAGTGGATCAAAGATCTCCACATTAAACCAGGTAAAATGAAATTATTAGAACAGAAAGTAGGGAAAATCTTAGAACACATTGGCACAGGAGAAAATTTCATGAACAGAACAACGGCCCAAGCTCTAAGGTCAAAGATTGACAAATGGGACTTAATGAGATTGCAAAGTTTCTGTAAGGCTAACAATACTGTCAAGTAAACAAAATGACAGATTGGGAAAAGAACTTTACTAACCCCACATCTGATAGAGGCCTAATATCCAATGTATACAAAGAACTCAAGAAGCTAGACACCATAGAATCAAACAACCTTATGAAAAATGGGGTACAGAGCTAAACAAAAAGTTCTCAATTTAGGAATATCAAATGGCTGAGAATCATCTAAGGAAGCACCAAACATCATTAGCCATCAGGGAAATGCAAACCAAAACAACCCTGAGATTCCACCTCGAAACAGTCAGAATGGCTAAAATCAAAAATTCAGATGACAGCAGATGCTGGAGAGGATGTGGAGAAAGAGGAACACTTCTCCATTGTTGGTGGGGTTTTAACCTGGTACAACCACTCTGGAAATCAGTTTGGAGATACCTCAGAAAAGTGGACATAGTACTTCCTGAAGACCCAGTTATTCTGCTTCTGGACATGTAGCCCAGAGAAGCTCCAACATACAACAAAGACACATGGACCACAATGTTCATAGCAGCCCTATTTGTAATAGCCAGAAGCTGGAAAGAACCCAGATGTCCTTCAGTAGATGAATGGTTACAAAAATTGTGGTATATTTATACAATGGAGTACTACTCAGTTATCAGAAACAATGACTTTATGAAATTCTTAAGAAAATGGATGCATCTAGAGATTATCATCCTAAGTGAGATAACCCAGTCACAAAATATGTGACATAACCCAGACATAATATGCAGTCACTGATAGTGGGATGCTAACCTCAGAAAGCTCTGAACACCCTAGAAACAACTCACAGACTATATGAAGTTTAAGAAAAAAAAAGAAAATTAAAAACCATTATGCTTAATCTTTACATACCAAGAAAACTTTGACTAGTTCCAGGTTACATCTTGTTTTACATGTACTTTATGCTCATTGTAACTAGTAAGATTTTAATGCACACTATCAAAGCTTAAAAAAAAACCAAGTACTGAGAAAAATATATTCATATACTTTTATGCAAAAATGCTTAAAATCTGTACATTTATCTTTGTTTTTTAACATAAAGTTGTTTATTTAAAAAATAAAATAATATAAAATTGCAAAAAAAGATTAATCTACAAATACAAACAATTTGATCTCTATGAGTTTTGTCAAACTGGCTCAACTACTTAGAGATTTCTGAAAACCTGTTTCCATTTTATAGCAGCATGAAAAACAATGGAATCCCTAAATTCACACATTCAAAACCCTAACAGCCTATTATTCACAATACATTTATATTTCCCCCTAAAGTATCCTCAAAGAGACAACATTTTGCTCTTACTGAAAAATGTTAAGTATTGAGCACATCCTAACATTTTTAGTGTTCATTTGGGCATTCTCAGATTCTCTTTCTTCTCTACCCATTGTAGCTTCTCTATTTTATTATTCAAACACTATCACCAAAAAATGGGAAAGACAGTTGATAAAATGATCTACTATGTACTGTGCTTATGCTTAAGCCTATTGCCCTGATTTTCATCACCAAAACCCACATAACGGTGCAAAGAAAAAAAATCATGCCACAAAGTTGTTTTCTGACCTCTATGTATGTATCAGCGCTCGTGCAAGAGAGCGCGCTCGCGCGCGCGCACGCACACACACACACACACACACACACACACAATTCCAAAATAAATAAACACCCCCTCAACCCATGTTTTCATCATGTATATGAACAAAATGTTATTCTATTTTGTATATTATTCATTGATAAAATAGCACAACCTTGGTGAGGAAGTGACATTATTATGTTATGAATTATTATGTTATGTTATGAATTATGTTATGATTATTATGTTATGAATTATTATTATGTTATGAATTATTAGATCATGTGAGTTCTCCCCCATTAACCTCCTCTTCTCAAAAAAGGAGAGACCTCCCACGGATATCAACCAACTTTAATATATCAAGTTGCAATATGGCTGGGCACATCTTCTACTGAGGTGGAACTAGGAAGTACAGTTACAAGAAAAGAATCCCGAGGCAGGCAGCAGAGTCAGAGACAGACCCTGTTCCTTCTATAAGAGTTCCACTTGAAGACTCTGCTGCATGGCTGCTACATATGTACCTGCCTCACTACCATGATTGCTCGTTGGTTGGCAGTCCAGTATCTGAGAGCACTTTCAGGCTCAGATTAGCTGATTCTGTAGGTTTTCTTGTGGTGTTGACTTCTCTGGTTCATTCAATCCTTCCTCACCCTCTTACACAGGATTCCCCTAACTTCCCCTATTGTTGAGCTGTTGGTTTCTGCATCAGTCGCCATCAGAGTCTGGGTCAAGCCTCTCTGATGACAATTATGCTGGGCTCCTGTCTGCAAGTACACAAGAATATCATTAACACTGTACATGTATGGGCCATTCTGACTAGTGTTAAAGGAAATCTCAGAGTTTTTATTTATTTATTTATTTTTTGACATTTATTGACATGGTGATTGGCAATTAGAAAGTCCTCTGTTGAGAATTATGTTTAGTTTTGTTCTATATTATTTAATTTGGTTATTCGGGTTGTTGGCGTTTAATTTTTGCGTTTTAAAAATGTATTTTGTATATTAGTCCTCTATCAGATATGTAGTTGGGGAAAATCTTTTCCAAATCTGGAGGCTACTGTTTTATCTTTTTGACAGTGTTCTTTGTCTTACAGAAGATTTTAAGTTTTATGAGTTCTCAATTATTAATTGTTGGTCTCAGTACATGAGCTGTTAATGTTCTGCTCAGAAAGCAATCTCATGTGGCAATATACGCAAGGGTAATCCCCACTTTCTCTTCTATGAGATTTAGTGCATACTGTTTTATGCTGAGTTCTTTGATCCACTTGCACTGGAGCTTGTTCAGGGTGATAGATAGGGATGTATGTGCATTTTCTACATGTAAGACTATCATGATTTGTTTAGAGTGGTTTCTTTTTCCACTGTATACTTTTGGTATCTTTTTCAAAAATCATGTTTCCATAGTTGTGTGGATTTACTTCTGGGCCTTTGGTTCAGTTCTGTTGCTCAATCTGTCTGTTTTAATGTCAGTAGCATGTGGATTTTATTACTTTTATTACTAATGTTTTGTAGTACAGCTTGAAATAAGTGATGGTGATACCTCAAAAAGTAGTTTGATTCTGTAAAATTGCCTTAGTACATGGAAGTTTTAGAGGGTTTGGTTGGTTGATAATGTTGCTCTTCCCATGAGGTTGGAACCTCTTTCAGCTCCTCAGAACTTTCTTTATCACCTTCATTAGGGTCCCTGTGTTCAGTCACATGGTTAGCTGCAAGCATGCTCAGCTGTAACTATATTGCCAAGGCATTAGGGTGGAGAGAGTGAATAGGAGGGAGTGTACCTTCCTGAAGACAATTGGAGGGGGAGGGGAGATGGGAGCAGGGAAGGGAAAGGGCATAATATCTCAAATGTAAATATAGAGTATCTAATAAAAAGTGAGAGCAAAAAATAAATAAAATTGTCTTAGTTATTCTGAGTTTTGTGTTTTCATATGAAGTTGATTAATATTATTTCAAGATCTGTAAATCTTGTGTTTTAATTTTGATGGGAATTGCATTGAATCAGTACATTTTTGCTATGTTAACCCTACCAATAGATGAACAAAGAGAATCTTTTTATCTTCTGATATCTTCAACTTTCTTTGCAAACCTGAAGTCCTTGTAATACAGGTCTCTCACAAGATTGATTAAGGTACATAGAAATATTTTATACCAGGTGTGATTATTGTGAACTGTTTTGTTTTCCTACTTTTTTTCTCAACCAGTTTAAGAAGGGCTACTGCTTTTTTAAGTTCTGTATTCCACCACTTCCTGAATGTGTTCATCAACTTTATGAGTTCACTGGTAGAAATTTTGTTATCACTTACATATACTATCATATCACCAGTGAATAGTGACACTTTATTTTCTACTTTCTAATGTGTATCCCCTTGATCTTTAGTTGTCTTATTAGTTCAGGCAAAATTTCAATGCTATATTGAATAAATATGGAGGCGGTTACCTTGTCCCTGATTTTAGTGAAATTATTTTAAGTTTCTCTCTATCTAATTTAATGTTGCCCACGTGCTTGTTGTGTATTGCCTTTATTATGTTTAGGTTTGAGCCTTGCATTCCTGCACTCTCCAAGACTTTCCTCATGAAGGGGTGATGCATTTTGCTAAGGCATTTAGCAGCATCTAAGGAGATGAACAATTGTATTTTTTTTTTCAAATATTTCAATTTTATGTGGTAGATTACATTGTTTGGTTTTTACATATTCAATCTTTTCTGCATTTCTTTTCTGGGCTGCAGCCTACTTAATTATAGTGATTTTTTTTGTTTGGTTGGTTTTTTTTTTTTTTTGTTTGTTTGTTTGTATGTGTTCTTGGATTCAGTTTGCAAGCAATTGTAATTTATTGCTTATGTTTTCATCAATGTCCTTAAAAGTGAATGGTCTTAAATTCTCTTTTGTACTTGAGTCTTTGTGTGGTTTAGGATCATGGTGACTATGGTGACATCATAAACTTAATTTGACAATATTGCTTCTGTTTCTATTTTGTGGAATATTTTAAAAATTAATGATATTAGCTTTTCTGTGAAGGTCTGGTAGAATTCAGCACTGAAAACATTATTTAAATTCTTTTGTATTTATTAAGAGTTGCTTTGCAACTGAGTAAATGGGCAATTTAGGAGAAGATACTGTGAGGGGCTAAGGAGATTGTATAGTTTTATTTGAGTCATAATGTCTGTTAGCTACTTGTAAATGTTATAGTTACCATAGCCAATCCCCTAATAACAAAACAGACCAAAATTTATTTAAGACTTTACCTCAAAATGTGGGCAGTAGATTTATCTATTTTAATTTTCTGAGATAATATGGCTACCTCCTTGTTGCAGTAAATATTAAAATATAAAAATGGTTATCTCTTTATCTGCCCTAAGGTCTCACTCCTCAGGCCTGAACCTGATATTGAGCCGAAAGCACTTCTGGCACCCAGTCTGAACCACCACCAACCCAACTTGTCCACGCAACTCCCCTCCTGGGAGTTTTCAACTGCCTGTTCTCGGTCTCTGTCCTGGGGTGTTTCTGTACCCTAAAATTCCACAAACATAACTCCACAGCCCGATAGCTTTTCATAAAGGTTCATATATTCTACTCTCAGTCCACAAACCCTCTACACAACAGGATTGTGTCACATAGAAAAAGATACAAACTGCCCTTCTATATATGATACGTACGTGACCTATAAAATCCTTAATGTTCGTAGTTATTTAACACCAATCATTATTAACTGGATCTAGCAGGTCCTTGGGAACCTCCATGTTGCCAAGACCTCTCTTTGTTCTCTGACTTCCTCTTGCCTCCTCAGACCCTCATCCTACCCAGTCACTGGCTTTCCTTTATTTTACTAGTTAAAATGGGAAGGTTCAGTTGGAGTCACTAGGCAGCCCTTCCTGGGGAGGTGGAATTAACATTAAAATACAAACAGCTTCAGGACAATCTACACCTCCCAACAAAAAGTTTCCTAATCCCTGTGTTTAGGGCTTCCATTCTGTAACTGAACTCTTACGAACTTTCTTCCCTTCCCTCCTCATGCTCAATCTGATTTACTTCTCTTTCTTCTCTTACTTTCATTCTACTGTCTGGTAGAACTCTTGCTCTATTCTCTTTTCTGCCCAGGTATTGACTATAATCAGCTTCTATTGATAAGGCAGAAAATAAATTATAACAATTTTTATATAAGCTTGAAACAGGCGATTCCTGACATATGCTGTACAAAGCTAAATCTGGACTAAAACAACATACAACAACAAAAGAGGGCAGAGAGACCAGCATTTGATAAATATAAGGATAATCTTTACTCAGTGCACAAAACCATTAAGCCTACAGTTCCAGTATTTTGTTGGATTCATTTCTATTTGGATGACCTGTACATTGGTGAGAGTGGGTTGCTGAAGTCTCCTATTATTAGTGTGTGGGGTTCAATGTGTGATTTAAGCTTTAGTGATACTTGTTTTACAAATTTAGATGTCCTCACATCTGGTGCATAGATGTTCAAAATTAAGATGTCTGTCATTCATCTTTTTTATTATTTTTATTTGACTTATAATTTATTAGATATTTGAATTGCTGCTCCATTTTACTTCTTTGGTCTATTTGTTTAGAAAATTGTTCTCAAGACATTGACTGTGAGGTTTCATGTATCTATGGTGTTGAAGTTTGTCAATTATTTTATGGGTTAAGACTGGGGTTTTGTGTCCATTTCTTGTCTTCATTCTGTGATCTTTGCTGGTTTAAAATGGTACATATATTTTGTTTTTTAACTGTCTCTACTTTAATAGTTTAATATGTGCTTTCATCTTGTTGTGTACTCTTAATGCTATTTCCTTCAAGTCAACCACCAGTTTTAACTGTGAAATTTACTAAAATGTGGCACACATTTACTGTAAAACCTGTCATCATGTTTTTGTCTCTTTCAGCACTAAATAAATGCATACTCACTCAAGGTATAGTACATATCTCATTTAAATTATTTTTACTGAACATAATCCCTTTACAATATCTATTTTGTTTTTTAAGTAGAATCATTAATGTTTGTATTTAATTGAATCTTAAAGTTAAACCAAGTATGAAATAAAGGTTCATTCCATGTACATATTGCTTTATTTTTTTCTTGTTTTCATTAAAAAAATCACTTGCTTTTTTTGTTTCTATTTCATTATCAATTTTATTTCAAGCCACACTATGTGTGTAGTCTTTTTCTCCTCCTGCAGACCTCCTAGGCTTTTCTTTACTTCATATTATTTGTACTGATTGTTATGACTATCAACCTTGGCGGAAGTACTATCCTACTTTAGACTTTATGGTAGCCTGTTTTCTTAAGAGTCTGACAGTATTCATGGGTGTTGGTGTTAAAATCTGTATCTAACATAAAATTACTTCAAACTTTTTATTTTTACTTCTTTTGCTGAAGTGATTCCATATATAAACATTGAATGACATCCCAAACTGAATCATGTCCAAATATTACATATGACAAAAAACCACCAAAACTCTCTTCTGAATCTGCAAATTATATATCCAGTTACCTATTTATTCCCATAAATATTTATCAAATTTCTGAAGTATATCCCAAAATAAGTTTTGGTTTTATCTACACTGATTTACCTGTTTTCTGCCTTAATTCAGTCATCAAATATTTAGAAGTTAAGTTCAGTGGATAATAGCTTGTCTACTCACACAAAGCTCTAGTTTTTATCCCTGATACATACAGTTAGTAAAAGAAAAAATTCAAAGTTAATGTGTTGCAATATTTTTATAAAATGTTAAGTCCTTAATCCCTGAGCTCTTTAATTAATTCATTTTAATTACATTTCTTGCTCATCAACCATGTATATAGATTTCTCTCTAGATATGATCACAAATCAATCTACTTTCTCTACCTGCACTATAGCACTCTAGCCATATTGTTGGATCATGTCTAGACATCTTTCCTATATTCCCTCAAAAATTCACCTCAGTTAGTCTTTTCTCTAAAGAAAACACGAGGATTTCTTACTTTAAAAAATTATGAATGTGTTGAGTGTGTGTTTCTTCCTTCAACCATGAGAACCTTGAATAGTAACTCATTCTTGTCAATAAGTAATTGGATACACCCAGACATCTCACAGATAAACCTTAGGATCATTCAAGCTAGGAAGGTAACTCAGACTGTTCTTCTCTTAAATATTCAATAATTGATTTGCAGCAAACTTTAGATAAAGGGCATTCTCTTATTAGACAAATAATCCTATCTATAACCTGGCTTTGGTATTTGCCGCAAAAGCTTATTTTAAGTAGACTCCCCTGTCCTTACAATCTTTTCATGCAGAAGTGGACAATTTAAGGCTTGTAGATTTTGAGTGGCACTCTTATTTCTGTGCATTTCCGCATGTTTGACAAACAAGAGCACTTCTCTCTATGTTACCTCTTGATATTTTCAAGTATGTCTGCATATTTCTTCAGTTTTGGGAAAATGTATCCTTCCAACTTAAGGATATGCATAAAACAGAGAAGAATAGTGACCTTGAAACTATTTAAATAGAGTGCCTGTTTCCCACCTAGTATCATCCAAAACTAAATTGGCCAAAATAAAGTTTCTACACCAACAATTCATTACAAAGCACTGAGGTTTCAGTATGAGAGTGAAAAAATTCAACAAAGTATGAGTATCTTACTCTAAATTTCTGAACTAGTGATGTTGTTCTTTGTGATGACAATTTCCTTTTAATAAAGATGCATGCTTTTATTGAAAAAAAAAATAAGAGGATTACATGTAACTATCTAAATCTCAGTTCCTGCTGAGAAATCTTAACCTCTACCATTCAGAGCTGTTCTTCATTCAGGAATACATCTCTTGGGATAAGTACCGATTCTTGTCTTCCTGTGAGATGAACACTGTAAATTCACCTGAGAGCTCTCACCATATTTTTACCTTGATAGGGAAATCTGCTGTCATTTGTTATTTATCACTAAGCCTGCTCTGCTGTTTACAGTATTGCAAAGGTTAGGAGGAAAACAAAAGACACACTCAAGGGACTCATCTGCATTACAAAAATAGGGCAGGGAATATTTATTTCTGTAAATGAGAAATATTCCTGTGGTTTAAAATACAATCAGAGAGTGTCCCTGTGGAAAAAATATAATTATGAGTCCATTAATATGCATACAAAGAATATATATGTGTTTGTGTGCGTGTGTGTGTGTGTGTGTGTGTGTGTGTGTGAAAATAATATAACTAAAAGCAGCAATTCTAGTCTACTGAACTCTCTTAGTTACTATCTGTCCTCAAAAAGCATTGGAGTCACAATTTGTGCTTTTGGCAAAATGTCTTCCATTCAGTTCCTAAAGTGAAGAACTGTCTGAGTTTGTCACCTTTTATGCTTTTCTATCTGGCAAGAGCACATTTTTTGGGACCGTCATGAAGCCTGCATCATTTCATCTTCCCAATCTCAATTTAAATATCATCATCTCAGATAGCACTTCTCTAAAAACATTTTTAATTAGAGCTTCTTTAGCCAGCTTATATTCCAGACCATTATAATGATTTTGATTATACCTTTGTACATTTCTTGATTCATAACGATTTGTGTCCATGCCTAATGTCATTACTAAATTATAAGAATTTCCTTAGTGAAGAGGCTCTATATTTATATGATGAATGCATAGAAAAGTTTTTAATCATTGTCTATCATGTATTTGATGAATATGCAAATTGGTCTAAAGTATACTGGTAGGGAGCAAGCCAAGTAGTATGTCTGATCTAGATGTCTTCAGAGAATATGTTACAGATTTTTCAGGTTTGAGTCCATGGCTCCTGAGGCACACAATTTTCCAGAGTCCTATATGCTCTCTCTCTCAGGCAGTCAAGCATTCATGCTTTTTTTGTGTGCCTCTTTATGTTTTTAGTAGTCGAAGAAGCATGAAATCTTGACTGGTCAGTTGATCTTAGACATTGATCATATGTACTCTTTATACCTAGAAATTACAACTGTATTGATCCTGGAAATTGTTATTATAGTCTGTTTGGTCGGATAGGTCTCAGTAAAATGGACATAATATCAATCTTGCTGTGGCCCCTCCAACCAGAATCTGGATTCATTCCTCGCTGCCACATGAGGTGACTTTGGACTGGGAAGTAAACACAGGTGCCTACATATACTTTTGTGTGGTAGTATAGTATATGATTCCATTGGTTGAGACAGAAATATTAAAGATTAGAGATTATTATGAAGTAAATTTATTACAAAAAGTAAAAAAAAAAAAAAAAAGATTGCAGAGACTTGGTACCACAATAGCATCAACAAAATCTGATTCCTTCAGTTTCTTCTAAAACTTAAAGATATGGGCTGGTTCTTTACAAATTCTTAATGAAAATATGTAAGTGGAGGTGTCATTTCCCTCATTGGTTCTTGAGTGTGTCAATAAGGACACCAAAAGCCAATCTCTGGACAAAGAAAAAAAAAGTGTAATTTCTGTGTCCCAGGAGGAAGAGGAAGGAGCACACAGAGGGAGAGAGGGGCAGATGCTGGAGAGGAGGGAGTGGCAGACATGAGGTCTTGGGGTACTGATAGTTTGTAGCCTTCGCAGGCACTAGAGGCTAATGAAGAAGGCCAGGATATTCTTTGCATGGCTATTGAGGTATCTGGCTAGCATTAACATATTAAGCCTGTCTGGTATTTTCTGTCTGCAGCTAAGGTGGGCAGCTGACAGAACTGGGATTTAGGAAAGGGTGGAGTTCTGGAGAAAAATACAAGCTGGCAGCTTGATGGAACTGAGTGAGGCAGAGCATTTGGTGAAACTATGCATGGGGGCTGAGTGAGAAAGCTGTTGCATTGCACAGGCCATGGAAACAGGCACCTAGCGAGTGTTTTGTTTTGTTTTGTTTTTTTTTAATTAAATGCAACAGAAATAGTTTTAGAACAGATAAAGAAAAACAACTAAAACTATTTCTATCAAAATATGAATTTGAATTCTTAAATAAAACTCTATAGCTTAGATGAATTGCTGAGTGAATTTACATGAAGTTTCTTGTATATACATGTTTGTGTGTGTATATACTTCTAGATTTCACACATTAATTGCACTTTAGCCATGAAATAATTTTATTACTTTTCTTATGGCCACATTCACAGTTGTGCTTACCCACATGAAGCTCAGTATGTGCCTGTGTATGTATTCAGGCAACGCACATGAATCTTTGGCAGTTAAAAACTCATTATATTTTTTAATATTAGTTTTTCCATTTTATGAATATTTAGATTTTGGATTTCATTTTATATTAATAAATATATTATGGATGTGTAGAAATATATGTCAGCATTTAAAAGCATTCTTTATATTTTTTTTTTCAGTGAACTTGGGTATTATTCTTACCAACTACATGGAATCTTACAAACATTCATAACTCAGTTCAAAAACATCCAGCATTGTTTTTCGGCCACCACAGGTAGAGCATGCCAGAGGTGCACCAACATATGCAGAAAAAGAACCTATGCACAAAAACAATTCTAAAAATAATAGTTTTTTAAAAAATCTCATGGTAAATGATTCCTTTAGGGCTTTGGGAACTCTGTGAAGAGGAGGCTGAAAACATACCCAGAATGGACTGATAGCAACAAGGAAACATGGCTTTCTAAACACTGTATAACCAAGCGACATATGAATTCAAAGAATCTGAAGCAGAATGCACAGCAGCTTCATATGTCATGGGGTCTGCGAGCTAAAAAAAGTGAGCACAAGCCCCATTCCTAAGCTAGACATTATCCCCAATTAATATTCATTTTCAGACACAAAATTAATTTTCTTCAAGGGACTCTCACTAGAAAAGCAACCTACTCTTAAAGAGAGACCCCATTCCCACCACTAGATGAAAAACACAAAATAAAACTAACATTATTAAAGGCTGTTTATCTCATAATGGTATGTCAGAAAGTTTATTATTTTTAACATCACAAGTTGTACGCAGGGGCATGGAGAGACTGTTCAATGGTTAAGAGAACTAGCTACTTTTCTAGAGGTTTTTAACTAAATTTCCAGCAAACACATGGTGGCCCACAAACATTTGTGTGGGATCTGTTGTGCTCTTCTTGTGTGTGAGAAGGCAGCACAGTGTACTCGCATACATAAAAGACATAAAGGTATCTTCAATAAAAAAAAAAGAAAAATATCAAAATTTTGCTTATATATTAGGGCTATATATATTTATTATATATTAGTATGCAAATGAATGTGTCTCTGTGTCCTTTGTCTATACTGTATTTATTGTTGGTTTTTGTTGTTGTTTTTCAAATTTTATATTTTTTTAATACATGCTCTACATTTACATTTGAGATGATATTCCTTTACTCTGCCTCACTCTACTCTATTTGCCTTCACAAAGGTGCACTCCTTCCTGATCAGACCTTTATGTCCACCCCATTGCCTTGGCATTCCCCTATATTGGGAAAACATGCCCTTCCTCTAACAAAAGCTTCTTCTCACATTGAAGTCAGACACTCCAATCTTCAGCTACATATGCAACTGGATAATAGGTCTCTCAAAGTGTGTACAAAGGTTGGTGTTTTACCCCATGGCAGTTTTGGAGCTCTTGGTTGGTTAATAAAGTTGCTATTCCAATGAGGTTGCAACCCCTTTCAGCTTTTTAGCTCTTTCTTTAGAAACCTCATTGGGATCCCAAGTTCAGATTGATGGTTAACTGTAAGTATGCTTAGCTGTATTTATGTGATTCTAGTCTAGCATAGTCCCAGAGGGAGAATATCTGCTTCCTGCCAGTAAGTAATTTTTTGAATCAGCTATAGTGCTTGGATTTGGTGACTGCATATGTGGTGGATCCCAAGGTGAGGCAGCTTCTGAGTGATCTTTTCTTCACTTTTCAATCCCTGTTCCTGTATTTGAGCTTGTATTTCTTCCCATGAGAGTTTTGTTCTCTTTTACAAGAAGGACTGAGGCATCCCCATTTTGGTCTCCCTTTGTTTTGAGCTTCATATTGTCTGTGATTGCTATTGGGTATTCAGGGCTTTCTGGGGATAGTCTCTGATTATCAGTGAATGCATAACATGTGTGTTCTTTTGTGACTGCATTACTTCACTCAGGATGATAGTCTCTAGTTCCAACTATTTACCTACAAATTTCCTGAAGTCATTGTTTCTAATAGCTGAATAGTTCTGCATTGTGTAAATGTAGCACACTTTCTGTTTTCATTCTTCTGCTGATGAACATTTGTGTTCTTTCCAGCTTCTGACTACTATAAATAAGGCTGAGATAAAAATGGTGTAGCACACGTCCTTGTTATATATTGGAGCAGCTTTGGGGTATATGTCCAGGAGTGGAATAGCTGTGTTTCAGGTAGTACTATGTCCAATTTTCTGAGGAACCGCCAGACTGATTTCCAGAGTGGTTGTACTAGCTTACAACCCCACCAACAGTGGAGGAGTGTTCCTCTTCCTCCACATTATTTGAGTAGAGGAAGGCTACTGATTTGTTTGAGTGAATCTTATAGCCATCCACTTTGCTGAAGATACTTATTATTTGTAACAGTTCCCTGGTGGAATTTTTGTAGTCATTTAAGTATACTATCACATCATCTGCAAACAGTGATATTTTGACTTTTTCCTTTCCAATGTTAGTGTCTGATTTCTTTTTGTTGCCTAATTGCTCTGGTCAGCCTTATCTAGTCTCTGAGCTCAATGGAATTGCTTCTAGTTTCTCTCCACTTTGTTTGATATTGGCTATGGGTATGCAGTATATTGCTTTTCCTATATTAAGTTATGTGCCTGGGATTCCTGATCTTTCCAAGACTTTTATCCTGAAAGGGGGTTGAATTTTGTAGAATGCTTTCTCAGCATCTACTTGGGTAGAGTATAGATATTAGGTCTTTTATATAAACCTGATAGAATTCTCTAATAATCCATCTGGTCCTTTTTTTGGGGGGGGGGTTGGGAGGTTTTTATGACTGTTTCAATTTCTTTAAGTGTTATTGGAATGTTTAAATGGTTTATCTGATCCTCATTTTACTTTTGTATCTGTCTCTGTCTAGAAATTTATCCATTTCTTCCAGATTTTCCAATTTTGTTAAGTATAGGCTTTTGTAGTAGGATTATTTTTTGAATTTCTGCAGTTTCTTTTGTTATGTCTCCCCTTTCATTTCTGATTTTGTTAATTTGGATACTCTCTCTTTTCCCTCTAGTTAGTCTGGCAAAGTGTTTATTGATCTTGTTAATTTTCTCAAAAAAAAAAAAAAAAAAAACCAGCTTTTGGCTTTGTTGATTCTTTGTATAGTTCTTTTATCTCTGTTTGGTTGATTTTTTCTTGCTGTCTCCTCCTGTTCAGTGTATCTGCTTCTCTTTGTTCTAGAGCTTTCAGCTGGGTGGTCAAGCTACTCATGTAAGCTTTCTCAGTTTCTTATTAGTGGCACTTAGAGCTATGAGTTTTCCGCTCAGTATTGTTTTCATTACATCCCATAAGTTTGGGTATGTAGTAGTGCCATTTTCATTAAATTCTAAAAATCTCCTTATTTCTTTCTTTATTTCTTTCTTGATCATGTTATCATTGAGCAGAGCATTGTTCAGCTTCCATGTGTATGTGGGCTTTTTTTGTGTTTTTTGGTTTTGTTTTTGTTTTGTTGTTGTTGTTGTTAAAGACAAGCCTTAGTCTGCAGTAATCTGATGGGATACATGGGAGTGTTTCAATTGCCTTGTAGTTGTTGAGACCTGTTTTGTGTCAGATTTATATGGTCAATTTTGGAGAAGGTACCATGACATGCTGAGAAGAAAGTATATTCTTTTGTTTTTGGATGAAATGTCCTGTAAATATCCATTAATTCCATTTGTTTAATAACATCTGCTACTTTCGCTGTGTATCTGTTCAGTTTCTGTCTCCATGAAATGTCCACTGATGCTAGTGGAGTCTTGATGTCTCCCACCATTATTGTTTGTGGTATAATATATGCTTTGAATTTTATAAATGTGGGGGCCCTTGTAGGTGGAGCATAGATGTTCAAGTTTAAGAGTTCATCTTAAATGATTTTTCCTGTCATGAGTAAAAAGTGACCTTCCTTATCTTTTTTGATAACTTTTGGTAGAAAATATTTTTATTTGATATTAGAATAGCTACTCCAGCTTGTTTCTAGGGCCCATTTGCTTGGAAGGTTTTTTTTCCAGTCTTTTACTCTGAGGTAGTGTCTATCTTTATTTCTGAGATGACTTTTCTGTATGCTGCAAAATTCTGGAACATATTTATATATCTAGTCTGATATTCTATGTCCTTTTATTAGGGAATTGAGTTCACTGATGTTAAAATAAATTATGGAATGGTGATTTTTGTTTCCTGTCATTTTAATTGTTAGAGGTAGACTATGTTTATGTGTTTTTATTTTTTTGGTTTCCTTGCATGATTAATATTTTGCTTTTTCTTGGGTGTAGTTTTCTTCCTTGTGTTTGATTTTTCCATCTATTATCCTTTGAGGGTTGGATTTGTGGACATATATTGTGTAAATTTGGTTTTGTCCTGGAATATCTTGGTTTCTCTATCTATGGTGAGTGAAAGTTTTGCTGGACATAGTAACCTGGGCTGTCATTCGTGTTCTCTTAGGGTCTGCATGACATATGTCCAGGATCTTCTCACTTTCATAGTCTCTGTTGAGAAGATTGATGTAATTCTGATTGGTCTGCAGTTCTAAGTTACCTGTCCTTTTTTCCTTAGAGCTTTTAGGATTCTTTATTTGTTTCAAATATTTGGGTTTTTTTACTAATATGTGTCAGGAGAAGTTTCTTTTTTGGTCCAATTTATTTGGAGTTTTGAAGGCTTCTTGTATGTTCATGGTCATCTTGTTCTTAAATGGAAGGAAGTTTATATTTTTGCTGTTGAAGATTTTTTTAGCAACTTTATTTTCAAAACAACAATAAATGTACAGATTTTAAGCATTTTTTGCATAAAATTATACATTTTTGTCAGTACTTTTTTTTTTTTAAATGTTTGATAGTGTGATAAAGATCTCACCAGTAAAAATGAGCATAAAGTACATGTAAAACAAGATGCAACCTGGAAATAGTCAAAGTTTTCTTGGTGTGTAAAAAAAATTTTTTTTTTTTTTTTTACAATGAGCAGACAGTACATGTAATACAGGGTACAACCCGGATTTGTCAATGTGTTCTTGGTGGGTAAGGATTGAGCATGACTATTTTTTTTTTGTTTTGTTTACAATTTTCGTGGACTTCATACAATCTGTGAGTTGTTTCTGGGGAAGTGCGAGCCTCTGGGGTTAGCATCCCACTATCAGTGACTGCATATTATGTCTGTTCTTTTGTGACTGGGTTATCTCACTCAACGATGATATTCTCTAGATGCAGCCATTTTCTTAAGAATTTGGTTAAGTCATTGTTTCTCATTACTGAGTAGTATTCCATTGTGTAAATGTACCACAATTTTTGTATCCATTCATCTTCTGAAGGACATCTGGTTTCTTTCCAGCTTCTCGCTATTATAAATACCGCTACTATGAACATTGTGGAGCATATATCTTTGTTGTATACCAAAGTATACCAAAGTTCTTGTCATATAGGTCCTTCACTTGCTTAGTTAGAGTCACACCAAGGTATTTCATAGTATTTGTGACGATTGTGAAGGGTACCTTTTCCCTAATTTCTTTCTCCACATGTTTGTCCTTTAAGTATAGGAAGGCTGATGATTTGTTTGAGTTAATTTCGTATCCAGCCACTTTGTTGAACTTGTTTATCAGCTGTAGGAGTTCTCTGGTGGAATTTTTGAGGTCACTCATGTACACTATCATGTCATCGGCAAAGAGTGATGTTTTTATCTATTCCTTTCCGATTTGTATCCCCTTGATCTTCTTTTGCTGTCTAATTACTCCAGCCAGGACTTTTAGTACTTTGTTGAATAGTAGGGAAAGAGTGGGCAGCCTTGTCGAGTCCCTGATTTTAGTGGGATTGCTTGAAGTTTCCAACTGTTAAGTTTGAAGTTGCCTGTTGGTTTGCAGTATATTGCTTTTATTATGTTTAAGTTTGGACCTTGGATTCCTGTTCTTTCCAGGACTTTTAACATGAAGGGGTGTTGGATTTTGTCAAATGCTTTCACAGCATCTAGTGAGATGACCATGTGATTTTGGTCCTTAAGTTTGTTTATATGGTGGATTACATTGATGGATTTCCTTATGTTAAACCATCCCTGCATCCCAGGGATGAAGCCTACTTGGTCATGATGAATGATAGTTTTGATGTGTTCTTGGATTCGGTTTGCAAGAATTTTGTTGAGTATTTTTGCATCAATGTTCATAAGTGAGATTGGTCTGAAGTTCTCTTTCCTTGTATGGTCTTTGTGTGGTTTAGGTACTAGGGTTATTGTAGCCTCAAAAAATGAGTTAGGTAGTGTTCCATCTGATTCTATCTTTTGGAATAGTTTGGAGAGTATTGGTGTTATATCCCCAATAAATGTCTGATAAAATTCTGCATTGAACCCGTCTGGAACTGGGATTTTTACTGGTTGGGAGTCCTTTGATGACTTCTTCTATTTCTTTAGGTGTTATAGGATTATTTAGATGGTTTACTTGGTAATGGTTTAACTTTAGGACCTTGTATCTGTCAAGGAATTTTTCCATTTCCTCCAGATTTTCCAATTTTGTGGAGTATAAGTTTTTGTAGTAGGATCTGATGATTTCTTGAATTTCTTCAGTTTCAGTTGTTAAGTCTCCACTTTCCTTTCTGATATAGTTAATTTGTGTACTCTCTCTTTGCCCTCTATTTAGTCTGGCTAGGGGTTTATCAATCTTGTTGATTTTCTCAAAGAACCAACTCTTGGTTTTATTGATTTTTTCAGTGGTTCTTTTTGTTTCTATTTGGTCAATTTCTGCCTTAATTTTGATTATTTCATGCCTTGTACTCTTCTTGGGTGTATCTGATTTCTTTTGTTCTAGGGCTTTTAGCTGTGATGTCAGGTTGCTGATGTAAGCTCTCTCCAGTTACTTTTTGGAAACACTTAGGGCTATGAGTTTTCCTCTCAGTACTGCTTTCATTGCATCCCATAGGTTTGGGTATGTTGTGTTTTGTTTTTGTTGAATTCTAGAAAGTCCTTAATTCCTTTCTTTATTTCTTCTTTGACCCTGCTATCCTTTAACAGAGCGTTGTTTAGTTTCCATGTGTATGTGGGCTTTTTGTTGTCTTTGTTGTTGTTAAAGACCAGCCGTAGACCATGGTGATCTGAGAGGATGCATGGGAGTATTTCAATCTTCTTATATCGATTGAGGCTCATTCTGTGTCCAATTATGTGGTCAAATTTCGAGAAGGTGCCATGGGGTGTTTAAAAGAAGGTGTATTCTTTTACTTTAGGATGATATGTTCTGTAGATATCTATTAATTCTTGTTGGTTCAAAGTCTCTGCTAGTTTTGCAGTGTCCTTGTTCAGTTTCTGTTTCAATGATGTGTCCATTGGTGAGAGTGGGGTATTGAAGTCTCCCACTATTATTGTGTGGGATGAAATGTATTTTTTGAGCTTTAGTGGGGTTTCTTTTATGAATGTGGGTACATTTTTATTTGGAGCGTATATGTTAAGGATTGAGAGTTCCTCCTGACATATTTCCCCAGTAATGAGTAAAAAGTGTCCTTCCTTATCTTTTTTGATAACTTTTGGTTGAAAATTTACTTTATTCGATATTAGAATAGCCACTCCAGCTTGCTTCTTGTGGTTGTTTGCTTGAAAGTTTTTTTCCCACCCTTTTACTCTGAGATAGTGTCTGTCTTTGTCTCTGAGATGAGTTTCCTTTATGCAGCAAAAGGCTGGATTTTGTTTATGTATCCAGTTTGATAGTCTATGTCTCTTTATTGGGGAGTTGAGTCCATTTATGTTAAGAGATATCAAGGAATTGTTGTTTCTGTTTCCTTCCATTATTGCTTTTGTGGGTTGAGTTGTTTTTGTGTCTTTTTCTTCTTTTGGTTTTCTTGTTTAGGAGTTTTCTTGTTTTTACTAGGCTGTATTTTCCCTCATTGTATTGGGTTTTCCACTTAAAATTGTTGTAGTGCTGGGTTTGTGGTCAGATATTGTGTAAATTCTGATTTCCCTTGAAATATCTTCATCTCTTCATCTATGATGATTGATAGTTTTGCTAGGTATAGCAGCTTGGGCTGGCACTTGTGCTCTCTTAGGGTATACATGATGTCTGTCCAGGATCTTCTAGCTTTCATAGTCTGTGTTGATAAATTGGGTGTGATTCTGATTGGCCTGCCTTTATATGTTACCTGACCTTTTTCCCTTACTGCTTTTAGTATTGTTTCTTTGCTTTGGGCACTTGATGTTTTGACTATTATGTGTCGGGAGGTATTTCTTTTCTGGTTCAACCTATTTGGAGTTCTGAAGGCTTCTTTTATGCTCGTGGTTATCTCATTCTTGAGGGTAGGAAAGTTTTCTTCTACGATTTTGTTGAAGATATTTACTGTGCCTCTTAGTTGATACTCTTCTCCCTCTTCTATTCCTATTATCCTTAGGTTCAGTCTTCTCATTGTGTCCTGGATTTCCTGGACATTTTGTGTTAGGAGCATTTTGTTTTTAGCATCTTCTCTGGCTTTTTTGTCTATGTTTACAATGTTGTCTTCTGCCCCCGAGATTCTCTCTTCCATCTCTTGTAATCTATTGGAAATGCTTGCTTCTGTGACTCCTGATTTCTTTTTCAGGTGTTCTACCTCTAGGGTTATCTCTTTTAGCGTTTTCTTTATTGTGTCAATTTCCAATTTAAATTCCTTCTTCCGTTCCTTCATCTCTTTGGTTCTGTTTTCCTATAGTTCTTTGAGTTCTTTGAGTGTTTTTCTTGTTTCCTTTTTAAAAGCTTCTGAAACGTTTTGCTTTTCCTCTCGTTCTTTTTTAAGTATCTCTATCAGCATCTTGAGGTATGATTTCAGGTCTGCGTCTTATTTTTCTGGAGTGTTTGCCATTCCTATCTTTGCTGTAGGGGAGAGCTGGGTTCTGGTGTTGCCAGGCTGTCTTGGTTTCCTTGGGATATACTCTTTTGCTTTCCTCTTGCCATTTTGTTGTCAGTGATATGTTCTAGGCTTTCCCTTGTATCTTGTGTGTGTCCCTGGATCTCCACTGGTCCAGGTGGCAGATGGGCCGAGCCCTGTTCTGAGCCTCAGATTTGCTGGGTGGGAACAGAAGTTCCAATGTTTTGTTCCTGGTCCTTGGATTGGGCAGGGTGGGGGCAAGCTTTCCGTGCGCACTCTGCAGAGATCTTTCTGCTTCCTGGCTGCCCAGATCTTCTACTCACCAGTCTTTAAACCTTTAGGACCTGCCGTTCTGGGTGGCAGATGGGCCGGGCTCTCACTGTTGAAGATTTTTATTGTGACTTTTAGTTGGTATTCTTCACTCTTTTACACCCATTATCCTTATGTTTGGTCTTCTCATTGTTTCTTTCTCTCCTGGAAATTTTGGTTTCTGAGCTTTGGTTTTGCGTCTTTTCTGACTGTTTTGTCTATGTTTTCTAAGTTGTCTTTGGCCCCTGATATCCTCTCTTCCATCTATTGTATTATCTTTGTGATGCTTGCATCTGTGACTCTTGATTTCTGTTTTTGGATTATTATCTCCAGGTTTGTCTCATTTTTTGTTTTCTTTATTTTTCCTATTTCTGTTTTCAATTCCTTTACTCATTTGGTTGTGTTTTCCTGTAATATTTTGAGTGATTTCTCCTGGTTCTCCTGTAATCGTTATGGGAGTTATTTATGTGCTTCTCCAAGATCTGCATCATTATCATGAAGTATGATTTCAAGTGTAAATCTTGTTTTTCTGGTGTGTTTGGGAGTCCACTACTTTATGTCGTGGGAGAGCTGGGTTCTGATATTGCCAAGTTGTGTTGGCTTCCATTGATTAGGTTCTTTTGCTTTCCTCTTGCCATCTTGTTGTCTGTGATTAGAGGTGCTCTCGTTTTCTCTGTCTGGAGCCTGTCTCTCCTGTGGATCTGAGGGCGTGTAGGCTCAGGAAATAAATTGCTTCTGAATGTTTGTGTGCTTGTGTGCAAGTAGTGAGTTCTGTACACTGTTCTTTATCAGTGGGCTCAGATAGGAGAGCTTTTACAAGATTACTCTGTGGGCTCAACTGTGTGCAGGTGGGTCTTGAGTGTTGATGGCCATCCTCTGGCCCTCTCAATGGGCCAGAAAGGATCCCATCCCAAAGTGCACCTCTCTAGCTGTCCCCCAGGAGCCCCAGACTATCCCTACTGGGACAGACTGAAGGGTGTGTGACAAGCTCCCTGTGGGCTCAGGTAAAAGAGTACTTGAAAGGCTGTTCTGGGGTCTCAGTCATCTGTGGGCAGGTACCAAATTTTGATGGCAATCACCCGGCTTTCTTGCTGAGCCAGAGAGGACCATATACCACAGTTCACCACCCTTGGTGCTTAGAAAGATCACCAAGTGTTCCATCTCTGTACAGCCTGTAAGGGTATGCGGCTGACTTAGGGCTTAATGTAGACTAAGGCAGGAGAGAGCTTGCAAAGCTTCTTTGGGGGCTCAGCCGTGTGCAGGCAGGTCCTGAATCTTGATGGCAGTCACCCTCCCCTCTCACTGGTCCGGAAAGGGCTAGATCCCTGAGTGTACCACACTAGCTGTCCTCCAGGGGTTCAGGCTATTCTTCCCAGGACATCCTGAAGGGTTGTGGCAAGGTGGGAAAGCACTTGCAAGGCATCTCTGGGGCTCAGCCATGTGCAGACAGGTCCTGAGACTTGATGGCTGTCACCCTGCTCTCTCGCTGGGCCAGAAAGCATTTAACTATTTTTATTAAGAGTTAATAAAATATTATAGGGAAAAAAAGACTATTAATGTAATACGTATCAAAAGATTTATGTTAATAAAATTTATTCTTTAGTTTTATATAAATAATAAAATTTTATGTTTTAAATTCTTACTTAGGTTGCTTTATGTGACTTTTTCTAATTATATATTCTTTTATGAGATTTCATTCGTATACTCAAGACAAATGAGGGTAGAAGTACATCTTGAATAATTATGTTCATAATTTATATGAACTAGAATTTCAACTTATCGATTGAATTTTGATATTTTTTAGACAAAATTCTTCACTGTGAAGAATGTTATTATAGCTAACTCATGGCTTTAGAAAGACACAATAATGTTGCATGTTGAATGTTTATTAGAAAATATGTAAAGAACCACAAAATATGAAAATGCCTTATGCTTTTGAACATCATTTTATATTTATGCATACATAAACTTCTGGGCACTTTTTGGCACTTTTTTGCTGTAACTAAATAAAAGAGAAAAAATTGTCATAAACAAATAAAAGCATTACAAAGACCTACACCTGCTTTTGTCAGTCTTATTCTTTTGCTGTCAATATCCGTGACTATAACATCATAGTTAATATTTACATTGTGTGTCTCAGCTAATGAGGGATCAGGTTGGACATCATAACTAGACATTTGGTAACTTTTTCCTTTTACTCTGAGTGCATTTGCTTTGAATTGGTAAAAGTGTCATGGTTTGTTTTAATGATCACTTCAGTTCCAAACACAGTTTTTTTGATCATACTAGATAATGGAGCTTTATCTTAATTCTTCCCACCAGTGTAATCCATGTTAACTTTCCTATTGCTCTGATATTATAAAATTCTCGAAATTACTCTAACCAATACAAGATGAAACTTCAGAAGGAATTTTGCTTCTGGGATGAATGACATATAGATATGCAGTCTAAAATTTCAGGAACATGTGGACTTTATATTTCAAAGAAAACCTCTTATGAGCATACTATAAATCCCCTGTTAAAACTATTCTGGTTCCAGGCATAGAAAAGATCTCAAGCTGGGCTTACAAGCTTCTCTCTATGAATTTAGATTTGCCTTTTGCTCCTTTTAAGTAGGAAATCAGACATCCTAAAAGAAGAAATATCCTAGAACAAAGGGCTGAGAGGGACAGGTGACTTTGAAAACAGAGGAAGCAGACACATTAAGAAACAGATTTTTTTCCTTTTCTTTCTTTATATTCATGTACTTATAAGACAGTTCTCAGTAAACATCTTAGTTATTCCAGAACTCAGAGAACTATTCTTTCTGTCTCCAAATTGTAGAATTAAAAGCATGTGATATTAGGCACTGTAATAACAAGTAAACTGAGCATGTCAAGAGAGAAGTACAAGGAGAACAGGAGACAGAGGGAGAGAAGAAGAAGAAAAAAGAAGAAAAAGAAGAAGAAGAAGAAGAAGAAGAAGAAGAAGAAGAAGAAGAAGAAGAAGAAGAAGAAGAAGAAGAAGAAGAGGAGGAGGAGGAGGAGGAGGAGGAGGAGGAGGAGGAGGAGGAGGAGTAACAGGAGGAGGAAGAGGAGGAAGAAAGGATAGAGATACAACGAAAGACAGATACAGAGACAGATACAGAGAGAGAGAGACAGATACTGAGAGAGACAGATGGGGAGAACATGAAAGGGAGGATAGTACTATAGGGCAGGGATTAGGGTATTTACCAAAGCAAATTATGTGCATGAATGAAATATTCATCAATTAAAACCAAAGAACATCAAGAGAAACCGGGTATAGTGCAATAATGACACCCTTCCTCTCCAGGCTGTTTTTTGCATAGCCATTTCCAGAGGTCCATGCTGATTCAACTTCATTGACCATGAGGTCACTTATCTGCACACCTTTGGCAAATTTCCTCTGTTGTTTTCTGACAAATTAACAGGTTTCCCATAGCAACCTGTCCTTTCACCTTTAAGTCATTGTGAAATGTGACTAAACATTCAAGTTACTTTGAAAAATTCAAATTAATTTCGAGTAGGCATTCAGTATGACTAGTGAGCCTTATATAAATGCATATCACAGGTGACTCACCTGTAACTAATGTGGTGCCCTCAAAAAAAGTAACAACGTTTGAGAAAAAAGTCTGGCTTATGAATGTATCATAAATATCAATAATACATTAAAAATACTCCTTTTTAAACTTAGTTTTTGTTTTTACTTATAATTGTATCTGACTTTTGTAAAATCCCAGAAAAGTGCATGCTAGCTTCAGATGATAATAAAATATTCAATTATGGTTTATACAATTCTGTTTTAGAAGAGTGTTAAGTGAAACATTGCATTTCCTAGTACCCCTTTTTTTTCCCCAAATATTGTTTAACTTAAGAGTCTATAATTTAAGCCAAGTCTGATCCTTACCAAGTAGTTTGCAAGGGTCTTGACTGCACTTAAAAAACCTTACAATATTCAGAATGCTAGGTCAGACTGTAGGTGGCAAGATTGCTGTGAAACACAGAGCCATTATTACAATTTTAGTTTTGTGCTTCCCTTTAAATATATGATTTCATTACTATATAATTTATTTGAATAGTGTTTTAAGTGGAAAAGAATCAGTAATAACATTGTAGGCTTACTCGGGAGCCTGCTCTGTAACAAAGTGGCACATATTTGTTCTGCCTTGCTCAGCACTGTGATGGATGATGGTAATTACTGGAAAGAACAATATTAGTTTTACAGTTATTGTTATTAACTTAAAGTGCTAAGAATAAAATCTCATATTTCACAAGGTACTCCAATCACCAACAAAATATGTGACAGAGGAACATTTTATAATCCCTGTTTTCACACTGGCTGCACAAGTAGATGCTGGCAGAGTCAAATCATTTATATCTCCTATTACCAGCTTGCAAGAGCCATTGAAAATATGGAGCAAGTGATGGATACTTTTGTGGCAGATGTTGCTCGATTCTCTTCCACTGTATTAAATTTGCCATACATTGGCTCTGTTGCAGTTTATTAAAGTTTCATAAAGAGATTAACAGTAGAATAACAAGGCATATAACTTGCTTACTCTTGTTCTCCACAGACAAAAATCATTTATTTATTCATACATCAGGAAGATCATAAATAAAGAAAGTATGTGTAGTCAGTAAATATTTAAGTAGGTGGTATGAGTATATTACAAAATTTAAGAATTTTAGACAAACTATTTGTCTTTCATCTTCGACAAACGAGATAAACATATACCACAGTTTTTTTTTTTTTTTTTTTTTTTTTTTTTTTTTTTTTTTTTTTTTTTACTGTATCCCAAATGTTAATTCCCCAGGGGTTTGGATTAAGAGAAAGAGCTTTAGTGAGGTATGACTCATGAAGATGATGTTCTCAGTATTACTTAAAAAGTTCCAAGTAGTCACTTAGACATTAAATCATTAATAACTCAAGAGCTAAGAAGATAGCCTGGTGGCAATTTCTGTAGTTAAAAATCATTATGTTTAATCTTTATACATCAAGAAAACTTGGACTATTTCATGTTATGTTTTGTTTTACAGATACTTTATGATCATTGAAAGTAGTAAGTGTTCAATGCATACTATCTAACCTTTAAAAATATCAAGTACAAAACTATATTCATATATTTTATGCTAAAATGCTTTTAATAATCTGTACATATATCTCTGTTTTTTTTAAAGATAAAGTTGTAAGAAAAAAAAAAAGAAAAAAGTTCCAGGTAGTCCTTCACAGATTCACCAATAAAAATTGGATGCAGAGCAGTAAGAAAATCATCACCAGACATCAAGTCTGTGATACTCCATTTTGGACTTTCAAACATACAAAAAGGTGACACATTCATGCATTGTTTTATGAAGTCTATGTCCTGTTACAGTAGTATATATTTGAATAAACTAGTTAACACATTTAAGTACAATCTATTCTTTCGTTAATAGCATGTAATATTATAGTTTAAAGCTAAGAAGATTTGTAAAGCTTTTAAAACCAATGCTATTGGAACAGACTTCCTCAGCTCAAGCTGTAAACTAACCAGTATTAGATAGCTTGGTGAACATTCTTATGTTATTTTGCTGATCTATAGCTACTTTACTGAACTTTGAAAATTCAACAAATTTATTGATAATGCATGAGAGAAATATGAGGTATAATTCTTGTACAAATTGCTGATTAAGAAAATATGCATCCGTGTTCTCAGTGCTTGGGAGGCTGAGGCAGCAGGGTTCTGATTTCCAACTGTATAAGGAGCTAAGTTGTCACAAACTTTTCTATTAACATCAAGATCATAAGTTTAGTACCTACATTTAAAAACAGCAGCAGCAATGAAACATTTCATTTCTGAGACCAATTATATCAACAATATATATTTCATACATATGTGTGGGAGCCAAAACATGTATATATGAACTCATTTTAAAAATATTTACTTTATTATTGTTATAATTTAATGTTCTTTTCTATAACCCAGTCATTATCCCTGTCCTGATCCACCTTCCAATGTTCCTGATCCCATTCTTACTTTCCCTGTCTCCAAGAGGATGTAATTCCACTTCCCCAACCCTACCAGAACCCTCCCCACTCCCTGTGACATCAAGCCTGTTGGGGATTAGCTTCATCTTCTCTCACTGAGATCAGTCCAGGGAGTCCTCTACCATTTATGTGGCAGTTCCCTGATTTGAGCTGGTATATGCTGCCTGTTTGGTGGCTTAGTATTTGAGAGATGTCAAAATCCGGGTTAGTTGAGACTGCTGGTCTTCCTATTGGGTTACCCTCCTTCTTACTTACACAAAATAGATTCTGTTCATTAGTTGTGTGGATGTATCTGTTTCTCGCTCTTTCAGTTGCTTGTTGTGTCTCTGAGAGGGCAGTCATGCTAGACTCCTGTCTGTAAGCACAGCATAGTATCAGTAATAATATCAGGCCTTGGAACCTCGCCTTGAGCTGGATTCCATATTTGTGCCTGTCACTGAAACTTTTTTTCCCTCAGTCTCTTCTCTAATTTTGTCCCACAATTCTTTTAAACAGGAACAATGATGGGTCAGAGTTTTTGTGTGTGGGATGGCAACCCCATCCCTTTACTGGAAACCCTGTCTTTCTGCTGGAGGCTCACTCTACAAGTTCCCTCTCTCCACCATTGGGCATTTCATCTAATTTGAATTCTCAGTGTCTCTGTTATGTTCTAGAACTGCCCACCCCACGGTATTCATAAAAAAATACTGCAAATCAATTTGAGATATCACTAGTTGTATTTAGTTTTACATGTAAAATTACCAAAAAATATCCAATAGTAAATAAAAAAATGAAAATCATAAAATAAAGCCTGGGATCAAAATGACAGATTCTAGGATTAATGTCATTTTATGAAGTATCTTCCCACACAGTACTTTGTGAAAAATGTATCTGTGTGGTTGTGTAAATGTGTATTTTCTTGAGTCTATTTTTGGCAAATTTATCATAAAATGGAATATAGCTTCATACCCAATGAACATTGCCAGTTTCCTCATTTTAATTCTGCTATAGATAGTGAAATAAGAAATAATAAACTCAGCCATTTTCCAGAAACATAAAACAAGCAAAAACTGTTTCGGCATGAAGTCATATTTTTACTCATAAGCATATTTTTACTCTGACTAATAAAAGTAAAATCGGTATTAAAATTAAAATGGTTAGGTTACTTTTTCCCAACTTATGCAGGGAGATGGAGTTGATGATGTAGTGTTCATCATGAAGTCATTAGGAAGGAATCTCAATGACAGAGCCTTGTGTGATCATACTCTAAAATGTATGAATCAAACTGTAGGAGCAGGCCTTTACACCTCCACCCAAGTTCCCCAAAATGACAACTCTGAAACTTAGTATTTAATGAATAAGTGCTTAGGTCAAAAGTGTTGGCTTATTCTCCAACTATATTCTATCTTAAGCACTTCCTTTTCTATTCTAAGGCCAGCCATGAGTACATTGGTTACCTCACCTCCATTTCATAGGACTGTCTCTATAAGCATTACTTAGATCCTGGGAAGAATATTTTTTATGCATTCTGACTCTGACACAGAATTCCTCTCTCTCTCTCTCTCTCTCTCTGTGTGTGTGTGTGTGTGTGTGTGTGTGTGTGTCTGTCTGTCTCTCTCTGTCTCTTTCTCATGGATCTCCCATTTCGTGTGAAATTTAAAAAAAAACAAAACATTAAGAGTAATTATATTCTATGTTTAAAATCCTGTCTGTGAGGGACCACAAAGTCATAGTTTTGACTTTAGACATGTATCTAGCTAGGCACATTGTTCTGTTGCTAATATTACAGCAACTAAAAGTTAGAGAATTACTGTAAACAAACCCTTCTTTTTTCCTTTTAAAAAGAAATTAACAGAGTAAAAACATATCTGATTAGTTTCCATTTCCATTAGCTTTAAATATTTATTACATATTCAGATGGATTGATGCAGGCTGACTCTCATCTTCAGATATAATTATATGATATGTAGTATATTTATTATTTGCTAATCATTTGAATGTCTTCTTAAGAAATCAGTTCAGTTCAGAGTATAAGACTATACATCCTGATCTCCATAAGACCTGGATTTTTTTTCTGGTTCCTATACAACCTCTGAAAACTATTTGTGATTTTAGTTCAGGGGTTCATCACATGCAGTCATGAGGCTGTCATGTGAGACAAATATGTATTTGTAGTAAAGCAATATAAAATTAAATTGATTTGTTTTACTTTTATTGAATATTTTATTTATTAAATTTCAAATGTTATATTGTATCCTGGTTTCAGCCCTGGAAAACCCTATTCCATCCTCCTTTCCCCTGCTTCTATGAGCTGCTCCCCCCACAACCAACTCACACTTTCCAGGCATTCCCCTACACTGTGGCATCCAGCCTTGACAGCCTCTCCTCCCACTGATTTCCAACAAAGCCATCCTCTGCTACATATGGGGCTGGAGACATAATCTTTAGTTGGGAATTTAGTCCCTGGGAGCTCTGAGTGGTCTCATTAGTTGATAGTGTTGTTCTTCCTATGGGTTGCAAAACCATTCATCTCCTTCAGTCCTTTCTCTAACTACTCCATTGGGGACCTCTTTTTCAGTCCAGTGGTTGGCTGTGAGCATCTGCCTCTGCATTTGTCTTGAGGAAGGTAGTGGCTGGACTATAAAAATAATAATGTTTATTAAAAAAACTGAAAACATGAAACAACTGAAATTTTGACTTAAATGTATGCACTCAAACCAAGCCAATTAATTTTTATATTGAACTGAGATAACTAAAGGGAAACAATTATTGTTTATTTATTGTTTAGAATTAATAAACTACTACCTTGTAATGTGCAAATGAAGGATATCAAGTTGGCCTATGAGGCATTAAAATTGTAACTGTTTTGTATCTATATAGTGACCTAATATTAAAAGTACAAAAATATTTTATTTATATTTAAGCATATGTAAATGTACAGTATAATCCCCTAATTATTTATTTAATTAAATTCTTAATAATATTGAAAATTGTACACTTTACATGTATACACAAGTGTCCTTCTGTGTGTGAACATATGATTGTGCACATAGATGTGGGTAGGTTTGCATGATGCATAGACACCTAGATGGTTTTACAAAAGTGATGGATTTGGGATTTTGAAAGAGAGCTTTGAAATGTGAGGGAGAGATAGATATGTTGATAGACAGGAAGGTGAGAGTTTTCTTCTCAAGATAATTAGTTCTTTTATCCGGAAGGCATGATTCTAAGAATGCCATGGAAGAGGACAAAGGGGCTGAAGCCAAAAGGGACCAGCAGAGGAAAGCAGCAGATTCAGGGACCATAAAATCACTTAAAGGAGTCCAGTTACAGAACCTCAGCAATAGCAACACTCCAACCCCAGTGTGATGAAGCTGTTATTTTTGTTTTTCTAAGTGGCTTGATCTTCTTACTTTCTGGACTTTCAACTTCTCATCCCTCCCATTGATCAAGTGCTTTGATATCTATGTAACCAATAGCATCCAAGTTACATCAGCATAGGGCTGATTATCTACATTGTCACATTGTTCAATCACATTTTCCAGAGTTGAGGTTATTAGAACAAGCCACAATGATGAGGTTTTTAGGTGACTTATAGATCTCAGACTTGGGTTCTCATATTTGCTTAGCAAGCATTTTATCAATTTGTTTATTTCTCCTATCCCAAACATGTTTAAAAGGATAAAATGCAAGATTTAGTTAGTTTTTAATGAAGTTTGCTTCATTGTTTGAAATGTTTAATGATTGCATCTTAGTGATTCACATTCTTTATTCAGATAATTTCTACTCAAAGAGTAAGCACTGATTTTATGTTTTGAAATTTATTATCTATTATAATTTATATTGAGTATTCTGAAAATATTTAAATAGATTGAAATTATTTTCATTACAGATTATTACAAATAATAATGCAGTAATAGGCTAATGTTGACAGCCATGTTGGACACAATCGGTTGTTGGACATTCTTTGCATATTGACTAAAAATTCTTTCTGAGGATATAAATTTACTATTGAACACAATATTCTAAGAAAAATACAGCTTCTGTACAAAATGCTACATTTTTATTTGTTTATGTATTTATTTACTTTTGCATCTAAAACGTAAATGGTGATTGCAATGCCATCCAACCATTTCTTGATTAGGGAGATTTCAATTGTGTGGTCAGTAGATGGCAGGCTTGCATCATAAATTTATGCAGCTTGCTTTGTTTTGGTTCAGGATTATTTGTTGAGTGATGTTAGAAACTCAATGTCCTTTCTATCATTTTTCCAGCGCTTTGTTTGTTTGTTTGTATTTTAAAATAAGATGGCCAGAGTAAAATAGTATTGGCAAATACAGACATACTATTACAGTTTTACTTTAACTCATATAGTAGAAAATTTGAACTAAAGAAGAGAAGTTTTATCATGTAACGTGAAATATACAGGAAGCAATATGAGAAATGTTTTGAGTAGGCTTTAAGCACTCTACAGTATGTTGATATTTCCTCTTTTTACCCTGACAGTCCATTCACACTTTGCTAGTATGAGAAAGATGCATAAGACACCATCCATTTTACGTGACATAACAGAAAACATGATATTTCTTATACAGTATTTTAAAACTGATTAGCAATTTAGTTTCCTTATATATGGAAGATAATAGAGCATGCCCAATGCCATTAAATGTCTGCAGATTCCAGCATGATTAAAATAAAATTAACTATCATCTAAATATTTTTTCTTTCTTAAAACCTACATTCATTCAGGAAATACTCAGGCACAGTGTCATACACTAAGCAATCCTGCACTGAGTGATACTTGGAAAGATGTAGCTTCCTCTTCCATTTTTATCATTCTTGTCATACATAAACCTCCTAAGCACAGACTGAGAAAAAGACTGGCTTTGCATTTTAAACTGAGCTAAGCTTATTGACAGAGTGAATAGCACGAGCTGTTTTAGTAATCATGTGGGGTTTTGGTTTTTTTTTTTTTTTTTCTTTAATGTTCTCTTTTTCTGTTGCTTCCAGAATTATTTTGACTGCTCTCCTAAAATCTGAATGAATAGCTGGAATGGTCTACAAGAGTTCTCAGGATATAGGTGCTCAAAATATGCTTACGATATTGCATTGCCTTTGCTGTTATTTGTTATTAGTGTTATTATGATTTATTACCGTTCTTACTATGATGATTACTTTCATTTCTTGCTTTATTTAATGACCTTTTTTCTTTCAGAAATGAAGAAAAGTTGTCATCTTGCTTTTCACTGAAAACTTCTCACGGATTGTTTTCCAGGTGATGAAAAACGCAGATTTACTCCTGCCTGTTTCCTTGTCAGCAAATATAGTCTTTTTCTGTATTTCTCACAAGTGAATAGGTTCTCGTTTTCATTTCCTACTTTCTCCAAACACTTGCTGGTTTAAGCATCCCACTGACTATCAGTTTTGGATTCTTTAAGTACTTCACAGAAATCAAGAAACTTAGACTCTTACAAGAAACCTACTGATCCAGGTTCACCATCACTTCAGGTAGTCATACATAATTTATAAACTAAACTTTGAAGGAGCATAACCATTCTAAAACAGTTTGTAAGATGAAATAGAGACACAAAACAAACCTTCATCCATTTGGCTTTACTAAAGGATGTATATTTTCAAGCTTAAAGAAAGCCAGAGACACAGGAATTTTATTCTTCTGGATCCAGCCACATTTTTTGACTGCTTACTCATGGCATGTAGCATACAACATACATGTATGTATATCTATCTGTATATGTATATGTGTATTATGCTTTGTTCCATGAGTAAGCAGTCATTTTTATATATCAAATACATACATATATTTGTGCATATATGCATATATATGTGGGGGTATATGTATGTTTATGTATATTCACATAAAATCAAATAATCTTTATGGTGACTCTGAATACTAAAAATTTAAGAGGAATTCTATCAGGATAATTCAGAAGAAAACCTTCATTTATATTGTTTTCTGTTTATATAGACACACATACACACTACTTTTCTTGCTTTTATTTTTCATTTTCTTCTTCTCACTAATGAATAATCTTAGACATTACTTCCAGAAATGTATAATTAATGCTCTAAAATGATTCACTAGAGAACATGTTAGACAGTACAAGCAAGTAAATCAACTCACACAATTCAATATTATGGTTTAATGAAATATAGTGTGCACATCTCTACACTATAAAATGTAGTTAAATGTATTATAAAATGATGCAGTCAGTAAAAGAATGATTTACTGAACTCTATTATCCTAAGAGTAATGTAGTAATTAGATTAGGTGATCTTTCTTACATGGCCAGAAACCATGCTGTTCTGTAGTTACATAACTGGTAATTTCTTTGCATATTGTTTTATTCACTGTTACTAGAGCTTTGGCGACATAAGACTGTGTCACATTACTACTCCATTTAGTTTCTAACATCTAGGACACAAGAAAATAAAAATTGGAGTCTATCTTTATTTCTATAGTATCCTTTATGTTTTTCATTATAACTTGAATATTGCTCTTACTTCGAAGACTTTGAATGTGTTGCAGCATATGTGTAATGACCAAACTAATTTCTGTCAAAAACATGTGTTTAACATGTAGTAGTGAGAAGAAATCTCTTTGAGAGTTTTGTAATCTTTGCATTGTTTGATAAGGACACAGGGACCTAATACTGGTAAGCAACTTGACATTCTCAAGTTTTCATAAAAATTATGATTGAAATAAGTTTGAAACAATGGGTCATTTTTTTTAGTTCCCTTGTTTCCTTTAACATTGAAATCCACTAAGCTATTTCAAGCCCCCAATTCTTCAACTTGAATAATCAAAATGAGTTTAATGAAACCCTGTCAAGCAAATATCACATTATGAATAATAACATGTATCTAGAAGGTTATATCTAATGGAAAGAAGGATCTGGAAAGCTAAGCGAATTAGAGGTCATAGCTCAATGTAAAATTGCCATGGAAACAGCTTTCATGACCAATTTGTGGGGATATGTCAAAAGGCAGTAACCTGTGACTTCTTTTTCCAAAGCCCTGTCTATGAAGGTTACAGGTTCTATATCTGCTTTCATGATGACATTTGTCTATGTTTTTGTAGGTTTCTATTCTGACAAGCACAAAACCCTGCACCAAGTTGAACCTGTCCTTTGTGATGAGGCTGTTGAACAGAACAGCAGCCAAGCAGTCTGTCTTTTCTCGCTCCACATTCAGCTAAATGTCAACCCAGTTCCCTTTGAGATGGTGAACCCAGGAAGGGAGTCAGCCCTCAGTATCCAAACTTCTTCAAACAACCATGTGCAGTAATTCTCTGATTAAGGTCATGCTCTCCGTCCATAGCTTCATTTATCCTTTTATCTAAAATGTATGTATCTCCAAACTAATTTAAGCATAATGATTAGAGGAAATGAGAGTAATTATATCCAAGGTATTTTTTAATCACAAAAAATCATGAGATTAAAATGTAAAGTGTATTTCAAATATATTTGCTTGCTAGGATAGAGAATAATTTTATAACACATAAGTATATTGTGTTTTTTAATCCATTTATAGAAAACATTGTTTTGAATTGTAAATTGCAGAACATTCATGTTATTTTCAATAAATGATGACACACATATAACTTAAACAATCCCACGTAAAATAGTGAGACTAGAATACTACTTTTACTAATGTCCCTTTAAAATTCTACAATGCATTTTCATATATCATACTAAATATGTGAAACCAAAATTGTCATAATGTGTCAAAAGTTCTAACACTCTAGATAAAACTTTAATGCTCCAAAAGTGGAATTAAATTTTATCTGTCATTTTACTTACTTAATATTTTAATATGCAATATCCAAACTTAGTTTCTTATATTTTGCAAATTATACATGACATCTTTACAAATTTATTTTCTAAATTTTATTTTATTTTTAACATAATAATGTATAGTTCTTTGAGAAAATATTCTACTTTAAAATAACATAGTATTGAAGATTTCTTGGTGTTATATACATGAAAAATATCAATATCTTTTGAAATATTTCTTAATTTCAACGTGAAAAGCACATGTTGAGAATCATTATCTACAGTATCAATTTAACTTGTTTTAATTTTTTTAAAGAACTTTAAAAAAACTGTCAACAATGAAAAATTAGTTGCATTTAGTATTATAAAAGAAGTATAAGTAGTAAAAACAACCTTTCCTCATCATTCTGAATTATCATATTGATACAGTGACACTTTGTTATCATTAAATTAAAATGTAGGAGCCCTTTAGATTTGAATCATTTCCAATAATAAATTATGGGTGGAAAGTGTGCAAAAGCTTACAATTTATCAACCTATACAACTTGAATAGAAATAAATTTAGATCTCATTAGACAGTCATATGCCAGATATAATGTAAAAATAACTGCCATCATAGAGAAGGGAGACTCTTCATTGTCTAACATAATTATATAAAATTAAATTCACCACTAAAAAAAATACCTACCTTTTAACAAGGGTTATAGAACTATATTAGAGTTAAAGCTGGATGTTTTTAAACCTTTTACTATTTAAAGGTTAGAGAAAGTATTTTACAATATATTCTGATATTAAGAAAAAGAAAAAATTTGTTGGTATTTTCCTGATTAAACTAGAAGATTGCCATAAAATCTTTATCTTTACACATGCAAAATTTTAAAAAAATATGTATACATTAAAAATTCAAGTTAAATATAGCACACGTGACAAATTAAATGTCAAGTTAATCATATGGATTAGTATGAGAAAGATCATTTATTATCAAAATAATAAATTTTACAAGAGGAATAACCTTCAATAAAGATAGAATATTAACTCTACACCCAGTCGTTTGTGTTTTCAAATTCCTCTGTAAATTTCTGTGTCCCAAGAAATTACTAACTAAACAGAATTAACTCTTTTTCCCTAGGCTGTATACTCAAATGAAGTTCTTGCTTCAGAAATTGTTACTGGCACACTTCTATCCCACCCCTGTATCTTGCTAGATATTGGTAGACTGGCTACATAAATAAGCTAATTTTAGAGTACATGTAAAATATATATTAATGAAATATATATGCATATCTCTGAGAAAAATTTATAGCAACATGTCACAGGGTCATTAACTGACAACATCAAATCATTCAGGAAACTATTTTAAAATCTGCATATCAAATTTTTAGGAAAATTAAATGTCATTTAACATCCCATCCCAATACCATAAAAGCAATCCATAAAGCAGGAATTACCAAATTTTAGGGACTTAATTAGAAACTGACAGTTCCTCTCACTATTGCCCCCTTTCCAACTTCAGACACACTATGGGAAAGCAAACTGTTTACTCCCTAGGATCTTGTAGAATGTGTCATTTCTAGTCAGTATGCCTACAGGCTCTTGGGATGCCTATTGTGGCTACAGTTCATCTGGACGCTATAACGATGGGAAGGTAATTCTTTAAACTTAGAAATTTACCTCTAAATATCTGCTAAATTCAGTCAATATATCATAGCTGACTCAATTGTAGGACACATCCTGAAGCTCTTGTATCCCCTTATTGTTAAGTGACATTTATTTCTAAAATAAGGAAGTAAATACTTTTAGACTTGGATTCTCCCAGTGTACTTAAGCAATCTGTGCTGTCAGAAACACAAGCTATTACTGCTTTGACTTGTGACCATCCAAAAGGAAGACACAACAGCGATTCCTTATTAATTTTTCAGGTATAACATCCTGGGTATTCTCTGGCTGTGTATCCATTACTTTATTACAGTTATTAATGAAATTACATATAATAACAACATGTTTCCCTTTCCTTTCCTGCATCCCTACCCTACAGTATCTACATCCCCACTCTCCTTCAAATTCATGACCTCCTTTTCCGGTAAATGTTGTTGCATTCATATCTGCATAAACATATTAGCATAAACATCTATGTTCCTAAATATAATTTGCTAGTAGTCTATATGGTAAAATTACATATAAAATTTTATATATAATGTTTTAGGGTTGATCTTTTAGCTCTGGAACTCCAATAGATTGTAGTAATTTTTTAATTAAATCATTGCCTCATGGAAGAGTGTATATGTTCAAAATATTTTAAGACTCAAGTGTCCCCTTTTGCAATTTCAATAAATAGTAAATAGTTACTGAGGTAAATGAGACACTTTTTCAATTAAACGCATTGTAAGTTTCCCAGATAATTTTTGTCATATATATATATATATATATATATATATATATATATATATATATATATATATATATATATATATAGCAATAACCATATGTATAATAATTATAAAAGCCACCCAAAGTATCAATAATTTCTCATTTAACAAAATGAACTAAGATGAAAATGTTTTCTTTTTTTTTTTTTTTCATTTTATTTATCTGTTTTCAGTGAGCCACATATACTGAATAGATTTTTTTTTAGATCTTTCCAGGAGAAGTTAAATGCCATTTTTCTCTATTCATGTAAACTATATTCATTCTAAACCATAAATATAAATGTAAATTGTTAATTCAAACTAATTATTCCTTTGAGCTTGTCATGTCCTTCACCAGTTAAGAGTGCCTATTAATATTGCAGAGGATGAAACGTTACCTGTGACAAGTGAGAGCAAGCTTATAACTGATTACCAAAAAGCCCTAGAAAACCAAAAGCTCTGGTCTCAAAGGTATAACCACGTACAGGCAAATGCTCTGTTATAGACACATACCCAAATAATAATTTTAAAAATTAATTTTAGGAAATATTATTCTTTCAAAGTTTTACAAGAAATTAATGACCTAAATAAAGAAGGAATGGAGGCAGGTATAAACCAATCAATGTCTAAGAAAGAGAGATAAGCAGTTATCCTGTGGTTCCCAGTAGAGTAATGGGGCCACTCACACATTTCAACATTTTTAAACTAGAACTGTTCTTTCCAATAGAAAGACAGGAAAAATGAATAGAACAGAGACTGAAGGAAAGGTGATTTAGAGACCATCCCACCTAGGAATCCAACTCATCTACAGACACAAAGCCTCCACACTATTGCTGATGCCAAGGAGTGCTTGCCTCAAGGAGCCTCAAATGGCTGTTCCCTGAGAGATTCTGCCAGCACATTAGCAATGCAGATACAGATACTTAAAGCCAAACAACTGACTGAGATAAAGACCTCAAGGGAAAAGCTATGGAAAGGAATGAAGGAACTGAGGGAGATTACAACCCCATAAGAAGGGAATTTCGCTAAGAACTGCATAGAACTAGTACAGAGATAGGCACATGGATAAATGGAATAGAATAGAAGATCCAGAAATGAGCCCTCACTTGTATGGTCACTTGATTTTTGACAAAAGAGCTATAAACATTCAATGGAAAAAAAAGACAGCCTCTTCAACAAATGATGTTGGTCCAACTGGCACTCAGCATGAAGAAGAATGAAAATAGACTTTTTCTTATATTCTTGTACAAAGTTCAAGTGTAAGTGGATCAAAGATCTCCACATTAAGCCAGGTACACTGAAATTATTAGAAGAGAAAGTATGAAAAACCTTAGAACATATTAGCACAGGAGAAAATTTTTTGAATGGAACACCAATGGCTCGTGCTCTAAGTTCAAAGATTGAAAAATCGGACTTAATGATATTGCAAAATTTATGTAAGGCTAAGGACACAGTCAAGAAAACAAAATGGCAGCCAAGAGACTGGGAAAAGATCTTTACTAACCACACATCTGATAAAGGCCTAATATCTAAGGTTTGCAAAGAACTCAAGATGTTAGACACCAGAGAATGAAACAACTTTATTAAAAATGGGGTACAGTGCTAAACAAAAAATTTTCAACTGAGGAATATCTAATGGCTGAAAAGCATCTAAGGAAGTGCTCGACAGCATTAGTCATCAGAGAAATGCAAATTAAAAAAAATCCTGAGTTTCTAGGTCACATCAGTCTGAATGACTGAGATCCAAAATTCAGATGACAGCAGATGCTGGCAAGGATGGGTAGAAAGAAGAAAATTTCTCCACTGTTGGTGGGGTTTTACTCTGATACAACCACTGTGGAAATCAGTCTGATGGTTCCTCAGTAAATTGGACCTGAAGACCCAGTTATTCCACTTCTAGGCATTTACCCCAGAGAAGCTCCAACATACAACAAAGTCACATGCTTAACTTAACTACTTACTAAAGAGTACACATGGAGGGACTCTAGACACATATCTACAGAGTATGGGATTGTCTGACATCAGTGGTAGGAGAGGGAAGTTTGATGTACCAACATAGGAAGATGTTAGAGGGAGAAGCAAACGTTCATGAATGGATAGAGAGGAACAAAGGTAAGGGAGAATATGGGATGGGATTGGGGGTCAGTATAGGGTAAATGGGAAGTGGTATATCATTTGAAATGTAAAAAAATTAAATGAATAAAAAATGAATTACAAGATGTTAATCAAATTGTCAACATTCACATTATAGTAAGTATATTTAAAGATGACTTGATTCTTGCACATGTGTTACACGGAATTACAGACAAAATTCAAAATATGCAGAATATAAATAAATAAATATTATCATATGTACTAAAGGAAAGTAAAAAAGAAAGTACTAAAGAATATGGGCAGTGTTTGGAAGCCATTAACAAAAACTTTAGACTTCTTTAAGCACTGTCTAATAAAATGTTAGACAATAGTATAGAGTTAAATTATCTACTGTGTGGAAATGTTGCTGTGCCACTAGTAAAATCCCCTGATAATTATTAATAGGAAAAGTTAACAATTTTTTATTTTCCTTTTATGTGATTAAGGTGGAATATTTTCCTCAAGGAAATATAAGTATGTGTTAAAAATGAATATCAAAATGTGTGGGTGGTAGATATCATGCCTTTCTATCAAATTGTTTCATGGCCACACTGGAATGGAGAAAATGGAGACCACCTCCTTTACACACATTTTCTCTGACTTATTCTAATTACCAATCAACCATATTTTTAAGCAACCACTGTTTCAAGCACTGTAATGAGACCTATAATCTCAATAACAGAAGACATAACCCTCACTGACCTCATGCAACAAATACTATAATTTGAGAGAGAAACAAAGACCCTACAAGGAAAGAGAACTTCAGAACAATATCACTTATGAACATTGATGCAAAAATAATCAACAAAGTACTTGCAAACCGAATCCAAGAACACATCTAAAGGATCACTCACCATGATCAAGTAGGTTTCATCCCTGGGATGCAGGGATGGTTTAATTTACAGAAATCCATCAACATAATCCACCATATAAACAAACTCAAAAAAGCACATGGTCATCCCACTAGATGCTGAGAAAGCATTTGACAAAATTCAACACCACTTCATGTTAAAAGTCGTGGAAAGAACAGTAATCCAAGGCACATAACTAAACATAATAAAAGCAATATAGAGCAAACCAATAGCCAACATCAAACTTAACGGTGAGAAACTTGAAGCAATCCTAATAAAATCAGGGACTCGACAAGGCTGCCCACTCTCCCCCTACCTATTCAACATAGTACTGGAAGTCCTCGCTGGAGCAATTAGACAGCAAAAGGAAATCAAAGGGATAAAGATTGGAAAAGAAGAAGTAAAAATATAACTTCTTGCAGATGACATGATATTGTATATTAGTGACCTCAAAATTTCCACCAGAGAACATCTATAGCTGATAATCAAGTTCAGCAAAGTGGCTGGATATAAAATTAACTCAAGCAATCAGTAGCCTTCTAATACTCAAAGGACAAACATGCAGAGAAAGAAATTAGGGAAAAGATACGCTTCACAATAGTCACAAACAATATGAAATACCTTGGTGTGACTCTAACTAGGTAAGTGAAAGACCTATATGACAAAAACCTTCAAAACTCTAAAGAAGGAAATCGGACGATCTCAGAAAACGGAAAGGTCTCCCATGCTCATGGATTGGAAGGATCAACATTTTAAAAATGGCCATCCTACCAAAAGCAATCTACAGATTCAATGAAATCCCCATCAAAACTCTAACCCAATTTTTTTATAGAGTTTGAAAGACCAATGTGCAATTTCATCTGAAATAACAAAAAAAAAAAAAAAAACCTAGAATAGTAAAATCCATTCTCAACAACAAGAAAACATCTGCAGGAATCACCATCCCTGACCTCAAACTATATTACAAGACAATTGTGTTAAAAAATAAAAGGTACTGGTAAAGAGATTGGCATGTGGATCAATGGACTAGAATAGTAGATCCAGAAATGAACCTCCATATGATTTTTGACAAAGGAGATGAAAATATTCAATAGAAAAAGGACAGCCTCTTCAACAGATTCTGTTTGTTCAACTGATAGTCAGCATTCAGAAAAATGAAAATAGACCCTTTCTTATCTCCTAGTAAAAAGCTCAAGTACAAGTGTATTAAAGATCTTCACATTAAAGCAGGTACACTGAAACTATTAGAAGAGAAAGTAGGGAAAACCTCAGAACACATAGGCAAAGGGAGAAATTTCCTGAATAGAATACCAATGGCTTGTACTCTAAGGTCAAAGATCAACAAATGGGACTTAAAGAGATTGCAAAGTTTCTGTAAGGCTAAGAATATTGTCAAGAAAACAAAACGGCTGCCAACAGATTGGAAAAAGTTATTTACCAACCCCACAGCCGAACATCCAAGGTATACAAAGAACTCAAAAAGTTAGACACCAGAGAATCAAACAATCCTATTAAAAATGGGGTACATAACTAATCAAAAAGTTCTCAATTGAGGAATATCGAATGGCTGAGAAGCATCTAAGGAAGTGCTCTACATTTTTAGCCATCAGGAAAATGCAAATTAAAACAACCCTGAGATTTCAACTTACACCAGTCAGAATGGCTAAGGTCAAAAATTCAGATGACAGCAGATGCTGGCTAGGATGCAGAGAAAGAGGAACACTTCTCCACTGTTGCTGGAGTTTTAAACTGGTACAACCACTGTGGAAATCAGTCTGGCGGTTCCACAGAAAATTGGACATAGTACTACCTGAAAACTCAGTTGTCCCACTTCTGGGCATATATCCCAGATACACTCCAACATACAGCAAAGACACATGCACCACAATGTTCATAGCAGCTCTATTTATAATAGCCAGAAGCTGGAAAGACTCTAGATGTCCTTCAGTAGATGAATGGATACAAAAAATTGTGGTATAGTTACACAATGAAGTACGACTCAGCTATCAGAATGAATGACTTTATGCAATTCCTAAAAAAATTGATGCATCTAGAGAATACCATCCTGAGTGTGGTAACCCAGTCACAAAAGAACAGATATAATATTCAGTCAATGATAATCAGATACTAACCCCAGAAAGCTTTGAGCACTCAGAAATAGCTCACAGACTATATGAAGCTCAAGAAAAACAATGGCCAAAAAAAAAAAAAAAAAAGAGAGAGAGAGAGAAAGCCTCATTCTTTCTTAGAGAAAAAATTGTATAGCACCCTCTCAGAGTATGGTACACCTGTACCTCAAATCATTAATAATCCATGAGGTGAGGTAATAACCTTGTGGCTATTTTTGTTATTCAAGGTCATTATTCTTTATCTATACCTAACAAGAAATCTGTTTCCATGTTACATTCTGTCCTACATGTACTTCATGCTTATCATAACTAGTGGAATTTCTATGCACGCTATCAAACCTCTAAAGGAATTAAGTACTGACAAAATTATTCATATAATGTTATGCCAAAATGCCTTTAAAAAATCTGTAAATGTATTCCTCCTTTTTAAAAAATGAAGTGGTAAAGAATAATAGAATAAAAAAAAAGAGGTATGAGATAAATTGCCGTTAGTTACTTCTCAATTGAGGTTATTCTCCAAATTTTGATATAAATTGAGTTTTTATATTGGCATCCCTTCATCTTCTCAAATATGTAAGTTTAAAATAAATGCTCATTTCACATATGAAAGTACTTGCCTAATGTGTTAATGAATCTTTACAAATAGAACACTTGAAGGGAAAATTCACTGTTCATGTCGGTAGAATGACAGGACTACAACATTCGCAAATTCGTCAAGCACACCAGACATATTTTCTTTTCTAAATTGCTATCATTCTTTGAACAATTGCTCTAAAGCATGACTCACAAGTACAGTGCTATTCCTCTTGTTTGAAACACTAACCTCCCAGCTAATAATCTTGACCTTCAGAGCTTCGTTCTGTTTAGGTTTGATGAACTTCCTGTGAAGACAAGGCGCTGCTCTTTTCTTTCTGTGGCCACATTACAAATTTCCAGCTACCGGTGTTCAAGGCTGTAATGTCACCACGAGTGGCTTTCTTCACAGCTGAGTGATTATAATCAGCTGATAACTGACACTGCGCATTATTTGTTTTGGAATATTTTTCCTCTCAAGCAAAAATGTATCCATTTATGTAAGTTTTTAAAAAATGAATAACGTGTGCTAGTCATTGATAACAATGAAATTCTTAAGTAGTGTGCCTGATAAATAGAGCCTTATGAGAAGTTCAATCTCCTAATTTTTTACAGCCTACTGAGAAAATGATTATTAGATGTGGTGGAAATCTCTACCAAGCGCTCAGTCAGAGCAATGAAAATCCATATTCCAGCAGTGAATACATTCCATTTGATATTTGCCTCTTTTCCATCCCCTCAATTCCCCTCAATCAGAAAGAAAAAAAAAAAAAACACTTTCATAAGCCTTCGAGGTTTCAGAGCAAGTTTCTAAGGAGAATTTATTAAGTTCTATCTGCTGTCAATGAAAACTAAAGGAGAATAAATATGGTTCTTACTTTTAGTCACTGTAACATTCAAATATTGTCTTAAGTTTCTCTCTCTTTGTGTTCAAAAAATAAAATAAAAAAATTCTCAATATGGAAGCATAGATAATTGGCAAAGGGCAAAAGGGAGCTTCAATTAGTTCAGATTATTAACAGAGACATGCTACATCTGGTCGTGGCTGAGTCTGTTTGTCCAGAAATATCTATCAAATAAATGATTAAAATCAAGACCCAGCAGATGTGCCTCTCTCCACACAGGATCCATTCTCCCTAATGCATCAAAGTGCAGTGCATTTCATCTGAGATATTTTCCCCTTAATTATACATCTCAGAGACGAGTTTTGGAAAATAACCTGGAAAAAGACATCTGTACATGTTTATGTACGCTTTCCTTCTCGCATTGTGCCTTTGCTGCCTTGGAATGATACGGAATGAGAAACAGTTCGTATTATTTCCTTCTGCTTGCAGCCCTGAAGGAAAACCTGCTGGGATTGGCTGCAGTTGGTTTCATTGCCAGAGAAGAATGTGCCTCCTCTTGGCTGCCTGCTCTGTATGCATGATCAAGCCCTAGTCAATGCTTCATGTGCCTCATTAACTGTGGGACAGGAAGAAGTATGATGTTCCCAAAATACATGCCCTTTTCTCCAGTGAAGGCCAATATTATGAAAATGAAACACTTAGAAATTGGAAGTATATATACTCTTAAAATATGTTTATAGTCAAACTTACTGTCCTTTTATTGAGCTAACAGTTAATAGCTGACAAAACGTTATTAAAGAGGCATATTAGCACACAGCGGCTGGTTTACTTCATAGTGGATTATACTGGACGGGGAAACATAATATTTTTTAACAGAAAATAAACAAGGCATGTTTTAAAAAGAAAGCTACAACCTGTCTGAAAGTAAACTCTGTCCTATTATTGAACAATATTCATTGGTTCAAGATGAGTAGACAGCAGAATGACGCCCAAGCAAATACGGTAACCAAAGTGCAACAAATGCAAATTTAAGATTTCTGAAATTAATGTTAAGATTAATCTGAAAATAAAACTTGCTAAGCTCTTGTATATTCAGGCCCTTAATTTCGATATATCAGATATGTGATAATTATTATTCTTTTATTTCACAGTTATTATTCTCCTATTTCATAGGCAAATCTAAAAATCAAAATGCTTAAAGTTTAAATTTTTCTTGAATCCCATCCAATATTGTGAGGTTTCCAAGAGCAATGCTTTTCCTTTATGGTGATGAATATATACAGCTTTATGTTGTGCTGCTACTGTTTTTCAAAGCAAACAAAGATTGGTCACAAGATACATTCCAAGGGATGCTCTCTTTTACCTAACATAAAAAATTTAATGTAAATTCTCAGGATGACTGAGAATATGACAAGAGAACTAAGTAGTTTTATCACTGAGGTTTATACACTTTCACAATATACATAACACAGTATATATAAATATATGTAAAAATATATGATGAAGTTGTATGTGTGTTTCCAATGCTCCAGGTGTGAATCCTAGAGTTGAAGATACAGCTTGATGGTATCTGAACTCTAGTCTCTAGTCCCTAGAACAACAACTGCTGATAGCTGCTGAACTATCTCCCTACACCCTGAATTTACTTTTGAACATATAAATACAATCAGGGCATAGGAGTAGTTTTATTCATTCATATTCATGCACACATTCCTTAATTTTTTTCCATATTGATATGCTCCGTTATAACTTCTGCTGTTGGTCTGGATTCCAGTGTGACCTTTTTCCATACCATGCTCTCTGCTTCATGAGTTTCTTCACCACTTTGGCTCTCTTTTGTTTTCTTTTTGAACTTTGTTCCTTTTTACTGAGATGTTCAGCATTTAATTCCCATCTTTTTGCCAAGCATATCTTTCTTTACACTGGACATTACGTAGGAGTTCCTAATCATATACCTCAGACAAAATTCACTGTTTTACATCTATTTACAAGGTTAAGCCACTCTCTTAAAATTAACCTTGTTACCCTTTATTAAGTCATCCAATGCAGCAATAACTGTGAGTTGTTAGATTGTATATTTAATGTACCAAAAACTTAGATTTGTGGAAGTGGGTCACCTTTCCTGTGCTCAGTCCCTAAATACACATAGCACAATAACCAGTTAAAACTGAATAAGAGAAAAGTCCAGGAATGTTAGGAGAAATGTGTACTTTGAGTCCTTATGTATTTTAATAGAGTTTTAAAATAGAGTGCAGGTACTTAATTTCTACCTGTACATAAATTGTGCAAAGTAAAAGATCATTAGCAATGCCTCATGAATTTTTGCATTTTGGTCACATTTATGAGCACCCTCCCTTCTTTATCCCAGTGCCCCACCCTTGTTTTTTACAATTACCTGAAGCTTCTCTGCTTGTACCTACTAAATTCTCATGTCTGAAAAAGTGAATAATAATTGAATGTTGGCAGGTTTATTTTATTGTATTTGTTAAACAAAGTGATTATTTAAAATTTTATATATTTTTCCTAAAATGATGCAATTTCATTCATTTTATATATAAATTGAGTATGTTTTATATTACATACTATTCCATATAAAATATAATGCTTAATAGAAAGAATAGAAAGTTTTCTATGCTTATATCAAAAAAACCTATGTGAGATATTGCTTGTGAAATAAACACTAAATTCTGACTACATTTTAAAATGAAGTATTTATTCAAATATTTATTTATTAGTACACTGATCAAACTCTTACCTTTTTTTCTTAACAATAATACACTTTAAAAATTTCAGCACTAATTCTACTACTCACCATGGCTTCTGAGTGTTAAGATTACATAACTGAAGTTATCATTATCTTTAAAGAAATCTTGAATATAAACCTAAGGAAAAAAATTTCAAAATCTTATTTGAAGGAATATACATAATTTTCTTAATCATACTAGAGTTTTAGTTGTATTGTTTATGTAGATATACGAAGGATGAGGAAAATAAAAATATTCAAGTGTACTGATATTGTAACAGAACTCCCTAATTACGATTTCTTCAATATTTAGGCAAATATTTATATAACAAACTTTCTGCTACAAATTTGAATCTTTGGAACTCCCAGATGAAATTAAGCTCTACTTTTCTCTTTTGTAAGCCAGTGATTTAACAGTTAATACTGTGCTCTCACACTTAGAAGGAATTGAGTTGTAATCCTAATACATGAAATCACAAATGCTGCTTTAGAGAATCACATGGCAGACATCAAACAAATATTTTATGTGTTCAAAGATATGATACAGAATAGCATCGTTTCCTATGCAGAAAGCTTCAAAAGAGCTCTAGAATGTTCATTTTAAATGCAGCTATATTGTTAGTTTGGATAATGTTTCCCTCTGAAGTATTAATTAAGGTTAATATTATGCTCAATAGACAACTATCGTGCATGAATATCCAATTCACTGCTTGAATCATTCTGTTTACAGGTCTCTTTATGAAATACTTGTACTTTACTGTGTACAAATTTATAGACTAAGCTCACAATTGTACTTTCCTCAGCAGAAACCATGGCTTTATGAGGTTGTATAGCAATAGGGGTACCCAGGTTCATTACTCTGTTTTGGAACTGTAAGAAGTTGCTTGAAATAGATAACAATATTTACTGAGTATCCAGGTAGCAATAAAAAGCTAAACCTACAAAATAAGCTTGAAGTTATTGCTTTTATTTTTGTCAAATTTGAAAATCTCCTTTCCATATGATAATGAACAAATAGTACAACATAGATATGTAATCAAATAAAACTCCTTAATAAGAAATAAAGTACACATTACTTTATAACATTGAATATGTTCAGATAAATATTTTAAAAAACAATATTAGTTAATTAAGTAATAGATATTGTTATAATTAACTCATAACTGTTTCCATTTTATCTCATGTATAATATATATGTTATTATATCATACATAATTACTGGCAAAGAAAGAGTTTTATAATTGATATTATAGTCAAATCAATTATCTATATACCTTTTAATATATGTCAACAAAAATTGTGTAATCCCAAATATTTCAGAAAGAAATAATCCACATTTACTAACCAACTTTATTTAAATACTGAAAGACCTAAGACTTTCAACAACTTTGCTGTAAATTCAAATTATATTTTAATGTTCTTAATTCCTACCTGCACATCCTAGATACAAATTAAAGAATAAGTATCTTTTAAGAAGTACAAAAACTGTTCTTAATACCCCTAAACAAAATCACTGGTGGATTTGAATATCAGAGTTACTATATATATATATATATATATATATATATATATATATATATATATATATAATACTTCACATTACAATTAAGATTTCAAGCTTTTAGTGTTTTTTCTAAATATTGATTTGATATTAGTACAGTACCATTAATGAGCAATGTATTAAATGTTCTTTTTTTAAATTGAACAACTTTATTTTAAAAAACAAGGATAAATGTACAGATTTTAATCATTTTTTCATAAAAGTATACAAATATATTTTTGTCAGTACTTGAGTTTTTTAAAGATTTGATAGTATGCATCAAAATCTTACCAGTTAAAATTAGCATAAAGTACATGTAAAACAAGATATAACCTGGAAATAGTCAAATTTTCTTGGTGTGTAAAGATTAAGCATAATGATTTTTCTTTTTTTGGGGGGGTTTCTTTTTCTTGACCTTTATATAGTCTGTGAGTTGTTTCTGGTGTATCCAGAGCTTTCTGGGAGTTAGTATCCAATTATCAGTGACTGCATATTATGTCTTTTCTTTTGTGACTGGGTCACCTCACTCAAGGTGATATTCTCTACATGAATCCATTTTCTTAAGAATTTTATAAGGTTATTGTTTCTGATAGCTGAGTAGTACTTCATTGTGTAAATATACCAAAATATTTGTATCTATTCACCTACTGGAAGAATCTGAGTTCTATCCAGATTCTGGCCATTATATATAGGGCTGCTATGAACATTGTGGTGCATGTGTCTTTGTTGTTTGTGAGAGCTTTAATGGGGTATATGTCCAGAAGTAGAATAACTGGGTGTTCAGGTAGTACTATGTCCAATTTTCTGAGGAATCACCAGAATGATTTCCAGAGAGGTTGTACCAGTTTACAACCCCACCAACAATGGAGAAGTGTTTCTCTTTCTCAGCATCCAAGCCAGCATCTGTTGTCATCTGAATTTTTGATCTTGGCCAATCTGACTGGTATGAGGTGGAATCTCAGGGTTGTTTTGATTTGCATTTCCCTGATGACTAACGATGTCGAGCACCTCCTTAGATGCTTCTTAGTCATTCATTATTCCTCAATTGAGAACTTTTTGTTTAGCTCTGTACCCCATTTTTAATAGGGTTGTTTGATTCTCTGGGGTGAATCTTCTTAAGTTCTTTGTATACCTTGGATATTAGGCTTTTATGGGATGTGGGGTTGGTAAAGATCTTTTCCCAATCTTTTGGCTGCTGTTTTGATTTCTTGACAGTGTCCTTAGCCTCATAGAAACTTTGTAATATTAAGTCCCATTTGTCATTATTTGACATTAGAGCATGAGCCATTGGTGTTCTGTTCAGGAAATTTTCTCCTGTGACTATGTATTATAAGGTTTTCCCTAATTTCTCTTCTAATAGTTTCAGTGTACCTGGTATAATGTGGAGATCTTTGATCCACTTGCACTTGAGCTTTGTACAAGGAGATAAGTAAGGGTCTATTTTCATTGTTTTGAATGCTGAGTGCCAGTTGGGCCAACACAATATTTTGAAGATGCTGTCCTTTTTCCATTGAATGTTTATAGCTCCTTTGTCAAAAATCAAGTGACCATATATGTTAGGGCTCATTTCTGGATCTTCTATTCTATTCCATTGATCCACATGCCTATCTCTGTACCAGTACCATACAGTTTTTACCACAATTGTTTTGTAATAGAGCGTAAGGACAGGGATGGTGATTCCTGAATATGTTGCCTTGTTTTTGAGGATGGATTTCGCTATTCAAGGTCTTTTGTTATTCCAGATGAAATTGCACATTGCTCTTTCCAACTCTATGAAGAATTGGGTTAGAATTTTGATGGGGATTGCACTGATCCTCTAGATTGCTTTTGGTAAGATGGCCATTTTAACAATGTTGATCCTTCCAATCCATGAGAATGAGAGAATTTTCCATTTTCTGAGATATTCTTCTATTTTCTTCTTTAGAGGTTTGAAGTTCTTGTCATACATGTTTTTCCCTTGCTTAGTTAGAGTCACACCAAGGTATTTCATATTGTTTGTGACGATTGTGAAGGGTATCTTTTCCCTCATTTTTTTTTTCTCTGCATGTTGGTTCTTGAGTAGAGGAAGAATACTGACTTGTTTGAGTTAATTTTACATCCATCCACTTTGCTGAACTTGTTTATCAGCTGTTGAAGTTCTCTGGTGTAATTTTTGGGGTCACTCACATACACTATCATGTCTTCTTCAATGTGCGATGTTCTTACTTCTTCCTTTTCGATTTGTCTTCCTTTGATTTCCTTTTGTTTTCTAATTGCTCCAGCCAGGACTTCCAGTACTATGTTGAGTAGATAGGGGGAGAGTGGGCAGCCTTGTCTAGTCCCTGATTTTAGTGGGATTGCTTCAAGTTTCTCACAGTTAAGTTTCACATTGGCTTTTTGTTTGTTGCTTTTATTATGTTTAGGTATGGGCCTTGGATTCCTGTTTTTTCCAAGACTTTTAACATGAAAGTTTCTTGAATAATTTCAAATTCTTTCTCAGCTTCTAGTGAGATGATCATTTTTTTTTTTGAGTTTGCTTATATGGTGGATTACTTTGATGGATTTATATATATATTAAAACACCCCTGCATCCCAGGGATGAAGCCTACTTGACCGTGGTGATTGATCTTTTTGATGTTTTCTTGGATTCAGTTTGCAAGGATTATGTTGAATATTTTTGCATCAATGTTCATAAGTGATATTGTTCTGAAGTTTTCTTTGCTTCTAGGGTCTTTGTGTGGTTTAAGAATGAGGGTTATTGTGGCCTCGAAAAATGAGTTAGGTAGTGTTCCTTCTGACTTTCTTTTGTGGAATAGTTTGGAGAGAATTGGCATTTGGTCGTGAATAAATGTCTGACAAAATTCTGCACTGAAACCATTTATACCTGCACTTTATTGGGTTGGGATGTGTTTGATAAATGCTTCTATTTCTTTAGGCGATATGGGATTATTTAGATGGTTTACCTGGTCCTGTTTTAACTTTGTTATCTGGTCACTTTCTCTGAATTCATCCATTTCCTTTAGATTTTACAGCTTTGTTGAGTATAGACTTTTGTAGTAGGATCTGATGATTTCTTGAATTACCTCAGATTCAGTTGTTAAGTCTGCATTTTCATTTATGATTTTGTTAATTTAGATACTTGCTCTTTGCCCTCTTGTTAGTCTGACTGAGGGTTTATCAATGTTGTTAATTTTCTCAAAGAACCAGCTCTTGGATTTGTTGATTCTTTGAATAGTTCTTTATGTTTTGATTTGGTCAATTTCTGCTCTGAATTTGATTATTTCTTATCGTCTACTCCTCTTGGGTGTATCTGCTTCCTTTTGTCCTAGAGTTTTCAACTGTGCTGTCAAGTTGCTAGTTTATGCACTCTCCAGTTAATTTTTGGAAGAACTGAGAGCTATCAGGTTTCCTCTCAGTAGTTCTTTCTTTGCATCCCATAAGTTTGGGGATGTTGTGTTTATGTTTTCATTAAATTCTAGAAAATCCTTAATTTCTTTCTTTATATCTTCTTTGACCATGCTATTATTTAATAGAACATTGTTTATTTTCCATGTATATATGGACTTTTTGTTGTCTTTACTGTTATTAAAGACTAACCTTAGACCATGGTGATCTGATAGGATGCATGGTAACATTTCAATCTTCTTATATCTCTTGAGGCTTATTTTGTGACCATTTCTGTGGTCAATTTTTTAGAAAGTGCCATGAGGTGCTGAGAAGAAGGTGTATTCTTTGTTTTAGGATGAAATGTTCTGTAGATGTCTATTTTCTTTCTTTCTTTTTTTTTTTTTTTTTAAACGATTTTATTTTTCAAAACAAAGATAGATGTAAAGATTTTAAACATTTTTTGCTTAAAATTATACATTTTTGTCAGTACTGTTTTTTCAGACATTAAAATAAATTTTACATAAAACCATGTGAATATGTTTTTTAGTCGGTACTTGATTTTTTTCAAGGGCTTGACAGTATGCATTGAAAACGTACTAGTTGCAATAAGCGTAAAGTACATGCAAAACAAAACGCAACATGGAAATAGTCAAAGTCTTCTTGTTTTGTGAATATATGTATAGTTTTTGTTTTCTTTATTTCTTGGACTTCATACAGTCTGTGAGTTGTTTCTGGGGGAGTGCAAGCCTCTGGGGTTAGCATCCCACTATCAGTTACTGCATATTATGTCTGTTCTTTTGTGACTGGGTTATCTCACTCAGGATGATCTTCTCTAGATGCAGCCATTTTCTTAAGAATTTGGTTAAGTCATTGTTTCTGGTGGCTGAGTAGTATTCCATTGTGTATATGTACCACAATTTTTGTATCCATTCGTCTTCTGAAGGACATCTGGGTTCCTTCCAGCTTCTGGCTATTATAAATAGAGCCGCTATGAACATCGTGGTGCATATATCTTTGTTGTGTATTAAAGTGTCTCTGGGGTATATGCCCAGAAGTGGAATAGCTGGGTCTTCAGGTAGTACTATATCCAATTTTCTGAGGTATCGCCAGACCGATTTCCAGAGTGGTTGTATTAGCTTGCAACCCCACCAACAGTGGAGAATTGGTTCATAATCTCTGCTAGTTTTATTGTGTCCTTGTTAAGTTTCTGTTTCCATGATTTGTCCATTGATGAGAGTGGGGCTTTGAGGTCTCCCACTATTATTGTGTTTTACAATGTACTTTGAGCTTTAGTAGGGTTTCTTTTATGAATATGGGTGCTCTTGTATTCGGAGCATATATGTAAGGGTTTCTGAGTTCCTCCTGACAAATTTTCCCTGTAATGAATAAAAATGTCTTTGCTTATGATTTTTGATAACTTTTGGTTGAAATTCTACTTTATTTGATATTAGAATGGGCACTCAAGCTTGTTTCTTGGCGCCATTTGCTGGGAAAGTTTTTACTCAACTTTTTATTCTGAGATAGTGTCTGTCTTTGTCTCTGAGATGAGTTTCCTGTACGCAGCACAATGTTTCTTCTAGTATTCTTTCCTTGCTTTGGGTACTTGGCCTTTTGACTATTATATGTAGCGCTGAATTTCTTTTCTGGTCCAATTTATTTGAAGTTTCATATGCTTCATTAATGATCATGGTCATCTCATTCTTAAGCTAGGGAAGTTTTCTTCTATGATTTTGTTGAAGATATTTATTGTGCCTCTTAGTTGATATTCTTCTCCCTCTTCCATTCCTAGTATCCTTAGGTTTGGTCTTCTCATTGTGTATTATATCTCCTGGACATTTTGGGTTTGGAGGTTTTTGGCTTTTACCTCTTTTCTGACTGTTTTGTCTATGTTTTCAATGTTGTCTTCTGCCCCCGAGAATCTCTCTTCCATCTCTTGTAGCCTGTTGGAGAATCTTGCATCTGTGACTTCTGATTTCTTTTTTAGGTTTTCTACCTCTAGGTTTGTCCTTTTAGGGTTTTTTTTATTGTTTCCATTTCCATTTTAAATTCCTTCTTCAATTCCTTCATCTCTTTGGTTCTCTTTTCCTCTAGTTCTTTGATTTTGTTGAGTGTTTTTCTTTTCTCCTGTATAAAAGCTTCTAACTCTTTATGCTATTCCTCCCGTTCTTGTTTAAGGATCGCTATCATCAACTTGAGGTATGATTTCAGGTCTAAGTCTACTTTTTCTTGAGTGTTTGGCATTCAGCTATTTTCTGTGATGGGAGAGCTGGGTTCTGATGTAGCCAGGTTGTCCTGGTTTCCCTGCAGTAAGTTCTTTTGCTTTCCTCTTGCCATCTTGTTGTCAGTGATTTGTTCCTGTCTCTCCCATGTACCTGCCCTGTGTTCCTGCATCTGCACTGTTTTCAATGGCAGATGGTCTGAGTGTTTGTTCTGAATGCAAGGGCCCTCCAGTTGGAAACCTAGACCCTATGGCAGAATTCCTGCTCCCCTTAAACAATGGGGGGCACACTTTCTGAGGGATTGGCCCTGACCTCTCTGCACTCCAGCTACTCCCAGATTAGTCTCACTGGGCTTGTGTTCCTGGATCTCTGTTGTTCTTGTTGGCAGATGGCCTGAGTGCCTGTTCTGTTCCCACAGGCCTGCTGGGTGGAAATGAAGTCCCTAAGGCAGAGTTCCTGCTCCCCTGAACCAATGGGGTGTGCACGCTTTCTGAGCACTCGACCCAGACCTCTCTGTGTCCTGGCTAATCGCAGCACAGACTCACCAGTCCTGTGTCCCTGGATCTCAGCTGTTTGTGGTGGTAGATGGCCTGAGCACTAGTTCTGCATGCACGAGCCTGCTGGGTCGTATTAAATGTTCTTATGACATAGATCAGTAGCCACCTAACATGAAGAGAGTATAATAATGGTACTCTGAAAATAATATCTAATTGATACATACACATATATGTTATTTTCAAACTCATTCCTTAATATTAAAAACTTTGTACATTAAACTTACTAATTGATAAATTTTGCTTCTTTTACAATAATTTTAAAACTTGTTTTCACACAATATTTAGCATGTAATTGCTTTATCAAGTTTTTATTTTGTTAAAATAGCTTATTTTTATGCAACTTATGAGATACTAATGCTATATGTTAACTATAGATTTATTTGTCAAAACTGATCTCTAGGTCAATATTTTTAAAATATTTACTGTTAACAGAATATAAGCTATTTATCTTTCTATATCCCAGTGAAAATCATGATACTAAGTTCTCACTAAAAAGATATTCAGAATCTCTGTTTTTAATATTAATTAGTCTTAATTAATTAATTAGAATTAATTAAAATATTTTCTCTATTTTAATTCTATCCCATATGAAGAATATTTATTCAGAATATTTTATATTATGGCTACTTTCTCATTTAATAAATATTTGATTTTGATTGTATTCATCATAGATGATAGGGTACCAACCCACACTTTCTAATGTAAAAACAAAGATTATTGAATAGTATGCTCTTTTTCTGTTCACTGGTAACCTCTCACTTTCATGTCAATAGCAGAAGAAGTTGTAAGTGTGTTACCCAAGTGTCCTCATTAGACATCAAACTGTATCTATTAGCAGTTGTGCCAAAATCAGTACTTGATTTTTTATAAAGATTAGAGGGATATTTACCCCTTTTAGAAACTAATAATGTAATCTATACTATTGATGTGAATAGAAAAAAAATCTTTTGTTTTTATTTATTATTTTATTTATATACATTTCAAATGTTATCCCCCTTCCAAATTTCCCCTACACAAGCCTCCTATACCCTCTTCCCTCTCCCTGCCTCTATGAAGATGCTCCCCAAACTGCCCACCCATTCCTGCCTCAGTGGCCTAGCTTTCCCTTATTCTGGGTCATCAATGCTTCACAGAACTAAGGGCCTTCTCTCCCAGTGATAGCATATAAGGCCATGTTCTGCTACATATCCATCTGAAGCCAGGGGTACTCCATGTGTACTCTTTGTTTGGTAGTTTAGTCCTTAAGAAACTCGGGGGATCTTGTTCCCTGACATTGTTCCTTCTATGAGGTTACAAACCCCTTCAGCTCCTACATTTCTTGGCCTCACTTCCCCACTGGGGTCCATGCTCTCAGTCCAGTTTTTGGCTGTGTATATCACCAAGTATTAGTCAGTATCTAGCAGAGTGTCTCAGGGACAGCTACACTGTGTTCCTGTCAGCAAGCACTTCTTGATATCAGCAATAAGGTCTGGGTTTGGTGTCAGGAAATGGGATTTATACATAAGTGGGACAATGTCTGGATGGCCTTTCTTTCAGTTTCTCCTCCAATATTTGTCTCTGCATTTCCTTTTAAAAGGAGAAACTTTGGATTAATATTTTAAAGGTGGGTGGGTGGTCCCAGGCCTCAACCAGGTTTTGTGTTCACTAGATATGGTCTTACAGGGTCTATCTTTCCCTTGCTGGGCATTTTGGACAGGGACCTCCCTTCTGGGTCCTGGGAACCTCTTGGGTCCCTACCATCTGGGACTACATCCGAAGTCCCCCCACACACTGTGACATACCTACATTCAAACTTCTGACCCTCTTTACTTCTTCCCATCTTCTTCAATATTTGAACTGACTTCTTTTTTCCTCCCCTTCCTATCTCTATCTCAGATCCTTCTGTCACTCTACTTCCTGAAATTGTCCTCTTTTCCCTACTGAGTAGCACAGGAGCATCCATACTTTGTGTGATCTTCTTTCTTCTTGAGTTTTATATGGTCTTTGAGTTTTATTATGGGCACCCCAAGCTTCTTTTTTTCTAATATTCACTTATAAGTGAGTACTTACCTCTGCTTTCTTTTGTGACTGGGTTATTTACCTTACTCATAATAATATTTTCAAGTTCCATCCATTTGTCTGTGAATTTCATGAAATAATTATTTTTAATAGCTGATCTTAAGAAAAGGGGAATATGAATATGTTTGACTTAAGAAAGAAAAGCAAATTTATGGACTAGGAGATTTAAATGATGAAAATTGTCGGTGGTTAGGGCAAGGAAGTGGTTGGGAAATGCCTTAATTAGCAGGTCATTGCTGTGAAGAAACACCATAATCAAGGCACCTCTTATAAAAGCAAACATTTAATTAGGGCTGGTTTACAGTTTCAGAGGTTCAGTCAATTATCATCATGGCAGAAAGCAGAGCAGCACACAGACAGACATGGTGTTAGAAGAGCCAAGAGTTTCGATCTGAGAGCAACCAGAAAAGACTATTTTGCACTCAGCCAGCAAAAAGGTCCCACATTCAAGACTCTAGGAGAAGTCTCTCTACTGCCATGTGCAGCTCAACACTCATCTCTCAGTGATTCACTTCGCCAAACAATGTCTTAACTATTTCAACAAGTCAACACCTACTAATAAGGCCACTTCTTGTGGGACAACCATATTCAAGAATCAATAAAACATTCCTCTACCTGCTACTCTTAGCCTTCTTAAAACACCCAAGTCTACAGATACCATACCTAATCATGGCATAATGCAAAATACATATTCCAAACATCATAGTCAATATATACTAGACCAAAGCAAGTTCAATAACCACCTAGGCAAATGCCAACCTCTGCATCTCCATGTTTGATTGTTCTTCAAATCTCTAACTCTTTTCAGCTTTGTTGAGTGCAACATAATTCTTTCTTTTTGGATGGTTCAATTCCTTATTACCTGATTTCCTTAACAGGCATGTTAGGGCTTTGGGGTCTCAATCATCAGATTCTAAGGCAACATCAAAGTTAAAATACCTTGTTTCAATGTCTAGGATTCACAGATGATTAATGAGCTCCTCCAAAGGGCTTGGGTCACTGCAACATCATTTATGTCTGTGACATTCTAAAGATAGTTGAGTCCACTCAACTGCTGCTACTGGTTTTGATGGTCATTAATTGGTACTGGCATCTCAAATTTTCTGAAGTCTCCTTGTACAAATAGGCTTTACCAATAGCCTCTTATAGATTCTTTTCATGGGGTCCAGTTTCAATTTCTTAGAACCCTTTGGTTCTGAGATGTTAACTTCAACTGAAGCTGCACCTGAACCAATGGCCTTTTTTCGCCTTTCATGATTCTAAACCTTTGTTTTTCTCTATCTTGTGTTCCTGTTTTCAAAACCAGTATCACTTGGCTGATTCTTACATATTACCAAGTTCAGCTGCAGCATCATATACAATCTTGAATATCTCTGGAATATAGCTTCTTTGTGCTCTCAGGAAACACTTCCAAGAAGACTTTACCTCAGTGGTGCTGGTCTCTCCTGAATCCCTGCTAATTCCTTAGCTCCATCTAACCAGCATCAACTGTCTCAGTAGTCCCTTCTATTCTTGACTCTAAAGCAAGGTACAAGGTACAATTGCTGAAAACAATGAGTTATGCTACTTTCTGTGGTTGGTATGTAGCCTCTTTGTTCTATTATATTACCAAAAGCATTCTCTTTACCATCTTCTTTAATGCCTAAGTTTGGCTGTTCTATAATTTGTTCTGTAGATTAACCCTTAATTCAGAGATCTTCATGGCTCTTTCTTGTCAATGCTGCAATTAATGGTGTGCACTGACTAAGCTTTTCTCTACTTGGAATTTGCTTTTTTTCAGGCTGGCCTTGAATTCAAATATCTGTCTGCCTCTATTTACTGAGATTAATGGATTATAGTACCATGCCTGAACCTAAGCTTTTCATAGACACTATTCCCCAATATTCAGTTCTAAATCCTATGTGATACATTTCTGGATTGAAGTTCATTTTATTTTAAATGTATAAATGAAACCAATTGCTAGGTAATAATGCCTAATGTTTTATAACTTTTTCTTGTTCAACTGCATTCAGTATAAACAATAGCTACCACAATTTCACTATTCCCTTAATTTGTCTCTCTGCTTAAACATAGGATTTACTATTCTATTTCTTGGTGGCCCTTTATTCTTTGAACCATACATTTTTGTACATTTCCTTTCAAAGCTTTCTACACTTGATCAAAATGTTTTTCATGAGACTAAACCAGAGAACAAAGTCTCTGCTGGGATTTTCTGACACTCCCTTTTTCAGTGCAATTAATCACAATCTCTTTATGTTAGCTTCGGGTAGACTTTCTTAGATAAGGGCAAAAAGCAGCAACATTCTTCATCAAAATATCCTAAGAGCAGTCTCTAGGTCACATACTAATATTTTCTTCACCAAAACCACTTGGGACAGAAATAAATATTTGAAATCGTGCTCAGACCTATGTCTTCCTTATTTTCACTAGGATAGCCAACCATACCCCATTTAAAGCATCTCATAGCTTTCCAAATCCAAACATAAGCTTGGTTAGGTCTATCAATGCAATACTTTACTCCTGGCACCAACTTGTGTCTTAGGATTTTATTGCTGTGAAGAGATACCATGACCAAGGCAATTCATAAGGGACAACATTTAAGTAGGGATGACTTACAGGTTCAGAGGTTCACTTTATTATCATCAAGGTAGGAATATAATAGTGTCTCGGCAGGCATGGTACTAGAGAACCTGAAACTTCTAAATCTTGCTGGAAAGACAAATTAGAGAAGACTGACTCCTGAAGCAGCTGAGAGGAGGGTCACAAAGCCCATACTCACAATGACATACTTCCATCAAGGCCATACATACTCCAGCAAGGCCACACCTCCCAATATTTCTACTTCCTGGCCTAAGTAGTACTTCCAAACCACCACATATGTTTATATATACATTGCTCATCTCTTTCTTATTAAATACTTCCACATCTCTAGTTACAATTTTCCCAGGAAATACATTTTGGCAATTTTTGTATTTAGAGTTCTTGTTTTTTTCTTTCTTTTTCTTTTTCTTGATCTTATCACGCTATGCAGTCATTTAACTTCTTCAATCTCTCTTTGAATTGGATAATTTTATATCAACTTGACATAAGGTAAAGTTACTTGGTAGAAAAGAACCTCAATTAAAAAAAATAACTTCATAAGAACAGCCAGTAGGTGGCTCTCTATGCAATTTTATTAATTAGTGATTTATGGGAGAGCCCAGCCCTTGTGCTTGGTGCTATGCCTGGGCTAGTGATCCTGGGTTATGTGAGAAATCAGGTTGAACAAGCAGTGAGGAGCAGGATAGGAAGCGGGAGCCCTCCATAACCTCGGCATCATATCTTGCCTTCAGGCTTCTGCCCTGCATGAATTCTTGCCCATACTTCCTTTGAAAATGAACGGTGATATAGAACTCTGAGCAACTTCCCTAACTTGCTTTTAGGTTAGGATTTTTCATTAGAGCAATAGAAACTCAATCTACTTATTAGTTCAAATATTCTATTTTTCTTGTGTACATGTCTTTAAATTACCTGTATATTTGCTTTTGATGTAGTTATACAACTTCAGTATTATCTTTCAACACTTTTGAAATTGTATCTAAGGATGCTTGTTTAATTTACTGTTGTATGTAAATTAAACATAATTAATTTATCTTCCCTTTTATAAAACACAACAGACTAGCAGAGAATTGTTAGATGACTCCAAAGCAGTTGTCATATTTGCTTTCATTTTTAACTGATAATTAATTATTTATCAATGTAGTTTGAAATTTTATGTAGGCGTATAATACATTTTCACGGAATCACCCACTTTCTTTTACTTCATATTTTTCCCTAACTTTTTAATAACTTCTCTCTTCCAATATTATCTGCATTTCTTTATTAACATTCTCTTCTCAGTGATAATGATCTTGGAGAGCATTACAAATGAAAATGTCTATGATGTCTATTGCCTCTTGTCAATTTTACCACATCAGGGATGAATTACAATCATGAAATGATCTTGACTGGATCTTGAGGCTGAAAGGCACAAGTTTCTCACCTGGATCTTTGCATGAAGAACTTGATTCATAGTGGCCATGAAAAGTTTAGGCCCAGGCAAGGCAGTACAAGTTTTGAGTTCAAAGAGACTGAGGCAAGCAGAACTCTGAATTTAAGGTCAGCCTGAAACAAAGTAAGTTTTAGATCCAGGTATAGTGGCACACACCTGTAGTGTGGGCCACAACTTCTGATGGATGTTTATTTGAGGCTATTGAAAGAAGGAAGATTTGCTCTCTGTCTGCTTACACTTATTTGACAGTTCATCTGCTGCAACTTCTATTTCTGCAGAAGACCAGCTGAAACAAGTGGCCATGAGGGTCTGAGATACAAATATATTGTTGGATTTCCAATTCATAGCTGCCCATTATTGGCTTAGTTGGACTACAGATCAAGTTGATACAAAAAAATCCCTTAATATATACAAATAGTCTATAGTTCTGTTACTCAAGAGAATCCTGACTTTTATAATGGCCAACTGTAATTCTTTTTCACAGCTGCATATAGACTCTCACTGATATATAAGTTAGTTAGTTAAAAAAAATATACTATATTAAATATATAATCTAAACTCTGCCATTATCATATGTTCTCTTCCATCATAAACAGTCTTATGAAAATTTCTGTGTAAATATAAAAGGAAAATTAACAAGAGCGCACACACAAAACTCAGTGTCAAAACACTAGTAAAACATGTTAAAATCCATGAGTTCCTTCCCTATTCCAAAAACAAGAAATGAAAAATAAAGAAGTCAAAAACAAAATGGCAACCAACAGATTGGGAAAAGATCATCTATCCTATAGAGATCAAGAAGTTAGAAACAAGAGAATCAAATAACCCTATTAAAATGGGGGACAGAGCTAAGCAGAGATTCTCAACTGAGGAATATCAAATGACTAAGCAGCACCTAAAAAAAATATATAACATCCTTACTCATCAGGGAAATGCAAATCAAAAGAACAATGAGACTTCACCTAACACCAGTCAGAATGGCTAAGATCAAAAACCCAGGTGACAGCAGATGCTGGAAAGGATATGGAGAAAGAGGAACAGTTCTCTATTTTCAGTGGGACTGCAAGTTGGTACAGCTACTGTAGATTTCAATCTGGTGTTTCCTCAGAAAATTGGACATAGTAACTAGTTAATGACCCAGCTGTACCAACCCTGAGCATATACACAAATTATGCTACCACATCTAACAAGGACACATGCTCTGCTATGTTCTTAACAGCCTTATTTATAATAGCCAGATGCTGGAAAAATCTTAGATATCCTTCGCCAGGGAAATGAATACAGAAAATGTGGTAATTTACACAATGGAGTACAACTCAGCTATTAAAAACAGTTACTACATGAAATTCTTAGGCAAATAGATGGAACTAGAAAATATCATCCCAAGTGATGTAACCACTCCAAAAAGTACACACATTATATGCAGTCAATGATAAGCAGATACTAGCCCAAAATCTCAGAAAACTCAAACAATTTACAAAACATATGAAGCTCAAAAGAAGAAAGACCAAAATGTGGATCCTTTAGTCCTTCTTAGAAGGGAGAACCAAATACTCATTGGAGGAAATACTGGGACAAAGAGTGAAGCAGGAACTAATGAAAAGGTCGTCTAGAGATTGCCTCACTTGGGGATCTATCCCATATGCAGCCACCAAACCCAAGCACTACTGATGATACCAAGAAGAGCTTGCTGACAGAAGCCTGGTATGAATGTTTCCTCAGAGGCTCTGTCAGAACTGAACTGATACAGATGAGGCTTGCAGCTAATCATTGAACAGAGTACATGGACCCCAATTGCAGTAGTAGAGAAGGGACTGTAGGAGCTGAAAGGGTTTGCAACCCAATGGGAAGAACAACAGTATCAACCAACCAAACCTGCTCCTCTTCCCATCCCCCCCTTCCCCAACCAGAGCTCTAAGGGACTAAAACAGCAACCAGTGAGTACCTATGTAGAGATCCATGACTCGGCTTCATATGTAGCAGAGGATGTCATTGTCTGGCCTTAATGAGAGAGAGGCCTTTGTTCCAGTGAAGGTTCCTTTACCCAGTGTAGGGGAATGAGATGGTAGTGAGGTGGGAGTCCGTGGTTGGTAGTAGGAGCAACTTCATGGAAGCAAGGGGAAGGGAGATGGGAGAGGCAGGGAAATCAGGATAACATTTAAAATGTAAATAATTAGAATATCTAATAAAAAATCTAAGCAGTAAAATAATTACATTTTGTCAGAAATTAAACTATCTAGATATATTTCCTACATAGTTTGAATTGTTTCATATGTATTATCCTGTGAATGCGTATGTCTGTTGAATTCTAATTCCTATTGGTGAAGATGTAAAATTATGTACCAATATCTGACCAGTGGTCAGAAATTCTGATTGATTTAGAATTACAAAGTCTTTCAGATGTATAACATCACCAGGTTCATTGCTTGGGTTTCATCAAATATTCTTACCTGTTAAAGTCTCAGATTTTAGAGACTGCACTTATAGAACACTGTATTGGTGTGGATGTTTTACAGTTAGGTTTTGCAAGAATAGGAGGTTATAAATCAGGTTTTGCCAAGAACCAGACATAGCTTTATCAGAGATCCTAAAAAGAGGTGTTAAGAAGAAGTGAAAAAAAAAATTCAAAGGCAAATGATGTGATGCAATATGACATCTTGCAGCCTGCTTCGGATGGCTCCTTAGACAGCTCTCTGTAGACAACTCTTGACTCTGTAGTTTGCTTGAGTACTTTTCTTCTCAAGACAGCACTTTATGGTAGAAAAAGATCTAAAACACCTGTGTTCACTTATCAAACATGTCTCTCTGTGTAGATCTCTAATCCAGACCAAAGTCCAGTCTCTTTATTTATAAACGAGATCTGCGATTTAATCCACGTTCCCTTCTCATTATTCCATGAATTGACATTTTATGACATTAGGCCCTATTTATTAAAAAAAGACAATAAGTATTTTTTTTCACAGCAAGAAATACAAGTTCTGCCTTCCTTTGTAAACACAGATAATAAGCTAGATAGGTAGAATTCAGCTCTGAAGTCACCATTCATGCCATCATTTCTGGGTCTATACTAGCTCTGTCCCAGGATGACCTTGAAGGTCTTCTCTTCTTTAGTATCTCTCTCACAAGCAAACTCATCTTACAGCTGTCTCTGTTCTTCTAGGTCCACTAAGCCTCCATACAACTCATATTACATCCTTATATTTTGCATAGTTGAGAAAGTATACATTCTTGAACTCATGTTTTCAGAGTTATTTCCTAGAACCTTAAGGGGTGTCCTGAAGGTCACAGCATTCATTGTTTGGCTAAGGATATTAGACACACCTCCCAGACTCCTGCAGATTCTAATTATCATGAAGTCATTAACCTTGGCAGAGAGAACAATCTCTGATGACCTTATTAGTAAGAATAATTTCCAAAAGAGGAACATAAAGTAAATTATAAAAATACACCTTAGGCTTGGCAACCATCAACATGCTTGGTGGCCCCAACACTGATGTCTCTGCTACAAGAATAGGAAATAGTTCATGTCATCCCATACATGATTAGGCAAGACATGCTATCAAAATATCAGTTTATGTACATAAAAATGTGCTTTTCAGATAGTCCCTCAAAAATTAAATAAATTCAGTTATATTTGATTATATAACTTAAGTTATAATTAAAGTTGGTTTTATAGTGTACATCTACAAATTCCACATTATATACACATGCACAGGGTAACAGCTGCCAAACAAGTAATATATTACTAAAATAAGTGCAGAATATCAAATTAAAATATTGATTAGATCATCAGTTAAGAAAGAAGTTAGGTGCCAAAGCAAATGCTTATATAATAAGATAATTTTATTATGCCTAAGCATTCTTTATAAATAAGAATAGTTCATCACTAGTCTTATGGCATCCAAAACATAAAATTAATTATTATGGCACAGATTCATATTTCTTCAAAACTGTGAAACTGAGTATACACAAAGTATGTTCTTAAGTAAAATATATACATTTTTAAAAATATTTTCTTACTCTGTTCTTAGAGTAGGAAAATGTATTAGACAATAAAAAATAAATCACTTGAAAAAATGTGTTGCTCCCAAAACTAATGCTAGATGATATCATTAAAAAAAAAACAATATTAGCAAAATAAACTTGGCAGATTGCTAACTCTGCTCTGGATTATCTTTTCCATTACTATTACTATGAAAATAACTACATCTTGATTAGTTGTACCTTCTTGGACAGATAAATATAGTAAAAAGGAACCACAGAAAATAAAGGAGAAACATCCTTAGGAAGCATAGCAGATCGCAGGTGCTATTAATAATATACAGGGAAATATTAAGGGGAAAATAAGTAGGAAAGTGAAAGAACAATACAGAGATAGAGGGTAGATAATGAGATTTGAAACATCAAGGATATTTGAAGATGCTAAGCACAGAAGAGTTTGCAAAAAGTATCTATAACCCAGAGGGCCAGTATGCCAGTTAGTAAGTAATGTCTCTTTGCACAAAAAGAAAAATATATCTATAGAACAAAAAGTGTATTGTGGTATGAGATAAATATATAGTGACACTAACTAACATGCTACTTTGGATGAGGAAGGTTATAGATGTTCCCACTCCCTATAAGAAGATATACTTGTAGTCAATACCTAATGAGAGACAGAGAACTCGTTTACATTCGAGACTATTGGCAACATAGATTGACCAAACCAAAGGGCCATTTCTGAACACATGTGCTTATAAGCAATGCAATCTATACTCTGGAAGACATATGTGCATCTATGTGTTTGTGTATGTGTGTGTGTAAATTATTCATGTATTTATATATTGACATTAAAATATTATATATTTAACATACATATGCATACATGTTTCTGTGTGTGTGGTTGTATGTGATTCAATTATGTTATATGAGATGGTAATATATATAAGAACCATAGATTTTCAACAATACCCAATGCCTAGCATAAGAAACCTCATGATATTTTCTGGTCAGAAGGTTCCTGAGACACCTAAAATAATGTGGCTCATTACTATTGACATTAATTATCTCCTACAACTTCAAGAGTCTGTTTACTGAAGTCACTACCTACTGTAAAAATAACTGTTACTTTTATTTTACATGTGCTTTATGCTCATTGTAACTAGAAAAATCAACACATGCTATCAACCCTTTAGAAAAATCAAGTACTGACAAAATATATTCATATGGTTTTATACAAAAATGCTATTAAAATCTGTACATGTATCTCTGGTTTTTAAAAAAATAACGCTGACAGAAAAAGAAATTTCTTAAAAAAAAAGAAAATAACTGTGAAGCCTGTGAACCACATCAATGGTACATAAGGCAAATTATCCATAATGATTCAGTTATAGCACTTTTACTTTGTGAATAAATGATAACTTTTACATTCAATACCCATGTAGCAGACATGAATTCTTATCTAGTACAGATAACTACTCTATTTTCTTTGATGAGAGATATCATAGACATTAGAGTGATGTCTAGTATTATTTTCCTGAGGTTATATTATTTCTGATTATATTAAAAATATGAATACTGAGAAATGTAGCCCCTTTCCTTTTTCAAACAAGCTTCTGTTTGCAGACAGAGAATACGGCAGTGGTAAACTCCTGGACAAAATGCAGAGAGTAGTCAATTATAGGTCAGCTAACCAAAAGTCTGTATACTTAATGCTGAGGACATTGCTGAAAAAGCAGTACAAAGGTTTGTTTAAGAGGCAGAGGCTGAGAACATGTCCAAGAGAGTGTCTTCTATATATGGCAGGGAATCTGCACAAACTCTGTCTCAGAAATATGGTTCTCTAAACAAGAGCAGTAGTAAACATGCCAAAACCGATAAGGGAAGTTTTACAAGCCTAAACCCTCAGTGAAGAGCTACAGGCAATCAATGGTTGATGAGTGAGAGAGAATAAATCTCTAGAGTGGGTGAAGTTATTCAAACCCAAGTGGTCAGCACTAAATCCTAGTACATAAGAACAGCCTTAAATAATTCTCTTTCTTTCTCTCTCTGTCTCTCTGTCTCTTTCTGTCTCTGTCTCTGTCTGTCTGTCTCTTTTCTGACAGCATCAAGCTTGATCATATGCATATACACACTCACATACAAACACATATACACAGAACACACACAAGCACACACAGAGACATACATACAAACACAAAACACATGCATATTGCGTTCTAAAATTAGTTAAAGGAAAACAGAAATGAGGAGAATTGAGGGGGCACAGGAAGCATCTTTAGTTTTATGTACTTACCCACTTGTTAGAGGTCAATGCTCATAGACCTATGCATATCTGCCTGGAGACAGAGGCTTGAGGACCTTAAACAATGGGTGCATTACAGTTTAATGCTGCAGACAATTTTACTAGAATTTTAGTGCAAGTTTATATACAAACTCACAAGAAAGAAGAATCAATAGGATACAGAAAATGTGGTACATTTACACAATGGAGTACTACTCAGCTATTAGGAACAATGACTTCATAAAATTTGTAGAAAAATGGATGGAACTAGAGACTATCATCCTGAGTGAGATAACACAGTCACAAAAGAACACACATGGTATGCACTTACTGATAAACAAGTCCTAGTCCCAGAAAGCTCTGAATACTCCATACCCAAGAAACAATTCACAGACATTATGAAGCTCAAAAAGAAGGAAGGCCAAAATGAGCAGGCCTCAGTCCTTTTTAGAAAAAATAACAAAACTCTCATGGGAGTAAATACAAGCTCAAATACAGGACCAGGGACTGAAGAAAAGATCACTCAGAAGCTACCTCACCTGGGGATCCACCACATATGCAGTCACCAAATCCAAGCACTATAGTTGATCCTGAAAGCTACTTACTGACAGGAACCAGACAGAGATGCCCCCTAAAGGACTATGCTAGTGTCATATAGATATATCTGAGCATGCTTGCAGCTAACCAATCAGTCTGAACTCTATGATCCCAATGAGGTTGCTAAAGAAAGGACCTAAGGAGCTAAAAGGGATTGCAACCTCATGGGAAGATAACAACACTATCAACTAACCAAACCCTCCAAAACTCCCATAGAGTAAAACACCAACCTCTGTGTGCAATTTGAGAGACCTATTGATCTAGTTTTGTATGTAGCTGAAGATAGCAGTGTCTCTCATCAATTTGAGAAGAGGCTTTTGTTCCTGAGAGGACATGTTTTCCAAATGCAGGGAAATGTAAAGGCAATGGGGTGGAGAGGGGCATCAGAAGGGAGTGCATCTTTGTGAAGACAACTGGAGGGGGAGGAGGGATGGGAGCAGGGCTAGGTAAACATCACAAATGAGAATACAGAGTATCTAATAATTAAAAAAAATCAAAAAAATCAAAAAAAGAAATAGATCAAAGTTAATTTTGAGTTTGCAATTAAGATAAAAGTTTTGGAACATAGTTCTAACATTTTATGCTAAAAGCAGTTGTTCTCACAGGTTGTAATAAAAAAATCAAAATAGCATCTGACTCAAAAATTTTTCAAGGGTAAGTTATGTCCTGCAGTATTTAAAATGTTCTGCCAAGCTGGAATCCTTCTGCCAAGTAAACAAGCATGTTTATCTCATGAGGAGATGAGTTTGCTTTCATTCTAATGAATGGAGAAATTACATGTGTAGCAAAAAAAAAAAAAAAAAAAAAAAAAAAAAAAAAAAAAAACTGCTTTCAAATAAATTTCATTATGAGTTATTAAAAAAAGAGAAGGTTGTATGAGTTCAGAAAGACATGATCAGAAGAACATAAACATAAATACCAGAAAGCCCATATTAAATATTAACAGAACAGTTTTTTTTTTCGAGAACTTTCTCATGACAAAACAATTTGAAAATAATTACTATAGATTATATCTGGATAACCCCAAACAAGGGAAAAGTCTATATGCAGATTCAGGGTGTTTAGATCATGTAGGGTTACATAATTTTATTCCAAAATCCCAATAGGATAAGCATGTGTTTTACAACGAATGTAAATATCTAGTTCATATTTTTTTAAATATGAAATGTACTTTATATTTTTTCATGTTTTAATTGAACAACTTTATTTGAAAAACAAAAATAAATGTACAGATTTTTAAAGCATTATTTCATAACAGTATATGAATACAGTTTTCTCAGTACTTGATTTTTTTTAAAGGTTTGATAGTATGCCTTTAAATCTTACTAGTTACAATGAGCATAAAGTACATGAAAAACAAGATTTCTATAGATGGTGTTTGGTGTTTTTTTTTTTCACAAGCTTATATAAAAAGAATGGCCTTTTGATAGTACATTGAAAAATATGACAAAAGGATATAAATTTGTACAGAAATGTAGTTAGAAAACCTTTAATCTGGAGATTCTGTAGAAACCCACATGAGTAGGCTCTTCACAGTTCACTAATTACCTGGTAACTTTCAACTGGCTTGACAATAAGATTGCAAGACACATCTAGAATACCATTTCTTCCTTTTGAAAGTGCTGATTCTTTTTATTTTCCTCTTTCTGTATTTTTTCTTTTTGTAGAACATTTTTTAAGGGTTCAGTTGCTAACCATCTAAGTTATCAATAATTTAAGTTAAGAATTGCTGTTGCCTCTGAATCAAATTCTTCTTCCCAATTGTCACTTTAACCCACAAAAATTCAATTTATCATTTATAATTTAGGTCAACGTGACAATATCCAGCACATTCTCCCCAATCACAATACCCCACTTGCTTTTTTATCTATGATCTTTTTCACTATTGGCAGTGGTCACGTGGCAACTAGCATTTGATGCTTTGTTTGCTGCCTTTCTAAACATTATTTTATCTTCCATCACGAAATGAAAACCTTCAGATTGACAAAGGTCCATTTTTGCTACTTTTGTAACAATTCCCTCAGCATCCAACATTTCACCATTATTGCTTAATGAATCAGACCATCACATTTCAAACACATATTTTTAAACAATCCAGGAAAAGATAGTAAGGCAATGAATAATCTGAAAGATACACAGTAGTAGATCTTCTGCTTTGGCAGACAAGAGTCTGGAGTTCAAACACCCACTGAGAAAAGATTCTTGGTTGAAGGAATCACCATTGTCTGAAGCACAGAGCAGAGCAAGGTACAAATATTATTTTTCAACTGTATAATAGATTGTTTTACACAGTATAAATATGTGATGCTATTAATAAACTTTTATATTAACATTGTTTATCATTTTTACTTTGTCAGAGAGGTAAGTTTACAAACAATTTTGAGCTAATTTATATATAATAATGGTTTTTAAAATTAAGACTCCATTATATTCATAAAATCAAAAATCTTATTAATTGTATAATTTTAATCAATAAAAATATTAATATTATGAAAAATACCTTTTTAACAGTGCTAATTAAAATGACAAGTATATAAAATTGTTTTCATTCATATATATATGTATATGCCATACATTCTATATATTAAATATGCTGTTTGAGACACAGTGAAAGAGGTAATTTCTTACTGATAGCATCCTGACATTTGTATATGAATAAGACATTAAATACACAGAACAAAATTTTGTAGTGTCTCTTTAAGACCAGCACATAGTTCATCACTTTTCGTGATAGTAATTTATGAAACATAGTGAATAACTGAGAAACCTTTTGGTGTCATTTTATAGGGAATTTTTAATTATAATTTTTACTTCCTGTAAATCTTCTGGCTCCTCTCACCAGAGAAGCAGGTAAGCTAACTGGATGTCATCACCTACCTACCTATTCCTACAAATACCATGGCCCTCTAGCCTGAGTTCCTTTCCTCTACTTCCCCATGTCCAATGGATCACACAGATCTCCTCCATTCATCCTCCTCCCTACTGATTACTTTATCCAAGCCCCCAACTCAGGAGTCATGCTCTAGGAACCACTATGACTCTCCAGCCAAGGAAACAGAAGGCTAACAGTGTGTATTTATCTCTTCCACATCCCAAATTGCATATGCTGGAAACACATTAGGCACTCTGGTCAGGTTCCTTACCTCTCCATTTCAACAGGCCAAATCCCATATTCTGATTTTCATTTCAATCTCTGCTTTTCTCCTCTGCCTCTTTTCTTTGCCTCCATTCCCAGTGGAATCAGCATATACTAATGGAACACTCTTCTAGTTCATACCTAAGTCTCAGCCTCCAATACATAGGAACGCAATGTTCATTATGGAGAAAATAGAGAAGAAGAGTTGTCTTATCCTCTGGAGAAGAAGGCAAGGATAACTGACTGTCACAATTGGGGTTCGGAGGATCAGAGGGAAAGAAGGATACCTGCAGTTAGCCTCCTGATTCCCTGGCTAGACAATACCTGGATCTCACAGTGGCCACAACTGTCAGAATTCCAGAACTTTCCCAGTAGGCAACACACAGTTTTCACACTCTCAACAATTAGACAGAGCATTAATGAACAAAACACTCATACATCAATACCAAAATCTGATATCAGCAACTAGAATTATAATATTTCCAAACCAGATTACTAGATGACAACATATGACAATAACAACCAAAGTGTATGTCTCCAACTAGAGCAGCAACCCTAACACAAAAGGCCTTTAGTATGCAAACATAAAACATAACTGCAGCATAAGAAAAAAAACTTAAAACATCATTTGTTAATAAGATAGAGATCTTTTTTTTTTCTCTTTTTAATTGGATGCTCTCTATTTTTATATTTCATGGAATCTCTTTTCCATCCACTCCCATCTCCCCTCACCCTCCACTTAGTTCCATGAAGGTGCTCCCTCACATAACCACCCTTTCCACCTCAGTGTCTTGGCATTCCCCTACACTGGGAAACTTTACCTTCACTGGCCAAAAGGCCTCTTATCACATTGATGCCAGAAAATGTTATCCTCTGCTTCATATGCAACTAGAGCCATGGGTATCTCAATGTGTGCTCATTGGTTGGTGTAGTAGCCCCTGGGAGTTCTGGAGTGTTTGGTTGGTTGATAATGTTATTCTTTCCATGGGGTTGCAACCCCTGTCAGCTCCTTCAGTCCTTCTCAAGCTTTTTCACTGGGTTCCCGTGTTCTGCCCAATTGTTAGCTGTAAACCTTCTCAACTATATTTGTCTGACTCTGACAGAGCCTCTGAGGAGGCATGCATATCTGGCTCCAGCCAGTGAGCACTTCTTGACATCAGAAATAGTGCTTGGGTTCAGTGGCTGCATATAGGGTGGATCCCAAAGTGAGGCAGTCTCTGAATGATCTTTTCTTCCATTTCTTCTCCTATATTTGTCCCTGTATTTCTTCCTGTGAAAATTTTATTCTCCCTTCTAAGTAGGACTGAGGCATCCACATTCTGGCCTTTCTTCTTTTTGAACTTCATAAGGCCTGTGGATTGTTTCTCGGGTATTCTGAGCTTTTGGGGCTAATATCCACTTATATGATGGAGATCTTAAACAGGATGAACGAAGACAAACTAACAGTGTGAGGAGATAAGTAAAGCAATTTAAGATCAGAAACTGGAAGCAAAATCTGTAAAGAAAACTCAAAAATGGCACTGACAAAAATCTTGGCAAAACACTTTCAAGAAATCTGGCCACTGTGAAAAAAAAAACAAATCTAGTAATTATAAGAAGATAGGAATGAGATTAAAGTCAGGTCAAATACACTGAATACAAAAATGGGTCAAGAAAGAAATTAAAGATTTTTCTAGATTCGAATCAAAATTAATATCCATGACATACCCCAAATATCAGACACAATAAAGGCAGTTTGAAAAGCAAGTTAATAGCACTGAGACTTACACTGCAAAAAAAATGAAAATGAAATAAAGGCAAATACACAAATGAAACTACTGGTAATAACTTAATCAAATACTTGAAAGTTCTATAGTAAACAGAATAAATAATGAAGAGTAGACCACTAGAAACAATTAAACTCTGTGCTGAAATCAAAAAATAAAAACAACAACAACAAAAAAAAAAAACACAATAAAAATTCAATGAAGCAAAGACTCGAATCTTTGAAAAAGTCAATGGTATTGACAAACATTTTTTCCAAACTGATTATCAGGCCGAAAGGGAATATACAAATTAAAATTAGAAAGGAATAGCGGAACATAACAATGAACAAGGCTGAAACTTAAATAACCACTAGGCCATATTTTATACACCTATACTTCCAAACTAGGAAAATCTAAAGAAAGGGATTTTTTTATGTATAAATACAACCACTCACAAAAGTTAAATTATTATCAGATAAACAATTTAACCAGAACACAACCTGTAGATGAATAAAGTAGTTATCCAAAGTCTTCAAAACAAAGCAGCCCAGTTCCAGATGATTTTAGTGTGGATTCTAATAGTTCAATCTGTTATATTTTCTCTTGTCTCATTATATTATAATATAATATAAAACAACTTTGATGAGCATTTTATTTTCTAGAGTTTTTGCATCAATCAAAAACTGTACTAGATTCTTTTTGTTATGTGGCTTAAAAAATCTTGCTGCAAGGTCAGTATACTTTACAAGTTTAGCTTTTATTTTCAACATTTACACAAGTTGCTAGTATCAGTAGTTGGTGATAGATATGATATATTGAACCAGCTATAATGAAATAACAGTGAAAATCAACTGGGTAGGCTTTTTCTCATAACAATAAGGCTGTTTCAGAAAGAGAAATACAGATGTATGTTCTACTTCAATCATCAATATTAACCTCAGCAATAACAAAATCATCTACAATGTCCCAAAGAACAGCCTGTGAGAAAAGACCTTTTCTAGCTTCATGAATTGGTCTCCATTTACTCCTCCGAGCTAGCAGGGTTGTACATTTGGAAAAGCAATGCAACACTTAATCTATACTGACAGAATCCTTAATAGTGAACAGTAGTGACATGAATGTTCAAGTGACTGCAGGGCCCAGAGAAACAGAGCCTAATTGTCTTATTAAACAATTTCAGAGGTTGTATTTATTTATCAGTGGAAGGTATTGTAGAGGGGAAAAATTTGAACCTTGCTGGGGTGAAGGTTCTGGAATGTGTACTCTAACTGGCATTATAAAAAATGCAATGTGTGGGAGAGAGGTTTAGAGGAAAGAGTGCAGTTATAGTATTCTAAAAAATACATGAAAACTAACTGAAGTCAGATGACATTTTAACCTGCTACTTTTAACAGCAAGAAGGGAATTTTTAGCTTGAGGTTAAAAAGCAATTATTTCAATTTCTATTTAAATGCTAAAGTTATATTTTGAGGAAAGATTTCAATGCAGTAGTTGTAGCTGAGTTCATCAGCCCCCTGAAATATATTACTTAACATAAATGCCAAGATCCATTTTTATAACACTTATTTCTCCCATTTCTTCCCTCCAGACCTTCCCAAAAACCATTCATGACCTCGTTTCCATAAAGGACTTCCAAGGAACAGCCAAGGCATGAAGAGGGGTTCCTGAGAAAAGGGGTGTTTGGGAAACAAACAAGTCAAACTGTGGGTCCAAGCTGTTAGGAACTGGGCTTTCCCGACTGCTCCCTGTGTTCTGCTCTGTTCCAGACAGTTTATTTTTCTTCTCGAAATTGTAAAATCTGTGGTTGACACAGCTCTCTCTGCAACTAAAAATTGTAAAAGCTATCTGCGTAGCTCATGGGTTTTCTGACCAAAGTCAGAAAAGCTGCTATAAAAATTATTAGATCTTCTGACCATGTCAGAAATCCTGTTGGAAAAGTTCTTGAGGAGCCGTTTTCACTCTGCAGATGTTTGCAGACATCTCAGTGCTCCCTTCCTCCCATCCCCCCATTTGCTATCCCTTTCTGCTAGCTCATGTCATGCAGACCAAAACCTCAGTTTTTATTTACAAGTCAATTACAATTAAATTGAAATTACAAATAATTTCAGTTATTTATTCCAGGTTCCCTTTTGATTATCCTAAGAATCAGCATCCCAAGAAACTGAACACCTTAATTTTGAGGAAACAGGAAGTACACATTTTCTCTTAACATTGCATAGAATTCAGAGATTTGTCTGCCTCTGTTACACTGGGACACTAAGATGGCTAGGTGAGACCCTGTCCTGAAATTACCATTTTTTACCACACCTAGGTCTAGCGTGGCTTTGTCCTAGGCTGACCCTGAACTCAGGAATCCTCCTGACTGCGTACCTAAGCAAAACCCTTAGCTAGGGGGTCTCCTATGATAACTGCTCCTTAAAGTGCTTCAATTCACATCCTTCCTAAGCAAATTTCTAAAATGTTGGCTCACAATGCAGCTGCTTTTGTAAGATTTGTAAAGGCCCTCATAATTCATACTGCATCCATATTTTTTGGATAGTGGAAAAGTTCTATATTTTCAAACCCATATATTTGAAGTACTTTCCCATAGCCTTAAGGACTGTCCTGAAGATACCAGTGTTTACCATTTTGGTGAGACTTAGCCACAGCCTTGACTCCTGAACATGTGATGTTTCTATCTATGACGGTGTCAGAAATGTTAGCAGGAAGGACTTTTCTCAGAAGGAAATAGTCCTTTGCTGCTAGTACTGATTCCTGAAAATATGATTGTTATTATACAAACAAGCCTTTTGCTCACAACAGCCTTCGACTCTCCTCTAGACTCACACTGGGGAGCCCTGTCCCAGGGGCAGAAATCATGCCATTCTGTCCCCATCAGGGCCAGGCTGGCTTGGCAAATTACTATTACTTTCATGAACACATATTCATTTATACAACCTGGGCAGTCTTTATAACGCAACTCATGAATGTTTTCAGGACTGATTGTTTGATATTGATTACTTGATTGATATTCTCATCCCATTCTCAGCAGTCCCTCGTAGCCTGTAGTTGTTTTGGGATTTGAGGATTGGGAGGTGTACTCACCAACTCTGCCATTTTTCTTGGTGCCACCTTGCTCAGCTTATGTTGAGCTGCTTTGTTGACATGACGTTGTGGCTGTACCTCATGCTGTCATTAGAAGACATTCATACAGGAAACTCTAATCCCATGGCTCTTCGTTACCCCTCTTGTCAATATCTTCTGAACATTTAGCACAAGTGTGTTTTATAACTGTTTCCACTGTGACAAGGAAACCCCACAATCCCTAACAATGTAGTTCTTACTCCTAGTTAAGGGAACTTCTCTTTGCATGGGATGGATCCTACTCCAGAAACCACAATAGCCTGTTTTCTACATCTATCATTTCTCTCAAAGTTTAGTGCTGTCCTATAGAGTAAACATTTCAGAGTATCACACAGAATTAACAGTTTTAGGTGATAAATCATTATTCATGCTTTTCCGATGAACACATAAAGAATATCATTTTAATGAATATACATATATGCACACATACATATCTTTCTTATACTTTTTAGTTTTTTCTAAATTTTATTCACTATTTATTACCATTAATTGGTATAACCACACTAACCACACTTATTTTAAGATTACAGATTCCTCAGATCACTTTCTCAAACTTAGAAAATAATGGAGAAAATATATTGACTTGTTAAATTCCATTCATCTTAACTATTCTGAAGAAAACTCCTAGGACTGCTATAATTTTCTCCATCAAACTCCACATGAAGGCCTACACTAATTAAATGAGAGTAATTGTGTAAAGAAAATATGCACTTTGATCAAAAATATATTACTTTACTTTTGTATGTGATAATGCTATTTAAGAATTTGATTCATTTTTATAATCAAGAATATTTAACAAAAGTGGCCAAAATTGTAGAAAAATAAAGATGGCCCAGAAATTGACATAATACAGGTATATTGTCATGTAAAATTATAAATCACTATGTACTTACTTTTAAATGGTCATTGCTATATATATATATATATATATATATATATATATATATATATATATATATATATATATATATATAATTAGAAGTATGCACAGAGTTAATGAGGTGGCTCAATGGTAAAATCATTTACTGCTCTATAGGATGGTCTGGACTCAATTCACAACACCAGAGTACCTCCACTGGTCCCTAAATTAGACTCAGTGAACCTGATGTCATTATCTGTCTTTTTTGAGAGTTAGACACATGAATATGCATAACATAAAATAATTAATAATTAAACCTTTAAAAACATTGTGTACATTTAGCCTATTTAAACTATGGTATTTTATACTTGATTAAAACAATAGCATTTTATTTTTAAAATATTTATATTACCATTTTTTCTTATGGATATTTATATGCCTTTGTGTAGGTCTTTTCATTCACATAGCTACACAACAGAGTTCTAATATGTTGTAATAAGTTCAGCTAAAGTTAGAGATCATAATGATCACTGGATGCACGTGTACTGAGAACAGTTTAGAGACCAGTTTTGATCATGCACATAGAACATAGGTGCGATTAATTACTGAGCCATCTCACTAACCGCAAACACTATATTTCTAGTCCTGAAATTATTGTTAAATCATCTTACAGTAATTTAGTTTTAATTTCTCTAATATAATTATTACAATGCATATTAAACAGAATCAAACAATTTAATACATAGTCAAAGATTAAACTTTTAGAAATATCAAAGATAAGTTATGCAAATATGTTAATGTGGACTTGTGCTATTAATAAAATCTTTGTTTTCTCAGGATATTTCTATTTTTCTCAAAACAAGAAAAGCCAGTGTTAGGTTTGGTGTTTATTTATAATAACAAAATTTTAAAATATTACCTTTTTATTTAATTGTCTATATCCTGAACTTTATGAAAACTAGAAGAAGAAATTAATCTTGCTTTACAAATCTATATTCTATAGTCATTTGGTTTACTTACTTTCATATTGACTAAAAAGCATAAATTTTTTGATAGTTGCCTTTTTATTAAAACAATCATTATGACATCTCCCTTTTCCTATCTAGAATATTTTATACTACTTTGTTGTCCCAAGATAGTGGCCTTCCACATCAAACTAAATTAATTAGCATATGTGTTATATAATATACTTTATATTTATATTCCTGAATAGAATAGTGCAACCTTCTCAGTCCATTTAAAATTATTTAAATTTATTTACTTCTAGTGCTTGCAAGGCTGACAATTTAGTATTGCATTCCAAATGTATTCTTCACTCACATTATTTTTTAGTTGCCATTAGTTTTTCATGTAAGGTTAACATTTCATAGGCATCCTATCTTCCAGTTTATCCTATCTATGCGTGAAATAATTTTAAATAATGTTTCTGGACTTATGACTGTATTCAAAATGATGATCTTAGTTTTAGAAAAATTAACCAGTTACATAAGAATTTGGTTAAAAATATGTTTATGTTGTTACAAATATTACATTTTAGACTCATAATTTACATATATTTATTGCTAGACTATGATATTTATATACATCAGACCATGTTACTTTTGTACATTTAAAATGCTGTAACATCTTAATATAACCAGAAAATAATGCTACCCACCTAAACAATACAGCCACTCTTTCATACCTATTTCTAGTCTTCATATGTTGCCCCCAATGCAAGAGGAATCCCATTTTCACTGCACCACTGAGGACACCTGTAACCTGAGTATGACAAAGTCAGCAATGATTTCATAACCATATCTAGAAACCAGCTTATGTTCCCTTTATCATGTCTAATATCCTATGTAGATTCAGATGTTTCATTTCTTCACATGAAGAAAGCACAGAATCTAAAAGAACACAGCTAACTCTTTTGCATTTGAAATATGTTAAAGAAATGGTTTTTTAGGTATCACATTGAAGCTGAATTGCTGTCACTGAGAGTTTTGTAAGAACCCATGAGCTATGTAAAGTTAAATAATTAGGTGCAGGATGCATGGCACATGAGGAGCAACAACTCATTCTGTTGTTCGAAGAAGAGCTCTGTCAGAAATTTCAATGATTCTCACCTGTTGTTTTTCAAATTTAGGTTCAAATTTTATTTTCATTAAAATTGTCATGATTTTTAATTTTTTTCTGAGATTATAGTATAATTGCCACACTTATTCCTTTCCTTTCCTCCTTCAAAAGTGTCCAATATATCCTTACTTATTTACCAATTCCTGTTTTTTTCCCTAATTTTTATTTTATGCATACACCCATAGATGTGAAAAATCCTAAATATTATCTCTCCATTCCATATAATAGTACTTATGTGTGGGTTCTCACGCTAATTACTTAGTTCTCAGCAATTAATTGTTGACCTCTTTACTGGGAAGATAGCATCTTAGCTTTCCTTAGTTGCCTATTGTCCTTTTCTTAGAATTAAGGCTTCAGAGGTTTTTTCTCATCCTCTTTGTAATGACTATTGTTGTTTTGCTTTGCCAATTAACATGCATATGGTCACCTTTGTGAGACTTTCTAGTTCTCAATCCTGACATTTCAAGGAGGAAAATCTTACAGACAACATCATCACCTTAGGATCTTTCTGTATCTCCTAGATAATGCTCTCTGAGCCTAAGGCGCTAGATTGTTTTGTAGATTTATCAACTAGGACTGGGATCCACACTCTGCATTTTGATTTGCTGTCACTTGCTGTGCTAGTCTCCATCTCTTATAAAGAGAAGATTCTTTAGTGAAGGGTGGAGATTATTTCTATCTGTGAGTAGAATGATAAATATTGATAGATTATGATAGAGGATTGTGCTGGTTTAGTAAACTAGTGGTCATAGATTACAATTAAGATGAAATTATTATTTGATTTAAAAGAACAATGTAGGGTTATAAGTAACATATTTTGAGTATTAGTTAATGAAACTACTCTGACAAGTAATTTGCAAAGGCAAAATGGGTAATCTTAACTACTGTTTTTCCTTAAGGATTAAATCCGCTTTCTTCAGTCAATACAACATAACAAAACAAGAGGCTTAGACAAAAATTTGACTTTTTCATTCATAAAAAACAATTCCAAAAGTATTGAAACCTTAATAATGATGCTATATTGAATTAAGGGAGGAATAATTAAGAATACAATAAAGTGTACATGTGCAAAAGATATATTCATATCAATTCTGATTTCCTACATTTTTATTTTTACTATGACCATGAAATACTACATTTACTTGTTATATTCAGTTAAGAACATTTATAATTTGGTTGGAAATATTCTAGGTCAGTCAAGTAATTACAAAAGTTTTTTATTTTTAGAATTTCCCTAAATGTCAAGGTTCTGATTACTAGTGGAGGCTCAGTTACTTACCTTTCATTTTTTATTTAATGATTTCTACTGATATTACTTTGGTGGTACATTTTTGGTCACAGAAACTAAAGCAAATCAAACTCAAATTTTAAAGGGTTCCTTCTAATATGGATATAAAATCAGATATGTATGGAATCATAAAATACTGTGCTAAAAATTATACAGTACAATTCAGGAATGATAGTCTAAGAATGTTCAAAAATAAACATAATTCTGGCATTTTGCTTTGTATTCTCTTACATTTTCAAGCAGTTCCAGAGTACATCAGTATCATCAATGTCCAATGTTCTTATACCTCTATTACTTATCAAGTATATTTGATGCCCTAGTATAATACTCAATTGATTTTTATAGCTATTATTAAAACATTAAACAAAAAATAACGCAAAACACGTAATCTTTTACCCAAGTAATTTTTAATAATATTTATAGTTCTATATGATTTTTGTTTTTTTTTTTTAATCCCACTAATGTAATTCAAAATCCTTATTTTTGTGCTATTTCCACTGGGTGACTAGATTAAGTCTTTTGTTCCTACTATTTTGTCATATATAGTACCAGGAATCAGTGTGGGTGACTTTAGCCTAAATATCCAATGGTAAGCAGATGGAAAGTGAAGGGAACACCTCCAGCACTTGAACAGGGACACTAGTGGAGAGATAGGGACACCATCCTACCTTCAAAAGTTTGACCCAGAATTGATACTGTTTAAAAGAAATTCTGGGGCAAAAATGGAGAAGATACTGAAAGAAAGGCAGAACAGTGACTAGCCCAACTTGGGTTCCATCAAATTGGCAAGCAACAAACCTTGATGCTATTACTGATGCTATGTTTTCCTTGCAGATAGGAGCCGAGCATCACTTACCTCTGAGAGGCTCTACCAGCAGCTGACAGAGATAGATGCAGATACTTAGATTCAATCATTGGACTGAGGTTGAGGACCCTATGGAAGAGTTAGGGGGAGGAATGAAGGGGCTGAAGGGGAAGGCAACCCCATAGAAAAAAACAAATCACTTGGACCACTGGGAGCTTTCAGAGACTGATGAGCACACATGGGTTAATCCCTGGGTCCTGGCACATATGTAGCAGTGACTGCCTTATTTGGCCCCAGTGGGAGAGGATGTACCTTAATCCTATAAAGTCTTGATTTCCAAGAGAATCAGGATGCCTGGAGTGGAAGGAGTATTCTCTCAGAGGTGAAAGGGAAAAGAAATGGCATAAAGAAGACTGAGGGCTTAGGTCTAGAAGGGGGCAACTTTTAGGATGGAAATAAGTAACACAATTAATCTTAATAAAAGAAGTCAGGTTTTTCACTTGATTTAGTTTCATAAAAAAATCAGAAGTCAATTTGTTACTATTTTAAATTATAAAGGTAGGAAACATCAAACTCTTAACATCAAAAACAAACAAACAAAAAACCAAAATAACTTGATACTCATATGTTCAATGAGTAAAATTGCCTTTCCTCGAAAGATAGCACAAATTATCATGTGTATATGTTTTAAATAAAATTTACTAATCATTGTAACCATACCTTTCAAAATATGTGGTCACAAAAGTAAAACAATTGAGAGATCATAAATCATTATGCTTATTTTATACTGACAAAACATTTTAATAAAGTTTAATAATGTATTCAGATAGGTAGATGCATTTAGAGAAACCTAGCCAGAACCACATTTATAACCTATTTCAAAAGTGAGCAGAATAAAATTACCAAAAACATAATTGTATGACAAGCAATTATAGATTTCTATGAGATATTACTAGAGTTATCAAAAAGAAAGGGTTAGTTTACACAACAACCTCTCAGAAATGATGTAACAAAGGCAAGATAATTCTATTTTAAAAAGATCACTGTCATAATGACAGAGGTAGGGTGTCCAGGAAATGCAAGGTTACTCTGAACTGTGGCTGAAAGCTGCAACATTATATGTGGGTGTAAAAATTGGACTTCATTGATTTGAGACCTACAATATTTTATTTTAATGAAAGTTTGGACATTCAAAGATTTAATACAACATGGATTTCTTCCTAAGTTGGCTCAGTGACAGTTTCCAAGGGAAATATGGCCACATTTTAAATAGCTCTCTGATGCTGAACCGACCTCTGGTATTGAATGTTCCGTGTTTCCTTTCAATGGGACTAAAGGTTTGTGCATTTTCAAAACCTGACAGTGTCACAAAGGAACTAAAGAATAGTTATTCTCTGAACCTTGAAAGTGACTTTTTTGTGGCATGCAGGAAAATAGGGTGAGCATTTACCTTGTGGAACGTTTCAGTTTTATAGGACAAAGCTATGTTCTAAAGTAACCATTTTTGTGGGTGTGTGAGAGGGAGAGTTTCAGGAAAGTTAAATCCATATGCACTCTTAGAAGAGACATTTTATTATAACAAGAAGAATGTGTTGATCTAGAGTGGAGTGATTAGGCCATTTGTCAAAGAGAGTTACTGTTTCTGATAACATTTACAGGCCACACATACTTTTCAAATCTCAATAGAAATAAGCTTGCTCAAATGGAACTTCCCCACCTGAACTGCCGAGATTGATTGCTAAAGAGTGAAATACTCGGTGAAATACTTTCTAACCTTACACTCCTGAAGGGAGAACTTGGAATGGAATTTTAAAAAGAGCATTATGTTCATTGAAAAGTTTTAGTAACTAACTTACTAAATTTTTTGAAAGCTAAGCATTATGATGCAGCGTCTTACAGATTTTATTACTGAAGCAATACTATAATATAAAAAATGCCCTGGAAGAAAGATGAGAATTCTCTTTAAATGTTATAGAAGTTTGAAAATTCTTTCCTATTAAGTAACTTAATATTTTATATATGTCAAGTGCCATTGGATTATTACATAACTCTTTCTGAATATATATAATGAAAATAAAGCAATTTTATTTAATATTAAAGCAGGATAATATTGGTTAAAATACTTCTATATGACAAACTGCATTTAAATGTCTGTATATTAAGGAATTATGCATATTTAATAATTAAAGACATACCCACACTCATAAAGAAACATGATGTGTTTATGTACATTTAGACACATATGCTATATCTTAGTTCTAGTTTTTTTCTGGCCTTTAAAAGGAATCATTTTCGTCTTTACTCTATGCCAATTTCCTAAGTAAGAGTGTCTAAGAAAATAAAAGGTTGATGGTCAGAAAGCAACATTTTCCCACCAATTCATGTACATTAGGTCCAGTGCTAAAGAAATATCTAACTTATACATTTTGGCAACATTTATAAAAATATTCTGGAAAGTACTTGATTCACCAGCTAATATACTAAAATTAAACAATACAATGAAGATTAAAAGGGCCATTGTACAAGATGGCACACAAATTTATGAAGCATTGTATATTGTAAAAAAAGTAGGGAATGTATTGTTCAAAATATTTACTCTATTCAAAATAAATTTAGATTATATTTCATGCAGATCAGTTTTTCTCAACCTTCTTAATGCTGAAGCCCTTTAATACAATTCCTCATGTTGTGTTGAGTCCCCCACCATAAAATTATTCCTGTTGCTGTTTTATAACTATAAATTTGCTATTGTCATGAATAATAATGCAAATACCTGATATGCAGGATATTTGATATGTGATCCCTGTGAAACGGTTGTTTAATTCCCAAGGGGTCAAATGCATCTATTATAAGACCATTCAATTACAATACAGAGCTCTTTTAGGAAAATTTAAATTTAATGGGGATAAATTGTAATATATATTAAAATATCTCATATGTATGTTACCATTAATTTCATACACTTTTCTTATAAAAATGGTCTGATTTCCAAGCAGTGTGTGAGTTTATGCAAATTTTAAATAAAAAGAGCCTGAAAGTAGTCTTTGATTATTTTATCACTAAAACTATTGTGCTCAATCTTTTGTCTTTTATACTTACTTTAAATCTAGTTTGAAGACTTCTATGGCTTATGTTGCTCTTTCTCTTTCTCTTTGATAGAGAGACAAAGAGATGTATAGATAAATATATGCATGTATGTGTGTGTGTGTATGTGTCTGTGTACACATACATACATACATACAGATTTTAGGTAATCATTTATGTAGTCATGTGTGTGTTTAAAAGAAAATGTAATATCATGAGTACTGTGTTAATTCAAAATTATAAAATTATGGAAGTCATGGCATTTTGCTAAATGCTATCATTTTCTTATGGTCAAAAATAAGTAGAGGGAGATCCAGGGACACAGGCCTGGTGAGACTGCGCTGCAAGTAGCCTGGGCACAGGGAGGTCTGGGCCAAGCTCCTGAAAAGCACCCCCCCCATTTGTTTCAGGTGAGCAGAAACTCTGCCTGAGAAATTTGGTTGCCACCTGGAAGCCTGGTGCATGCAGAACAAACCCTCACGCCATCTGCCACCAGGACCAGTGGAAATCCAGGGACACAAGCCAGGTACATGGGAGAGACAGGAACCAATCACTGACAAGATGGCAAGAGGAAAACAAAAGAACTTACCTAATGGAAACCAAGACATCCTGGAAACACCAGAACCCAGCTCTCCCATCACAGAAAACAACGAAATGCCAAACACTCCAGAAAAAGAAGACTCAGACCCAAAATCATACCTCAAGATAATGATAGAAATCCTTAAACAATAATTGGAGGAAAATAAAAAATAAATAGAAGCTTTTAAAGAGAAAACAAGAAAACACTCAAAGAAATCAAAGAACTAGAGGAAAACAGAACCAAAGAGATGAAGGAATTGAGGAAGGAATTTAAAATGGAAATGGAAACAATAAAGCAAGCACTAAAAGAGTCAACCCTGGAGGTAGAAAACCTAAAAAAGAAATCAGTAGTCACAGATGCAGGCATCTCCAACAGACTACAAGAGATAGAAGAGAAAATCTCAGGGATCAAAGACAACATGGAAAACAGACAAAAGAGTCAGAGAAGGTGCAAAAACCAAAAAGCTCCTAACCCAAAATATCCAGGAGTTCCAGAACACAATGAGAAGACCAAACCTAAGGATAATAGGAATAGAAGAGGGTGAAGAATATCAAATAAGATGCACAGTAAAAATCATCAAGAAAACCGTAGAAAACTTTCCTACCCTTAAGAATGAGATGACCATATGCATAAAAGAACTCCAAATAGATTGGACAAGAAAATAAATTCCTCCCGACACATAATAGTCAAAATGCCAAGTGCCAAAAGCAAAGAAAGAATACTAAAATCAGTAAGGGGAAAAGGTCATGTAACATATAAAGGCAGACCAATCAGAATCACCCCTGACTTCTCAACAGAGACTAGGAAAGCTAAAAGATCCTGGACAGACATCATGAAGACCCTAAGAGAACATGAGTGTCATCCTAAGCTGCTTTACCCAGCAAAACTCTCAGTAACTACAGATGGAGAGATCAATATATTCCAGGATAAAACTAAATTTACACAATATCTGACCACAAACCCAGTACTACGACAAATTATATGTGGAAAACCCAATACAAGGAGGGAAACTCTGAACCAATCTGGGGGATCGGGCCTACTTTCCAGGCACTCGACCCAGACCTCTCTGCGCCCTGGCTACTCGAAGAGCAATCTCACCAGGCCTGTATCCCAGGATCTCCACTGTTACTGGTGGCAGATAGCCTGAGCACCTATTCTGCAAGCAGGAGCTCTCCTGGTGCAAACTGAGCACCTATGGCAAAGTTCCTGCTCCTCTGAACCAATGGGAGCGGCGTACTTTCCGGGCGCTCTAATTAATGATATTCTTACTATAGCATCATAGAACTAAAAAACTCTGATCATATTTAAACATAAATGAGTTTACTTGCAAATGTGAGCTATTCATGGGTAGAGAATGTAGGCACATTCAAACATATCAGATAGCAGACATACAGTAATACTTGTTTAAAATACGTGCAATAAACTAGGCCAAACATGATATAAAGAATTTTGTTGCCATCAGGTTTATTCATTAGAGCCATGTCAAGATGTTTTAAAAGCCATATTTCTCTCCCAAGTGGTTCAGGGTTTATTTTTTATAATGGGGCAGTGACATTAAAATGACATGAAATGTCAAGGATCCCGACGTTAATTAGGTAACTGGAGACATTCTCAATTCATTTTAACTCTATTGGTCTACATACTTTTCTGATATGATTACAAAATCCATCTGTGTTGTTCACTGGACATTTTTAGGGCTTACCTTATAGGGTTGTGAAAGAACATTCTCTAAGTTACCTGAGGAAGTTACTGGTTTCAATATGTAATATTAATCAAAAAGAAACTGTTGGTGGGTACAAATTTATTACTTGTAGTTCAAAGTGTAAAGGAACTTTAATTTTAATCCTATTTTATTTTCCCCTATTTCCTGATGATTTAATTTAATCTTTATAAGTTAAGGAAATCATTGTTTTCTCCCCATTGTGTAATAATAGTTACTATTAAATTTCTACTCTTAATTCTATTAGATTATGCATATTTTGCTATTTTGAAAAATATATTCAATGACAGTACCATGTTTAAAAAATTGAATATGTAAATGAAGGCAAGGTATTAAAAAGAAATTATTATGATAAATGATACACTTTAAGGGTCGGGGTAAATATGTTGGGAATGATTCTCAAGGAACCATAGTTATAAAATTAGTTGATAAAACCCATCCTACTTAATAATTCATATATGCAATAATTTGTCAAGTCCATGTATAATATTGAAATGGCTGAAATCATGACAGCTGAAAAATAAATTATGAATATATCTCCTCTCTATAGATATGAATAAATTCAACCTATGTTAATTCATTTTGTTACTTAACTATTCAATAAAGTTTCCTAAAATTCTGATAATCCAAGTGGTTAAAATGAATTATGAATATTAATTTTTCAATATTCACATTTCAGGGCTCTTGATTTTCTAAAAATGAATTTTCTCTTGATATAAATATTGTTTACTAAAAGTAAAAGTGTGCCTTTTGTTTTCTGCGATTATTAAACTAATTCCAAAATTATTGAATAATCTAATAAAAAACATGGGTTGCTTATTTTTTTTAATGTATTACTTTACCTTCTTTTTTCCTATGTATGGGTGTTTATCTTCAGTTATGAGCACAGACATACCATGCTAAAAAGGCAAGAAGAGTGTACAGTAAACCTTGAAGCTGTATTTACAAAGAATTGTGTACCAACATGTGATTTTAGGAATTGCACCCTGGTCTCTGGTACTATGACCAAGGCCCTTTCTGTTCAGCCATTTCTCCAGTCCTTAAAACTTTGTGTTCTTCTTACTGCTTTGTGGTTAAATGTTTTTTTTCCAACAATTGTCTAATTAAATATTTTACTATGTAATTTTCTTTCTTCAAACATGTAATAGTTGTTTATCTAATAGGTGTTTCAGTGAAAATAACATTTTTCTGTTTTTACGCAATATACTGATAAAGATTAATAAGCAAATTATTAGGATTGGTGTGTACATCAGATTGTGAAAGAGAAACTTTTACTTTAATACAGTTTACTAAAACTCTAGTGTCTATGAACTATGAAGGATGGAGAGCATATGGTAAAATAATTTCCTGTGATCCACAGTGAGTAAAAAACACTAGTGAAAAAGAAGCTTCTGAGGGGTATAAACTATGCCATTGGGGTGACAGAAACATGTGAGATGGCTATTCTTTGATAAAGTCATGCCACTAGGTTTATGTAAATATGCTATTTTAAGCATAGCACTAAATTGAAATTATGTAATTTGTAGGTAATTCTAATGTATCAACAATATAAAGATAGCTATCTCTTAGGAAAAGCTATACTTTTTTAGTTTTTCAATACACAAAAGCAGGAAACAAGTGTTAGAATTCTTTGATTTCAACTACTTTAAAATTTTTATGACAATCATAAATTCAGATATTCTATTATTTTCAGTGATACTTAACATCAAAATACATACTCAAAATATGTATTTTCCATCAAGAAAAAGTAGTAAGTTTTTAAGAATAAGTTGATGACATGAAAAAGCAGAATAAAAACATGCTGTCCAATATTCAAATGATTGTCAAAAGAATTTGACATAAACATTGCCTACAAGAAAGGGGCTCATTTTAAAGACTGAAAAAGTTGAAATTAACAACTGATGAGAAAAATGCAGAATTAGGGAGGAAAGAAGGCTAAATCTCACCCATTTCGAATTCCATAAAAACACTGTGTTATGTAATAGGATTAGTCATTCTATAGGAGAATTTTAGTATAAATACAATAACATTGAAATTAAATTAAGGATCCTTCTATTTACTGCCTGTTCCTGGAGCTGACCTTGTCCTACAACTTGCAATATCCAAACCCTACTAGGAGAGAACTGGTCCCACAGACATGCTGAAACACCTGAGAGCATAGGTAAGACCACCACTGCTGCTCTCGGGGACCCATGCAAAGTCTTCAAGGAACAGAAATCAAGAAGCAGTTTCTGTTTGTACCCTGTCCTGATTCTGTGCCACAGCATTCTCTACAAAGACACTACTGGAAGAGAGCTGATCTTCCAGTAATTCTACCACACAGGTTTACAGGAGAGTAAATCCACTGTCAGAATCAGCAAGACCACCTAACAAGACAGATAAGCAGATGGGGAGAGGTAAATCCAAGAACCTAGGCAACAGAAACCAAGGCCACTTGGCTTCATTGGAGCCCAGTTTCCCAGGCACAAGTCCTGGATACCCGAAAAATTGAGAAAAGCAAGATTCTGATTTAAACTTACATCCCAAGATGATGTTAGATGACTTTAAGAAAGTCATAAACAATTTCCTTAGAGAAATCCAGGATACCATGGGTAAAAAAGGTAGAAGCCCTTGAAGAGGAAACCCAAAGGTAAATGAAATGCATGAAGGAATTGAACAAACCATCCAGGATCTGAAACTGGAAATAGAATCAATAAATAAATTACAAAGAACAAAACCTTGGAGATAGAAAACACATAAAGGAGATCAGGAGTCACCTCTTCTGCATCACCAAGAGAATACAAGAGATAGAAGAAAAAATCTCAGGGGCAGAAATTACCATAGAAAACATATACACCACAGTCAAAATATGTAAAATAGCTCCTAACCACCAAAAAAAATACAGGAAATCTAGGACACAATGAGAAGATCATACCTGAGGTTAATAGGCATAGAAGAGAACAAAGATTCCCAACTTAAAGGAGAAGAAATATCTTCAACAAAATTATTAAAACAAAACTTCTCTAAACTAACAAAATAGATGCCCATAAACATAAAAGAAACCTACAGAACCCCAAATAAATTATACCAGAAAAGAAACTCCTCCCATCACATAATAGTCAAAATACCAAAAACACAAAAAGAAATGATAATAAAAGCAATAAGAGGATGGGGTCCTTTTCATTCCAGCAAGAGGGCAGAGGGACTACCATCAACATTCAGTAACCTTCTGCACACAGCTGAGCCCACAGAGAAACCTTGCAAGGGCTCTTTAATATGAACCAGAGGTAAACCCTAGGCCTGCCACATACCTTAACAGCTGTCCAGAGAGGGAAAACTTGGTGATCTCCTGAGCAGATAGTCAGGTCAACTGTGGGATCCAGTTCTCTCTGACCCAGCAAGAGAACCAGGTGACTGGCATCGAGAATCAGGTCCAGCCCGAAGACTGCTGAGACCCCTGAATAGCCTTGCAAGTGCTCTACCACCTGAGCCCACGGATATAGAACTGAGCCACTGCAATCAGAAATCACTACTTGCCCTCAAAGAGACAAACATCCATAAGCAGTTTCTGTCCTGAGACTACAAGCCCTCAGATACACAGAAGAGATGGGTTCCAGTCAGATACAACAAGAGAAACTATAATTACAGACAACAAGATGGCAAGAGGAAAGCCAAAGTACCTAATCAATGGAAACCAACACAACTTGCAAACATCAGAACCCAGCTCTTCCACCACAGCAAGTAGTGGACTGCCAAACATGCCAGAAAAACAAGACATAGACTTGAAATAATACTTCTTGTTGATGATAGAGATCTTGGAGAAGAGCATACATAACTCCCTTAAACAATTACAGGATAACCAGGAGAAATCACTCAAAGAACTACAGGAAAACACAACCAAACAAATAAAGGAATTGAAAGCAGAAATAGAAGCAATAAATAAAACACAAAAAGGGACAACCTTTTGATGGAAAACCAAAAAAAAAAAAAAAAGAAGAAGAAGAAAGTAAAGAAAGAAAGAAAACAGGAGTCACATATGCAAGCATCAACAATAGAATACATGGGATGGAAGAGAGGATCTCAGGGGTCAAAGACAACATAAAAAACATAGACAAAACAGTCAGAGAAGATGCAAATACCAAAAAGCTTCTAACCTTTTAGTGCAGAAGATCCAGGACACAATGAGAAAACCATACCTAAGAATAATAGGTGTAGAAGAAGGAAAAGAATATAAACTAAAAGCCACAGCAAATATCTTCAACAAAATCATAGAAGAAAAATTCCCTGTCCTTAAGAACAAGATGACCATACAGGAAACATACAAAACTCCAAATAAATTGGATCAAAATAGAAATTCCTCTCAACACATAATATTAAAACACCAAATATCGAAACAAAGAAAGGATCCTAAAAAGCTGTAAAGAAAAAAGGCAAGTAACATTTAAAGGCAGACCAACTAGAATTATACCATATTTGTCAACAGAGACTATCAAAGTTAGAAGATCCTGGACAGATGTCATACAGACACTAAGAGAACACAAATGCCAGCCTAGGTTACTATATCCACCAAAACTCACAATCACTATAGGTGGAGAAACAAAGATATTACAGGATAAAACCAAATTTACACAGTATCTGTCCACAAAACCAGCTCTATAAAGAATGATAGATTAAATCCAACCAAAGCAAAGAAACTACACCAAAGGAAAAACAAAAAATTAATCATGCAAGGAAACCAAAAGAAGAAGAGCACACAAACATAAGTCTACCTGTAACAACAAAAATAACAGGAAAAAACAATCACTATTCCATGATTTCTCTTAACATCAATGTACTTTTTTCTCAATAAAAAGACAAAAACTATCAGACTGGATACCTAAACAGGACCCAGAATTTTGCTGCATACAGGAAACCCATCTCAGATACAAAGACAGACAGTATTTCAGAATAAAATGTTGGAAAAATATTTTCCAAGAAAATGGTCCCCCAAAACAAGCTGTAGTAACCATTCTGATATCAAATAAAATTGTTTTTCCCAGAAGTCATCAAAAAAGACAAGAAAGGACACTTTTTACTGATCACAGGAAAAATCTATTAAGATAAACTCTCAATCTTGAAAATCTATGCTCCAAATACAAGGGAACCCACATTTATAAAAGAAATCCTACTAAAGTTCAAATCATATATTACATCACACACAATAATAGTGGGAGACTTCAACACCCCCTCTCATCAAAGAAAAGATCATGGAGAATGAAAATGTACAGAGACAGAGCAAAACTGGCAGAGGTTATGAACCAACTGGAATTAACAGAGATACACAGGACATTTCATCCCTAACCATATAGTTGGTCACAAAATAGGCCTCAACAGATAGAAAAAGATCAAAATACACCCATGCATCCTATCAGATCACCATGAACCTTAATAAAAACAAAGACAACAAAAAAGACACATACACATGAAAGCTGAACAAGGCTCTGGTAAATGATAACATGGTCAAAAAAGAAAAAATAATCAAGTATTTTTTAGAATTTAACAACACTGATACCACAACATATGCAAAATTATGGGATGCAGTGAAAGCAGTACTAAGGGGAAAACTCATAGTAATTGAGTGTCTCCAAAAAGAAACTAGAGAGAACACACACTAGCAGCTTGACAGCACAGCTGAAAGCTCTAGAACAAAAGAAGCAGAAACACCCAAGAGACATAGACAGCAGGAAATAACCAAATTCAGAGCAGAAATCAACCAAATGAGACAAAAGAATGATACAAAGAATCAACAAAACCAAGAGCTGTTTTTTTTTTTTTTTTTTTTTTTTTTTTTTTTTCCTAGAAAAACAAGATTGATAAGCCCTTAGCCAGACATAACTAGAGGGCAAAGAAAGAGTATCCAAACTAACAAATTCAAAAATGAAAGGTAAGACATGAAAACAGAAACTGAGGAAATTGAAGAAATCATCAGATCCTACTACAAAAGCCTATATTTAACAAACCTGGAAAATCTGGAATAAATGGATAATTTCTAGACAGATATAAGAGACCAGAGTTAAATGAGGATCCGATAAACCATCTAAACAGTCCCAGAACACCTAAATAAAGCCTCCTAACTAAAAAAAGCCTTGGATCAGATGGATTTAGTGCAAAATTCAATCGGACTTTTATAGACATAATATCTATACTCTCCAAACTACTGCACAAACTAGAAACAGAAGGAACACTACCCAACTGGTCCTTTGAAAACTCAATTATGCTCACACCTAAACCAAACAAAGACACTACAGAGAAGAGGAACTACAGACAAATTTCTCTCATAAATATCAATGCTAAAATACTCAATATAATTTATGCAAACCAAATCCAAGAACACATCAAAATAATCATCTACCGTGATCAAGTAGGCTTTATCCAAGAAATATAGGGATGGTTCAACATATGGAAATCCATCCACATAATCCACCATATAAACAACCTCAAATGAAAAAAAAAAAAAAAAAAAAAAAAAAAAAAAAAAAAAACATGTGATCCTATACCTAGATGCTGACAAAGCATTAGGCAAAATTCAACACCCCTTCATGATAAAAGTGTTCGAAAGATGAGGGATCCAAGGCCATTGCATTAATATAGTAAAAGAAATATGCAGCAAACCAGTAGCCAAAATCAAACTAAAGGGAGAGAAACATGAGGCAATCCCATTAAAATCAGGGACTAGACAAGGCCGGACATTGTCCCCCAACCTATTCAATATAGTAGTGGAAGTCCTGGTCAGAGCAATTAGACAACAAAAAGAAATCAAACAAATTCACATTGGAAAGGAAGAAGTCAAAATATCACTATTTGCAGATGATAAAATAGTATAATTTAGTTACTCCAAAAATTTCACCAGAGAACTTTTACAACTAATAAACAATTATAGCAAAATGGCTAGCTATAAAATTAAATCAAACCAATCACCCACCTTCCTTAATGTAATAGATAAACAGGATAAGAAAGAAATTAGGGAATTGACACACTTCACATTAGTCACAAAGACTATAAAATACCTTGGAGTAACCCTAACCAACCAAGTGAACGAACTGTATAATAAGAACTTTAAGACTCTGAAGAAGGAAATTTAAGATCTCTGAAGATGGAAAGATCTCCTATGCTCTTGAATGGCAGGATCAAAATTGTAAACATGGCCCTCTTAACTAAAGTAATTTACAGATTCAATGCAATCCCCATCAAAATTCTAACTCAATTCTTCATAGAGTTGGAAAGAGCAATTTTCAATTTCATCAAGAATAACAAAGAACATAGAATGGCGAAATCTATTCTCAGAATAAAAACACTTCTAGGGAAATCACCATTTCTGTTCTTGATCTATACTACAAAGAAATTGTAATAAAAACTGCATGGGATTCAAACAGAGACAGGAAGTTAGATTAATGGAGTCAAATTAAAAACCCAGAAATGAAACCACATACACATATGGTCACATGATATTTGACAAAGGAACTAAAAACTTTCAATGAAAAAGGACAGCAACAAATGGTGTTGGTTTTACTGGCAGTCAGCATGCAGAAGATTGCAAATTGATTCTTTCCTATCTTCTTGTACAATGCTCAAGTCCATGTGTATCAAAGATCTTAATATAAAACTGTTACACTGAAACTATTAGAAGATAAAGTTGGGAAAGAGCTTAGAACACATAGGCTCAGGGGAAAAATCTAGAACAGAACATCAATGGTTTATGCTCTAAGATCAAGAATCAACAAATGGAACCTCATGAAAGCTTCGGTAAGGCTAAGGAAAATATTAGGAAAACAAAACGGCAGCCTACTGATTGGGAATGGATCTTTACCATTTCTATTTCTGATAGAGGGCTAGTATCCAATATATACAAAGAACCAAATTTACATAATATCTTTCCAAAAGTCTAGCCCTACAAAGGGTAAAAATTGGAAAACTCCAACACATGGAAGGAAACCACACCCCAAGAAAATGAAGAAAGGAATCTTCTTTCAGCTAACACAAAAGACGACAACCATGCAAACATAATTCTACCTGTAACAATAAAAATAACAGGAAACAAAAATCATTGCTCCACCATATCTTTCAACATCAATTTAGTCAATTCACAAATAAAAAGAAATTGACTAACAGATTGAATACATAAGTAGAAGCCAAAATTTTGCTTCATATAGGAAGCATACCTCAGTGAAAATGAAAGACACTATCTCAGAATAAAAGGCTGGAAAACAATTTACCAAGCAAATAATCTCAAGAAATAACCCTGAGTAGCCTTTCAAATATTGAGTAAAATCAACATTCAACCAAAAGTTATCAAAAAAGAAAAAAAAAAAAAACTAGAAAGGACATACTTCACCCTTTCATACTTCAGACACATCAAAGGAAAAATCCACCAAGATGAAATCTCAATCGTGACTATCTATGCTCCACATGGAAAGGCACCTACATTCTTAAAGGAATCTTACTAAAGTTCAAACCACACATTACAATTCATATAATAATAGAGGGAAATTTCAACACCCCTTCTCATCATGGACAGATCATTGAAACAGGTACTAAATAGATACATAGTGAAACTGTCAGAAGTTATAAACCAAATGGATTTAACAGATATTAATAACATGTTTCATCCTAAAACAAAAGATTAAACAAAAGATTATTTTCAGCATTTCATGGTACCTTCCCCAAATCTTACCATATACTCTGTCACAAAACAGGCCTCACCAGATACAAGAAGATTGAAATAATTTTACATCCTATTAGATCACCATGGACTAAGACTGGTCTTTAATAACAATAACTATTCTAGTTTTTTTTTGTTATTCTGGATGAATTTGCAAATTCCTCATTCCAACTCTTTGAAGAAATGAGTTGGAATTTTGATGGGAATTGCTTTGAATCTGTACATTGCCTTTGGCAACATGACCATTTTTACAATGTCGATCCTTCCAATCAATGAGCATAGGAGATTTTTCCATCTTCAGAGATCTTGTTCAATGTTATTCTTCAGAGTTTGGAAGTTCTTGTCATATAGATTCTCCACTTGCTTGCTTACAGTCATGTAGATACAGCTAAGCATGTTTGCAGCTAACCATCAGACTGCACTCAGGGACCCCAATGAGGGTGCTAAAGAAAGGACTGAAGGATCTGAAAGGGGTTCCAACCTCATGAGAAGAACAATGTTATCAACCAACCAAATCCTCCAAATCTCACATGGACTGAAACACCAACCTTTGTGAGCACATTGAGAGACCTATTGATACAGTTGAATATGTATCTGAAGACAACAGTGTCTGGCATCAGTGTGAGAAGGGCTTTTGGTTCAAATAGTGCATGATTTCCCAAAGTATGAAAATGCCAAGGTAGAGAGGTTGATTAGGAGGGTATGCAGGTTTGTGAAAGCAAATTGAGTGGGAGGAGGATGGGAGCAGGGTGGGGAAAAGTAAATGTAAATGTAAATTAGAGTAGCTAATAAAAAATGAGATAAAGATATAGGTATTAAAATGAACATAAAACAGAATAAAATATTCAAATTTTAAAAAGACAACAAAAAACAACAGGAAGACAACATATACAAAGAAGCTGAACAATATTCTATTCAGTGATAACTTAGTCAAGAATGAAATAAAGAAATAAATTAATGACTTTTAAAATTTAATGAAAATGAAGGCACGACATACCCAAACTTATAGGAAACAATAAAAGCAGTGCTAAGAGGAAAACTCATAGCTATGAGTGTCTACAAAAAGAAACTGGAGAGAGCATAGACTAGCAGCTTGACAGCACACCTAAATGTTCTAGAACAAAAAGAAGCAAATGCACAGAAAAGGAATAGAGAGAAGGTAATAATCAACCTCAAGGCTGAAATTAACCATGTAGAAACAAAAAAATAAAAAAATAAAAAGAATTAAGAAAACTTGAGTTTGTTCTTGGTGAAAATCAATAAGATAGATAAATCCTTTGCCAAATTAACCAGAGGGCACAGAGACAGCTTTCAAATTTAAAAAGTCAAAAATGAAAAGGGACATATAATAATAGAAACTGAGGAAATTCACAAAATCATCAGATCCTACTACAAAAGACTTTACTTGACAAAACCTGAAATAAACAATTTTCTATAAATATACAAGATTTCAAAGTTAAATCAGGATCAGATAAACCATCTAAATCAGTCCAATAACCCCTAAAATATAGAAGCAGTCATCAAAATTTCCCATCCAAAGGAAAGAAAGAAAAAAAGAAAGAAAAAAACCAGTACCAGAAGTTTATAGTGCAGAATTCTATTATAACTTCATTAAAAACCCAAACCAATACTCTCAAAATTATTTCACAAAATGGAACAGGAGGAATACTACCAAATTCCTTCTATGAAGTCAAAATGATAGTTATACCTAAGACACACAAAGACCTAACTAAGAAAGAAAAGTTTACACCAATTTCCCTTACGAATATTGATGCAAAAATGCTCAAAAAATTCTTGCAAACAGAATCTAAGGACACATTAAAATGACCATCCATTACACTCAATTGGGCTTCATCTCAGTGATGCAAGGATAATTCAATATATGGAAATCCATCAATGTGATCCACTATATAAACAAACTCAAAGAAAAAAAATCAGCCTGTTGGTTCCTCAGAAAATTGCACATAGTACTATATGAGGACTCCGCGGTACCACTCCTGACCATAAACCCAAGAGATGCTCGAACATTCAACAAAGACTCAACTATGTGTATATTGGTCTTATTTTTAATAGCCAGAAGCTAGAAAGCATCAATATGTCCTTAAGCAGAGGTGTTAATACCAGAAATATGGTACATTTACATAGCTGTGTACAACTCAGGTATTAAAAACAGTGACTATATGAGGTTCTTAAGCAAATGGATAGATGTAGAAAATATCATCCTTATTGAGTTAATCCAATCAGAAAAAAAACACACATGTATGTGCTCATTGATAAGTGGCTATTAGACCAAAACCTCATAATACCCAAGATTCAAAGATCACATGAAGCTCAAGAAGAAGGATCACAAAAGTACAGATGCTTCAGCACTTTTTAGAAGGGGGAACAAAAATATTCTCAGGAGGAAATAAAAAGACAATGTTTGGAGCAGAGACTGAAAAAAAGGCCATCCAGAGACTGCCCCACCTGGATCCAGCTCATATACAGTCACCAAATGCAGTCAACATTGCTGTTGCCAAGAAATGCGTGCTGACAGGATAGTGATAGGATGTGTCCTAAGAGGCTCTGCCAAAGCATGACAAATACAGGTGGATATTCATAGCCAACCCCTGAGCTGAGAATCAGGTCCCCAATGGTAGAAGTTGAGAAAGAATTGAAAGACCTGAAGAGGTTTGAAACTCCATAAGAACAACAATACCAACAAACCAGAGCTCCCAGGGACTAAACTTTCCAAAAAGTACGGAAGGACAGACCATGGCTTCACCTGCACATGTAGCAGAGGATGAGGGCCTTGTTGGGCATCAATGGGAGGAGAAGTCCTTGGTTCTGCTAAGGATCAATACCTTAATGTAGAGGAATGTCAATGAGGGGAGATGGGAGTGGGTGGGTGGAGGGGAAATGGAATAGGGAGTAGGGAGGGGAATCCGGGAAAGGCAATAACATTGAAAATATAAATAAAACATATCCAATTAAAAAAGAAATTGTATTAAGAATAGGCATGACTATAAAAATATTTTCCCTAGAATTACAATTTGTTTTACATATTAATTGGTTTTAAGTGGGAAATACATTTTATATGCAATTGTGTTGTTCCATATGTTTCTTAGAACTTTATTTTGTGGTAGCTCACTGGCATGATTTTGCTACTTCCTCTAAGTATTACTCTCATAAAAATAAGTAGTCTTTGAAATTACATAATATATTACTTCTATCATATTCATATGAGGTACTTTTAAGGTTCTGGCATTATCTTAATCTTCTTGTACCTGTTTTATAGATAGAACAATATTTTTTCACTCAAATGTACAATTAAATAGGACAATGCTTTTTTTATTGAATATTTTCTTTACTTACATTTCATATATTATCCCTTTTCCAGGTTTCCCCTCAGTACTTCCCCATCCCTAAACCAATTCCCTGCCTCTAGGAGTATGTTCCATGACCCACACACCCACTCCCTCCTATCTTCTGCCCTGGCATTCCCCTAGACAGGAGCACTTAGCCTTCAGAATGGTGAGGGCCTCTCCTATTATTGATGCCCTACAATGCGATCCTCTGCTACATATACAGCTAGAGCCATGGGTCCCTCTAAATGTACTCTTGGGTCAGTGGTTTAATCTCTGGGAGCTCTAGTTTTCTGATTGGTTGATACTCTTTTTCTTCCTATGTGGTTGAAAACCCTGTCAGCTCCTTCAGTCCCAAAACAATAGTTTATTTTATGTCATAAAAAAATTACATTGTGATCTTAAACATGTAGTGGATTGAATGGCAAATCCAGATATCTTGAACTAAATTTGGTGCAGCTCATACACTTCTGAAGATGTTCTGTTACAGCCAAACCTGAATTTTTACTAAGATATCATGTTTCAATCATAGTCAGGAGGAAAAATAAAAAGCAACTGGTGATTTCTATAGGAGTCCTCATTTGCTTGCATCTGATTTTGAATACTTGCTTGAGTGCCACAATAGCACTAACTTTCTGTCGTATTGTTTCTGACAATAGTGAAGTTGGTTTCTGCAAAAGTATTCAAAAAATGTACAGGAGAATCAAGAATTAGAAAATGCATTAGAAAAAAAAGCCTCAAGACCGCTGAAATTCAATATTGAAATCATAAACTAAATACACCCAAAATAATCCTGTCTAGGTGGTGATGCTGCATTATGACAGATGGGCTAACAATGGGTTAGATGAGAAAAATGAGACTTGTGGCAGAGCAGTTTTGACAGTGGATTCTCCTTAATTGCCACAGTTACCCCATTCTAGCAGTATGTGCTATCCAATAAGTTTAAAGTGTGTTTCCCACTTGGTATTTCTGACTTAGAAAAATCAGAGAGACTGCAAAATGTTGCTTCCTCGGTTTGCTGCCTGTTATACAAGTTTGTATACAATTTTGAAGTATTTGGGATTGATTTTCTTTCGATAGAATGCTGTATGGTCTGATTAGAAAATCCATTTAGAATATTCAGTCTTTTGAAGAGTTTTATGGATCATGGGTTTGGATAAAAACTATTAACCAGAGAGTGTTACTTTTAATTTAGTGATCAAACTAGCCTCTGATATATTTTGAAGCCTTTACCATTACTGAAATAAAATATTTTAATAATCATAGTTCTCATAGCTATTTTTATTGCATTTAATAAATTTTTGTTCAAAGGTCAATTTTTATAGCTTTGGAATTACAATAGAGTTATATGACTGTCATTGAGTGTATTTTAAAGGTCTGAGAAAATCATCATATACTTACAATACTGTGCTGAAGTGCTACTTATTATGAATGAAATTAATTAACTTTTCTATTTTCAGGCCCATCAGTATTAAACCTCCAGTATGTTTTTTCTTAAGAACACATTATAAATATTTCATGATTCAAACTGCATATTACTAAGATAAACTTTACTATTCCCTCATTTCTTTCTGAAAAAGAAAGTACTTCCATACATCTTAGCGAGTCTTACAATACCCAGGTGCTATGAGACAAAACATCAGCTTGAACTCATTGCCGAACAGTTATGTTTTATACTTTTACCCATGTGTTTGTGATAAAAATGGAAAGAGTAATTGTTTGCAATAAAGGCCTTTATTGAAGAACTTAAAAAATTAAAAGCTCTCTGCATAGAAAGATTGGTGCATTATCCTTACATGATTCTAATTAATCAATGTTTTCTATCAAAGAAGTGAAATAGTGCTAAATAAGATGGCAGTGAGTTAAAGAATTATGTATATTTATTCCCTTGTGAATTTGAGCGACTTAAGTATTTCATTTTCTTTTTTTTAACGACTTTATTTTGCAAAACAAAGATAAATGTACAGATTTTAAACATTTTTTGCTTAAAATTATACATTTTTGTCAGTACTGTTTTTTCAGACATTAAAATAAATTTTACATAAAACCATGTGAATATGTTTTTTAGTCGGTACTTGATTTTTTTCAAGGGCTTGACAGTATGCATTGAAAACCTACTAGTTACAATAAGCGTAAAGTACATGTAAAACAAAACGCAACATGGAAATAGTCAAAGTCTTCTTGTTTTGTGAATATATGTATATTTTTTGTTTTCTTTATTTCTTGGACTTCATACAGTCTGTGAGTTGTTTCTGGGGGAGTGCAAGCCTCTCGGGTTAGCATCCCACTATCAGTGACTGCATATTATGTCTGTTCTTTTGTGACTGGGTTATCTCACTCAGGATGATCTTCTCTAGATGCAGCCATTTTCTTAAGAATTTGGTTAAGTCATTGTTTCTGGTGGCTGAGTAGTATTCCATTGTGTATATGTACCACAATTTTTGAATTTATTCGTCTTCTGAAGGACATCTGGGATCCTTCCAGCTTCTGGTTATTATAAGTATTTCATTTTCTTAACACATGTAATGTCAGAGCATCATACTGATTTTGACTTATAATTTGAACCGTAGAAATCTTTTCATGCTGATGGTTCTATTAAGTATTTTCTTAAGTATTTACAAATTCTTCTTTTGTTTATTTTTTCACTTCTGTGGCAGAATACCTTCAGATAAAATACAAACAAACAAACAAACAAACAAAAACTTAAGAAAAGAGTCAATAACTATGTCCCTGGATCTTGATTTCAAATCAATTCAGTTTAGTGATCAGAGCATCCAGCTGGATTGTGAGAGTAAATGAAATGTGTTGTTCCCTTTATAATTGGTCTGATTGAAGAGAGCTTAAGCTTCCACCAGAATGAGTAATCCAGATAAAACAATGTCTTCTAACTACACCATAGATTAAAAACTGGCCCAACCTTTGCTTTCTTCTTCTTCTTCTTCTTCTTCTTCTTCTTCTTCTTCTTCTTCTTCTTCTTCTTCTTCTTCTTCTTCTTCTTCTTCTTCTTCTTCTTCTTTTTATTAAGTATATAGTAGAGTTTATTCAGGTTTGAGGAGGCGAGTTAAGAGGAGAGACGAGAAGAAGAAGAGTAGAGACGTGGAGGCCAACCATGAGCACGTGGAGAGGCAGGGGAAGGAGAGATGGGAGGAGAGAACAAAAGCAAGAGAGAGAGAGAGCAAGAGAAATCCAACCTTTAAAAACTTTGCTATAATCTGGGGATACTGGGGATTAAATATTTAAATATATGGACTGTGATGGAGGACTGGGTGGCCTTTCTCTTTCAAGCTATCAAGTAATCTAAAAGTAATCATATAACAATAATTCTATTTGACAAGAAATGTCAACAAAAATATAAAATCAAACAAGTTAAAATTTGTAACTCGGTGAATATAATTAAGTCTCAAAGTCAAAGGAACATTAAAGGCATTTTTCAAATTACTTTATTAAATAACAATTTTAGTTTAGTTTGCTTATTATTTTCACTTTTTAAAATGGAGGTCATTCAGCCACTAAACCCACCCAAATAGTGCTTACTGGCAGGAATCTGATAGAAATCTGATAAGGATGCATCCTCAGAGGCTCTTTCAGAGCCATACTGATACAGAAGAATTGCAGCTTGCAGCTAACCATCAGACTAAACACAGGAACCCCAGTGAAGGAGCTAGACAAAAGACTGAAGGAGCTGAAAAGATATGCAACCCCATTGGAAGAACAACATAATCTACTAATCAAACCCACCACAGCTCCCAGGGACTAAAACACTACCCAATGAGTTTGCATGGAGAGACTCATGGCTCCAGCTGTATATGTAGCAGAGAATAGCATTGTCTGACATCAGTGGGAGGAGAGGCCTTTGATCCAGCAAAGGCTCACTGTTCCAGTGTAGGGGAATGCCAAGGCACTAAGAGGGGAGAGTGTGGTTGGGAGAGGGAATACCTTCATGGAGGCAGTGGGAGAAGGAGGGGATGTGTAATTTGGGGAAAAATAATATCTGGAATGTAAATACAGAGAATATTTAATAAAAAAATTGTAAAAAAAGTGGAGGTTATGTCATGTGCATGGTAGACAAGCACATTATTAATAGGCAAGTCTTATAATTTAAGAAAAATAAAAGATCTGTTTATTTTAATAAATATATTTATTGCTATGATTGTTGAAATTTATGAGATCATGTTGAACTTCATCTGATAAAATTTGACTGTATAGATCTTTTTTTCAATTTTTATGGTTTTCAGAAGAAATTTTATTGTCTAATGGGTTATATTATTCTATTCTTCAGTCATTTTTTTATTTATTGCTTAATAGTTTCCTCTGATCATTTTTGAAGATAGGGATCTCCCTTAAAGGACATTGCAAATTATTTCCATGTTTATCAAAGAACAGCTAACTTTTGATGTTTTATCACTTCAAAGTCATTTTGTAGATGACATTTATTTAGGTCTACTATTAGGCTTGAATACTACATATTTTCAGTTGTATTGTGAATCTAGAAGAATCAATGATAAAATTCTTTTTTATTATACATTTATCTCATTTTTATTTAGGTTATCATCACTTTCCACTTGATAGTAAGGAAGGTTGTTTTACCATTTCTTTCTCTTGGAGTTGTGTATATCTAGCTTCCAATAGAGTTTTCTGAAAATAAATTTTCATTTTGCAATTATAAGATTTTTATCTTAGTCAAAGCTTTCATAAGACCTGATAGTTCAGAAAATATTGCTTTAGTAAATACTAGTTAAGAGATTATGCAGGTGTTAGAGAGTTTGAAAGATTAGATTAAATATGAAAAAATATTCTCTTAAAAACAAAGAAAAATTAATATTTAGGGTTATTTTCTACATCATATCTTGTGAATAGAAAAATAGTCATGGTAGAAAGATAGGTGTTCTACTCTGCTATTAAAAACAACTACTTCATAAAATTCTTTGGCAAATAGATGGAACTGGAAAATATCATCTTGAGTAAGGCAACACTGTCACAAAAGAACAAACATGGTATACACCTACTAATAGTTGAATATTAGCCCAAAGGCTCTGAATATCCAAGATACAATTGAAAAATTATATGAAGATCAAGAAAGAGGAAAATAAAAATATGGATGCCTCAGTCCTTTTTAGAAGGGGGAACAAAATACTTACAGGAGGAAATAAAGAGACAGAGCTGTGGGGCACTGCCTGCACATTCTCCATTACAAGATGGCGCTGACATCCGGCTGGAGTTAGCAGTAAACAAGTCATGTGCGCACGCGCTGGGTAACTTTCCACTCCTTGAGCTCTGCCTCTCCCGTGGTGTCATAGGGCCTGATGAGTTTCAACCAATCAGGGGGCTCCACGTCCAAGGCGAGGACTGATTCCTATATAAGGGGACGGGCTAGATAGTTCGGGGTCTTCGTCTTCACGTGTTGCAAGCTTACGCTCTGCCTCTTGAGAGCATTAAAGCTTTACTGCAGAAGAATCCTATTTCGTGTGCCATGTCGTTCTTGCTGGTGAGACAGTTGCGCGGGACACAGAATCAAGCAGGGATTGAAAAAAAGGTCATGCAGAGACTGCCCCACCTGGGGATCCATCACATATGCAACCACCAAACCATCACTATTGCTGATGCCAATAAGTGCTGGCTGACAGGAGCCTAATATGAATGTCTCCAGAAAGGTTCCCTTACTGATACAGATGAGGATGCTTGCAGGTAACCATTAGACTTGGCACAATCACCCCAATGGAGGAGATAGTAAAAGGACTGAAGGAGCTGAAAGAGTTTAAAGTCCCATAAGAAGAACAACAATATCAACCAACCAGACCATCCCTAGAGCTCCCAGGGACTAAACCACCAACCAAAAGTACATATAGCAGGATCCATGCCTCCAGCTGTATATGTAGCAGTGGATGGCATTGTTTGACATCAACAGGAGGAGAAGCCCTTGGTCCTGTGAAGGCTCATTTTCCCATTGTAGGAGAGTGACTCTGTGTTGAGGTGGGAGTGGGTGGATGGAAAGGGGAGTATCCTGACAGAAGCAAAGGGAGGAGGCTAGGCAGAGGGAATCCGAGAAAGGGCAAAAAATTTGAAATGTAAATACAGCTAACCATCAGACTGAACATGGGGACCCCAATGAAGGTGTTAAAGAAAGGACTGAAGAAACTGAAAGAGAAGAACAACATTATCAACCATCTCAACCCTCTAAAACTCCCATGGACTAAAACAACAACCATTGAGCACACATTGAGAGATGCATTTATCCAAGTGCACATGTAGTTGAAGATAGCAGTGACTGGCATCAATGTGGGAAGAGGTCTTTGGTCAAGGGAGGGCATGTTTTCCTAATGTAAGGAATGCCAAGGCAATGGGGTGGAGAGGGTGATTTGAAGAGGAGAGGGAAAAAGGTATAACATCTCAAATGTAAATACAGAGTATCTAATAAAAATATTATTTGGTATAAAAAGAAAAATGTAATGTAAATACATAAAACATACAATTTTTAAAAGAGATTGAAAAAGAAAAGGAATAATAAAAAATGTTGAAAATAGGAAATTAGAGAAGGGGAGAGGTTGGGAGAGAAGAAAGTAAGTTGAAAGAATAATGGAGATGGACAAGGGTAGAAGACATGAGATCTGTTCACCAAACAAATCATTTTACTATAAGCTTCTTAGAGAATAAAATTTGTATTCTTTGTAAAGAATCTAATATACCCAAAAATATTGACAGTGAACTGCTATCGCTCTCTTGTTCACAAAACTATCATCTTTGAAAGACATTTAGTTATATTTTTGATTAAAAAACAAGCATCAAACATATAGGCAAATATATATATATATATATATATATATATATATATATATATATATATATATATATATTATACCAGCTATTTATAATTACACAATATAGTTTATTTACTATTTGGATGTATAAAGCAAGGTCTTGTGTAACTATATTTAGCACTGAAATACAGATCCTCCTTCAGCATCTTGAGTGCCAGGATGCAAGGAATGGAATGCTTTATTCTGTACTTTAGTTTACTTTATTTCATATGAAAGGAAATAAAGTAAAAAAAACTCCCTGAGGATCTAAGACCTATAAAAATACTATTGTATGTTTAATTAAGTTGTAAAAATATTTCAAATGAATATGTTAATTAAATATGCAAGTAATATTACATTAAAATATGCCTCATACTTTTAAAAAATGTAATTATATTTTGTCAAAATATTAGCAAACCATACATCTATTGTTAGTCAAGTAAATATATAATATATCAAGCAAAATGTATCAAAATGATTACTTAATATGTTTTAATACAAATTCAGGGTCATAGATAAAAATATTTCTGAAGAGATACAAAAGTTTTCAAAAATGATTAAAATTCACTCTCGTGACTAACCTAATTTCACCAGCTGATTACTTATCAATGATGATATAAAAATGGAAAATATAATCAATACATAGATTCTAAGGGAATTAACTAGTATCTATAAAACCAGAAGAAAAAAAAAACATAGTGAAGATGAATGACATGGTGAATTCTCAAAGAATAGCAAGGTCTTCTGACACATACAAGAAAGGAAAAGCTTTGATAAGGCAGAACAACAGTAAGTCAAATGAAATTGAGAAAAGGAAACCATGAAATTATCAGTGAAAAGTCAACATGCCTTATACTGGAAACATGAAATTCATATAGATTGATGATAGGCAAGCAGTAAAAGACAATATAAAAGCTCTTCAACCTTTTCATCTGCATTGATAAAACAGGTTTCATATTGAAATTCAAAATAATTTCATTATTTTTACATCAGGTAATCATAAGGGAGCAAGGATCAGATGTGGTAAGATAATATTCTCCACAGTTGACTCCAAAAATCTAAGATTTCATGATTTGATAACTTCAAATACTTTTTCTACCCTAACATATACTTTAATTTCTGAGTTTCAGGACTTATTTCAAAATGGTAATTGTCACCTGAAAGCCATGTGTGTGACACTTAGGTGTGTCCTATGTTCTAGGTGAAAATTTGAAAAAGCATTATAGATTCTATAATGTCATATGTATGTGTGTTTGTGTGTGAGCTTGTCCATGTATTTAATAATCTCAAAAAATAAAACTAAAAATCCATTTAAAAATGACAGTTTTATGAACAGGAAAGTGATTTTAGGCTAAATGTTCATATGGTTTTGGGGTATATTTGAGTGTGAGATTTTTCAGGGCATTTGTTTATTTTTAAAGAATACAAAGTACAGACCTAAATACAAGACTTATTTATATTATTGCTTTACAGAAAATTGGGAATTAGAAATCTTACGAAAGTTGCAGCAAAACAGAGAGGATTATAGAATTTGGAGTCATAGCATTCACATGTTTCAAGTCTAAGTCTTCTTTGACATTAGTAATGAGATATATGACTTTTTATGTAAATGAAACTGTTAAGCATTTCACAGTCCCAAAATGTCCATGTCTTCATATTGTAGCACCATGTCTGTGACTTTACACACCAATCTCTAGTCAACTGAACATCTTGTAACTCTCCTACTTCTCATTATAGATTAGTATCTCCTCTTATACCAGTTTCTCTCTGTGTGTCTCTCTGTGTGTCTTTGTGTGTGTATGTGTGTCTCACTTTGTCTTTCTACTCTCTAAGAGTTTCATCAAGTAGGAATCTACTCTCCAACTTATAATACTCCTAGTTTTCCTTCCCAAGTATTATATACAGCTGAACACCATCACATTCTGCAACATCAGTGTATATTCAGGCTCATGATGACGTACTCTTCATACACCTGCATAAAACAGGACAACTATAGAACAATTCCATTGCACTGAGCTACAGAACATTGCCTACTGTTTGAATTTTTATCATACAATTACCATTCCTCATTAACAGCTAAGCAATAAGAAACTCCTAAATATCACCTTTATTTTATGTGACAATTTCCATTTTGAAATAAGTCCTAAAATTCAGAAATTAAAGCATATGTGAAGGTAATATGAATATTTGAAGATATTAAATCAGGAAGTCTTAGAAAATATTATCAAATCATGAACTAGGTAGTTTTCTAAAGTTTGTTTTAATTATAAGCAGAATGTGGAAAGAGGACGTACATATCTAAAATCCATTAAAAATTGGAGGTATGTCTTAAAAACAGTTAATTCAATTTGCCTTAAGATGGCAGTATTGGTCTTTCTAAGATAGGAATAAGTTTTAGAAGAGAAATCCTGAGGAAAATATAGGCTATCTTAATACCCTTTCTGAGACACAAAAACCCAGGCTTATCAACGAAGTGGGTGGATGTAATATACATAAAGATTAAACTGAAAGTCTATACAAACAGTGATAATGGGTGAAAACACAAACTGTGCAAATCTGATTGACATGTTAGTTAATTAAAAGCAACAAGGAAAGAAGGTTTGGGATCACTGAAGGGATTACTCACAGTGACAAGTCATCCAAATTGTTCTGTTTCTGGGAAGAAGGAAGAATCAATGAATGAAATTAAAAACAAACAAGCAAACAAACAAAATCTTCCAGGATACTGCATGCTAATTCTACATGCTAGTAGTGGAGGACCTAGCTGATAAAGAAAATATCTTGGGCATATTCATACTGTCTGAGAGGCAAAAGCTTCCTGATATTCTGTCTCTGAGATTTTCACCCATGAGTTTCAATAACTCTCATAACGGTTGACCATCGTAGGACCATAAATAAATAAGCAAATAATAAACAAAGCAAAAACACTTTACAGTATGCTTAATTTAAATTGTTACATCTAACAATCCTTATGTTTTTTAAAACTGCAAATTAATTTACTGAAACCTGCCTGAATTTTAAACACACAATTCAAAGTTTTAAATGCAGAGTTGTACCCCAATAATCATTAAGCTGCAATATGCAGTGACTTCTGGACTTGCAATGAAGATGCTTTAGCCATCAGAAGATGGTTCTAAATCTAATTTTCCTTGCTTTATTTTAAAATATAAAATCTGTTTCATTGAGACACACCAATATCAATTTGTGCATAGCTTCATAGATTAACCTGGGCATAAACCCTCACCATTTAAATATCTGTGACTTCTGTTATGACAGCTAAGTGTCTGTTTAATATTTAACTTGCATTATAATGAACATTTTATATTTTAATCTAATTATTGTGACATAATTTTACTATTGTTCAGATCTGTTATGAAAAAATATTTAAAACAGGAAAATATGGCAAATATTATGTTGTGTAGTTTCAGAATCATATTCAGGCAGATTATAATCTATACCCCTTACAAAATGCATATCGCTTTTCCCCTTTTGACTCCTGATTAAAAATATCAGGATCAGTGAGGTCAACACTAAAACTGCTGACTTGATTTTGACCAAGTGATCATGTATTACTTTTTCCAGTGGAAAACAAAATAAAACAACTAAACAGCAACAATGGCTGGCATGTGGACACTCAGAATTGAATGCTTCTGTGTTTCATTAAGTCGTTATCTTACATTAATTTAACGGTTACCTGGTGAAAGTGATAACAGTTCCTGTGTATGTATAAAACCAATCCGTATCTATTTACCACTGGGCAGTTCTCCTTCCCTGCCTGCGAAGTTGTGTTTTCATTGCATCATATCCAAATTTGCTTGCAGATACAGTATATACTTTATTCATGGAAAAGAACTACTTGATACCTAGTGCTTATAAGTATGAACTACAAGGGATGGTGCCTTTGCTCTCTTTTTATGATACAATAATGTGTGAGCTACAAGCTGTGATGTTCATTCTTCAGTTATTATTTGAAAAATATTGAAATATTTTTACATTTTTTATTAAACTGCCTTAAAGATCACCAAAAAAGCACCCTATTTCTAAGAAAAAATATAAATATTTACCTTAAAAGGTTATTTGAAATCTTGTGCAGTTTGAATTCTATTGAGCTCAAATTAGGTAGCATACTTTTAAGAGGTGTGGAGTCAGTACATTTCTCAATCCTGTAGGAGAGCTGAGATTCAATAATAACACCTTATTTCAACATGAATTGTTTTATTGGTCATTTGTTTTTCCTGATATATAGTCTAACATTGACAGGAAAATGTTCACTCTCGATATTACTCATGCAGTGCCTCAACAACAGTTTTACAGTGTACACAGGCTTTTCTAAACTCTCAGTTTTTTACTGTTAAAAACAATTGGAATGAAACATTAAATTCACACTTAAATAAGCAAACTGCATTCGGGCCTTTGGAATGTATTAGTTCACATATTCCTTGTTATTAATTCATGAACAATGCATTTTTCAAACATGTAACAAACTAAACAACATGATTTCATAAAAGCAGTGTGTGTGCATTTGAGTGTGTTTATGCCCTGCCTGTTTTTCTATATAAGAAAGTTTCAGTGATGTGACACCCATGTGACTTTTAATACTGCTATGAACATTTGTGAATATTAAAAGAAAGATGCATTTGTTAATATGGAAGCTTATAGAAAAGTTCTTAATTCACTCCCGGGGCCTCATGACAGCGAAAGTGGAAGATGAAAATGAACAGAAATTATGGCTGCTATATAAAGAGAAGTGATGACAAATAAGGTGGGGGAGACTCCCCGAGGAGGAGAACTGGGCAATGACACCAGCTGTCCACTGTAATTAATGTGATAACAAAGAGAAGTGAACTGCGTTCACATGCTAGAACCTATTAGACACTGTGCAGAAAATAAACCTCTGAAAAAAAAAAAAGCTGCTTAAAATGGAGATATTGTACCACCACTATTTTAACCGTTCCTTAAATAGAACACAAGAATTCTAATGTGGAAGACAACCAAACACACAGCTGGCCAGACAGCAGCCATGAACTAATTTTTTTGAAGACAGTTGAATTTATATGTCTTCACTGCCTTATTTAAACATATCATCCAATATAAATTTATATATTGTCATTTTAAAAGAAACTTAGCTTTTATATTTTGGACCTTTTTAAAATAACAAAATAAATAAGGTGCATTGACATGTTTTTATAAATAAATAGGCTGCTTGGTACTCAGATATTATCTGTAAATCTGTATTTCAAGGCCTCCTCTGCTACATGCATAAGAATACAACAAGAACACTTGTCTGCATCTATTTTGTTAAAACCACCTTAGGTATACATGTGCTATTTTTCAACTGGTTAGTCTCCTGAGTGCAACTTGTCTCTAATACCTGGTAGATGAATGAATTGTGTTGTTTTGACATTCAAAGTGCCCATAAGTATCTTTAATTTTTATTTTCTATAAATTACAAAATATATATTACCATATTAACAAAATATAATATATATATATGCATATAGATAGATAGATAGATAAATTATAGTACTTGTTCCTCCAAATTATCTAACTTGCTTGATGTAGCATCCACTGGTATGTACTGCTCTGTGCAGGTTTTCCAGAGCACCATTTTACAAAATCTCTGGCCAGTTTCTTCACTATGGATACATGAGCATGCAATACTTTATTTCAAGTTTTGGGGTTTGAAAAAAAAACCAAAAATATTCATATTCAACTGAAAGATAACATCTAAAAATGGTGTAAGCATTAAAAGATTTTATACTAATTAAACAAATGAAATTACTTTAATATTTTAAACGAATAAGCACTTACATCCATCCACAGAGTTATGTAGTTAATGTATTGTTTATTTCAATTTTGTTTTCTAGTCTTCTGCCATATCTGATTCTAGGTACTGTATTTGTTAAATATTCTCTGAGTTATAATTTCTCCTAAAATGGATGCTGTTGATACATCCATTGCAACTTTATATGCCATAAATTCTTATATTTCCGAGAAATTAGAAATAGAGAAGATACTTAGTCTGACTTAGTATTGAGTTTTTGAGCAGCAAAATGCTGTTATTGCCTCATGATTTTCTGTAAAGAGCAATCAACATTTCTGACACAATATATAATGTTATAGAGTATTTGTTAAAAAACTATTACATTGAAAAACCTTTATCAAAACTTTAATTGAGATAATAATGATTATCATTTGGCTCCATATATAGGTTCATTTAGGATATTTTATATATATGATTTAACTCATAAACACTTAGTTACAGTAACCAATTCTCAGAAGAATACATAATGAATACCAAAGTAAATACATGGGTTTCTTTTTGATACTCATATTTTTGGTCAGTATGAGCACCTTTACATTTGATAGAGGCCTAATCCTAGAACTATTTTACATCAAATATTGTTACAGCATTTAAATTTTTATTATTTTAGGTTTGGTTTTCTCATTTAAAACTCTTAATTTTTAGAAAAATTATTGTTCATAACATATTGAGTTGCCACAACCTTGACTTTTAGCTCTATCAAACATATAAAATTATATTGAGTGTATTTTGATATTTGTAATTATTCTACTTTAAAAATGTGTTTAGTTTATGTAGTCATTAAAGGTTGGGCTGGCGAGTCTGAGTGTGGCCTTCTGTTTCTCTATTGCTCCATCAAATGTTTCTGTCAACATTTGATGGAGCCATAATAAAATATCTGAAATTTAGCCATTTATATTTAGAAAACACACACACACACACACACACACACACACACACACACACACACACATTTCCTAGTAGTTCTAGAAGCTTGTGTAGTCAAATAACATGTATCTAACATTTTTATCTGAAATCTGAAGACAATTTTCTATCCTTGCATAAACTTATATGGCAGAAAGACAGAAATAAACTAAAAATAAACTTTTATTATAAAAGTCTCAGTCCTTTCCAGTGGTATATATTTGAATACCATTAGAATGACCATACCCTAATGTTGGAATCAATTAAGGCTTGTCAAACCTGTGTTGGAAATAAAACAATCAACTCACATATACATTCACTGATATCAAACTTAAGTGTTGTGGTTCTGCACTAGACCATATGTGCTCAGTCCATTTTTCAATCACGTACTTAGAAGCTCTGCTATGTGACTTTAAAATCTCTGGCTTTACATATTCATCTGTAACATGAAGTTCTTCATTTCTGTTCACAAAATTTGGGAAAGTGTTAATATTCTAATACATGCAAAACACAAGTTAAACACACCAAAGAGTGCTCATTTCTTATGTTGCATTCGCTTTTTAAAAGTTTGTTCCATGGGTATTTTTTTCTGTCTTATTCCCAAATACTTCTCCATGAAGGTAAATTATAAATTCCGTGAAATCCTAGCAATTATGTGATAGCTTTGTATGTATTTCTTGATTTAAAATAATGTATTGTTACATAGAAATACAAAGTGTACTGAAGATGAACTCAAAATTTTATTCTAAATTTAATATCCTTAAAACTCAGCAGGTAACAATAATAGAATTATACACTGTTGTACTGACTGGTTTTGATCAAATGAAATAATTTAGGCAATAAAAATGTTAGCATATTCATGTATTTTATGCATAAGCATTGAGAGTGCATCCTTCGTATGTCTCCATAGGAAAAGCTCTTTAACATAATTAAAAATATAACCACTCTATACTTAGTAATATATTATTATCTATGTGAGAGTTATTAAATATATTTAAATATAATTTTTATTCACAAATATATTGAAACATAATGTATTGTCTTTCTTTTGTACTTAAGATGAACCCATTACATAATACTTTGTTTAAGATTTACTAGGTACCATGATAACTTAGAAATTCAACATCAATGAATAATCTGTAATTAAGGAAACACAGATTTAAATGCACAAATTTAAATATTCATCCTCTCTCTCCTTGGACTGTCCTTCTATACATCTTTCATTCTAGCAGGTTAGGTAAATTCACAACTTCTGAATGGAAAAGCCATTTATCTGTTAATTTAAGAAATTGCATCATGAAACTAATTCTAACCCATTTGATTTTTGTTTGAAGTAGGAAGCATCATTACAACTTTTCAAAATATATTGGTAAAATCTCTTCAATTTCAGTAAGTGTAATTTCTTACTTCTATAAGCTGAATTCACGAAAACCTCCCTAGTTAATTTATTGTAATTTTTCCTCATGTGTGTACCAGTATATCACTGATATATGTGCATATTTCATAATCTATCATATCTTTACTCATCAAGACATTTCTTTATCTATCCATCATTAAATACAACAATAGTGTGCCATATAAAATTAATAAGTTCAGTTAATATTGTCTTATATGCTTATATATTTGTCTTATAACAATGAATTTGAAAGCATTTCTGTCCTTAATACCCAGTTCAAGCACAAATAAAAATATGAATTCATCACCATACATTTGGTAGCTTAAAAGAAAAAATGGCATTAACTACAACCCACCGAGCACATTATTTCTACCTATTTCACTCAAAAATTTAGTACTAAGACAATACTCATTAAAATGTCATTATCACTTGGGTAGAAGAATTTTTTTCGGCGAAAAGTCGATTATTCTCACATGAAATCCCCTCATTTTATTTTAAATAACTGAACATCATTCTCAAACATATCCTTAGCTAAGTTTTACTATTTTTGACAGACCATGATTTTGAACATTTTAGGTCAGATTATGGACCTACCTCTCAATTAATTGAGCTAAAACTTTGGTTTCCAGATGAGTAATACACCATAGTGTAAATGTACCACATTTTCTGTATACATTCTTTTCTTTAGGGACATCTGCATTGTTTATAGTTTCTGGCTAGTATAAATAAGGGTACTATAAACATAGTGGAGTATGTGTTCTATTTTTATATGTTGCAGCATTCTTTAGGTATATGTCTAGGAGTGGTATAACTGGATCTTCAGGTAGGACTATTTCCAATTTTCTGAGAAAACTGTAGATTGATTTTCAAAGTGGTTTTGCCAGCTTCAAGCCCCATGATCAGTGGAGGAGTGTTTGTCTTTCTCCACAATTTCACCAGCATCTGCTGTCACCTGAGTTTTTGATGATAGCCATTCTGACTGGTGTGTCCTGGAGTCTCAGGGCTCTTTTGATTTTCATTTTCCTGATGACTTAAGGTTGAATATATCTTTAAATACTTCTTCATCATTCAAGATTCATTATTTGAGAATTTTTGTTTTGATTTATATCCCATTTTTAATAGTGTTATTTGTTTCTCTGGAGTCTTGTTTATATGGGATATTAGCCTTTTATTGGTTGTAAAAATCTTTTCCTAATCTGTGGGTTGCTGTTTTCTCATATTGACAGTGTCCTTTGCCTTACAGAAGCTTTTTAATTTTATTAGATTCCCCTTTTGTATTGTTGACCTTAAATCATGAGCCTTTGGTGTTCTGTTCAGGAAATTCTCCCCTGTGCCAAGGTGTATAAGTCTCTTCTCATCTTTCTGTTCTCTTATTTTCAGCTTGGTTTTATGGAAAGGTCCTTGATTTACTTGGACTTGAGCTTTGAACAAAGAGATAAGAATGGATCAATTTGCATTCTTCTAAATGCAGACTATCAGTAGAACCAGCAGCACTTGTTGAAAACACTGTCTTTTTTCCACTAAATGGTTTTTGAATTTTTTTTGTCAAAAATCGAAAGACCATACATGTGTGGGTTCTATTCTGGGTCTATAATTTTATTCCATTTATCTATGTGCCTGTCTCTGTACCAGTGATATGTGAATTTTATTACTATTGCTCTGTAGCACATGTTGAGGTGACAGATGGTGCTTTTCCCCAGGTGCATTTTTATTGTAGAAAATGGTTTCAGTTATTCTGTTTTGTTTTGTTTTGTTTTGTTGTTTTTATTCCAGATGAATTTGAGACTGGCTCTTTCTATCTCTGTATAGAAATTATTTGGAACTTTGATGGAGATTGCATTGAATCTGTAGATTGTTTTTGGTAAGATGGCCATTTTTTAATCCTGTTTATCCATGAGCATGGGAGATCTTTTCATCTTCTGAGATGTACTTCAATTTCTTTCTCCAAAGTTGTGAAGTTCTTGTCTTACATAACTTTCTCTTGCTTGGTTAGATAACATCAATATAATTTATACTTTTGTGACTATTATGAATGGTGATATTGCCCTAATTTATTTCTCAGTCTGTTTAGCATAGGGTTGAGAGGCTCCGGGGACCTTACATGGATAACTTTACCCAAAATACCCAACAAAACAAAAATAGAACCTGTGGAGACTGCTTCCAGTAAATAGGCACAGCCCCCAGTTGAGAAATGGGACCCCTTTCACAATTTAAAATCTTTAAGTTAGAAATCTTGTTTTCTAAAGTAGAGAATTGGACAAGGAAAGGGACAGAGACTGAAGAAAAAATAGTCCAGAGACTGTCCCAGTGATCCACCCATCTGTAGACACAAAACCTCTATGCTATTTCTGAGTCTGGTATGTCTGTTCCCTGAGAGGTTCAACCACCACCTGAACAATGCAGATGCAGATAAACAGAGCTAACCATATGGCTGAGCACAGGGACACCACTGGAAGAGCTAGGGGAAGAATGGAAGGACATGAAAGGGATTGAAACGCTACAGAAAATACAATGTCAATTACATAGAGCAACCGGAGCTTCCATAAACTAATCTACCAAACAAAGAGTATACATGAAGTGATTCATGGCTCCAGATATACATGTAGCAGAGGATGGCCTTTATCTGACATAAATGGGAAAGGAGGCCTGTGGTTCTATGGAGGCTTGATCCCCCAGCATAACGGGATGCTAGAGTGGTGAAGCAGGTGTGGGTAAGTGGGTGGAGGAACATCATCATAGAAGCAGGGGCAGGTGGGATATAGTAGTATGTTTGTGGATGGGAAACTAGAAAAGGGGAGAGCATTTAAAATATAAATAAATAAAACATCCCATAAAACAAACCTAGCCTTACATATTATGTGTGTAATATGAGAATGGTTTCTTGAAATATCTACTAAGTTCTAAATTATAGGAATGGTGATAAAATGTTTATTTCAATCTTGCCTTTGAAATTCATTATTTCTGTACTAAGAATGTTGGAATAAGAATAAGATCTGTCACCATTAGCTTGATATCTATAAGACAGTTGACTATTGACAAACGGGAGGGGGGGGGAGTTTTCTATGCCTTTCCAAATAATAGAGAG